>NC_140193.1:29562503-30169170 GCF_965226575.1 Pagrus pagrus
ATTAAATATGTCTTTTGACGTGGGCATTTTTAATTTTGATCAATCAAACTGGAATTGGGCCCAGGTTTAACAAAAGTGAATATTTTTCTTCACTCTGACAGCCACAGCCCCACTGTCCACCACAAACATCTTGTTCTCATCCTCCATTAAACAGAGCAGAACCACTGTGGCTCAGTACTTGACCTCAGTCTGCTCAGCAGGAACCTGCTCAGGGTGAACTGGTGACTCACAGCACTGCTCACGTGCATTCATGTGGGATTATATACAGCTCACTGAGCCTCAGACTCGGACCATGTCTGTGGAATTCACATTGTCAGTAAAAAATGAGTAATATACTAAATAATTCAACAAATAAATAATAAATAAAAGTCTGCTAGGTCTCCTGCTGGTATGGAGTTAAAATCGTGTGTGTGTGTGTGTGTGTGTGTGTGTGTGTGTGTGTGTGTGTGTGAGCCTAGTCTCCTACTAGTAAACCCTGTAGCAGTAGTAGTTGTATACTTGTTCCTATTTGAATTATTTAACCTTTATTTACGACAGACAAAGGCTCCAGTCCACTTTAGTTTTTAGTCTCAAGTACAGTGAGATAACAGACTTCACTGGGACACTGCACATGTCTCCCCACTGGTTTTATCTGTGTGTTCTTTATCTCAGCACACTGCATGAGAGCTTCCACTACAGTCTGCAGTTTCACTATGTGACACTCTTCTGCCGAAGAGGAAACGGTAACAATGAATGTGTCTATATGGAGATGGCCAAATGTTATTCTTTTCAAAGTGATATTTATACATTTGATTACTTGCAGTTTAGAAGTTAAAGAAAACTCTATAAAGTTGAAATAGCTGATTGTTTTTTCTACATTCTTTCATTTCGTCGTTGGTATGGGCTTCCACCTGTCTCCAGCAGTCAAAATCAAGACTCATTTTAAAGGTCCAGTTTGTAGCAACTAGCGGTGAGGTGGCTGATTGAAACCAACTGAATAGCCCTCACCTCATCCTTCCTTACAGTGGCAAAAAAATGTGGAATGCTCTCTCTAGATTCAGTGTTAGGTTTGTTCGTTCTGGGCTACTGTAGAAACCCAGCAGTCCAACATGTCGGGCTGTGTTGAAGAGGAACAAAAACACAGTTCCTAGTTTCAGGCAATTGTACATTGTTACGAGAATGAAAGAGTGTCTAGGGCAAGCTCATTCCCAAACACAAGTGCATTAAGAACAGGATGGCTGGAAGTGTGTGGTGTGGGCTTACCGCAAACAGTGCCGAGCTCCGACCGTCAGCTCGCCACGAGCAGCCAGCTCCAGCGATGTCGACACAGAGTCTTGTTTAACATTAACAAGATCCGTCTCAAAATGTTTAGAGATAAAGGGTGTCAGTCTTCATGGCAAAACAGTTGGTGGTTCACAATGGTTCAGCACTAAAATCCACACTGGACGCAGTTACTCAGCCTAACTAGCACACCTGGGCCACTGGGTTCATTGATAAGTCCTACCCACTACCAGCCAGCCAAATCAAAGGAGGAATCAATGCCCACAGAAGCATACTACTTAACTTAACAATATACATTAAAGACAATTATGAATATAAGATTCAATTTCTGCCAATAGTTCCCACTTAGTCCTACACACTGGACCTTCAGAGACATTCAGCATTCAGTCATCATACAGGGAGAGAAGAAAGAACAGAGAGTATACCTGATGCCATGCAGCTGCTTTTAATGGACCAGACTGCCTTAACATGAGTTGGGTTTTAAGCAAATGGCCAGCACCACAATTACATGGTGAAACTTTTTAAGCAGTTCCTCTTTTGGCCTCTAGATGCCAGTGCCAAGAAAAGTCAACTAAATTGAAATGAACAGGAAACCCAACACTTCTTCTTTGTTTGTTTTTCGTCAGGAATTTTAGTTTACTAAAGTAGTGAATTAAATACATATTGTACTTGGAGTTCTGTATTTTAGGGTCAATTATAAAAATTCTTCAGTAAGGTTTAACAAGAGGTATGTTTGGGAAGTTATTTGCTTGACTGACAGGGAGTCTCAGGTTATCACTCTCTGTTGTTGTGTTGCCACCTGGCTGTCCCACCTCAGCTCCTCATGTGCTCCACCCTCTTTCAATTAGGATTATCTGGATCCAGTAACCAACAAAGATTGCAGTGAGCAGCAAACCCAAACTCCAGCTTCAAAAAGCATCCACAGACACATCTGGCTGACTCAGACTGTGCATCCATTTATAGACCAATATAGATCAATATAAGTGATCCACAAATGTCCACAATCTTATGAGGCTGACCAGGTGACATGAAGCAAACCTTTTCATCAAAATGCAGTGATTTCAGTTTGAGGAAGATGTTTTGGTCTCATTTAAGTTACATTTTCTCCTCTATGGATTTTTAAAGCACATTCTAGGAGTAGAATGGGCAGGGTGAAGATAAGTGAGCTCAAATTAAATCATCACGAAACTGCTTGGGTGTGTTGAACATCACAGATGATATGCTGTTATATATATTTACAGGATCAGGTGGACCTCCAGGGCAGCTAATGATCTTAGTTATCTGTTCTGGGTGAAAACTTTATATGACTGTGTCTTAACATTTCCTCTGCAGCCCAGCATACCTACTGTAATTAATTGCTGTAATCTGTGTATTATGTGTACACTTCTCCTTCACAGGTTTCAGCCTCTGACAACTTAATCAGTGATGATGAGGTTTTCTTCTGCTGAGCTCTGCTTCACCACACGGCTTTCTGCTAAACTGCCACTTCCAGCCAATCAAACACCAGATTAATTCACCAGGACTCTCTCTCTCTCTCTCTCTCTGTCTCTCTCTCTGTGTCTCTCTCTCTGTGTCTCTCTCTTTTAAGCACTCCTATCTGGACAGGGAAACTTCTCTGATTCTGAGAAACATAGCAGGAAAACCTTCCCACCTGCTGACCAAGGTGAAACTCTATTCACTTCTGCACGCCCCTCCTTTCCTCTTGCATGGCAACACCCTTTCTCTCTCTCTCTCTCTCTCTCTCTCTCCCTCTCTCTCTCTCTCTCTCGCTCTGTCTCTCTCTCTCGCTCTCTCTCTCTCATGCATGTCCTCTTGGGATGCTGAATCATGGGCAGTGGGGATGTTAACATCTATTCTATCCACCTCCCTCTTCAGTAATACCCCTCCTTCAGTTTGTGTGTCAGTGTAATGCACAGTGCCATGACGTGTCCTGTTGGCAGCAGTATGTCTGTGTATAATCCCAAAGCTTTACAGAGACAGCGATACAACTCCCCCTTTCATGGTAATGTAGCTGGACCAGTATACAGTACAACACTAGTGTAGCCTAATTAAAACAACCAATCTGTGTTCATTTGGTTTGTCATGATGTGGAAGCTGTGAAAGCCTGCAGGGTAGAAATGTACTGGGAATGTCTGATGCATTAAGCTTCTAATGACTCTGAAATAAAATGGAACAGCAACATGATTCCCCTGCACGAGCAAATTGTGACAGTGGTCATTGTCAAAAAGTGCAAAAAAATGATGATTACTTTGTAGAGGACAAAATCATCACATCACTTCTTTCATGTTCAGTAGAATATACAACATTGCCTTGGTTTAACTTGCACCTGGTTTTATTTGTAGCTAGTGTGACACTCGTTGGTACTCACTCATAGAGACCAGCCATCAGGATCCATTCCCTTAAAAATTAAAGGTGCAAAATTTACAACTTTAGTTTAAAACATTTAAAAATGTACTAAATATTTCAACAGGATATGCACTTTTGACAAAAAAATTCCCAGAAAGTTCGAAAAAAAAAATGTATCCAGATCAACACTAAAAATGAATGGTGTCTATTCTTGGCTGAGACCCATTGTCCTTCCAAGTTTCATGGAAATGGGTTCAGTAGTTTTTGTGTTATCCTGTTGACAAACCAACCAACCAACCAAACCAAAGCAAATGGGCACAGGTCAACATGACCAAAATAGATAAATGTGCAGTTTCATATCTCTGATGATGAGTCATAACAGACTATATTGTTACCTTACAAGCCTTGTTTAAGGAATGAGAGTAACACAAAGTATAACCATGAGTAGTTCACCATCACTGACACTGTGTGAGTTGTGACAGTTATTCCTTCCAACAGTTGTTGTGTAAGAAATGCCCCCATTTTGGTCATAGCATGACCAGCCTCATACAGCCATCTCCACAGTGCTGTCCCAACACTAATAGGGCTGCTGTCAAGGGCTCCAAAGTGTAGAGTGACCAAACATGAAACAAGTTTTAAAGGTTTAAGTGGGTTTCAAAATGGGAACACCATAGCTGCACTGTAGCTATAGACCATCTATTTAATACCACTAGAACCAGAAAAACATTAGTATCGCTCTGACTTCTTTCTGTAAAGCTTTGTGAACACTGGCCATAACTGTGATCACCTCTGCATCTGTGGGGACAAATCATCCTTGTGTAAGCAGAAGCATGTGATACTACATGACACTGTGCCTGCATCTTACCCAGCACCTCTTTGGTTGTTGTTTGCTGGTGAAGTTTGTTTCTGTGCAGGAGCCATTTTGCGTCTTTTCTTTTTTCTTTTGTTTCCTGTGAGGCATGAAGGTTTGCTCTGTTGAAGAATAAGAAAAGGCGAGTGTGAACCTGACCTCCTGTGCACTGTGTGTGCTGTGTAACAGTTTCATTAATATCATGTGCCAGTGGCTGATGGGACTGAAGATTCTTACAACAACACAATCACACAGGAGTCATTGTAAATACAGAAGAGAGTCATTACCAAAAGTTCTACCACTCTGGGGAGCGCTACTGCCTCAATATTTGTGTGATTTGCATATTAAATGAACTAAATAAAGGCCAAACCGAACCATTGTACGTATAAATCTCACTGCAGACTTGTATCTGACTCCTGTTGAGACTGTTTTCTGAAACATACTGTACACTGCAAACCACCAGAGAAAGTCTCCCTCACTGCTAACAAACATCCTCTGTGATTGTGCTGTAAGACTGCTTCAACAACACTGTTTGCCTGTAATGAAATGTTTGGGATGATAATAATAGTTGTGTGAAGTTGAATTATTTACTCATGTTTTATGAATTTAAGTTCAGGTAAGTGTGATGGTCAGCGCCTCTGTGTCTGCTTGTATTCACCAAAATCAGTTGAGTGATGCTCGCATATTTACTGCATCATTTATTTGACAAATTATTTTATGTTGCACATTAAAACTATACCAACCAACGGAAAACAAATCAAAGATTAACATTAGGAAAGATCTGTGGAATGTCTGGTTAATAGGTTTTCAAACACATTTCTTCATAAGTGATTCAATTCTTCGTACATGTATGTACATCTGAGCTTGTGTTTGGACAGTGCAGTGATCCGTGTTAGGAACATATCGTCTTTCCTACAGATTGTTGGGAAATTACTGTTTGAAAGTAAATGTTTAGGCCTCCGACCCTTTTCACAGCAGACACCTGAGCTCTTTGTGCTTTGACAATTCAAAATTGCTGCTGCACCGGTGGCCGGAGGTATTATGTTTTCAGGTGGTCTATCCATTTGTCCATCGCATTTTTGTGGGACACTTTATCTAAAGAACATCTGGAGGGAATTTCCTGAAGTTTGGTACAAACGTCCACTTGGACTGAAAAATGAACTGATTAGAATTTGGTGGTCAATGGTCGGATTGACTTCAGGTCCATCCCATTCTTGTGAAGACGATATTAAGGAACACCCGGTTTTGTTTGGTGATTGTTGTTGCACCATGTGATGAAGCTTTCTTTCATCATACCTTCCATTTGACCAAGAACTGCATTTACATTTAAGTCTAGACATTAGACCTTGTTAATGTCTATTAAAAATATACAAGAAATGTGTTAGAGATAGAGATATGATGCACTATGTCTGAGGCTCTGCTCATTTTCTGTGATGGGAAACTATGACTCCATGTCCATGGTCCTTTTTATTGCACTCTTTTCTAAACAGTAATGCTGAGCCTAATAGGAGGCATAACTCTGTTTTACTGTCAGACACAGTATGCTGGATATCAATGAATTCTTCTTCCCCCAAGAATCGTTTAGTTCAGTGTGTAGTCTGCAGCGTGCAGCAGTGACCTGAGAGTAAGTCGTTAAGCAGCCTGGGTTTGTCCTGTTCGGTAATGAACGTTTGGAGCTCAGCCAGTTGCAGTAATGGAGCTTAGCAGGTGATCCTAGCACAAGCTAACACCGATCAATGCAGATAATGGGACTAGCTACTACTCTAATTGTTGTTGTTGTTGTTGTTGTTGTTGTTTTTGTTGTTGCTGGTGCTGGTGCTGGTGTTCAACCCAGTGGTGGAGATCAGCCTTTCTGGTCTCTTGACGTAGAAATGTCTCATAACTAATCTCACAAAATACATTCCCCAATTCCAAAAAGGTTGAGGTGCTGTGTTAAACATGAATAGAAAAAAACGTGATCATGCTTTTTTATATAGAAAGTGAAAACAGCAGATTGATTTTTGTAAATATATGCTAATTCTGAATTCGATGCCCGCAACGAGTTTGAACCAGGTTGGGACAGCTGCAACAGAAGACTGAGATAGTTGTGGAATGAAATGAATGGGGCATCCTGGAAAGCAAAGATGGGGCGAGGTTCACCACTTTGTCAATCACATGATTGTATAAAGGATAATACCACATGGGCTCTCTCTGATGCCAGCTACATAATGTCCATGAATATCCTTGGAGAGATGGCTGTTGATGATATGTGACATTAATGTTAGTTAAAGTCTCTGCTGCTCTTGGGCTAAAGCTGTAGGCTTCTTAATGGCTAAGGGCAAAGTTTTATTTATCTGTGTGTGTGTGTTTGTGTGTGTGAGTGGTGGGGGGGCATTAGATAGAGAGTAAGTAATAAGGCTTTAACTCTGATTGGATCGGCGATGTCGTGATTTGATTGGATGATAAAGCAGATGAGGCAGTTTGATTGGATGTTAGGGGAATGTGCCAAATCTGCGAGGATAATCTTCTTTGGTGCAGAGAGGGGGTGATTCCCTGTAGCATCATATATACACACGTGTGCACACACACACACACACACACACTAACAGCAGCTGGCTGGCAACGGGCTGTCTCGCTTGGAATCCTCAGCTTTGGCTGTCTTAGTAAAGGAAGCACAAAGACGTATAAATCTGCTCCAAGTCCTCCTCGTTTAGCAACCAGTTTCAGTTTGGAGGTAAAAGATTTCTTCTTTGTGAATCTCGAGAGAGCAAAGTGAGTTTTAGATTAAGCAGATACTGTACCAGACGGCTACCATAGTTTGACATAATCTAGTAGACATCCCTGAGTTATCAAATTGTACTCTCTGGACTGATGCACCATTGATCAGACAGTATTGGACTTTTAGTAACAGTGCAATACTGGCTCCAGACATCAGTCTAGGCTCAGTGGGTCCAAATTAAGTGAATATAGTCAGATTAATGCTGTACTTTTAAGATCCATTTATCTCAGAACAGCTGCCACTGGCCTCAAATCCAGCTTTTACTGCCGCGGGACAAGCCCAGATGACCCATCTGATCGTCTTTCAGTGTTTCCTTCCTGCAGTAATTCTGACTTCAACGATTCATGGCATAAAATGCTCTGAGCTGCCTCCGAAAACCTGATTTTGTTTTAATTTGTGGTCCCAGACTTGAGTGGGTGGAGCCTCAATGGGCCCCGGGATTCTAGGCAGTTTACGAGCTAAGGGGCCAGTCTAATTCCTGCAGCAGTGATTAGACTGCGAATGTAATTATCATACGAATGCACTTGGCTCCAGTGCACAGCTGTGTGTGTGTGTGTGTGTGTGTGTGTGTGTGTGTGTGTGTGTGTGTGTGTGTGTGTGTGTGTGTGTGTGTGTGTGTGTGTGTGTGTGTGTGTGTGTGTGTGTGTGTGTGTGTGTGTGTAAAATATATGTAAAGCTATTTGCATGCAACATTATGTGTGTAGTTGTGCATGGAGCATATTCTTTCTGTGTCAGTGTTACACTGCCTCAGCAATAAATACAACCCACCCACGCACTTTCTCCTCACACATGCACACACTGTTGGCCCACTTCTGCTGCCTCTATATAAGTCTCATCGCTCCGCTCTGTTTTGAGCCTATGGCGGCTCAGGAGGGACACATTTCTTATAACTTCAAAGGCAGCAGGATCTTTCCTGGGCATAAGCTAATTTTAGTGGATTGATAATGTAGGTCAGCTGAATATCTATGAGATGGAGAGAAAACGTTTATGCTGCAAGCTTGAAACGATGGTGACGACTGTGACGTCTGTGGTGGGCGGTGCAAGAATACTGCAGAAAAAATCCTTTATATCTAACAGAGAAGCATTTTATGTCTAAATGAAATGCAGTACAATTACATAAGAGAGACGAAAAGAGGCCAGTAAAGGCAGATTTCTCCTTAATGCATAAATTAATGGATCATTATTTACAGATGGGTTTTAATTGGTTTTCTGAGTGGATAAAGGGATTTTTTAAGTGATCAATCACATTAAATTTCACTAATTAATTAATTACTCCTTATAATCCCATTAAAATACTTTAATTACATTAATGTAAATGTTAATGGGTAGATGAATGGTATTTTGAGGAGGAACAATTAAGAGGTTCAGTTTTATATTGATAGAGGGTTTGCATAAATTGAAATTAACAATGTTTTTCACATACTGCTCAAAAAGATATTTATAGATAGACACAGTGTTTTTGAGCATAATGCACCCTGTTTAGAGCTGGTATTAACATCTGTCCTGGGCCATCTGATCACCAGTGGACAGCTTTGGGCACAGGTTTGAACACCCGTGTGTACGGGCTCTCTTAACCTGCCACAGTGTCAACTGATATCCTGCAATTTTGAGAGTTGTTTCCAGAGAGAAACAGCTACAAAATACTAAATGATTGGTTCCATCTTAAAGTTCGGCTTCACTCTCTTACCTGCCAACATTCAGCAGCTGTTTAAGCACACTGTTTCAACCGATTTCACCATTTACACTTAATTAATGAAAGACAACACTTTATTGAAGGTTAATTTATTTTTGTGTGACAAACATCATGTCTGTCATTCCAGTGATGGTTATGCTTATTTGCATAAAGAGCGAGGAAGTGAGATCTAATCTCAAGTGTGGACTGCCAGAGGTAGAGCTGACCTCTGTGGACAGATACCAGGTCTGAACAGGGCCTTGTAGACTAAATAGACACTTAACAATGCTACATTACACGCTACATTACTTCAGAATCACAGTTGAGACAAAAACAGGTGTAAGTTATCTCCTAAAAGGCTTATGTAGGAGCATGGATCATATTTACTGCATGAATTAAACACCTCAAGGGAGAAATACATCAGAAATATGTCAACGGGAAACCACAGCAATGTTACTTCTAGGATTTAAAACGACAAGTTGTAATACTCATTTAAACATAGCCCAACCTGCATCTCAAGCTTTCATAGGTCACAGAAAAGTTGAGAACAAATGTTTGTTGGTGCTGTCCTGCTGGGGAAACAATTTATTTGATCCACAGTCGCTAAATTTTACTTGAGAGATCAGATCAGATGTATTGGAGCCCAGATGTAAGGGTTTCAGGGAAGTCAGCCGGGCTCCACTATTGCTAACATCATTATTCTAAATATACTCAATGTTGCATGTTTAATATGTGAAGATAGCACACTAACTGTGTGACTCTTACATGTTAGCAAGTGTGCTTGCTTTGTTTAATAATAAACTAACAGCTAACCAGAGTTCGTTCATGAACTTTACATGTACATCTTGTCACCAACAGAACTGCAAAAATGCAGGTTTCACAGAGGGCATTTTGGAGTTGGTCTTGTTGTAGTAAAGGTCATGGCAATCAGTTAGCATAGCAAAAAATAACAAGATTATTGATAATTACAACTACTATTCTTCTATTAGCCAGTGGGAAACAATACTGGAAGGAAAACAATAGATGTTAAGCAAAAACAACCATTAGTCTTGTTTTTGGATTGGATTGTTTAAAAAAAAAAAGGAAAAAAATAATAAATAATAAGTAAACAATCAAGATTTCTTTGGTGATATAGTCAGAATGATCCAGAGTCACCTTACAGTTAGTAACACAAGTTACACCATTACCCTACATTTGAATATGTGGAAATCATACTGATAGCCCTGGTCAGTGCCTTGCATTAGTGTGCTCTGTAAGTGATGGTGAACGTGCTGGAGGCAGAGATGAGGGGGACAGTAATGATTGTGATGGCTGTGATGATGATGAGAACTGACACTCCTTATCCAGCTGCTTCAGGCATGTGATATTCTGTTGATTAGGAACTGTAAATGCAAGCTTTAATGATCACTGACACAACACTGAATATTACTGTCAGCTAACAGTAAAATGCCAATGCTAATTCACACAGACTGTTGCTTTACATTCCCTGGCCACCTCCGTTATCTGAGTTACATTGTAACATGCTAATGGTAACATTTAACAAATGATTTTAGCAGTCATTAAAATGTTGACTTCTCTCTCACAGTTACTACTTTAGTTGAAATGTTAAATAGCACTGGCAGATGGTGATATTATGTAATATATTTAGTCATAATTAATCCTCTGCCTTTTTTTGTCTTTGTCAGATTCAACTCTCCACATATTCTTTTTAGTATTTAAACTCAAATGGGTGTTATGCAAGTCAAATGTCTGCATCACAAGTACTTTAACAACAGCAAATTGACAGTGTTATGTAATGTACATTTATGTACTTAAAGACGTACTGGTATATTTTCAGACCTGAACTGAAAACTCCCATGCTCTCTTTTCATTTTCCCCATTATAAATGCTAACAGTCATAAATGGCCAAGGGCAAACATTCATGTACATGTATTCATCAAATTACATTGTAGTTAACATTGCTGGCAGTTACTGTTATACAGGCCGGGCTGATATGGCTTTATAATAATGCTGCGGTGCGCCCCTATAGCTCAGCCTGTAGAGCGTGCGCCCCATGTACAGAGGCTGTGTCCTCGCCGCAGCCGCCCAGTGTTCCAGGCTGACCTGTGGCTCTTTGCTGCACGTCATCCCCCATCTTTTTCATCCCATGTCCTGTCACTCTTCAGCTATACCATCAAATAAAGCCATGAAAAATACCAACAAATGATTAGAAATATAATGTTGCACTCAGTAAGTTCAGAAAATGACATCACTTTACTGTAATGCAGCTTTTAAAATCGGGAAAAGACAACGCTCATGTCATACGACCATATAACCATATCCAGCATCTAAGATGATATATCGCCTCACATCATGATGACAATATTATACCGTATATTATTGTCAACAAAACTGTCAGATTTATACCCTATCATTAAAACAACATTGACCATTTTAAATCTATACGTTTACTTTGATACACTTTTTTTTGCTGTATTGTTAATATAATTTATTTTTCCACACACATCCCATGTAACTCCTCTGAATAGTGATAATACTAAATAATAATAATAATGACTACAAAAAGCTGATTATAACACTTTTTGTGTGGAAATCTATACATTACAATAATTTCAGCCCCAGTTAAGCCTCCATCAGCCTGAGCTGCAGGCGTTAACCCCAACCAACAAAACATAGGCTCGTCATTAAGAAGCTGTTTATGAGCTTAATACAGTAGGATCCTCTGCTGCTGCTGCTGCTGCTGCTGCTGCTGCCTGAGAATTTGGGTCTTGTGTGTTTGTGTGTGTGTGTGTGGGTGTGTGTGTGTGTGTGTGTGCGTGTGTGTGTGTACTTGAGGGGGTTTTGGGGGTTGCCGATAAGGAGATTGGCTGCTAATCTCCCCTTCCTCCTCCCCATCATCTTCATTTCATTCTGCCCTTTCACTCGTTCACAATACGGATCCTGTGTGTGATGTATGTGTGTGTGTGTGTTAGCGTGTGTTATGTGTAAGCTGACTGGCTAAAGTGGAGCACCTCCGCAAGGGCATGCACGGACATTCAGACAGTCATGTGAAGTGACTGGAAAGATCCCCTAAAAAGGAGATTGTTTGAGAGAGCGACGACGAGTGAGTTATAGAGTGAGACGAGGACAAAACGAGGAGCAAAACAAATGTGATAAGAGAAGTGGGAAGACGAGAAGACTGCGCTGCGTGGAGCGAGAGAGGAATAGAGAGCCCGCGAGGAGGGGGCATGAGAGCTTGAGATAAAGAGATCAGTGCCTCTGCATGTAAGTTGGCACAGCAACAACGCCCCTCCCCCACCCCCGTCCATCTCTCCTTCCCTCGCTCTCCCTCGCATTCCCTCTGTCTCGCTCGGCCAGGGAGGATGTGACAGGACAAGGTAGCATCTTTCACTTTGATTTACCAGCTAGTCGGGGAATCGGTCGGTCAATCAGTGAGTGAGTTGGAGAGGTGGTCACCAACCCAGAAGGCCAGCTGCAGCACTAGCCAGAGGGTCAGTCAGTCTGCTGGTCAGTCAGTAGATTTCCTATTTAATTAGTCAGCAAACCTGGCGCTCAGTCAAGGCACGAGTCAGTCACTCTGTAATTCAGTGGATAACTAGATTAGTCAACCTGCAGCTCAGTCACAGTGTAGACTGTCAGTCAGTCAGATAGTCATCTGCTCAGCATTCTTGCTCTTTTTGTGTCTTCTTGTTTTTCTATTTCTACTCTCATTTTTGCTTGCAGATCTTGTGTTTGTGCCTGCGCTCTGCTCGTCTGGAATTAAGGCCATCTGACTACTTCCTCCACTGCCTCGCTCAACTCTTTATTTTTCCCAGCTGATTATCTTGGCTCCATTGTCCTGTTGAAGGTTGACAAGCCTTGTGACTGTGCGGAATTGAACCGAAAGAGATAGAAGCTGTCATTGCAGATCAGAGCATCTCACCGCTGTGGAAAACAGACTGGACTTTCCCACGTCTCCATCCGTCCTCTAGTTCGTCGTCCGCAGCGACAGACGAACGCTGGCATCGCTTGCAGTTTGAGTGTCTGTGTGTTTGGGAAATTTGGATAATCCTCCTGAGAGAGAGACAATAACTGTCTATCAACATGTAGCGTCCGAGCTTTAATCCAATCTCATACCCCTGCAGTCATAATAACACGGAGATGATGATGATTATGAAGAGGAGGAGGAGGAGAGGCAGATTTTCCGACCAGACGTGTCTGATGATTCCTCACAGTTTGGGCTCCTCGGGCAGTTCACCTCTGTCTTGTTGGGACTAACCTCAGGCTGCTGTTTTAGGGGAATAATCTCTGCTTTCACATCATCTTCTCATAGTGCTTCCCTCACTGTCGGGAAACTATTAGCATGATAAAAAAAAAATCTGTCTGGAAGAAGCCTAAAGAAAAAGGAGTAATGTGTTTGGAAGAATGATGCGCAGCCAGCTGACAAAACTGGGAGTGCACTGATACTTTGTCCAAACAAAGCTGATAAAAACACTGTGGTTTTCTGGACTTTTATTTTTTTTTTACAATCAGAATTTGTAGTTTTGTTTGATGCAAAGCAGACACAGAAGTGTTGGTTGTTTGAGAGGAATCCACTGAGAATAAACAATGAATTCCTGTTGGAAGAATCAGGTGGGTGAGAGGACAGCATGTGTGTCCTTAATAGACACTGAGAGAGAGCGAGTACTGGAATGTAGGAATGTATCTGTCAACACTATCGGTTTGTATCGACTGACTAGTGTATCATCTCTGTTGTTGTCGTCAATGTGTGTGTGTGTGTGCGCGCAGGAGGAGCAGGCTGCCAAGCTGAAGGCAGACAATATCCGACTCGCCCTTGAGAAGATCAAGGAGGCCCAGGTGAAAAAGGTGAGTGTAGTTCACACACACACACACGGACACACAAGAGCGAGGCTGCAGAAATATGTGTCGTATGTGTGTGTGACTGCATGCATGTCCGTCTGGCACGTGCCCAGCGGACTCAGTTTTCTGGGTCAGGTCAGTGTTACTCCACATTGAAAGCCCTGGTCAATAACAGCTGGGGTCAACACACCCACACACACACCCACACACACACACACACACACGGAGCACTCAACATAATGACCATCGCAAGTTAAGTCCCTATCCCACACAGAGAGAGAGAGAGAGAGAGAGAGAGGGAGAGAGAGAGAGAGACTGGATTAACAACCTGGATTTATTACACACACAGAGAGACAGAACTCAGCTACCTGTCTGTGTGTGTCTGTCTGTCTGTCTGTCTGTCTGTTAAGTCTAATCGTCTCTATGTTGATCCTGCAATAAGCCCCAAAAAAGTGACAGTGGCTCTGTGTGCACCGTCTCTATCTCTGTCTCTCTCACACACAAACAAACATTTAAGGGATGAACAATGATATGGTCAAAAGATAATATTAGAATTAATATCATGGGACCTAAAACCTCATTTATACTATGGACGTCGGAAATACTTTAATTTGATTGGTTACATTTTTAAGCAAAAACCACAAATACTCCATTTTTATGCCTCCACACTGACGATAGCCGCAGAACGAGGCTTTATGTTTTCTGGTTGTGCGTTCCATTCTTGTGAACGCAATATCTCAGAAACGTCTTGAGGGAATTTCTCCAAATTTGGAAGAAATGTCCACTCAAGGATGACCTGATTAGTTTTGAGTGGTCAAAAGTCACTGTGACTTCACAAAAACACATTTTTGGCCATTACTCAACAATTCACAAGTATGACAAAATAATTTTCAACACAAGTGTCTTATAGAATAGAAGACATTTTATATCCAAAAGGTCAAACAGAAAAATGTTCTGACCATTATTCAACAGCACAGCTCAGAAATATCAACTTGACTGGTGTGGGGAGGCATGCAACTGTGATGTGGCGATTTTAGTTATTTATGCAAACAGAATGCTGTGATGATGTGTACAGTCACTTCAAAATCAGTGCATCATACACAATACATTGAGGCACAATTATACAATATTTGTGTGCATATATCTGTGTCTGTGCGTGTATATATATATATGCATGCAGAAAATATGCACAAACCAAGGTAGCCACACAATGATTTCAACAACAGAATCCAGAATTTGACGACTGATGTGCCATAACTTGACTCTAACAATCTAAATGATCGTCTCCTCTCTTCTTAGTTGGTGATTCGCGTCCATCTGTCAGACGAGAGCTCAAAAACCATGATGGTGGATGAGAGGCAGACAGTCAGACAGGTACGACTGACTCACATCACACTTACAGCAGGGATGCAGTAATGTTGGTGCAGCTGAAGCAATATTAGTAGCTATTACAGTAGAACAGTGTTTTTCAGTGCTGTTCCTGGAGGCCTCCTGCCTCCTGCCCCAGCACACCTGATCCAAATGATCAGCTAATCATCTGATAACAAGTCTTCATTTGGAGCAGGTGTGTCGGGGCAGGAGGCAGGAGGTGCAGCAGAAGTAATAGTAGCTGTGTCAGTAGTATTAATATAATAATAAGTATATAAGTATCAGTAAATTAGTAATATCAGTATAGTAGAATTATCAGCAGTAAAAGTGGAAGTAGTAAAAACTATAAGAAGTAGTGCTTTTGTTATTAATAGCAGTTGTATTATTAAATGGTATTAGCAGTAGTAGTATTACTACTAGTAGTGGTGGTTGTAGTTAAATGAGTGGCAGTAGTACTAGTAGTTGTGTCATAAGCTGTAGTAGACATATAAGTAGTATTTGTGTTGTCAGCAGTACTTCCAGTTAGTGGTACCATGTAGCAGGGCTCACAGTAGCAGTGCTGGTATTACAGTGTTGTGCTCACAGTCTCCTGTTCCTCAGGTTTTGGACAGTCTGCTGGAGAAATCTCACTGTGGTTACAGTCCAGACTGGTCACTGGTGGAAACCATCAGCGAGCTGCAGATGGGTGAGCGGCACACACACACACACACACACACACACACAGGACAAATGCTGCTTTGTCCTATTGACTAACAAATACTAGTTTTCACACAGTTATTTCTGGCTGCGAGATCTCAGCTAGATTTTACACCACAAAAGCTAGTAACTTTAAATGTATTTCATCTTCAGAGAATCTCTTCACAAATCAGTAACAAGAAAGCAGAGAGAAAAGGGGGAAAGCAACCTGATATTACATGTAAACACAGAGAAGTGGAAGTTATTCGAGAGAAGTAGAGGCTCGGCTCCCAGAAGAGTTTTGGTTAAATCAAGGAAAAGTTAATTAACTGGCATTAAGGGAAAGTAAAGGGCATGGTGGAATGTATTGAGAAATGAGGCTGGAGATGTATGAGTGAGCCATTCCATCTAAAACTTTATAGGTTAGAAGGAGGATTTTTTTAAATCAGCTCTTGTGTGAACCAATAACCATTGTAGAAAAATCTTATATAATCAAACTTCCTGGATCGGGTGAGGACCTTTGTTGCTGTCTTGTGTTGCCCAGAGAGAAGTGCATTACAGTCTATTCTAGAGGTTTTTAGGGCATTTTTGTGGATTTCAGTCTGATTTTGAGCAAATGAGGCATATTTAGGCTATTTTACACAGATAATTCAGAAAGCTTTATGTCACTGGCTCAGAGTGAGTGGAGGTTAATGTAAAACAGACTGCATGTTTCAGCTGATGAAATGAATAATGAATGTGTAATATGAGGGGCTAGCTTTTGAAAGCTTAGTATAAAGTGCAGAATGAGATGGTGAGCTTCCATTGAAGTGCTGTTATAGCTCAAAAGACTGAAGTGACGTCAGTGTTCACAGTGTTGATGCCTCATGTTTTGACATTGTGAAAGATGTTTTGTAACAGCAGATCAGAGTCATATCTGATCGTTTTACCTGCAAGCACAGCAGGTTTTTTGAGTGATGCAGCCTGGTCGACACAAACTTTTCCACATTTCCAGGTGTGTAGAGGGAAGGCCATTGTTGAGTGCGTTGGTTCTTGTAGTCAGTAATATTGTGCCCAGCAGTGACTTTCACACAGCACAGAGATTCAGCCACAAAGATTTACACACACACACACACGCACACACACACCTCCCGTGGGGAGTGAGATGTGTGCTCGCCAGCACACACTGTACTACGAGCTTCAACTCCACTTAACACTCTTTGACAAACACGTACACACACACACACACACACACACACACACACACACACACAGTCTTTATGTAGGTCCTGTGCAGTGATGCGTGTGATCTAACCTACATCTTCAGGGCTTCTGCTGAACAGCCAGTCCACATCGTTATGAAAGAGAGAGCGAGAAGGTGAAGAGTAGCTCGTTCTGCCACGATCGGCCAAACCTAAACCTTTCCTCACCTACACAAATCTACTCCACGTGTGTTTCTAAAACCTGGGCTGGCGGCCAGGATGTGGCCTTGGGAAGATTTACATTGGCCTCTGTGTTAATTAAGAGAAGAAGTTGTGTCTGTAGCTGCAGAGAGGAGGCAAACCTTTTGACAGCCCCCCTGCACACACACACACTCACGAACAAACCAGTGCCACCAGCACTACCAGCACCCTGCTGAGTGCCCTTTGGCAGCAGACTGACTTCCTGTCAGATGGTAACCTCTACCCTACAGGAAATTACAGTGGAACATTAGAATTGTGTCTAATAATAACACAATAAGAACTATTATTATTATTACTATATTTCAGTATTATGAGTAGTAGTGATAGTTACAGAAGTTTCATAAGCTGCACTATTTGCTGTTGGTAACAGTGTTGTAGTATTCTAAGTTACCCATGCGTACCCAAATGACCACATGTTAGCCAATCAATGTTAGAACTAAAGTGTTTTGTTCCTCATGATTAATGAGCTATAAAGCTCTCTGTGTATCGACACAGACACATGCCCGATGGAAACCAGGGGTCAGTGTTGTTAACTAGGTAATAGTGTTTTATGACTTCAACTAACAATTCACCCCAAAAATCTAAATTCAATCATTATCTCCTCCCTCCATGCTGATGGAAAGTCAGGTGAAGTTTTGTTGTTCACAAAACATTTCTGGAGCTTCACAGTAAAAGTAGATGGGGACTTGTCCAAAACATGATCAACAACTGAAAAAAATACAACATTATGTGTAACGTGCTTCAGATGGGTTGAGGGTACAGTCAAAACTTTAGTCGAAACTAACAGCTTTAAAAAGTGTGTAAAAGAGTTATTTTCAATCAGTGTGAGATCTCGGGGCTCCAGAAATGTTTTGTAGAATCCAAACTTAATTTGACTTTCCATCGGTATTGGGATGAGTAGATAATGACTAAATTTTCATTTTTTGGGTGAACCTGTCCTTTAAACATACAGTGGTAAATCTCTCAGACTGATGTATATAATGTGTGATAATTGATGACCTACTGTAACTGACACATGTGGTAAATGAAATAAGAACAATTATCAGGGAAACTGCACATTGTTCTGTGCCAAAAGGTCTTGGATCTTTTGTTATTCTCGCTTCATAAGTCACTTAAATAAACAATAATAAGAGCCGACAATATGTCCACTGAGTGCTGCTCATCTGCTACAATATTACTTTAGGTAATATTACTTCATATGTTTATAATATACAAAATACCCAGTCTTCTGTTCGGTATCACAGCCATTCTTTATTTCATTGATTAATGCATTGTATTTGATATATTACAGTTTTTAGACACAGTACTGTTAAAGTTCTGATCCATAACTTTTGGGGCATTCAAACTACAGAAAACATGATGGAGTGTATGGTGTTGCTGGTGTGCAAAACCAGTTGTTTCAGAACGTATGAACTGCTGAAGGGTTACATAGAAATATATTATCATATAATGATGATAATGATGAATGAAATGATGTGTCTATAATTACAATCACACTGCCACAATCTTAAATACGTTGTTATTGTGAAATCTGTGGTGATGTGATGCAGTTGGATGTAATAATTGGTAGGTGAGTGATGGAACAGGCTCTAGCAGGTGTATGGTGACAGCTTAGTTAACTGTCAAAAACAATAAGCCACTGTCAGTCACCATATGTGTAAATGCTGAGGTACATTAAGGTGTATGTATAAATGAGCTCTGTAACAGTGACACTACATCATACGTACACAGGTACTGACTACATACATCTTGCCCCAGTTAAAAAAGGTACTTGTTGTTAGTGAGGTCAACACAGTCATCCACAAATTGAATGTGGGTCACAGCTGACATGGTTTTTGTCCATTTCAGTCCTCAGAGGAAAAACATCTGAAAGCTGTTGAGAGGCAGCTGGGCTGTGAGACACTGAGCTCTAAAGAGAGGGAATAAGGGCAGCAGACTGCCGCAAGCACTGTTGCCTCTTGGTTATGCAGCGGGGATGGTCCCTGCAGTAACAGGCTTCTTAATTTTCTCATTTTCCAATTCCCAAACAAATTAGAATATGTGCTCAAAAATCACAGGATGCAATTTAGTAACATGGAATTAGACTCAGACTCAGACTGTTCTAGTTAGACTGAACCTAACTGACCAGTTTGAAGCAGCTCACTGTAAGATTTTGGATGTGATGAAGTTATTTGCTGCTGAGGAGACGTCTGCGAACATTTGATGACATTCACGTTTACTGCAGTATTTTACTGCTTCACGGCAACAGAAACAAAAACTCTTTTACTTCTTATTCTTACTGGTGGACGCTATTATATTGTTTAATATCTGCGCTCATATAGTAGTACTGTCACTTTTAAGTTAGAACTTCCAAAGCCAAAGCCAAAAGTGATATTTGTGGATTTAAACTGTTCTTGTTTTCCACAAAGATCTTCATATTTGACCTTTTTTTTGCCAACACAACCTGAAGATAGCTGATTTTTCACCGTAGTACTTTAGTTTGAGAGTCCTGCAAGTGTTAATGTTTGTAACAGAATAGAACAAAAGTTTAGCTGAACACATTGACGTTGTCTACAGAACAGTGTTGAGTAAATTGTGAAAAGTAAATTTACTTTATTTCTGTATACTTAGCTGTACCCAGCAGTATGTTCCAAGTAAAAACAAGCTTATTTCACTGATCCACGTGTTCAACTGACTCAACTCAGAATTAACTAAAATATCGAAATCACTGTCTGCAGAGAGAATTTTCGAGGATCACGAGAACCTGGTGGAGAACCTGTTGAACTGGACCAGAGACAGCCAGAACCGCCTGATGTTCACTGAACGCATCGAGAAGTACACCCTGTTCAAAAACCCACAGGTGAGATGGATGCCACAAACAAACATTTGTGGGGGGTTAATCAAAAGGCAGCTTGTATAATATACAGATGTTTTTATATTGCTAACCAGATGTCTGTCTGTCTGTCTGTCCTGTTCCTTCTGTCTCATACCTGCTCCCTGTCTGCTACAGAACTATTTGTTGGGGCGGAAGGAGACCTGTGAGATGGCTGAAAGAAACAAAGAGGCTCTGTTGGAGGTCAGTTTGTTTTCTGCTCTTGCACACAGGTGCTTCCTCAGATCCTCTGGAAAGTTTTCATCTCATAGTGTTGAGAATGGCAGCCAGCGCGGATATTTCTGAGGTGGAGGTCCAAGTCAAACACACACGATGTCTGACGTGATACACATACTCAATATAGAGATACTGGAGTAGATCTGTTAGTAACAGCTTCTGTCTGATCCTTACATACAATATTTGGCCTTGCAGCTGTCAACTTTCACTATCATGTTCACATGACATGGTGTTCTACTGTATATGGACAGGCGATGATGTGAATGCTTGCTAGTCTGACAGCGCTGTGACTGAATCCAAATGTCACTCTCATTCTCTAGTCTTACACGTGCTACTTCTATACCTCACTTTTCCAAATCATATTTATGTCTCACTCACTGTTATTGTTCAGGTCGATCATGATTATAAATCTGAAGCACTGAAGCATTGTCCTCTGAATGTCCAGCCACCGTACTCCAGATTAATTGAGAGACATTGATAAAAATGTTGATAAGCTAATTTAAGTCTCCTTCAGCTATCACTGTGTGCTCAGTGTAATCAGTTCAGCCAGCAGCAGTGAGTGGTTGAAGCGAGTTTTGTACACTGGTTTTGCCCTGGGAACAGCCTCAGAGGTTACTCACAGGATGCCCTGTTGCTGCAGGTTGTTGGGACCTGATGGAGACTGAAGTGAAGAGCTGCAGACACTGCTCAGGGCTGAAATTCTGTTTACCACCTCTACATGTTTTCTGGGTCAGAAAACGCACCACTTAATCTGTATTTTTAGTTGCAGCTAATATTTTCCTAAAAAGGCAGTAAAGCACAGGGCTCTTTGTAGAAGAGTCAAATATCAGCCTCCATCAGGGAAACTGAACGTGATTCAAGCTTTAGATTACAGGGTTAGTACATTAAAAATCCAGCACTTGGCATGGGCATAGCATTTATTTTATTGTTATAATGCACTCATAATGGAAAATCTCATTTTCAAAAGAATGATATATTACATACTGTATGCAACCTTTCTTAATGGAGGCCCAGTCCCTCCTCTTCTGTTGACCACCATGGGACCTTATTTCAGAAAAATATGTTTGGTAGTGAATGGAGAGAGACAAATAATGTTTTGATCATGTTTGAATAGTGCCACGAAGTACACATACAATGTTTGTTAATTTGTTAAAAATAAGTATAAGAGTTTGAAAATGAGAAAGATTACACACCCAACAGTTTACTCACAGCGATCAACATGGCCAGACTTGTTGTGATATTCACCTTTTTCATACCTTTTCTGTGCTGCGGTGACATATATGTACATGTGGTGACATATATGACGTTGTAGATCACTGAGCTGTTTCACTCGAAGCTTAATCATATTTTACTATCTTTACGACAAATTCATGGCACAAGTCAGACGGGATCAAAAATGTGACTCTTGCCGTTAACTCCCATACACGTTTTCTAAAATAAGGTCCAATGGGGCACACCAGAAGGGTTGTGTCGCTCGGCCCAACACGCTCCAGAACAAGGCACTCAAACTCTCTATTATCCATTAAATGTTCTGATGCAATTTATGGTTTTCAAAGCATTAGTCTTAATTCTGTTGGCCCTTGAACTTTCAGTACTGAGTACTGCCACTCTGCATTTTGCTCAACAGCCATGTAGAAATCAGAGATATTGGTATGGATGTAGAAAAAGCAGTAAAATTATTCAATCTGAGTTCATCTGAATTAGTAGTAGATCTAGAAAGCAAACCTGTGTCACAGTGGTGAACAATTCTTCACTATGCTGTTGCACAAGTCGGCCTGTCAAAAAAAGGTGCCTATATGTTCTTTAGTTCAGCTGGTGTAGTGAGGTCCAGGCTGAAATTGAAAGCACTAAAAGCCATCGGTTGTCTCTCTATGTATGTGCGTGTTTGTCTGTATGGATCAGGAGTGTTTCGGCGGCAGCTCGGTGTCTGTCCCTGAGATGGAGGGAGTGTTGTGGCTTAAAGAGGACGGGAAGAAGTCGTGGAAGAAACGCTACTTTCTGCTGAGGGCTTCTGGCATCTACTACGTCCCCAAAGGAAAGGCCAAGGTGGGTGTAATGAAATCAGCTGGGAGAATATATTATATAACAGTAATTATTTTGTTTATTGTTAAACAAAAAAATATTGACTTTAAATTCAATGTGTGTGTTTGCGTAGGCATCCAGAGACCTGGTGTGTTTCCTCCAGTTGGATCATGTTAATGTGTATCATGGCCAGGACTACAAGAGCAAGTACAAGGCTCCTACAGACTACTGCATGGTGCTGAAGGTACACTCTCAAACACAAACCCAAAGCACATCACAGAGTAATGAGGTTTGGGATGAATTACTGCTGTCTGGTTTGTGGCACTGGTCTTTCACTGCCTCCTAGTGGTGTGACAGAGTAGTGATAGCTCTGTTTCAAAGAAAAGACAGATACTATAATGATAGATAGTACAACTCCCCCTCCCCCATTCATTATCCAGGTCCCTTTACACATCCCATCATTTAAAACGCAGGCTAGTTGTCTAACCCTGAATTTTAATGTTAATTATTATTCTGTTTATTTGATTGAAAAAGCATGTCATTGAATACCAAATAACAGATTTGATTTAACCGGACAGTTGGAATATCATTAGGCCTATCATTAGGTTTCCAGCGAGTAAAATGGTGATCTGAATAGAAATTCTATTTACGAATGTTTAATGCGCTTGTGAGAAATTAGAAATAGACATTCAAACTTTAAGTAGGTCTCAGTGATCGAGAACAGCAGCCAGTCTGAAATGCCAAACAAAGAGCAGTCTTGTTAATCAGAACAGCATGCCAAGGAAAAGTCTGATACCACTGGGAAAAAAGCAGGAGGATATGTGGGCTTTCCGCAGATTATAGGCCTGTTTATTTTATCCCTTTTCTTTCTCTAACTGTTCTCAGTGCAGATTTTAAGACTATCCTATTCTGATATTGTAATTTTTAATTGCTATTTAGTCTGCTAATAAATCTTTCTTTATATTTATAATGCATATAGACCTATGTATTCAGACAAGTCAACACACTGCCCCCCTTGAGAAACTCTACTTTGAAGTGTTTGCAGCATCAGTGGTGGGGGGGGGGGAGTTGTAGTAATAGTACTGTAAAAGTAGTACTTCCAAAAGTAAGTTATTATTCCAGAATCTTATAATGAACAATATTCTACAAAATCACTACTACAGAAAACAACATCTTTAACATTGTACAATCACCACCATGTAGATATTGTAATGAGGAAGAGCAGTCACATCTCTTTTTTATTGTCCATATGGTGCAAGACTGTGGACCAAAATCCAAAATGGGTTAATGCTACTCAGCCTTCATTTTAAATTTACACACTTAAACATTATATTGGGGAGTCCGGCTGACACTAAACACTACCATTCTGTCAGGTAAAATATTTAGATTTAAATCTCAATCAAGAGCCAATAGTTTTTTTTTGTTTTTTTTTATGTACGGTATTAGGAAGCCAATTCATTTTGGAAAGGATCATTACTACAAACCTTCACAAAGTAGCACAGCACAATATGAAAAGAGAGAAAATGTGTTCTAGTGGAGCTTGAGACAATATATCAAATCTGAATATGCTCTACAACTGTCATGGATTTTTCAGTTTTTGTAAATTCATTTGTTTTGTCTGCTTGAATATATTAACTGCTGAAGGGATCTAGCTAAATTTTATTTTATTTTTATTTATTTTTTTGCCTGACTGTCCTTTTGTCTTTTGTGTAGGATGTATTGTATGTCATCACATAGTCATGTGTTCCTGTGTATTTTGCCTGTATTGATTGAATTACATTGTTAAAGAATAAGTAGTGATAACAATACTCATAAACAAAGTATTCTTTCAAGTAATACTCTGCATGTGTGTGTGTGTGTAGCACCCTCAGATCCAGAAGAAGTCTCAGTACATCAAGTACCTGTGCTGTGATGACGTCAGAACCCTCCAACAGTGGATCAACAGTATTCGCATCGCCAAGGTAGTAACTCATCCTGTGGTGCAACATGAAACAGTGCTGTCTGTATCATCTGTTAGTGCCTGATGCTGTAGAAACACTGTCATGTATACACTAACAGTCTCCACGCTGCACTATGCTTAGTGTGGTGAACATGAAGTTCTATTTAATCATTTCAGGATCAGATTGCTTCACTGCAGTCATATTCATGTAGCTGCATATCTGTCAAAACCTGTTGTCTGTCTGTCTTTCTGTCAGTACGGGAAGCAGCTGTACATCAATTTCCAGGAGGCAATGAGAAGGACAGAAGCGGCCTATGATTGGTCCTCCCTCTCTTCTTCCTCCATCAAGTCAGGATCCAGCTCCTCCAGCCTTCCAGGTCTGTCTGTCTGCTTTGGTTGAGATAAATCTATGGCAAGTTCAAAAGCCAAATGTTAGATTTTTTGAGATTTTTTACAGGTTATACAAAAAACATGGGGAAAAAAAGACCCACAGTTATTTTTCAAATAAATCATCGTCAGTAGTAAAAGTTCAAACTAAGCTCTGCTTGTGTCCTCACACCCCCAGAGTCCCAGTCCAACCACTCCAGCCAATCAGACAGTGGCGTTTCAGAGATGACATCATCAAGCCACACCCGCTCCCAGAGTGCCGTTAGCTCCATCTTCTCCGATGCATGGAGGAGAGGGACGCAAGGAGAGGTGTGAACACACACAAACACACTCTGTCCTATCCTTTCCTGTCATTGTCCTGTTGACTTGTGGATACATTTCCCATATTTCACCTCTGCTTCCCTGCCAGCGGTCAAAGGTGAAGGGACGTATGCCAGTTCCTCTTTGTGCAGGAGGAGGAGGAGGGAGTGGAGGTTAGACAGGAAGTGATGTAACAGGCATGGTAACAGTTCGGCTGCAGCCTTTGAAATGCTAAGCTGTTTGTGTTGGTGTTTTGAAGTGACCTGGGTTTGTGTAACCAGTTTATTTTCCCATCGGCAGTTTGTGTAAGATGTGCTCACCGTCTGGTGCTTTAGGTAGCAACACAGGGGTTGATAATGTAATTCTTAATTTTCACATTAAGATTTCCTGTTACATTAAAGTAACAAGAAAAACACTGCTATCATCACATCCAACCCTTCAACCCGTTTGCGAGAGTCAAATTAACTTTTGACTCTCTCTAAAGAATATAACAGACAAATCCAGATTTTAGTTTTACAGCAGAACAATTAAATAAAATACAAATTTTATAAACCTGTTTTTGTGGGGATATTTTTGTTTTGTTAGATCTTACAGCACAAAAATGATCAATGACAATATAATAGTAGTAAAGTAAAAAAAATATAATTAAAGCAAATATTGGTTTACCTATAGCCACATGAATATAAACTTGCGCACACACACACACACACACACACACAGCTGTGTGCACATCTGATCTTTACAGGAAGTGGATTCTCGAGTTAAGCGAAAAGCCCATCCCTTCTGGTCACAAAATTTGGACTTGTATTTTTCAGGTTTCATTTCATGTCGACTTTGTATACAAGTGAGCTGTCTGGTGTAGTGGGTCTTTTAAATGGCTGCAGCTGAACTGTTGATTTGTTCTAACCCAGTGGTGTGATGGAATGTCCTAACCAACAAGTAATATAACAAAAAGTTTGGACGGTTAGGGGAACTTTTGTCACATTCAAGATCCAGTTTACAGCCTATTAGAAACAGATTATAGCCAATTAAATGTTATTTGGCATCTTGTTTACAAACTTTTTGACGGTTATCCAAATAGCTGAGAACCTGTACAATACCAGTTAAAGGCAGTCTGATAGAGGCTGGTGCTCTGTCATTTAGCATCATAGCTGCAGCTAAATCAGATGTATGATAAAGGTGCCATGAGATCCACCCAGCACAGGGTTTCTGAGAACACAACATCATAATCGTCTGTTTAATTGTCTAAGGGCACAGCAATGGGATTTAGGAGAGCTGCAGCTAAGCTAACAGCCAGCAGCCCTCTTTTTTCAAATCCGTTCAGAATGTGTTTTCCAACATTTTAAATCAGTTAAGCATTAAGCTTGGTTAAACAGTTCAGTAAATGGACGGATAGATGGACTAACTTCAGCTGATCCATAGTACCTTCTTCACTTTCCTTGAAGCTGCCAATGAAAATTTGACAATGCCCTAAAAGAAATATGAAGTCAAGATGATTATTGATTAATGATTGTAGGACAGTAGAGTTAAAAGGTTTTATGTTCTGATGCAAATTCACCTTATTCACGTGTTTGGAGTTGCAGACTGCACTGGTTGACTGTTTGATTTATTGCATCTTGTCTTGGACTGTTTCGTTTCACAAACATGACATTGGTCGAACTGTTTGTTACTTGTTCTAATTGTGTCTTTCTCCCTCCATCTCATCACCCCTTTCTCTTGTGTCTTCTACTTTCTCTTGACTTTTCTACCTATATGCTTCCTCTTTCTATCACGGTTCCTCCTTCTCCTCTCTTTGGTTACCTTACTCTCTTGTCCCTTTCTCTTTCTTTCTTTCCCTCTTCGCCATTTCTCTCTCCAGATGATGAGGATCGACCCTATCAGTAGGCCTATCCCTGTCCAGATACCTTCCCTCTCCCCACAGCCGCTCTCTCTCTCTCAGCCTCAGACTCCTCCCTCCCGGAGCAGCTACACCGATGGCCTCATCCCATCCGACGATTCCTCCCCGTCACCGCCGTCGCCTCCTCCACCTCCGCCTCCCCCACCTGTCATGAGTGTGGCCCATCAGTCAGCACCTACCTCCTCGTACATCAAGTACAGCACGCTGGCACGCCTGCAGAGCCAGAACCAGTCCAGGACACAGCCAGCAGGAGCTGCCCCACTTACCCTTCCAACCCAGTTTTCTAAACCCAACTACAATACCCTCCCAGCTGCTTACAGCACCTCGCCTCCACTACCACCATCTCCTCCCCCTCCTCCCCCACCTACGGTGCCAGCTCCTGGCTCAGCTATGGCCGCACTGAAATTTGGTCCATCAAGCCCCTGTGGTCTCCCACCTCCACCCCCACTGGAGGAGGACATGCAGGACATCCACTACCTCCCACCTCCTCCACCAGAGAACCTGGAGGCCAATGGGTTGCCTCCACCCCCGCCACCAGAATCCATCTTCGACTCCTGCACTCAACTCTCCAACAGTGGCCTCCAGCAGTTCCTGTCACAGAAGTTTCCCAACATGGTGTACGACTTCAGCCCACCATTGGACGATAATTCTCCTCCTCCACCACCTCCAGCTGAGCTCTCTCCTCCTACCTCCCTACAAGTTCTCCAACCTCTGTCCCCCAATGCACCCCCTCCTGCACCTCCCAAAACATTCACTGGTGGTTTTCCCCCTCAAACTGCCCCCAAACCCTCTGGTCCTTCTTCCCTTCCAATCGCCCTCTCACCTGTGTCACCAACACAGCCCCAGAGCAGCCACGGGCCAGTTAAAAAGCAGCAAAGTTTCTCAACAGGACATTCCCCAAATCAGCCACCTCCCACTCTGCCAAAGCAGCACAGCCTGTCCTCCAAAAACCTGGCCATCTCTCCCTCTTCCTCCTCTTCTTCAGTCTCCATTGCAGCAGCTACCTCCTCTTTGGTCAAACAGATTGTCAATCAGTTCCCTGGAAACTCTGCCCCTTCCTCTCTGCCTGCCTCCAACTCCATGGAAGGATCTAAATTCTCTGCTCCTCAGTCCCCTCCAGCGGTCAAGGCCAAACCAAAGTGGCAGCCAGGAGGCGTCATGGCTCCACAGTCCCCAGAGTTCCCTCCACCCCCTGCTGACACCTCCCTCGGAGATTTCCCTCCTCCTCCCACTTCGTCCTCCTCAAAGACAGGCTCCCCCATAAAGAAGTCGCCTTCCACCTCGTCCACAGGATCCAGCAAAAGGGGGCCTCCACCAACCCCACAGAGAGCTTCCTCCATCCGGGGCAGCTCAGGTGATACCCAGGATGAGAGGCCAAAGAAGGTGGAGAGCCTGGTCAACAAATTTGGCCAAGCTCCACAAACGGGTACTTCGTCCAGCTCCTCATCAGTGACGGGGTCTCCATCAAAAGAGTCCTCTGCTGCTGCTCCGCTCCCTAAGCCAGGGAAGCTGAACTTGGCGAACCTACCGTTGGCACTCCAGGGGCTGCAAACAGGCCAACACCGTCAGTCCTCTGAGTTCCCATCCCCTCCTCCCCCACCTCCCCCCTCCCAGCCTCCTCATGTCGACACATCACCCGACTACTTCCCACCTCCCCCCAGTGACTTTGAGCTTTTTCCTCCGCCTCCCCACCCATCAGAGTTCCATCACCCACCAAAGGTTGCCGTGGTGAACCCCCAGCCTCAACAGTCAGCAACATCTTCCTTGTCGTCGTCATCATGGAAACAAAGCTCACTGAAAAAGGGGGCAGTAGTCCCTCCTCCAACACTAAACCGGCGGACCAGTACCACAGCCCAGTATGACAATACAACTTCGATGCCCCTGTCTCCTCCTCCTCTATCCCAGACCCCACCTCCCTCCCTGTCCTCTTACTCTTCCTCCTCCTCTCCTGTCCCGCCCACATCCCCAAAATCACCGGGGCCGTGCTCCCTGGCACTGAAGCCTCTCTTCCTGGAAGACCTCAACCGCACCCTTAAGAGGAAGTCTGTAGTCCGCCATGGCTCGCTCACCTCCTCCAGCCTCATCCCCTCCTCTAAGATGGAGCCTGTGGGCACCATGGACGACATGGCACTCCTCCCTCCTCCTCCCCCTGAGCTCCTGCAGCAGCAGCATGGTGTCAGAGGACACTCCCAAACGTTGTCTCGCCACCACACGCACTCCCACTCCACCAAACATGCCAACATCTCAGGCTATGCAACGCTGCGGCGAGGCCCGCCTCCCGCTCCTCCAAAACGGGACCAAAGCACCAAACTGACCAGTGACTGGTAGGGTGTAAAGACCCTGAGTGGAGCCTAAAGAACTGAACTAACTATTTAGGCCTCATTGTTCCTACAGAGAAAAAGTAATCAATGTCTGTCTTGACTTGTCCGTCTCTCCTCATCCTAAACCATCCCCCCCTGGATTCCGAGCAAGTAGCAAGACGTCTTTCCTACTCTTAATCTCAGATTATGATTGTTCCTAATATCCTCATTATTATTATCATCCTCATCATTACTATCATTACGATACATGTTTAATCCAATGACATGAGTAAAAATATATATATGTATATATATATATATATCTGTATACAAGCAAGCCAGAAAAATCACCTATCAAGCTTTTTTCACAATGTCTGTGCAGCTTTGCATTGAAATATACAAAGACAAGACTTGAACGACAATGGCAACAGAGACAGTTTGCTGCAAAATAACTGGTACTGCATGGAGCCGTGGCAATGGAAGTAGCATTACTGATGAAGGGAAGGAGGGATCAATGGAAGGAACAAGAGATGCAAAAGCGGGATGGTGTTTATGTGTGTATGTTGTGAACTAGGGGGATGGGAGTATTGCCATTTATTTCAAACTTTTCTGTGTGTGTTTTTATATAAGATTATTTAATACTGGAAAGATATTGTTATTATAATTATTTTAAGTTCTTAAGTTTTTAAGAAGTGTCACAAGAGAAGGAGTTCGACTGGACATGGGTCGGTTTTGTCAAAATATGTCAAAGTGTTGATCTGGGTGACCAAGATTCAAGATTAATTTAATTGTTATTATGCATTACACGATTGTATGATGACATTCCTGTTCATAATTCCCTAAGCTACATACATACATACACAAAAACAACTGCAGACTAATCAATAAATAATAATCAAGTCAAAAAGGTTAAATTTTCAAGGTGGAGTGTTGAGGATGAGTTCAGAAGTCTCACAGGAGTGAAGCTGCTCTGTAGTCTGGTGGTACAGCAGCAGATACTCTGTATCTGTTGTCAGATGGCAGCAGGGTGAACAGACTGTGGCTGGGTGGGCGTTGTCTTATAGTATCCTTTGGGCTCTGTGCAGACATCTCACTTCACTGATGTCACTGATGCTCTGTAGATGGGTACCACCGCTGTAGAGCCTTCCTGTCCTGGGCCGTGATGAACCATGCCAGTTTGTGATGCTTTCTGTTGCTCCTCTGTAAAAGTTGACAAGAATCTGGCACAGGAAATTAGCCTTCTTAAGTTTCCTTAGCAAGTAAAACACACAGCTACAGTAGATTGTATTTCATAAAATCTTATTTCTCTAAATTTAGAGCTTCATGGCTGATTGGTTGGTGACTCACAAAGGATAGGACTTCATACTTAAATGTATACTGAATAAGTACTTCTCATAAATCAGCTACAGAATGAGCAGGTCAGGCTTTGCTCAGATTACAGGTGTTTTGACATCCTAACCAGTTTAAAAAATCAAATTTAAAACTACTACAGAATATTACAATTATTACACCAGAGGGAAATGTACACCAGGTTGTTCTGTACTTACCTCTGTAAAGTTGGATGTTTTGAAGGCCATGAGGACAAAGCTTGTGCAATAAGACCGCGATGGAATTTTCCTTCTTGAGGCTAAAGGTAAAATGTCAGTTATTTTATGATCCTGTCTGTGATGCTACTTTGTGAAGGAATTCCTGTGAACTGGTCCGCTCGTTACTAAAGACGGTTCAGCACACTTTGATGTTTTACACCGAGACATTTATTGAAGCTTGATTGAGGAGCTCAAGTGAGAACACTGCGTAGTGCCAGAATAATTCTGAAAGGAGAATTTAAACTTTACCAGACCCAGGAGACTAATGAAACCAAATGAGGTTACTTTTCACTCATCTATACACATGTAAGGATTCTATTGGGTATTGGAATCTAAACCAAAAAATATGCTTACCTAAGTTAGCCTAAGGCACATTGTGTGATCCTCATACTCATAGAAAAGACAGTCTGTCTGTGTGTAAGCCGAGTAAATCATAGCTATTGGCCTTAAGCCTAAAGAATGGAAATTCCTTCACACAGACCTAGCTTCATCTCTACAATCTAAATAACCCATTCAAATGTAAATGTTAATATCAATCAGTTTTGCATCATTATCAGGAAACTCCACCAGAACCTCCTCTGATCTGAGCAAATCAGTCGCTCCGCAACATCAATCAATCAATTTGGACACATTTCGGTAACAGACTTGATGACCGCCTCATTTAAGCAGGGTTTGTCTTAACTCATCTTTCAGCTTTGCACTCACTTGGTTAGGTAATAGTTTGTTAGCAGACCAAGCAATCAGTCCGTCACTTGTTTGTCACCCTAACAGCTGGTCAATCACTTCACTGGTTAGTCATTAAAGGTGTGTGTCCACTTAGCATCTGAAATGATCAGAGAAAATCCCAAGGACTGCCCTGGGGAACAAGTGCCTGAAAAACAAAACACTCAAACTGCTCACAGGTGTGTGGTGACATCACACACTGCAGACCTGACTGTAACATCCGTGATGTCGACCATTAATCTTCTGACATTTTGAAACCAAGAGTTTTCCACACACAGCCATCTTTGTCTGATACTGCAGCCAGGAAATTCAAATGTGTAAAAAGAAGGGAGCCTGGGAAGAGCTGATGTGGCACATCGAGCAGCAACATGAGTAATAGTAAGGCCGAGACAACTGATAAATACCCCAAGAGAAAATACCCTTTTGTTTGCCTTAATCGCCATTATTGGAGCACTGATTCTGAAAATAAGTACACCAGGCGTTTACAGGAGTCTCCTGTCACGTTCTTTACTGTCGCAGCCCTCATGAGCTCCATATCCAGTTATAATAATTCATTACTTACTTGGGGTCTTTTCTGTGTTTTGCCTCTGTGTCCGCTGTAGTAAACAATAAGATTGTTTGTTGTGACTTTAATCTGCAGCCTCCTCCACTGTGACAGGTGTCTAAATGAATCTCTGAATTTGTATGCCATATTGAAAGAAATTTGAAGTTGAAATCATTAGTTGATCAACTGATTCATCAGTCAGAAGGAAATAAATCACTGATTGCAGCATCTCATATGCTAAGATTTACTGGTTTCAATAGTCATCTGTGTTGATGAACTGAAAACCTTCGGGGTTGAACTGTTGTTTGGACAAAATGATCATTTTAAATAAACCAACCTGGGCTCTGGGATTGTGATGCAGATTGTTCATGAATTTTGAGCCTAATGACATTAACATCAAGTGTTAACACCAAGTTAACACACAACAAAACACAAAGGGCACTCTTTAAGAAAAAAAGCAGAATCTGGTACAAGCACTCTAAAAGCAGTGGCATTTAGAAAGAGATGCCAGATGGATACACCCCCAGTCACTTTGACAGGTAGCTACAGTCAGTACATTATTTCAGACAAGTTTGATCCTGGTGTTCAGCAACATGTTGTAGTCAGTTAGGTAATCACAGTAGTATCTTTCAGTGGGCGGCTACATCAGATTAGATATCCAGCTGGATAAACCCAGTCAGTTCAGTAGTTAGTTAGTCTGCTGCTCCAACCAAGCATCCTTCCACACTCATATAGCTACAGAAACATAGTCTGTCATTTTTATCTGTGTCCAGATGAGCTGATAATGGCTTCCTAAGTACATTTTCTGATCGTAGTTTTCTATGTGTGCAGCTGAACCTACATCTGTTTCTACCTTCCTGTTTTTATCATCCGTACAGTCACTAGATTCAATTTATCTGCATGACAAGACCAGTGCAACAGCACCGATGCCAAAAATGTGATATACTGCCCCAGTTTTGATTTTTAATGTGCAATCATTTGTTTTTGAAGTACTCTGATTTTATCTTTATTGTATAATTATGGTCAAATTATTTCAATCAGTTTAAACATCAGATCTGTCTGTTTGTGATGTTGTTGAAGGAGAGAATTCACCTGAGAGAAGTACTTCCAATGCCCACTGCCCTGCAGGATAATAATCACGAGGGCCTACATCATGATGTATTTGAGTGACACTAAGAACAACATACAGTTTCAAACTGATCAATGTCTTGAAATGTCTTGCTCAAGGACACCTGGCAGAGCACATGGCTGTTATTGGTGTCAAACCTGCTGTTGCATTAAAAATAAAGGAGTCAAACCGAAGTGCAGATTGTAAAGTTTTTACACAGGTTGCCAGGACTCTGGGGACTGAAAGTGTGAAGGATGGGTTTCCTGGTTTTGAGAGGCCGTGGGTTGGGCAGATGTCATCAGACTGTATGTTTGAGATGTTGTGAACTGTTGTTAAACTTTTTGCGATGTCTGATGATGTGGTGCAGTGAGACTGGCCGGCTCCTGACAGCTCTGTATGCCATATTAAACCAAAAATGTCCAACTAGTTAACATACTCCAGTCGGGGAATACAAAAGAGCTACTGCCTTCAAATTAAATTTGTGCGGTCGTGTTTTCAACAAAGGAAGTTCAGTATGTCGTGTGCTTGGCTTTCAAGTCAGTCAACAATGGATGTTGTTTTTCAAAGATGGTATGTGACTTTGTTTTAATTGCATTTCAGTGTGTTTAAGAACAAGAAAAAAGAAGACTGATTTTGTTCTTAGGGCTCCAACATTTTTTTAAAAGTGTACATCACTACTGTGAGCTATGAAAAAATCTTAAGTTACATAGTTCTGAATACAATATTAAAGGTTTGTTTATGTTATATGGACTATAAGTTGAAGGCGTCATTAGATGAAGGTTAAATATTAGAAGGGCCAGAGGACAGACAGACTCATTGTGTCCATAATTCTCAGTAAAGACTTGTGTGAGGCACAAAGGATCAGCTCCTGTTGACTTGCCCAGACACTCATGTTAAATAAAACATTCAAACCAACTCCATGTTGTGTAGCTGTGGTGTCATGTGGGAAATCATCCTCATACTGATGAAGAGAAAATGTTGAGGAACGTCAGCATCCGGATGCAGATCGGAATGGGCACAGGTGTTATAACATCGATGGCTCGGGAATTAACCATCATCACTTTATTATTTACACCTGTGTTTCTGTTCTGCTGGGACAAGTGAAAATATCCCCTGTGAAAAAGTAAAACAATTTACAAGATGTTGTCATGAGAATACCTGAATCATGTCTGGGCATATTAGCGTGCTGAACATGGATGAACTGTGCATAATTTCCATTTAGCTGCATTTCATTGCGCTTGGAAAAAACACAATCTTCAACACGGAAAAATGCAACAGAACAGTCATCCAAGTTGGAGAAAAAAACCCGACATAAACACAGATGACATCACAGTAGTATGGCGGCATGAACAACTGCCTCCTATCTTTTCATCACTTTTTTACTTAGTTATTAGTTGTAGTTGTTTTACGTAGTTGCCTGTGAAGTTCACAGACCTTCCATACAAGCATGCCTTGCATCAGGTGTCCATGTCTCCCTGAGCAAATACACTGGGAAACATTTAAATTGGAAGTCAGGAATATCGACTCGGAAATACAGACCTCTGACTTACAGTAGAAAGGGGTCATAATCAGACCCATGACCCCTTTCTCTAACAGGAAGTGAACTTTCCACTAAAGCCCACCACCTGTCCGTGTCTGTTGAAGAAGTTTACAGAGGTTGTAGGAATGAAAATCTGAAAGAACTTTTGGAAAATAAGTTTGTGATTTTTGTTAACCTGCATTCATAATGTTAATAACCTGTCACAAACATTTGGTCGAGATGCCAGCTGGTCAGCGGTATAGTCCACATATCCACCATTGCCAGTCCAGCAGAAACACTTCTGTAACTACTGGCCATCCATCAGTTCGGCAATGAGGCACACATCATCTTATACTGTTGATGAAGCTTGTTTTCTAATTCAAGAACCCTGGTGCCTTTAAAAGTAAGTGTGCAGTGTGTTACCATACTGAGACTGCTCAGCTGATGTTGGCAGACAACAGATGTGGGTTCTGAGCTGGTTGTTTGTCATGTTGGTTAAATTACTGAAAACACAGTGTGTCATTTCAGCCTCTAGGGGTCCCTCAGTCAAAACAGTGAAAACAACATGGGAGCTGTTGTCTACGATTGCTGATGGAAATGTATCTGACGTGACTCAGGCAGACATGTTCACAGACAGGTAATGTATTAAAGTTATAGCTGTATAATGGTTAGTCAGGTTGGCTGACTTCCTTCCTCAATCTTTGACGTGTCAGTTTAGCAACAGGTGACTAAATGAAAGCCAGTTCATTTGGATACAATTTCTCTGAGTTTAACACTGTTGGAGACATTCAGGAGAAGTACACAACTCACAAACAACAAAATATAAAACAATGACAACTTGTCATTCTTAGACATTTGTGTGCAGAAATCATTGTTTCAATAACGCTTTCTATCTTTGTTTAACATGTGTAAAATGCAGCACTGCTGTTGTTGTGGAGAATGTACAACAATAATATCTGTTGAAGCCGAAACTCTCAGAAAGACGACACAGAGGCAAGGGTTGTACTAAGTGGGTTCTGTTTATTCCTGGACTGACCAGACATTTATGTACTTCGAAATCTGCATGCACAATCACACTTGTGCAGTGATGACCTAAACCATTATCAAAATGTCCCAGTGACCCTTGTCTCATTGTTCCATATCTAGTATGTCATGTACTTTCCAAGAACTCCTGAGTCTTGTGTGAGAGAGTGCGTGTATGCTTGTGTGTGTGTGTGTGTGTGTGTGTGTGTGTGTGTGTGTGTGTGTGTGTGTGTGTGTGTGTGTGTGTGTGTGTGTGTGTGTGTTGGTTGACTTGGCCCTACATGTTGATTTGGAGTGTCCATGCGGTTGTGTGTGTGTTCTTATCAAGTGTGAAGGTCGTCTAGTCAGGCCAGAATTCTCAATACTGTCAGAAGTCAGTGATGGAGTGTAACTTAGTACATTTACTTAAGTACTGAACTTTTGTAAGATTTTGAGGTACTTGTACTTTACCCGCACTACATTTTGGAGCCAGATATTGTTTCCTTTTTCTCACAACATTTATTTGATAACTTTAGTAACTAGTTACTTTGTAGATGGCACTTTTGAAATTAATTTATTTTGTTGCCAATCGGATCAAAAACCCACTGATTCTGATGATCAGAAAAATGTATTGGATCCGATAACTGGCCAGGCCTTTAATGAGTCAACAGTATATACATATATGTACATTTGTATAATATAATATAATATATTCTTGTGTTCAAGTTTCATCTGTACTGTTGACTTTCACTTTAACCAAAGTTCTATTTTATCACAATATCTTTATGTGGTGGAAATTTTTATTTAGAAGTGAAAAAAGGATTCACACAAGGTTGTCTTTGTGTAATTTAATAAAGTGGTAAAAGCAAAGAGCAAACAGAGTTAAGCCTCATCCACCAGGCAAACCCTGGCAGAGACGGACAAAGTCACAGTTTATAGCAGAGACTCAGAGATAGAGATAAAGATAGAGTGTTACTGTGCACAAACACTTGCACATAAATCAGCGAGGTCACTGTAAAAACAGTAAGTCAAACAGTTCATAGTAAGGCCAGGCCATAATTCACAGTGCGAAAAGGTGTAATGATCCGTAAGGTTATAGGTCAATACATGGAATAAAACAGTGCAGGGTAACAACAATATGCGTGGTTAAATGCAAATGATACATTTTGCTACTACACTTTACTTTTATCCAAGTATGACTTTTGGTATACAACACTGTCAGTACTAACTCCAGCCTGAGTCTTGATTGCATACAGACAGACAGCAATAGGCATATTTAATAAACTGAGAGAATTCCATTTAGTCCACTGAGCACTTGAGAAGGAGACTGAAACATTGAAAACCAAAGAAGTCTGATATCAATCTGAGACAGGATTCAGGTTTTATTGATGTGGGAGGCTGATCACTGCAGCAACAGCAGATACTGGGTGGTACATGAAATAAATAATGTGTTCTAGATTCACAAAATAAAATTATTTACAAGAGGAAAGCATACAGTTAAGGTCTGTGTAAGTGAAAAGACACCCAGTGGATGAGGATTGTTAATGTAATCAAATCCTGGAACAATTAACAAGCATGTGAATCATATAACAGGAATGCTGGAGTTCAGACTTGTTACAGTTTAGTAAAAATAAATCTCTGAGGAGCTGTACAGAGGACAGGCTAACCGTTATTCAACAGGAGCAGATTTACTGTAGTAGTAAGTTACACACATTCACACCTGGAAGCGTCCCAGTGTAACCAGTCTGAGCTGCCGGTCACATAGCACCTCTACTGGAGCAGTTGGGGTTAAAGGTCTTGCTCAGGGGCACTCAAGCCTGTGTTGAATGGAGAGGGGTCAGTGTCTTGGGTCCTCCTGGTCCAATCAGGAAGCAGCATGAAAACAGAAAGAGGAAGAGGTGATGACATGTTGACACTACACATCTGATTCTCTGCTACTACTTCTTCTATGTTACTGTTACAGTTACTTTGGTATTTCTGCATCCACATTCTGTGCACGTTTAAAGGAAATGTCTAAAAACACTGTCATTGTGACCACGTTAGCATACTGCCTTTAGTAAATGACAGCCTCACAGAGCTGCTAGCATGGCTGTAGACTCTTGCTCTTGTTTTAAACAAGATAATGTAATTAAAGGAGCATCAATTATTCATCTGAACACAGATACATCATGGGATTTGATTTCTGCTTCCCAAATGATATTCTCCATCTGAACTCATGATTGATTCAGTGTATCAAATCAAGAGGAACACTGTTATTATTGAATCAAAATGTTTTTGCCAACCCCCCAATGATAAGCCAACTATTACTCAACATCTATACAGTATGTACACATATACATATATTTTAGTGTTTTTTGTGACGCTTCCCTCCTGGTGTTTTTTTTCCAGTTACCAGAACGTTGATCCATTGAGACTCAGCGTAGATGTACAGAGCTCTTCGGTCTGTCCGCAGCACCATCACGTTCTCCCCCCGCAGCCTCCTCATCTGTTTCTCTCCATCTGCAATAAAGATCTGGAGAGGCCCGATACAAGTCTAATTTACACAGTGAACGTTTGAAAAAAAGTCATTCCTATCCAGCCAAGGAGTTTCGTTAAATGTGAAGTGGAAGTGGCTTCTAAGGCACCCACAGTCCTGTGTTTAGCAGTCTACAGATGATCTACAGATGATCTTTTCAGTTGTTGTCAGTCCACCTCACCTGAGCACTTACAGGTAAATATATGAACAGCCACTGCAGTGTTTAAAACTTGAGCTGCCTGCTGAGTGTCACAGCTGCAATTTCCTTTCTTTTATCACCATTGTTATGTACGCAGCTCCTCGGAGGCAAGTAAGGGTTTTTTTTTTGGGTGACCCATTTTCTAAGTCTGATCTAAATTGTTTTCTCTCCTGTGTTTATAACTTGAGAACTAGTGGGGGAACAGTTCTGCCAGTATAATCTTTCTAAACTCTTTATGTCAGGAGAAAACTTTTTTTTTTTTTGTGTGTGAACACATTTTTTTTTAGACAGACTTAGAAAATGGATCACCAGAAAAAGAAATTCCTTCACTTGCCCCTCAGGGCCTCCGTAGTTTGTATATGTGTGCCTTTTTATTTTAAGCTTAGACTGTGGAGCACCCAGTGCTTTGTTATTTTCTCATTCTCGTCTTAATACAGCTGAACTGAGGTTAATGTTAAGATCAACCATCACACAAGATGAGCTGTTGGTTATAACACAACAGTCACAACAAAGCAGTGATGAGTTCAAATAACAAAATGAGGAAATATGTTTCCATTAACAGTGTGTGTGTGACACTGACCGTCTTGACTCTGTCCAGCACTCGTTCTGGGGGTTGAACCGGTGAACAGTTGCATTTGGCTGATGGACCCCGATCTCCTGTGTCTCCCTGCAGGCCAGGCAGGACGTACACTACAGCACAAGGTCAACGGAGCCATCAGTACCATCAGTACTAGGGTAGAGGGTAATTTACTTGCCAAAAAAACCCAAAACACACAATAAACATGGTTACAGATAGATTTGATTGCTAGCATTTTTCTTTTAAAAATTTCTATAGATATCACAACAATATGTTTATAGTGAATGTGTTTGTTCACAATAATCATGTAGTGAAAATCTGATAGTGTGACTGCCTTGAACGTTGATGTAAACATTTGGGATACTGAAAGTAAACAACTCAACAAAATATATAAAGGTCTAGTCGTTTTTAGTCATTTGAATGCAGGGATGGTTCATATGATATCTTTAAAGCTACCCAGGAAAGTGGAGGGATTATGGCTACTGGTTTGCTGGTTTGGTCTCTGACCGTCAGTGTGTAACATTATGCCAAAGATTCCAACATCTGACTGCCAGCACAATGATTTAGAGTCATTTTAAACAAGCCTATTTGTACCAGTCCCCTCTATTGTTGTTGTTGTTGTACCAATGACTCAAACCTATTGGCCTACTGTAGGTATATGTTTAGCAGGCCGTGGAACTGGGCCAGGTAGTGTGAACCCCCACCCATTTATAATGTTGCACTGAGGGGTCAGGAGTTAGACATGACAAAGACTAGTCACTCCAAACTGGGAGACTTTTCCACTTCACACACAGAAGCAGAGCTGTATCAAGAGTCATGTTTGTTTCTACCTTCCATTAAGCAACATTGTTGGGAAACCTCTAACCTCCCTGCTGTCATGCACCTTGTCCATGTAGTCCAGGCTCTCCAGTCAGACCAGGCAGTCCTGCAGGTCCAGGACGTCCCGGCTTTCCTGTAGGTGCACGAGATCCCTTCAACCCCTGCACACAGTGATTTATTCAGTCATTGAATATTTGATTGGCCAAACAATGAGCTGGTTAGAAGGCAAACAGTTTCAACCAGCTGTCTCTACAGTATAATGGAGGTATGTTGCTGAATTTAGGCCTGAGCCAAGTAGATATTACTCATATCTGTATTTGGATCTGCTAGCTAGGGATGTGGCCTTTTCCATGCCAAATACATTAGTAATAGTTCAGATGGTAAATGAATTGAACTTATATAGTTTTTCTAATCTTAGCAAACACTCAAAGCTTTACAACACAAGTCAGCATTCACAAAGGTGGCAGAGGCTAACATGCAAGGTGCCACCTGGCAGGGCAGGAGCAATAACCATTCATATGCACTCACACACCAATGGAGCAAATTGGGGTTCAGTGTCTTGCCCAAAGGTGTTGGTGGACGACCACTCTATAGCCTGAGCCACAGCCACCAAGAAGATGGCGTGTAGTTTGCTAACAAATTGACACTGTTGATCGATCAGGGATTTGTTACTTCCCTGTGGTGTATCTGCTAATATATATCCACTATATGCCTACCATGGTTCCTCTGCCTCCAGGCCCTCCTCTGGTTCCTGGCTCACCCCTCAGACCTGCATCGCCCCGCTGACCTGGGTCACCCTGCGGCATCACAGTAAAGCATTTACTTATTTAATTTTTAATTTGAACCTGATGTAATCATGTCAGCCAGTCTTCTACCTTCTCTCCTGACAGTCCTGCGATGCCCCGCTCACTCTAATGACACAGATGAGTACAAACATTTCAGTTATCTGTATAAATGTCACATTTCCAGCAAATGAGAGAAAAGAAACTCTTTCCTCACCTTCTCTCCACGAAGTCCTCGCTTTCCTTTCTCACCTTTATCACCCTGATGGACAGAGAGAAATTCCAAATGCCAGTGATGTTCAAAGTGTATAAAAACAAAAGACATGCAGCATGACTTACTTACCCTGAATCCCCTGCGCCCCTTACTGCCCTGAGAAACACACACACGAGTGTAATTAGTTCTTTTTCACACTACCATTACATGCAGACCAGGCCACAGTAACGGTCATGCTGATGAACAGAATTGCATAATTGCTAGAAAATAATTGCACACAATTTCATAGTTGTGTTAATTATCACATAGCTTGTTTGATTTCTATCTTGTTTTTTCCCCCACTGTGTTGTTGGGCCTCATTTATGATCTAAAACATGACTCTTTATGAGGGGTAGGAATGGAGAACCAGAACTGTTAAGAACCCCTTCCAAATGGTCCGATCTATTGGAATGGTACGCTTCCAATCTTATCAATTCCTTTTATCAGTGCCAACATGGAGTTAAATTCCAGGAATACCAGGATGATTACACACAGACTGCTGCTATAGCAGTCTTTTTACCTAGGAGCGGTTCATTTGGGAGCAGAGGGCAGAATTCTCCCCAAACAAGATCAGCTGCACAACACTGCCTCTACTTCACCACATTGCCCACTTTTGTTGTTAAAGCCAAAACCACATCTGCTTTCCAGCTGCTGACACTATGTGAGTAGTGATGAGTAGTATTAAAGGTGCAATATGTAAGAACTGGCCACTTGCTATATTCATACTCACAACAAATACAGGACAGCATATCACCAGAGTTACCACTAACTGCACCCAACTGTAGCTGCTTTTAGCTGGTTAGGTTAGCTGTGCAGCTAGCGGTCCAGGCTGGGCGCACAGAGCACCGTGGAAGGGTTTCTGTTTATACCAATAGCACAGGAGCTTTGAACCCGGAAGGGCCGGGGCTAGCTGGTTAGCATGCTAAAAATTGGAACACAACACATGGGCGTAATAACATAAAAACTGTTCTTCCTCCACACTCTGTTGATAATTATAGTTACGTCTTGAAGGTTGTCAACCAAAATTCTTACATATTGCACCTTTAAATATTCCAACTGTGTGATACTGGAATTGACATGTTCTTCTGTATGAACTGAACACATGATTGATGAATGACAAACAATGCATCAGGTTCATGGTAAACATCTGTAAAACTTTAATTTCTCTGTCATAGTGTGTGTTAATATAACAGCCTACATGTCCAGTTATGTGATATGACTAAACCAGGTTTATATGTAGAAGTCATAAAGGGATGAATGAATGCAGTATGAATCCAGGCTACATGGTACCTTTATCATCCCAGGAGTTCCTATGTCTCCATACAGGCCCCTCCAGCCTCTGTCCCCCTTCTCCCCCTGTGGAAACATCAAGGCACAGCATGTAAACTGTTATGTTGCATTTATACAGTGTTACTAACAACATTAGTGACTTATTAACATGTAATGTTCAAAATACTAATCGAAATAGTAGTGAAAGGGAACTCCTAATGTAGAGGACAGACATGATTTCTCTATGTTGATGCAGACAGAATTTGTGACTGAAATATAGTGACCTTCTGGTTTACATTGTATTAAAGAGGAGAGCTTCTCTAATAGCTCTATATTTCTCTACTTACTGGAAGGGTGTGAGAGACATCAGTGTCATTCTGGGTTTGGCAGCTTTTAGGAGCTCTATGTATCAATTTGTAGCAATTTACATGTATTAATTAGTGTTTAATTGGCCATATGTGAGCGGATTGTAATGCGACATAAAAATGAAACCTTCCTCTCTTGCCAATACAAGCCCGTGGACGGTTAGTTTAAGTAATTTAATGCTGCTGGACTGTGGATTTCTTTGTGAAAGACCCTGGTTGGATTTACCACGACAGTCCAAAGGACGTGACTTTATGCACGTTCTCATGCCTCTCTCCACTCCGCTAACAGAGAGCAACAGTAGCTAATGTTAGTTTAGAAATGGAGTCCGCTAACAGAAACAAGCGGCTTCCAGCACTTTACACTGACAAGGTCACAGTTGCTGTATATTAACGCTTTACACTGCAAATGAACAAATCATTTGCTGAGACTTCAATGCCAATTTTTCACACACACAACACTGGAGTGGACTGACAACTGGGTGACTGATTTACATTTTCTCAGCGTATTTTTCAGGTTCCCACAGATGTTTCAGTGTAGGAGAACATGAGTGTCTTTAAAGTTATATTTCAGATGTGAGACCACTGTATGATGGGTTTGTTGAAAGACATAGGTATTCTCTCTGTGACCTTTTGACCTGGCTGTCCAATCGCTCCTTGTGTTCCAGGATCTCCCTCTGGACCCTTCACACCAGGCTGGCCCTAAAATACACATAACAGTGTGACACAATATGACTTTTCCCTTCATCATAATATGTCTGAAAAACATAGTGTGTATGCATGAGTATGAGTGTGTTACACTGTACCTCAGGTCCTCTGGGTCCTCTGCAGCCCTTCAAACATGAACACCATTAAAGTGTTAGTGTACTGTTAAATGACACTTTTCAGCTTTATAGTGGTCATGGTTTAATCTGAGGTCTGTCGTTACCTTTTCCCCTTTGGCTCCTGTGATGTGTTCAGTTATATCCACCTGAGGAGTTAAAGGCAGATCAGCGCGATTTAGTTTTACGTCATGCATGTGTTTTAACAATCGACACATTTGGAATATTTTAGGATTGGATTGTTGTATGTTGTTGAAGTATGTTCATACACCTGCCCCTCCTGGAAGTTACAGCCACAAAATGATACGTGGTAGAAAACAGTGACTTCTGCTAAGTGTGTGTGTGTGTGTGTGTGTGTGTTTCATCATCACCATCAGCTCTGCTTTTCGTTTGACCGTAGGAAACAAAGGTGGTGGAAGAGGAGGAGGGATGAAGACTTCACATTTCCGAGCTGACCACCTGCTGCTAGATGGAAATCCTAAACAGACACACAGACAGACAGATGTGGTACGTTTTCTGAAACTCTGAACAGACATATTAATTTTGCCCTCTTGCATTATCTGGATAGTTACTGTCTGTTGGATTACATTGTTTTGAGTACTTTGTAACCACATTGACGACAGTAGTTGTAAAGAAGGTGTTCGACAGCCTTTATCCATGCACAGAGCCTTATCTGCTCCACAATCATGACGCATAATGACTGTGTAACGTGTGCTCTGCTCTGAAAGGAGACAGCTTCTTTTCTTGTAGGTAAAACCTGTGGGCCCTCAGTCTACGTCTGGTAAGGCCTCTTGGCCACAGTGTTGAGAGACGTTAGGTCCACCATTACTCCCCACACCGTCAGGGAACATTTTTTACATAAATTGAGCAACAACTTAAGAGCAATATACAGCCGTGTTAGGCCTCAGTGGGCTGTTCTAGTTTGATCTTAATGTCTGGTTTCCTCTTCCTCATGTTTGTACTCACTGGTGGTGACAGAGGGAGCAGCTGGCTGGAGGCAAGTGAGCAAGGCAGTCCATCCCAAAACCAGCTGAGTCAGCATCTCCTCTCTTCCTGCAGCAACAACTGAATGCTAAACAGAAGTTTAAAACAAATGCATACATACACACACACACACACACACACACACACACACACATAAAACATATATTTGCATATTTGCATATATGATAGGCAAGTTAAAGGTGCATTATGTCATTTCAGGGAAGATCTTCATTGGGTGATTTTTTTCTGCCAAAACAAACTAAATAATCAAACTCTCTTTGTTTCCATGACTGAATAAACTGAATAAACAAACTGACCTTAAAGGACAACACAGTTTCATACTGTTTTACTTTGTTTATATGTGGCGGACCCTGCCACCTTTCTAGCTTTAAACAGTGTTCTGGGACCTTATTCTCCTCTGAAAACAGCTTGTTTATTCACTGATGGAAAAATACATATTTCTGAGTTTGTATTATTACCTCATTAATATTGTATATATTGAAATCTGAGATTGAATTTCTTCTCCAAAACTACATAGCGCCCCTTTAATGTTATGATGAAAATGATCATGTGTTTACTCAGGTTCACTCTAGTATTATATTTTGTCTATAGTGCTGAAGAACTGAAGGGATTTATCATTTCTTGTTGCATACAGCCGTGCTTTCAGTAAGATTTAGAGCTTGTTTCCTTCATGCTTTGATAAATAAAGCCCCTAAAACCTCCAGCTTTAAATCTTACTTCTTTTAGTACAATGTGAGCTTCCTTGCGGTGAACATGCCTGCACTACAAAAAATAACTCTTTTACTTACAAGTAAAATACAATAAGTCTGCGGTGGGGAGGAGATAATGTCTTCAATTGCAGTGTCACTTGTTTACAGTTTTTAAATCAGAAATTCAGAAACATATTTAACCCTGACATGAGGCAGAAAACACAGATCACTCCAATATCAACAAGGTACCTGTAGATTTCAAAAGTCCTCACACAAACTGGTTCTCATTCAATTTACAATAAGCTGGCAAATTGTTATCCAAAGACAATAAATTACTGCCAATCAGCCTCAATAATACATACATGGACAGACTACTTAAAGATGTGTGTTACAATCAAACATGATTCAGCTTCTGAATCATCTATAAAATATATGAATGTTTGTAGAACTGCTGATCCACTCAAACATATTTACCCTGACACACGATACATGTAGCTGCTGACTTTGACACTCATGTACAGTATACAGTATATATATGAGAGGAGGTTAAATGACTGTGTTCACATGCATTGTAATGTGTGTTGTGTGTCTTACCTCAGTGTCGTCTCCTCTGCACAGCGCTGTGTGGAGGCTCGTGTCCTGCAGTGGAGATGTCTGTTGGGGCTGCTTCTCTTCCTGGTCATCGTCCAGCAGAGCCCAATCTGCTAAGCTTGCACGCTGAGTCCGACTTAGCTCAATAAACTGTGGAAATGCAACGCAGCCTCTGGCAGCGCTCTGCAGAAATAATCAGATAATTACTTACACACCGAGCCAAAGAGAAGCCTGCTCATCAGGCCATGCTGTAGAGGGTGAAACAGTGAAAGCAGTCAGTGGCGCCTTCTGTCATATTGTATTATATTATCATTACTGTATTTCCACTTATGTTTTAGGCTTTTGGCCAAGTTCCTCACAGCAGTCATATGACTTGAATTCTATAAATTTAACTGATTCAGTGAGTCCTCAGAGTGAGGTAGAAAAATCTATGACAAGCCATCATGGGCAAAAATGTTTAAGGTAAGTGCCGCATCTAAATAAGTGGTGGTTCATCATATTCTTCTTTATGCCTTATGTATTAAATTAGAGGAACCATTAAAGAAAGTTACAGTATAGCTGTTAAATGCAGTAAAATACCTAGAAATATATCACCAAATATTTCCACTTATCTCACACAAGCAGAAAGACAACAAGACAACCTTGTTTTTGCTGACTTTCAGTGGTTTAAGCCCTCACCATGCTGCAGTAATGTAAAGTGTACTTTAGGGTGTGTCAGTACACTGTGACACCACTATGTGTTGAAGCCAGAGGTGCAACAGGGAGCAATCTCAAACCTCACCTCACAAGTTTTCTGCTTGATTTGATTGGACATTATTTCCATTTCCAATTTACTTAAAGGGGCACTGTATGGTTTGGAGAAGAGATTCAATCTCAGATTTCAATATTTACAATATTAATGAGGTAATATTACAAACTCAGAAATGTATTTTTTTCACAAGTGAATAAACAAGCTGTTCTCAGAGGAAAATAAGGTCCCAGAACAATGTTTGAAGCTAGAAAGGTGGCAGGGTCCGCCACATATAAACAAAGTAAAACAGTATGAAATTGTGTTGTCCTTTAAGGTCAGTTTGTTTATTCAGTCATGAAAAAAAAAAAAAAGTTTGTTTAGGCAGGAAAAAAAACAGTCACTGAAGATCTTTCTCATCTCATTCAAATTTGACCGTGAACAAGTTAGACTATTACACACATTTTACATGGCTTATAGTGGCTGGATCCAATTTGAAAATAAACTGCAGTTCCTTTGCCAACACTTAAAAGCTGTGCAAATATGACAAAATGTTTCCTAGATTATAAAAAAACTTTATCTGTCAAGTAGCTGGAACTATGACAGGTACTGCTCACTTCTGTCACTTTTGTGAAATTGCAGCCCGACTGTTGCATCTCCTCACGTTGCCTGTGCCCTGCTTGTATGTTCTATTTATTTATTTTATTATTTATTTTATTTGCACTAAACAACAAATATAATTAACATCTCAAATAAGCAGATTGTGCAGGTGAGATCAGAAAACCCGGTGGGGTTTATAAAATGAATCTCACCTTCTTAAAAATAATAATCCACCTGTTCCATAGTTCAGCCCCTCTGTATCTTATAGAAAATCGACAGAGTTCAGTACGGAACTTGGGGAGGTGTAACCAATTAGCCTGTCTTGTATTGAGTTTGTGTATGTCATTGTTTAACTTAAAAAATGCTTTACAGGGCAAAGAAAACTGTTGAGGCTGAAATATATTTTTGAAAATAAATACACAAATTAGATATTTGTTTAAGTTAAAAACTGATAAGATATTCAGTTGTTTGAACAAGGGGGCTTAGTGAGCAGACCAGTCACTGTAAGTAGCAATTCTGCAGAATCGTTTTTGTAATATATAAAGTTTATGGAGATAGGTAGGGTATATAGCTCCCCAGATTATGTTACAATATGTTAGATATGGATAGATTAAACTATAATATAGAGTTAGGAGACATTTTTGATGAACCAAACTTCGAAATTTACAAATGATTCCAATAGATTTCGATATTTTATTACAAAGTGAATATGACTCTTCCAACTTAAATGTTCATCAATAAAAACTCCAAGGAAGTTTGTTGAAGAAACCTGAGTAATTGGATTATTTCCTATGGACAGACAAGTGTTAGAAATACAGTATTTCTTATTTTTTGAAGTAAATATAATAAAATTTGATTTTTTAACATTGAGAGATAATTTATTTAATTTAAACCATTTGGAAATATTATCTAGATCATTATTAGCTTTGTCCATAAGTACAGATAAATCAGTATGTGAGAGAAATAAATTAGTATCGTCAGCAATAATCAAAGGAAACAAAAGATAACGCTGCTGCCAAGTCATTAATATAGATAAGAAATAATAGTGGTCCTAAAATAGATCCCTGTGGGACACCGCAGGTTAAATTAACTCGCTCTGATACAAAGCCATTAATGGAAACAAACTGTTGTCGATTATAAACATAATTATAAAACCATATAAGAGTTGTTCCAGAAAAACCATAATGAGACAACTTTTGGAGTAGAATGTCATAATTAACAGTATCAAAGGCTTTGGATAAGTCAAGAAAAATCCCCAAACTGTATTCATTATTGTCAATTGCAGTATGAATTCTATCAACCAGTTCAAGCATAGCCATATCAGTAGAATACTTTTTCCTAAACCCATATTGATGTTCATAAAGAATATTGCACTCCTGGAGATGTTCCATCATTCTGTTATAAACCAATTTCTCTAAAATCTTCGAGAAACATGGAAGGACAGAAATTGGGCTTTAATTAGTAAAAAGACAATGGTCTCCAGATTTGTACACAGGGACTACTTTAGCAATCTTGAGGTGGTTAGGAATTATTCCTGTTTCAAGGGATTTAGCAAAGATATAAGTCAATGGCTTGATAATGGTGGAACTAGTTTTAATAATTAGGCTGGACCTGATCTCATCATGACCCGCAGCTGAATCTTTCAAACCAATAATTATGTCCATAATTTCTTTCTCAGTAGGAGGTTTAAAGTTCAGAATAGAAGAATCTATGCCTACTTGAAGAGAAACAGAACAGTCAGGACTGGATATACAAACCATTATGATTAAGCAGCATTTTTAGACACCTCTCTCACAAATATGGCAGTGGTCAGCCCAACAGCCAATCAGAGTGATTTCTCTCACTGACGCCTCCTTATGTGTAAATATCTGACTAACTTACATCACTTGGGTACAAACAGAAACGTACAAATGTAATTGCGCATAGGTGTTCAGTTCCATCATTTATTGAAGTATTTAAAATGAGAAAGGAGTGCAGAATGTCTACCATCAACTACAATATGCTTCATGACTTTAAAATCACAATAAGACATTAAAATGAAGTGAGAGCAGGTTTACAAAGCAGGAAATACTATAAAATATACAAACGAACTGATGAGTTGAATTGTAAACAGCCTAAAAACAGGCACATGGAGGGAAGTAGTGACATGAGAGAAAGCATATTTACAAAACTGGTGGGTGTCAAACGCATGTTGAGAAAAACATTTTTTTCTTCAACATACCATCGTAGTCTAACATCTGTCCTTGATACAAAGTCTACAGAGGATGGAAGGAAAAAAATCATCCATGTCAAGGTTACAACTATTAAAAATAATTTTCTTCTTTTGGCACAGCTTAGAAAGTGTTAACTGTGCTTCCCTTTGAGTGTTAAAATTGTATAAACTACCCAACAGCTCAAGCTAGAAATGGAAAAATAAAAGTGCTGCTAACAGTTAATAAAAAACACTGAGTAAACAAAGATCAAAGGTGGGACACAGACAAGGCATTCTCAGTTAAAACCATAAAATCCTCCTTTGTAAAAGTCTGTTCATTTCATACTTGTGTCTACAGAAAGCTTGGGTGGGTAAAAGAAAATGTAGGTATCCTTTGATCCAGATTCCACCTGAATAGATCTGTCTCTGTATGTGCCTGTCAGCGCCTGTCCAGCTGTCTGATCCAGCAGAAGTCTCTTCAGGGTTTGTCATCTGTCTGGCACAGACGTGTCTGCAGCTCGACCACCACACGCCTCATCATGCCTCCTAACTGATCGTGCATCTGTACGAGCTGCTCCGGTGCACAGTAACTGAGTTCTAATGGCGTCATCCTGCAGGTCAGGGCCTCCACCTCTGACAGCAGCCCTTCAGGTCTCTGCTCTTTGGCAATTGTGTTAGCGGTCTGATTCTCTGAGCCGTCTCGCTCTGGCTTCGAGTCTGCAGGAACAGGCTCATCAACCAGCTCTGTTGCTGCAAATAGAAAGAGGACATTTAGATACTTAAGAAATAGTTTGTGATTATGAGAAACAGTTATTCGTGGAGAGCTTGATAACAGGATTTGTATCTCTTATCTTGATGTAGTAAATATGAAGCAAAGGATGGTTAGCTTCAGTACCAGAAAAAAGGAATGAGTAGCTAGCTTGTCTCCGTCCAAAGGTCACAATCTACCTACAAGCAACTCTAAAGCTCACTCATTAACACGTCTGATTTGTTTAGTCTGTACAAAAACATGTGTCATCTATTTCTTGGCTTTGACCAGTCGCCAGGAAAACAGCTGGAAAGTCGTAACTTCTTAGATTTTTAGCTAAGAAATAGTCCTGCATGTAACCCACTGTAAAACTACAATTTTATGTTTTTTACACATTAAATAAATGAGATATAATATGATAATTGGTGAAGTTCAGAAGGAGGCAGATTATTTAACCTAACTGAGCAAGGCTAACCATTTCCCTGTGTTTCCAGCCTTTATACTAAGGCTGTATCAACACCACAGGAGCTTCAAAATCTAATCCAAAACATGCTCACACTACAAGATTTGAAAAAAAGCTGCGCATCGCACACCACAGGATATTATTATTGTGTTGGAGGGAGCGATACAACAGCTCAGGTAGGCAAATGTAAATAAATGGAGACAGTGGCTCAACAACTGCTGTAGTAATATTAGAACTCTCCCCAAACATTTTCTCATCCAGACCTGGTTTTTCTTCTTACTTTTTTTCTCACTGCAGTCAACACGGGCCGTCTATTCTGCCCATTCAAACTGAGTTTAAATATCTGTCAACAGTAGTATGCTAGCTAACATTAGCTTGAAGGGCTAAGGTTTTTTAACGTTGCTTGGCAACACCGTCAGCTGCTGCGAGATATTTCTCATTGGCTATTGTTAAAAGTACTGACATAATGACAATCTTGATATTCATCGGGGACGATGAGTCAGGAGCAGTTCAGGGGTTTAAGACCGGATCTGTCCCCCCTTTACATCACTTAATAACGTGGGCTGACCTTCTGGACCAACCAAGCTCCTGCGATTGCTGGGAGGGGTGAATCTGGGTTAAATCTGCCAGATACTCCTGTAGTGTGATCCTGGCCTATGTTAAACTAACTGGCTCCTGGCTGTAGAATCATACAGAGTTTGGTTTGTTTGATGTTCTCATCAAACTTGCTGCAAGAAAGAAAATAAACATACTTCCCACAATGTCAAAATATTTCTTTGGTCTAAAACAAATTCATGGAAGAATAAAACATTTTCCAACAAACTTTGCAATAAGAAATGGCCAAGTATATAATCCCTGTAGCACTCAATACAGTGGACTCTCCCAACTTTGGGGGGAGAAAAAACTGTCTGAGAGGGCTTTGTTACATGAAGAGTTTACGCACCTAGAGTCTCGACTGAGGTCTTATCCTCCTCATCCTGGTTTTGAGGAGCACTGGTGTCCTCCAGTTCAGAGGTCAACATCTCCGTTTCATCAAAACTCTTCAACTCATCACCACCTCGTCCTTTACGCTAGAGGAGAATTGTTCAGATGTCAAATAAAAAAAAGAATCTCATCATTATATATTTGTGTTAAATTGACATCATTTGTTTTTGCTGTGTGGTCTCAATCCACTTGCAGCCCTCTCTCCCCTGGCATACCTGCTGTTCATAGATTTTAAGTGCCTTTTTGACATTGGAGATCTTTGGGGAGCGAATTGGCAGAGTCTTGATTTCACTGGGAGTAAGAGCACTGAGGTCACCCACTGTTTTGATGTTTCTGGCTCGAACAAGCTGCCCAAAACCACGAGACCTGTGGAGAGAATTTTTTAGAATTAACATACTTAAAAATAAAAAAAATATTTGAACAAATATGAAACATCTGTCCTTTCATTAACCTTAAACTGTACTCACCACATGTTGGAGGATATCTGAGGCAGCACGGCTTCTACAGGCGTAGAGCAGCCAACCAGGGCAGGGTAGATACAGTCTCTGGAAACAGGCCGCGGCTCTTGGCTCATTTCAGAAATCTGGAAATAAGGGTTGCAGCTACAATTAGAATAAATAGCCTTCAGTGCAACTTTTGGGTGGGGGTGGGTGGCGAGGGTGATGCTTGCAATGATGAGCACAGAGAATTTTTGCACGTTAAACAAGCACAAATAATATTCACCAAAAATAAAGATTCCAGTCCAAAAAATACAACCCTAAACAACAAAAGATTGAAATGTAGGTTTCTAAAGTCTGTCCCGGGTAAACCCTCTTCTTAAAGAAATCAAGAAAAAAACCTCTGAAACATCTTTGTCTATATCGCAGTTGAATTCAGTGATCGAATTTGAAAACTAATTTCGATCAATTTTCAACTTCGATTCAAAATCGTGATGCCCCCATACCCCTCAGAAGTAGCTGGAAGGCAAATCAGAGGAGTAAATGTTTGATGTTAATGTTTCTCTGTGTCTGCTTCATGTGTTTTTTGCTAACATGTTAGCCTGAACTGTGTTTGTCAGCTTGTTTCATTTCTTATGCCCAAAGCTAATGGTGAAAGTAATGAATGCAGATTTCTCATTTGTGTGCTTACCAGGCATTTCTTGGAGCTCTTGTAACCTGGACTATGTAGATTTCTGGGACTGAGGATCAGCAAGCCCTTTGTTGGAGTAGTGACATACTAGAATAGGTAGCAGAAGGGTGTCATGTTAGATCAAACCAGATAACTTGAAACATTGGTTCATTTGGATCAGAACAATGCTGGTCACACTCTTACCTTAGGCTGTGGGATATTGCTAATTTTGGACCTTCTGGGGGAGCTGGTTCTGATAGCAGGGCTGCGACGATCAATGTCATCTGCCATTTCCTGATGTTGGATTGGATTTGCAAAAGACACACGCCTGGACTGCAAAGTTTAAAGGAGAAAATAGAGTGACTTTTACTAACAGTACAAACAAATACAAGTTCAGATTTTTGTTGTGTGTGTATATTTGCATTTTGTTTTGCATTATATTTCACAAGTTTGTCTCCTACTTTGATAAGAGGTGAGGGAGTCTCATCCTCTAGTGGTCTCTTCTGGCCCTTTTTAAGAATACTGGTTGATGGGGAGGCAGAAGGAGACCAGGTTCCTCTGGTCCTGCTGCTGCTGGGGCTTTGGCCAACATCTGGCCCCATTACAGCCTCCAGGTCCTTCTGCTTCACTGGAGAACCCTGGAAAGCATCTTTGCTTGTTGACTCTGATGACACTGAAGTATTACAATCATCAGGCAGAGCAGAATCCAAATTTGCAACATCGTTCTCAGTGTTGGTAGTCTGAGTTTCCTCTTCATCCTGACATTCCATCGCCTGGGTTTTGCCATCTTCATTGCCCTCCTGTAGAGGTGTGACGTCATCACCAGCACTTGCCTCTGTGAGCTGGTCTGGTGAATTGCCTTCTTTAATAGAGGCAGCCTGTTCCTCATCTGTGACATTTGGACACTCCATCTGGTTTTGTCCAAAAGAGGAATTGTGAGTGTCTTCAGTCAACTCCTCCGCTGGAACAACTGGTTGTTCTAGGTGGTTTGATTCTGAATCATCAGTCTGTTTTTCAGTAATACTGGCGGCAGGCTCCGATACTCTTTCAGTTTTCTCCTCTGACGACTCTGAGGCCAGAAGCATCCGTGTTGTCTCAGGTACCGACAGCGTGTCCACAGCAGACGACACAGATGTGTCAGAGGGCAACTTCTCCTGACTCTGTTCAGTACTGATCTCAACTGATTCAAGCATTTCAGCAGATTTTAAGTCCCCAGTGTCACTTTCTTGTAAAGAGGTATTATCAATATTATCTTTGCGAGGTGAAACACTGAGCGATTTGCTCTTCATTGTGTTTTCAGTGTCAGGTTTCTCTACAACAGCATCAGCCTCTACTGGAGATTCGTTGTTACTTTGCTCCTCAATTTTGTGAGTCACCTCGAGTGATTCAGAACTCTGTAAATCTGGTTCCTCTAAATAAGCTGCATTTTTAGCTTCTTTGCTTTGAGTATCTGCTTTTGGAGAAGTGTCACTATCATTCTTTACCTTATCACTAATAATTTTGTCTTTAATTTCCACGGTGAGAGGACTTTGAAGAGACGCCCGAGGTTTTCTCCCTCTCTTTTTCGGCATAAGGGAATTTTCTCTGGCCTCTGAGGATTCAGAGTCTGAGGATCCTACATTGGCTACTAATCCTTGAGAAGATTTTCGCCTTGCGTATCTGCCCCTGCCTTGGGAGGACTCTGTTGATCCTACAATATCTAGTGACTGAGAACTCTCCGGGGTTGAGCAAGGACTTGATTTAGACTGATCCTCGTGGACCTTGCTCCTTCTGGTCCTACCTCCAACTGTGGCCTCTGCATGACTGACAGCTGACAATGCTGCCTGGGAATTGGACCTGGTCTCCCTTCCTAATGAGCCCTTACTTTCATTTTTGTCTTCAGACTCTGCTGCCTCAGATGATGCCTTGCTTCTTCTGGATCTACGCAGCGACTGGCTATCAGATGGCGTAATCACTTGAGGGCCCTCTTGACTAAGGTTGTCATTTGTACCTTCACTGATCTTGTGTTCATCTTTGAGCTCTGATTCAGTCACCAACTTGTTTGTTGGGCTTGTTCCATCTTGGGACTCATTACTTAGAGAAGAAGTGATTATCTGAGAATTGTCCTGCTTGTCTGCCTTTTCGATAAGCTCAAACTCTTGGGACTGGCCACTGGTTTGGAGAGGAGAAGCAACCATTTGAGAATCTTTCTTTATCTCATCATCCTTTTTGGTCTCTTCTACAAGCTCAGACTCGGTTATCATTTGAGAGTCTTTTTCTGGCTTATCTTCCTTTTCGTTCTGTTCTATAAGATCAAACTCTTGGGATTTGCCACTAGATTGAGGGGTTGGAGTGATCATTTGTGAATGTTTCTCTGGCTTATTATCCTCCTTGTCAGTCTGTTCTACAACCTCAAACTCTTTGGATTTGCCACTAGATTGAGTGATCATTTGTGAATCTTTCTTTGGCGTATCCTTTTCTTTCAGTTCTACAAGCTCAAACTCTTGGGATTTGCCACCACTTTGAGGTGAAAGAGTGATCACTTGAGAATCTCTCTTTCGTTTATCGTCCTTTTCGTTCTGTTCTACAAGATCGAGCTCATGTGTGGTGGTTTGGCTGGACTCTCCCTTGTCAAGCAAAACCTTTTTCTTCATTCCAACCTCCTCCTTGGAATCCAATGATGATTTACTCCGCCGCCTGTGCCTACTCTGTGACTGGCTTTCGGAATCAGCCTGTGAGCCTGACAGCAAGTCAGTTTGGCTGGACTCTTGCCCTCTGGCGCTTCTCCTTTTGGGTTCAGGTTTATCAAGAAACTCCTGTGAATTGCTGTACAATTTGATCCTCTTGTGAGCTCTACCTTGAGAGTCGGTTTGGCTTGACTCACTCTTGTCCCTCTGAGCCCTGGTTCGTAATCTGTCCCTGCCACTGTCCTCCTCAGCAGCCTGCTGACTTCTTGTGCTTCGTCTACTTTGCACTGAGATTGGGGAATCACTTTTAGGCTCCTCTCCAGAACGTCTCCTTTTTAACTGCACATTTTTCTCTTCTCGTTCCTTAGGGTCCTCTCCAGGCAGCAGAGGTCTGACTCTGCAGCGTCCAGAACGCCGGAGTTCGCTTGGAGAAATCTGGGTCACAGAGGATTGAGAGTCATCCAAAGTCTGTTCAGATTCCTCTTCCTGGCATGATGGTTCCAGATTATCTAATGTGGAAGGCATCTTTGTACTTTCCTTTCTCTCCAGTTCAGCCTGGGTGTCTGGAATAACATCTTCATCCTCTGTTGTGTCACTGGGCATTCTCTCAGTCAACCTTACTGGCTCACATTTTGTCACAGATTCTTTGGGCCTTTGAGGGGACTCAGGGGCATCTTTCACAGGACACTGCGAGTTCACTTTTCCTGTCGGAGTGGACTGGGAATCCTGAGAGTTTGGACCAGTGGATGTCTGAGAAGCCGAAGAGGTCGATGTCTTGTTGGTTTTAGAGCGTTCTTGGCTGTTGGAGGTCTTTATGAGGGGACCTGTGAATGTGGACCCACTGCTGGGGCTGGCAGGCTTGCCCTCAGCATACTTTTCTAGAGTTATAAAGGACTGACGGCGACTGTTGGGTTTCTGGGGAGTTCCTGAGACCAAGTCTGAGGTGCCAGAGATGTTAGGACTCGTGCCTTCTTTGGACTCCATGTCCAAGTCTTCTGCTCCATCATCACTCTTGGCATCATCCTCCATAGAAACATCTGCTGATTCAGGGATCATCTCTTCCTGCTCATTGTTTTCTGTCATGTTCTCTTCTGCTTTGGGGCTGGCATAGTCCTGAGTCTCTTTTGTTAGAATTTCAGTGTCTTCCTCTTTTTCCACAGTCTCCTGAGGAACCTGAAAGAAAGCAAATTCAAGTAACTGTATCTGCTGCAAAGATATGTAAAAAAAATTTTTAAAAAATCTGGACTAACACAGATGTTTTGAGTATGATTATGTAGAAAATGCAAGTTTGGTGCCTAAACTATACAAGTAAATCTAGAAATGTGAGTGTGTTGGTGTATTCTTCAGACATTTTTAGCTATAGTGACAAAGAGTTGATTTGTATTTTCTTTGTCTCAAATGCCATTAAAATCCTCACTGCTGTAAGTGTAAGCATATGCTCATCAACAGAAACTGGTATGACTGTGTCAAACATTATAGGGTGGGACAAATAATCGATACTGCAATATACTATGGTGTGGCCTCTCTTACACTTTAACTGTAATGTGCTGATGCTAGTAGAGTAGGAGTGTATTGTTGGGGTGGGAAGACATCTTGGCTACCCTGGTTTGCCTGCTGCAACCACAACCTGAACCACAACAAGCACAAGAAATCGATAGATGGATGATCCGATTTTTGCTTTCTGAAAAAGTGTTTTGCCGTTTCAGGGGGTATCTTTTATGGATTTTGCTAAGTTTCATGTAAATTACCGTGTTTGACAATAGGATGAAGCAAGTCTACAATTAAGCTTATTTTTTAAGTCAATGAAGGCACACCTTTACCTGGAAAAGTATTTTAAAGTGTGCAGACTGGTGTAAGGCCACAGCTTAGGTAGTCCGATTGTAGTGAAAAATGTCTGAGAAACAGCACAATTCTGCCACTGCTTTGATTAATGCTTCCAATTATTTCTGTTGCAACACTTTAACCCAGAGATCTTACAGTTTAATCAATTAACACTGAAACTCCTGTTACTGTTAGTCTGAAAGAACATGTGGGCTGTGTTGGCTTTAAAGCTCTGCAAATAACAATGTACAAGGAGCTTTTGTTTTATTTATACGTGTTTTGGCAGAATGAAAAAAGGACAAACAAGTCCTCAGTGGTGTCTTTCCTGGCAGGGTGGATTTTTCGTTTTGCCCCCCTGCTGGGAATGTGTATTTCATTACCTTGCCAGGAGCCTCTTTACTAACGTTGTCAGCTTGTTCAGCCGGCAGTTTGTCTCTGTGGAAAAAAAAAGGTTTATTATGTGAATGCCATTTTTTTTATTAGAGCGCAGGGATGTATCCTGATTCTGGTAGCAGACGCTCAACACTTACAAAGACTCTTCTTGGCTCTGTGTGTACTGGCTGAAAACCGTTGTATCCAGAGAAGCATCAAGGTTGTTGTACATGGCAGGGATGTCAACCCTGTGTCATAGAAAACATCAGCTCTTTAGACTAACAACGTGGATTTATATAAAATGTATTTTTGCAAACAGATGAACAAACTAATCTGACCTTTTAGTCCTTTTAACCTCCTTCTGGTGCTCCGTCAGGACTCGCTCCTTCGTCTCAGGAGGAATGAAGACAAAGTCAATGGAGGCCTCTTCCTCCAAAACCTCTCTGCGAGGAGGCTTGGGAGAGCCAAAGTCCAGCTTTGTCTGATGAAGGGAACACAATGGAAATCCGTTGAGCAATGATGGCTTGAGCAAACCAAACCCAAAGGAAAAGTCTGAGTACAACATAGGAGCTGTAACCTCATCCTTGCATGGTCACACAATGTGTTCTCTTATTGCAAAATGGGAGGTTTCCCAGCTTACGTAAACATTATATAAACAAGATAAACATCTTTTGAAGCAGTCTATTCTAAAAAAAGGCGTTTCATCACGCTGTCATGAAACAGCTGGTAAAGCAACTGGAAAAATAATGACCGCCAAAATCTTAGATTTTGAATTTCAGTGTGCATGTAAAATATACATCTGCCCTTAATATAGGGCTGATCAGTTTGTCTTTGTAATTGAATAATAAAGTGGTAACCTCCCAAAAAATAACATGCTAGCAGTATAGCAGTGATTGTTAATAGCCATGATCGTTGTTTACGTTTATTATGATAATGTGATTTGTTTTCTTAAATGTCAATACAATATGATGTTGTTGCCATTCGCTCACAGTACACAGTCTGAGCCAAAAACCAAGTGTGAGGCAGCAACAGATTCTCTCAGTAGCTAAAGATGGCAAGCATACACCGGCAGCAGCAAGGAGTAACTGTCGCGTCAGTTAGCCTTTTTAGACAGGGGTACATAAAGCTAAGAGACCTTGTTGAACGTATCAAACTAGCCGACTAACATCTCCCTGCTGGCCAGCGAGAGCTATGGGGCAGATGGTGTCGATGTAGTCAAACGGTGTGCGTTCATTTGAGTCAGAGGAGTGGCTCTGGAGGGGGGACTGGAGGGAGGGAGTGGGATTTCGCAGTTGGATACTTGACAAATTTTGTTTTCCTCTTGGTAGTCTCTACAAGCTTAACAACCCCAGCTTTAATTTAATAGTTGATAACTAATTAATTAATAGCTGCATCTCCTAAACAAATGATATAATAAGCAGCATATTTAATCGTAGAGCAGCAGGCTGGAACAACCAATCAAAAAAAAGATAAAAATCACAGGAACACCTGAGGACATGTTAAGTAATTCATCTAAATACATATATGGACAAGATGATAAATCAACACATCTCTCAAAACCTTTATGTTTACTTACATAGACATGAAGGTAATTTTTTGTTTTTATGAAAGTACAGTAGCGTGGAAATGAAATCTAGAGGGGAAAGACACAGCAAAGGCTTCTGGTCAAATTTGACCTAGAGACAGTGCAATCACCCCCACAGATTCAAGTCTTCTACACATCTGTATTGTGGACGTACAAGATATAACTTTAGGACAAAGGCCCGTTGCCCCCCACTCCTATCAGAGCCTCAGCATGTCCTTGTTCAACAACCACACCTTGTGTGGGACCTTCCAGTGATTCATGTTAGATGTAGTCATATCCTGAGGTTTAAGTTTTCAAACATCATCCTGCCTGACGCCATCCAGACAGATATTAAGTTCAAGCAACACAACACATCCTTCATGAAACATGTCTGGTCTGAGTCTAAACTTACAGAAACTGGCTTGGAGGTCTTTGTGGCGCTCGTGTCCCTCAGCTCAGCAGACTTTCCCAGCAGTGAGTTCCTCTTCCCCACAGATGAAACTGGCATCCCACTAAGCTTGGTCTCCAACTGGGAACTCTCACTCTGAAAAAGACAGAGACCAGTCACAAATAATAACAATGAGAACAGAGAGAGAGAGAGAGCGGTGTATGTAGCTAAAATCAAAGCACAAAGGTAAAAGCAGTGTTAGTTGTAACTCACTGAATACTGTCCACTGAGCTCATCAGGAACACTGACGAGCTCAAAACAAGGAAGAATGATTGGGGTCTTCTGCTTCACTTGGCTCAAAATTGGTCTGAGGAAAAATAATGACAACATCGATCAGATGCTGTAAGCCCACCTGACTGTACCTAAAACATTTCCCATTGTAGCGATATGTTATGATCATGAAGTTATCGACACATATCCCCAGATGCAGAAAAAAGGGACAACTAAATTTAAATAACATTCTCTCCATTTCACCTTCTACCACTGCAATGAAATCATAACTGGTGCAACGTCATCGCTCAAAATGTGTCCGTTAAATTATATGACCTGGAGATTTTCACCTGATCTCATCGGGGTAAGTGAGGTTGGTTGAGTTGGCAAAGGTGGAGTTCCAGAACTGGGTGACCGAGTTGCGGAGCTGTTTGTTCTTGTGAGGAAACAACACACAAAGCAGAGGAGAAAGCAGAACCAGGAGTTCACCATCATACGCCAGAGTAGATCGGGTCTGCAGGCAGCCGAAAACATCACTGTAAAGCTTCTCCAACTGAAGGCAGAAAGGGAAAAGGCAGACAGTTAATGCGTAAAATGCCAAAAAAAAAAAGAGAAAATACTGAACTGTGTGTCTGATAAAGAATCCACCTTTCCCAGAAGATGTGGGGGGAATATGGGTGGTTCACTGCCCGCTTGTTTGCAGAGGAGTGTGAGAGGTTGAATCAGAGAAGTCAGGGCTTCTTGGATAGTGTTGGGAAGAGCGAGGTTGGTGAAGAGAGCAGACAGGATGGAGACCAGGGCCAATCCTGTGGCTTCAGAGGAAGCCTCGGGGCCCTCCAGATAAACCTCTAGACACTGCACCAGCAGGGACTGGAAGGTGGACAGATTCCCCAGGACCTTATTTCTCTTTTTCATCCAGTTTACTGGAGTGTGAGGAGCTAGAAGAAGCAACAGTTGAAAAGTGATTTCTCCATTTAATCTTGTGTTCAGACTGACATAATGCTAGCTTAAGTTCTCTTACACTTCAACTTTTGCTGAAACTGAGGAGTGTACGGCGAGAAGTCCACACACTCCACCATGACTTGGAGGATACTGGCAACAGCATTTAATGTTGAGGGAACCTGGAGGATCAGACAGCATCAATGTGTGAAAACCAGGGATTTCAAAACAAATATAAAATCATTTCACCATGTTAGGTTTTGAATGTTGTCTTTTGTGTAACCAAATCAAAAAATGGGCTGCTAGTGTGTAGATTTAGTACATTAGCAACCATCATAACTTCCAACCTCTTACCTGGAAACCCCTTAATGCGAGGATGAATCATTTAAAGTTTAAAAGTAATTCTGAACAAAATGAAGATAAAAATTGTAAGATCAATCCATCTCTACAACAATTATTTTAGTTTTCTTCTTTTTTTTCCAGGTTACTCTATGTTTTACCCGTAGTGGAAAATAAATCTTTGTTTAGATTTTACACATGGTCAGTGGTGCTTCACCATGATGGCAGTTTTCCTCTCCTCTACTCACCATTAGGGCATCTCTGTCTGTTGCAGCTGTCATCTTTGCACAGAACTCCTCGCAGCAGATGTTTTCCTCAGCTGTGACCACCAGGGCGGAACAGCGAGCAAACACTTTGTACAACTTGGACCATGTGGACAACATTGACTTCTGGGTCGCCTGAATAAAATACAAGGATCACAATCAGGCCATTCCCTTTGGTCAAAGTGAAAACAGGATTTCAGACCAGTCCGGCCGCTTCATGTATACAATACAATGATCTTGTAGGTGAAATACAATCTTAAGATAAACAGACCTGCTGTAGTGGTGTGCCAGGTAGTAGCTGTGTAATTGGAAACAACAAGGCAGAGTGCATGGCACTAAAGTTGTGCTCCAGAGCGTCACCTTGGTTGACTTCATTAGACTGTAAAAAAGACGTGATTGAAAGTGTTACTCATGTGAGATTGAATTCATTGAGTGCTCTGCTGGCACGCTCACTTAGCAACATTCCTCCGCAGTAAGTATCTGTGATCACTTCCTCTATGACCAAAGCCTAATGTTGAGTGATCTTGTGTTTAATTCTGAGTGTAATGTCATTTCTGCCTTAAAAACTTTTTCTTCTTTACACCTCATTTCTCCTTTTCATCATGGAATGTGTATTATCTAGTAACAGATTTACAGTTTAAAGTTTGAGATTATTTATCACTTCAATCATTTTGGTCAGCACAAAGATAAATTATGGTTGTGAAAATCAGGTACCAGAAATCAGCTTAAACAGCAAACAGACAGCATTCTGTTCCTGGGGTCACTGTTGATACCATTAACCTAAACTGCAGGTCAATAAAAGGGTCGGATGAGAGAGGTCCGGCTTTGCAAGACTAGATATGACTTGAATGCCACACTTGTCAGCCTCTGGTGAAATCAGCTGTTCCAACGTTTCCCCGGGACCGCAAAGATTTAACGGTAGCCCATAATTCCTAACCCTATCGCCAGAGTAATGCGTGGAAGGTATTTCAGGGAGTGGAGAATTATTTTATGAAAAAAATTATCTCTGATGTACCATTAGTCTTTCTTAGTCACATTAAAACATTTCCTATTAATTAAATTCTGTCAAGCATGTATGTCTGCTGCATATCTACATTAACATACAGCAGTTACCCATCTGTGTCAATTTGTTTACTTTAGATTAAGAAGGAGTGGCCCTCAAATGATGATGATTGACTCAGCATATCCTCCATGCAAAATGGTGAAGGCTGCACAGCTGCCATCTGAGCCAAGTTCAGGCGATAACCATAGTTTGTAAAAGCTCCTATCGGCGCCGATTAATTGGTCGACCTCTACTATATGCTGACATAAACATGGCCACTAAACAACAACATTGGTCATCATTTTCAGTCCCATGAGTGATGCCACCGATTCCCTGCTGCCTACCTGTGTAATGGTGTCTGTAAGCGGGCTGACCACCACACTCCACATCCTCAACAGTTGCTCCTTGTTCTGCAGAGAAGGAGCACTGCGCCCGATGGCCCCCAGCACCGCCTCCCCAAATGCCAGAGGGGAAGTGGGGCCCGACAAACCGCAGCTCACCAGCGTTTGAAGGCACTGATAAAATCTGCAGAGAGAAAAAAGCAACAACACTTTTATAAGACATACAGTATGTCCTACATTCATAAATCAAGAAGCTCCAATGCACAAGACTATTGACTATTTTTTTAAACCAGAAAAAGGGTATATTGGAAGATTAATTCAAACTGCAGCTTACATTTGCACTACTAGAGGGCACCAAACCATCATCCATACTGCATCAGTACTGTACATTAACTGGTACTTTAAACTTCACTTAATTATTCTGTAGGAAAACTGATTAAAAATAGCACTAGTAACCATAATAACAAACCATGTGTCAGCTGAGGCTGTAGAATATTGTAAAGAAATAAAAATAAATAAACAATTGCAATTATTTTAACAGTCAAATCTTGTGATACTTTTCATGTTTAGCAGGAATGATCTTTTTACATCACAATTGTCATTTTGACTGAAAAAACTAATTTTACTATGAAGGTGTGACAATTTTTGGAGTCAAACAAACATGTTTTCTTACATCCAGAGATTTGTAGGCCAGGACGTCTCTGCAGCACGACAGCACTTCATTATAAAGCTGTTTGTCACACATTTTTACCTTCATCAAAAGAGCTTCTGCACTTTGGATATTGCACTTGACCATATTGTTATTTCAATGATATTTTGATTAATTGTGCAGATCAAACACCAAAGTTTTTATTTATTTGTCACATGTGCTTAAGATATCTAAAATCCGGACCAAATACTTTTTTTTCAACCTACAGGTCCGGAGCAGGGATCATGCAGGACGAACATTTAACAAAACTGTTTTATGAATGTGTTAACCATCAGCATAGCAGGCTTCATTTTTACAGGTCTGTGTGTACCCTCCTCAGACTTCAACTAAAAAAGGCAACCAGGGATTTTGTTTTGTTTTGGTCTAGACTAAGACTTCAGTAAACTACAGCTGTGAGCACAAATTAAGCTGACATCTTATGTAAATAAATGAATATTAAACATAAAACCAACCTCTCATCCTCTATGTACGCTGCGAGCATGCTGCTGTTGTAGAGGAGAAGAATGAGGAACAGAGCTGGTGTCCCCTGAGGAATGAAATACAGAGTTGAACCAATCCTCTTTATGAGCATTCCCATGAATACTGAACTACTTTTAAAAAAAAGTGGACCAAGTCAAACTCACATTAAGCACATCCATCTTGCCCACTTGATAGGAGGCAGAGCCAAGAACTCTCTGGGGAATACCTTTCACTGTGGCCTCGAAGAGAATCTGAGGTCAAAGATTCAACAGTTAAATGGAGCAGAGACATTTAGATTACAGCCATTTTATCCACAACGTCTTCTTAAAACTGCAGCTGAGCAATACATTTCAAAGATATTCAAATCACAGTCAGTTTAAAGTTGCAGGTCAAGGACACTTAAGAATCACTGAAACTAAAACATAATGAAGAAACAAAGATAGTTTGGATCTCTGTCTTACCAGGACTTTGTCTGCAGGCAGAGCTTCAGAGGTGACGATGGTCTGTAGAGCCTGAAGCATCAGAGTCAGAACCTCACAGCCCTGACGGTCCTTCTTACTGCCTGTTGACAGTCAGAGATGACATTCAGCTCAAAACAGAATGTCAAATGCAAACAGGGGCATGGGGGGGGGAAGAAACAACTTTACAGGTCACTTTTTAGGTTTTGCTTGAGAGTAGGAAGTGTGTCTAATTTAAGAGAAGAGATTCATCATTGGGGACAGACCCCTCAGTGTTTCTCTCTCTTCACAGCAGTCCAGAGCACAAGGCTCTGAACGCTCAGACTTAAACTGATGACAGTGAGTGAGTCGGGCAGAAGGAGAGGATGAGGCCTCACTAATCCTCTTCTCAAAAGACAGAGCCCAGACCCATCAATGTGCTCTATGTGGAGCTACGAGGCGGGACCCACAACTTTAAGAGCCCACCATGTTGAGAAGCAGCCACAATGACAGTTGAAATGGTTATCTATTAAAAAAAAGCAACAGGAATATCATTCTTTAGGACCAATTTTATTGGTCCCATCATTTCATCGCTGTAATTTGCAAGTAATTAGTGATAGTGGACATTAACGCCACACCAATAAAACAAATACCCTGCAAATGTCTTTATTATTTAAAAATGTAAAATTAATGGTTGATGATGGTTTTGCCATCCTCTTGTCAAATATAACAGTACATTATGATAGCATGTCTCAAAATTAGCAATGTTGCAAGCGGATCAAAAACAGAAAGCACCTCTGTGTTTACTGCTCTACAAACAAAATGCTGAGTAAGAAAATTAGTAAACAGGGAGAGCTTTAATGGAGGAGTCCGATTCTAAATCTACCTTTGGAGATCTGATGAACCCTTTATAAAGACATAACATACATAATTACTGACTGGACTGGAGAGATGTATAGATAAGATTTCATTTGAAAAAAATATGGAACAAATGAGCCCCACATTCATTTGCAATTATTTAGTAGTGCTCTTCCTGTCACATGCAAACAATCCAGACTTATTGCCATCAAGACAACTTAACATCCAAGTACCTACCAGACTCTATAGTTGAGTTGACACAACGGACAAGACTGGTCCATAGGACAGCCAACAGAGATGCTGCAGGAGGAGCAGAGCAGGTGGAACCGTAACTGTTACATGAACTAAAGACTGTGAGAGAATGTGCACTGAAATAACTTTGTTACTGTAAAACATGTTTTATATTCAGCAATCAGTAAACTTAATTTTAAACTCATACTTTCAGTATATGAACAGGTGTTTTATGGGGACTAACATACTTAAGACATTGGATTCAAGAAGAAGTGGCCTTGAGTCATAATGCTTCCTCTCATTCCTCCACAGTGCTTTCACAAAGACAGTGGCTGATGTTATTGTGAGGCATAACTCTTGTATAAAAAACAGATTAATAATAATTAAAAGAAACGTAGTTTCTCATTTATATCAGGTGTAAGGCCACATTAAGTCCAACACTGTGACAAATTAAATTGGAGGAAAAAAAAGGGTGCTACTTTGTAGCACGACCACTGCATTTCCTGTTTATTTCAGCATAATCATGACAGACGATAAAATAGTTGTCGCTGTGGTAACTTTCCAGATTTGTTAAATCCTGTAGAACATGCGTTTTGTTTTGTGCTGCGTTTTTCTGTAACCCACAGATACCATAAACAAATGTCCTCACCAACACAGCCCCATGCACTGTTTTAATGCAGGGCTGTTTTTGCTCCGAATGCCCGCTAAGAAGTAACTGCAGAAAGTCAACAACAACCAGGTTACCTTAGTGCTAGGGCTCCATGATATTTTGTCAGTACTGCTTTAGTCTTGTTGAATAACTTCAAGACTTCAAATAGTCAACAACAGCTGTTTCCATATTTGTGACCTCTGAGCATTTACGTCAGCATGGCCTCCTACAGTTTATCTGGAGGCCTTGACAATAAAATCGTCTCGATTAACAATGACAGACATTCTGCCAAATGCTGACCGGAGGCGGTGGAGAGGGGAACCCATTTAACTATTTACAAACTATAAAATCTAGACTGCTTCAGAGACAGGAAATCTCATTTATACGACTGAAGAGAGAATGTGATTAATTTAAATCAGCTCAGTCATGTAAAGCTGTTGTTTACCTGGAGCTTCTTTGCCGATGTTGGTGAATCCATCTCTGATGTTGGAGGTGAGCACAGCAGCATGTTTAGTGAAAGAGGAGGCACCAGAGAGGAGTGGGTGGTTCAAGGGCTCTGGAGAGAAAAGACAATTTTGCTCATAAGAAACATGTTATAATTAAAATGCAGTCAATGGTGACAATCAATTTTCACTCGTTGTCACATCATTTTGGGGAATTTTTTCTTCATCACTTCCCAACAAAAAATCTAAGATATGGACTGTGATTCAGACATCTAGAAAAAGGCTCATCAGACTGTTTCCCACCCATTTACTGCTTGTTAATTAGTAATGTAGGACAGGCAGAATAAACACTGTTTTGGTCCAACTTTACTGTCCTGGTTGTCTGTTTTTTTTGGGCAACCTTGTTTGATAAGCCCGACTACAACTGCAATGCTCTTCATTTATTTACTTCATAAAACATTCTCTCACCAAGACTCAGGATGAGTTTGTTCTTTGCTGCTGAGGCGATAACCTCTGGTCCCAGAAAATAGTGAAGCAACATCTCCAGGCCCAGCAGCTGGATGGAGGGGAAGGTGGTGGGCATCTGGATGCTGGAGTTCAGGCTCATCCGAGACGTATTGGCTGGGCTGTTGAAGCCTGCAGGGCCTGCAACGGGAGGAGAAGAAACTACAAATAACAGACTCCATGTCCTTTCTCACTCTGCTGCAACTTCAGTCTCTGTTTGCTGGTCTAATGCATCACACACTGTAGGAGACTGATAGGCCTGGGTGGAGGGAGGTGGGTGTATAAACATACCAGTCTTGGGTGTGGCAGGTGCAGCAGCACCATTTTGACTGGCAGCTCTAGAAGGGGTGCCAGGCACTGAGGAGGAGTCAGATCCAATGGTGCACTGGAGCAGAGGGACAGACACCTGGAGAGAGACAAATACTGTTCACTCACCCGACAATGTTTTCCTTAATATACATCTACATCTTGTTTTTACTGGTACGGACTGGCTGGGACAGGTGAGTGAGACGTTACAGTGGTTGAGAGAAAAAGAGTTGTGTCCAACCTGATCAAAGTTAGGGGACAGGTTTGGCCCGAGCTGGACCACCAGGTACCACCAGACCTCCACCTTGGTGAGCAGCAGGGCCTCCGTCCTGACGTTGATGGATGAGAGGGGCTGCATGAGGAGCTTCATACGTTTGCTGCTGCACAGTATGTCTTCAGGAGACAGAAGAAAACAAAAGTCAGCCATGGTCCCTGTGCGTTGCTAAAGTTTAGAGTTTAAGAACTGGATTAGTCCAAGGGAAAAAAAAAAAACAGGGATGAGAGTCTGGCTTACCTGGATTGAGGGCAAAGTTGTCTATGAGGCTTTTCCAGGCAATGAAGGCAATCTTCTTGATGGTGGGAGAGGAGCTACGGAAACCAAGTTCCTCCAGATGCAGGAGAGAGTTGATGAAGGGGCCTCCTCTGTGCAGCAACTGTAGGAAATACATTTATATCCGTCTAAAAAAGATGTCCTTTGCAAATATAGACCTTGAGAACTTTCAGTCAGTAAATCTAAACTTAAGAAAATGATTCTCTGATGTAGAAAGTTCTGCATATACAGTCCTATAAAAGTATTCACCCCTTAATTGTTTTCCCATTTCATTGTTTTTATCAATGGAATCATTGTCAACATACAAAAAATATACAAAAAAAAAAACCTCTTTACTGGCAAAGTGAAAAAAGATTTCTACAAAGTAATGTGAATTAATTAAAAATATATCATGTAAAATAGGTGATTGCATTAGGTGAAGAATTCACCCCCTTTAAATTAACTGACCTAATTCCACAGAGGACCAGCCAATTGGTGCCAATAGTCTCACAATTAGTGAAATGGAGATCACCTGACAGGGCTCGAAATTAACTTTTTTCCTCAGTGTCCCACAACTGTCCCGAATTCTACTTTGTAGTGTCCCGGATATAACCAACAGTGTCCCAAATTTAAATTATTGTCGTCGCCCCCCCAATTATGCAGAATACATATAATTTGATCCTTTTTTGTCACTTAACCATCACACTTAACCATCACACCACCATTTATATGGTCCACCATATAAGTTTAAAATACTTATTTTATTAAACATATGAATATCAGTCTGATCTGTTGCCTCTCCTAGACTAGAAGGGAAAGGAGTTGTTTTAAGACATGTTTTCTATTGTTTCTCAATATCCAGACTAATTTATCATTATGTCAACATTAAAGAATTCTGATAGTTGTTTTTTTTTAATTCAATATGTTATGGCTGTATGGTCTCTGTGTTCCATAATACAGTTTAATAAATGTATCTTTTTTCAGTTGTAATTACAAGTTATTACTACAAGTCAGTAGTACTATAGGAACATCATTTTATCTTGTTATCATTTATGAATGTCAATCATCTTGCTCTCACTCATTCACCCACCCCACCAGATCTCCCCCTTCACATTTACTCTGCTTACTCCTGCCCTCCTACACAACACTCCTCTCTGTCTTGATGTGTCACTCTCTCACATACACCTCAAGACCCAAAAACACAACACATTGTTCAGGTGCTCCCTGTAACCTATGAGTTTCTAGCCCTTTTCACACAGAGACGCCGCATTATCGGTTTCTCCGCCGCTGGCTGTTCACACAGAGCCGAGCAGCTCCGGCGCAAAAGACGAAGCAGAGTATAATTCACACAGAAAGCCGGCGATGATGACGGTACACGTCATCATCATGACGTGTATGATGACGTGTGTGTTTTTTTCAAGGTGTTTCCCGGTGTCCTCCTATATCTAAACATGTACCGCTGACTGTTTATAATCATATGGATGCTGTTATAATGTGTTGTGATTGAGATCCTGACCCACCAAACACCCTGGAAAGTGACAAAGTTACGTTTTTCGTACAAAGTTACATAATCGCCATCAGTAAACAGGACGCTGTCTAACTAGTTCACTCGCGGGGAGGGATGCTGTTTTCTGGGGGGAAAGTTCACTGAAGTCTCGGTCAGGACGGCTGACCGCCGCGGAGATTTTTTTTCTTGTCTCACACAGAGTCGTTGAACACGGGTCGGCATGTTCTCTGACCACTTTGCCACCACTTCCCAACTGCCTGCTCTGCATTATAGTCCTCAACCTCAGGGAAACACAAAGATATACGGAGGAGGGAATTGAGCATTTTGTTTGAGTGAGCGTTAGCTATCGCTGAGCACTAGCCAACATTGACAGTTAAGACAATTAACTTACCACAGGGGAGGACGATGAATCATGACCAGGACTTGGGATGTCCTCGTTTCGGGAGTCGGCAGTATTGGGGCTTGCATCAGGGGGCTGTTTATTAAACCACCTGTCGTTAATGATGGTCCATCGCTCTGGCTCTATGAATGTTGCATTGGCGCGAGTCAAGCAGCAGCCAGCAGCAGAGTGGATGACGTAAATGCATTTGCACGAACAGGCTAACTGCCTATCGTGAGGTGCCGCGAGAACGTTAGCCTTCTATAGTTTCGCCGCTCACACTTTTTTATTAAATTATTCAAACGATAAAGTAACGTCTAGATACTCATATTTAATGACTTTGCAAACAACACCCATTTCGAAGTTTAGTTGACATTTTTTTTTCACTGTCCCGTCATTGTCCCGGACCAAATATATTTGTGTCAGGGGATGGAGACAAAACTATTTCAAAGTCACTGAACATTCCCCAAGTTCAGTTAAATCCATTATTAAGAAATTGAAGGAATATGGCACATGTGTAGAGCAGGCCGTCCTCACAAACTGAGTGACCGTGCAAGAAGGGGACTAGTGAGGGAGGCCACCAAGACACCTATGACTACTCTGAACAAGTTAAAAGCAGCTGAGATGGGAGAGACTCTGCATACAAAAACTGTTGCCCAGCTTCTTCACCAGTCAAAGCTTTATGGGAGAGTGGCAAAGAGAAAGCCACTGTTGAAGAAAGCTCATTAAATCTCAACTAAAGTTCACGCAAAGGCATGTGGGAGACTCCAAGGTCATTTGGAAGAAGGTTCTTTGGTCTGATGAGACCAAAATTGAGCTTTTTGGCCATCAGAGTAAACGCTATGTTTGAACACCTAACACTGCACATCACCACAAACACACCATCCCCACTGTGAAGCATGGTGGTGGCAGCATCATGCTGTGGGGATGCTTCTCGGCAGCAGGCCCTGGAAGGCTTGTAAAGGTAGAAGGTAAAATGAATGCAGCCAAATATAGTGAACTCCTGGAGGAGAACCTGATTCAGTCTGCAAGAGAACTACAACTTAGGAGAAGATTTATTTTCCACCAAGACAACGATCCGAAGCATACAGCGAAAGCTACACAGAAAGGGTGTAAAGACCGTGGCCGAGTGAAAGCCCAGACCTCAATCCAATAGAGAATTTGTGGCTGGATTTCAAATAGGCTGTTCACAGCCGATCGCCATGCAACCTGGCCAACCCTTCAGCCGTACTGCAAAGAGGAATGGAGTAAAATCGCAGTGTCCAGATGTGCAAGAATGATTTAGACTGATCCACAAAGACTGAGTGCTGTGATTGAGGCTAAAGGTGCATCTACTAAAGACTAGCCCTTTTCACAGTGAGACTCCACATTATCGCCGCAAGAAAGGCTCGCCTTTACACCTCCTTTATTTGTTCACACTGAACCAAGAAGCACCTTAAAGACAGGATGACAGACACTTCTCCACGTATAACTGTGGTATTTTTTCCCTCATATAAAGTTGCCAAAGACACTACCAGTTAGCACATTACCGTTGTTTGGTCCTGTAACGTTGTTTTGTAGGTTGAAGTGTGGGACATTTCTCTTTATTTGATGAGTGAAGGATCTGTTTAGCAGACTGAACACGATCAGACCGACAAACCCCTGATGCTTTTCTGCCTAATGTACCTCACTAGCATTCCTATTCCTCAATAGACATTATTGATATTGTGATGCAATGGCCTGTGTTTCTACATGGGACATGTTTGGTCATCAGTTACCCAGCTATATTTCAGAGAGAAAACATGCAGACATAATTACCTTCCCGAGTAGTTTCACAAACAAGGGCCACAGCTTCAGGACATTGGTTTCATTCTTGGACATGAAAAGCTTCTGGAGCTCTGGGATCAGTTTCTGGGAAGACAAATAGAGGCATGTCAGCAGAGTTACTTACACTGCTCAACTCATTTTCATTTTGGCAGGTGTTCAATACAACAAAGGTTGGCAATTAGTGCTGCACTTTAATCTTGCATCTTGAATATTCATAGATCCTTATGATTATCAAAAATGTAACCAGTCAAGATCTGATGATGCTTAAACATTGGGACAAAATATTCCCAGTCCTGTGGTGCAGTGCTTACTTTTGCTGCATTTCCATTGAGTCACCATTATGGACATAGGCTCTGACACACAAAGATACTCACTGTGGACATCATCGGTTCAATGATGGCAGCCACCTCCACCTGTTTCTCCAGGAGAAGAGGCATACCCAACTCCATGGCTGCTGCGGCCCGTAGACGCACCTTGGAAGCAGAGTGGACCACCAGCGGGATGATGAGCTTCGCCCACCGTACCGCTCCATCACCCATCTGGGCTGGCACTTGCTCCAGCATTCTATAAATACCAGAAAAACATTTGATTTGATTTTTTTTTACATTGTGCCAACACAACTGCAGTATTCTTAAGCAGAAAGGGGCCTCGGTGGAAATAAAGGCTACCACCACTCACATCAATCAGTACACTTCTATGAGATAAAACATCATTATTCAGGGAAAAAGGCAACTCCTGTCCAACTACTATTTCAGATCATATGATCAGAAACAAAAATAAACTTTCCAGCTTGTGGAAGACATGACACTGCTACGGGTTATTACCAAAGAGAGTTTTAAAATGACCTAAACCTTTAACAAGAGACATACAATATCATGACACACCAATGAAAATAACTTATTGTTCGCTTACCTGATGACAACATTTAAGGCCTCGTGCTCCATCACCACAGACTGGATGTCCTCTCTGCGCCACACACTCTCCAGTGTGTCTAGTATAGACGACACCTGAGTGAGTGAAGTAACACCAGTATCATGACACCATTTACCTTTAAAACAAAAATAGCACTACCACTGCACCATTTTCAGTTGTGCCTCTGCTTAAATCTCAGCTAATGCTCACTTTTTTGGCAACCATATCTTGAGGAAAGCTCTGTTTGGAGATGACCCATAATGCTCTGGTGCATGTGTTCTTATCCGTCGACTTCACCACGAGGGAGCAAAGTGCTGATAGTAGTTCTGCTAGAAAGGTTTCTGGATAAATAACAAGAGACAATCACCTTCAGCAACAATAACATTTTCACAGAATTGCATCACAGCAGCTCACATGAAACTCTGATGTATAGAATATGTAAATTAATGTACCAGGCAGTCCAGAGACAACGCGAGAATGGTACACACAAAACCCTAAAGCTTGCAAGGCAGCTTGGCTCAGCTCTGCATTCGGACTGGTTATGTGAGCCTGGAAACAACATGAGACAAGGACAGAATTAAGTATCATAGAAATCAAGCGCTTCAATATAAATATGGGAGATTCAGAGGTTCCTCCAGCTTTATGTGTATCAAAGATGTGCAAAAGACTCACCAAGGTGGCTTTACCCAAACGAGAAAAGTGCTTTTCAACTGCAGGGAGGAACTGTCGGCTTTCCTCTCCACTGAGTCGGCTGCAAAAGGACAAAGAAAAATTATTTTCTAACTCATATTCTAGAGAGGCGACACCGTCACCGACTAGAAGTAGTAACATACTTGGCGATAGTGAGGTAGGCATCTGTCTGTTCTGATTGTTCAGCAGCGCTGTCTTCCAGAGACTCCAGCAGGGGGAGAAAGCTGGAGCTGCTCGGAGGCTCCGCCGTCGCCATCATTATAACTCACCTCCTCAAGGCCTTTTAACAAGAGAGACATAGAAAGCAGAGTTAGAAAAAGAAAGCACAGGGGCCATGTTGGAAAAAAAGGGATTATGACTGAGTCTTGCAGACTTTGCGGGAGCACTCCCAGGAAGTCTCATGTCAAGTTACAATCTGCTCACATATGGCCTATAAAAATCATCAATAGATGTAAATTACTACAAATTGTTACATAGAGCCCCTTAAATGTGAAGACAGTGGCCTCTTCTGTGAAACTAAGTGTTGACAGTGCCATCCCAGGTCAGCTAACATTACCGAAGAGTCACTCAATAAAGTTTCAGATTTAGATCACTAGCATGGACACATAAAAAACATTAACACCTCACATGATTAAAAGAAGAGCAACTCTGAACACAAGGCTTGACGTAACAGCCTGTTGACTACAACATTAAGCAACTTGATCACGCTTAAAAAGATGCATATATGATTGTGTTCACTTGTAGTTAAAACATAAAACATATTTTAAAAAGTTTCACAGGAAGGACTACAGGGACAGAAACACACTGCCATCACATGTGTAGTGTAGGTATGAACTGGTGCAGGCCTGATGTAAACACTGATGTGTGTGGCTCATATTTGATGATCAAGCATGATTTTGTCTACTTAAAATATTCAGTGGTTTTCACCCGTTTTTGAGATATACACCATAGCCACCTCTGGCATAATGAATATATTAGCAGGGACAGAGAACAGATGCAAGGACATACCTCAGTGAGCTTTATGTCGAGCTGCGTTCACCCTCCACTGTATCCAGAGCTGTAGACATAGGATGAATGAGGACAAAGGTTATAAACACCATACAAACGTGTGTAAACACGTTAGGATGAGCTGCTAATGTAAACACCGTCTCTTTAAGATCATTTGACGGGATCACTGTGTGTGCTGGATGCTACCAGAGGCCAGCAGTCCTATTTAGCAACTTCCCCTCAACACCCAGAGGCACCAAAACAAGTCTGTCGGTGTCCTGCTGTAAATAACACCATGAACTTACTGAATACACTCGACAGGTCAGGACTTCAGAAGTGTTACAACTCACGGACCAAACATTTGAACACAGTTTGTTGGACAGCGCTGATGTAGCAAGCAGCCTGCTAATGTTAAGTAGCTTGAACTAGTTAGCAGCGTTAGCAGCCTGCATGCAGAGCCTGTAGCTAGCAAAGTTTCATGCTCACAGTCACAGTGGACCCCACGGCTACTAACACCGCGGTGACACTGCCTCACCCCCTGGCTCACCTGTCCACGGCAAGGGGCTCATTTAGCCCCACCGACAAGCTAATTAAAAGGGCTAACGACCAGGTATTTACGTGCTTGTTAGACAACACACACACAGCACCCACCGCTGACCACACTGGCTGCTCACCTCGGAGTTCAGGACGAAATGCGAGAAGCAGTAATGACACACACACAGCGGCCGCGCACTGCACTTTATGATGTTTGTAACTCTGCAGCACAGCTTTGTGTTCAATATTTCAGCTTCCTTGTCCTGTTGCGCTCTTCCTTGTGCTGTTACCCCGCGAAATTGCTGGCGCCAAACCACCACGCCGACGTACAAAATTACCTTTGACCCTGCGTACGTCACATTCAGGCCCGCCCACTTTACCTTATAGGGGAAAACATCACATGGACACTGGAAGTAACAGCAACAACAATTTAAAGTGTTTTCACAAGACAATAAAGGCAATAAGGAAACACTACAACCAATAGACAGGTAAACAGTCGAAAAAAGAATTACATAAAGTATAATAAAATAAAAATAACATACAGTTAGGCACAGAGAAGGTATGAGATATGACTATGAGGAAACCTGATGCATTGGCACTCTATTTATCTGATGCTTGTGATTAGGTATTATACTATATGTCCTTGACAGTTTCATAAAGCCCAGCAAGATGTCCTCAAATGTCTTATTATGTCCAATCAGCAGTCCAAAACCCATATTCAGTTTACAAAGATAGATAATAGAGGAAAGAAGCAGATCCTAACATTTGGGAAACTACAACCAGAGAAACGATAATGTAGCCTAGTAATGTAGGCGCCAGATTTTGAAAAAGCAATCGACTGCTCTAGCATTGCACTCCTATAACACTGTTGGACTCATGACTCAAAACCTGGTGCCTACGTTACCCACAGTGCAACTCAGCCACAGTGATACCACATGAGGCACATTTCATAGCCTCTGGCTTCCTCTGGGGCCGCAAAAGGCTTTTTAAAACTTTTTTCCCATATACAGTAGTTCTCCCCAAGACCTGTAAACAAACTTTAATGTGGAAAATTGTCAGTTTTACCCTTTAATTGAAGTCCTGCAGCCCTACTTGCAATCAAGAATTCAATCTTCCTTTGATGGAGTGTAAATTAAAGATAGACTGTGTTAATTAGTCATCAGAATAAGGTGAACATCTTAATGATTCTATGTTAGATATTAGCGATCTGGAAGGACTGGTGTCATTCACTCATGGATAGTATAAAGGTCCTGTGCATTTGAGAGACTTTACATCATCACCTCTTCATCATTACATGTCAACATGCAGCAATTGTTTCTGTTTGATTCTTCTGACTTGTAGAACAACAAAACAAACTAAGAGTAGAGTGCATAACTCCTCCGGGGCCTAACAGTCTCCTTTAATTCAGTCAAGCCTCATCCAGTATCAAACTCTATAGCCGTGTATCATTCTAAATTCTAAACCAGCCATAACTGCTTAACCATCAGCTTAACCATAAGCTCAGCATCCATCATCCATGACTGGATCTACTGTTAGCTCAGTTAGCTAGACTACAAGGAGCACAGGAGCTTTGCACAGCTGACAGAAAGAGTTTTAAGCATGCTAACTTCAGTAGCTATCCCTTTAACACAATACATAGACTTATTTGAAATAGTCCCTAAAAAAACCCTAAAATTGTTATTTCTTTACATTCTGTTGATGATGGTGGTTAATTTTTGATGTTTTGAACTTAAATTCCTACATATTACATCTTTGACGCAAATGTTGACAAAAGCCCTATCTCCCAATATTAAAGAAACTGAGAAAAAAATCCTAGGTCGGTCCCTTTATCAGGATCAGCACCCAAAGTTAATGGGGTCTATTCTGGGCCGAGACCCATCCTCCATCCAAGCATGTGGAAATCCATTCAGTAGTTTTTGTGGAATCCTGCCGATCTATCTATCTACCTATCTTCTGTGTTCCGTGTGTGCTGACTGTAACAAAAACAACATTTCACCCAAGAAAACCGAAAATTAAAACTTATGATTTACAAGTCTCACAAAGATTTGTGTCTGTATAGCAGTTGGAGTGTAATTAAACAAATGAACACATAAAAAATACATTTTAAAAGGTAAAGGTAGCAAACACAGATATTTTCTACCTAAGCCTATTTGCAGAGGATTCATTATCACATGACCCTCATGTTTGGCTAAATATAGGTAATATGTGGTGAAAGTTGTACTTAAATTACTGACATGCCAGATTTGCAAGTGATAAAAATCACAGATGTCGTCCGAAATGAATACAAATTACTGGAGGTACCCAGGTGATACTAGTCCTGTGTGAATAGATTTGAGTCAGTCCTCCAGAACTTACACAATAGTCTGACCTGAAAGATGCAGAAATTAGACACTAAGAGACAAAGAAGCAACCGTGTTGACCCAAAACCTGTTCACAAAACACCATGGTCAATATCATAGTAAGCTTTTCAGGGCGAAAGTCAATAAAGGTATCCTCAGGGCAGGTGAATATACTTATATTTATAGACCGTAAGAAGAATGAGACTGCAACACAATTTAATTAACTTGTTTATTTTAATTGAATTATTTATTAAATCAGTTATAAAGAATTAATTACAGTACATGAGCTAACCAATAACATCATAAATACAGCAACAGGATTACACAAGTGCATTAAAGCAGTCAGTGATGATAGTGGGTGTAATTGTTTGAATACAGAGATGCATTAAAGGCAGTGTATTGTAGCTGGAAGCCCCCGGCTGTGACTGAAGCATCAGTGAGGAACTTTAGTGTCATCACGTTTCCTGTGAAAAAAAGGATCAGAGATCATTTCATTTTTTTTTATTCTGGTGCAGCCACATAATGTTTCCTCATTGTGACAACAGAGAAACGCTGTATGTTTATTACTGGACATGATTATTATTATGAGGACATCTCACCTGTACTGATGAAATCGTCAGGTAAATAATCACCACAGAATCTGTAAACAAACAGATGTTCATGTTAGACTTTCACAACACATTCTCCTCAAACAAATTTGACGATCAGTTAATCATGTTTGTGGCGTATAGGACAAAAATGCCAAATATTTTGTTTTTCCAGCTTCTCAAATGAGAGGATTTGCTGTTTTTATATCAGTGTAAACCTGAATATATTTGTGGTTTGGATTGAGGTTTGACAAAAACAAGCAATTTGAAAAAGTCACATTGGGATCTGTGAACTTTTGAAGGGCATTTTAATTATTTTATGACATTTTATAGGCTACTTTTTTAACTTCAACAAAATTAAGAGATTAATCACTAATAATAATCTTTAGTTGCAGCCCTGGTAAACAAATTAAATAAAAAATAAATTAAAAATTGACACTTAAAAGTGCTAAATGTCAGTGGCTTAATCTGACAGCTACGCACTAATGCATGACTGTCCAGATGCAGGAAAATAACGCGACATGAGCTGATGTTCCTCCACAGGTCACAGTATTTATACTGTCACCACTGAAACACATTTCATTAACGATTACTGTTTCATCTGTTATAAAGAAACATTTGTTTGAGTGAGGCATGAGTTATTTCACCAGGGAGTGGTAAGCACATGCATTGTTGCTATGGCTACCCACACATTTAATATACATTGACTTAGCGCGTAATGTTTATTTGTTGGTCCTGTGACCTCAGGACAATTTCTGTAAACTTTCCTGGAATAAAAATGTAATTTGGTAGTAATTACTGGGAAGGTGCAGTTCTCTGTCCTGATTGGATAAAGTGGGCAGGGATACCAGAACATTTCTTTTCTCTTTTACTGCATGAGCAGGAGGAGAGACATGGGTTAATGAATAAACAATCTATAACTCTGATCACTGCTGGAATATAGAGCTATTTAACACTTATTTTCATAAAAAATATATCACTTACAGCAGCTTTAACCATTTAGTGCACTGATTTAGACTTTTGGTTAAATTATCAGTTGAAGCTATATTTCTGGCGTGCCCAACTGTGATACATTTGCAGTGGGCATTTGCTGACCAATCAGAAAAGAATATTTTGACCACAGTTTAACCAAAACAAGAGTGAGCTGGGCACTTCAGTATCATCTCGTTCCTGTCATGGTTTTAGTTGTGGTTTTGTTATTTCCTGTTTTATTTTGAAGTTCTGCCCTCATGTATCATGTTTTGCTTTTGCCCTTTTTCTGTGTTCACCTGTGTCCTATAAGTTATTCAGCCCTTGTGTATATAGTCTGTGTGCTCCCTGCTGTGTTTGTCAGTTCGTCTCTTTGGTTCCTCTGAGCCTGTCCCTTCTGCCATGGTATGTTTCTGGCTTTTATTCCTTGTGTTTTTCCTGGTTTGAACTTTGTTTAGATTTTGTATTGTATCTTTATAAATATATTCAAAATACATCAATTTCATCAACTTTTCAACTATCTGATTTTTGGTCATGTATCTTGAATGCCTCATGTGTGAATATATGTTCATCTTTGATCAGTACAGAGTATTCTATCAGCATAATAAATGTTTATATATGCCTGTTTCAGTTCCATAAAGTTTTGGGATCTACAAGTTTACACACTTCCTACTGTTTCCCTTAATGATCCTCACCTCCCAGCAAAGCCTGAGATATCGTCGTAGCTGTCATACACATCCAGGTAATCTGCTAGACACGCTGTGTCATCCTCCACATCAAATTCCAGGAAGTGGAGGTGGATCCTCTGGCCCAGGCGCACACGGATGTGCCAGTAGCAGATCTGCTGGTCCTGATACTCCTCAGGGAAGCCAGGTGACTGAATGACCTTCTGCTGGTCTGTCAGCACCCCACCACACTCCTTGGCTGTAAGACACATGGATGACATGGACTGATTAGTCTTCTCAAATACAGTTTTAATGCTGTGTTCCTTTAACATATGTTCCGGACCCCGTGTTAGGTTACTTCATGTACAGAAAGGGCCTGCAAGATTTACAATACATAACACATTTCTAGCAAACAATGAATTAGGCTGCATATATAGTTCCTATCTTTGGGCTGCCCTGACACAATCTACCTCTCTGTACCTTCATCCAGCCAGTCCAGTCCCACCTCTTCTTTGCTATTCTCCACTGGTCCACCAGATGCCCTCAGATATCACCTCTTTTCCCCATCGCCTGACTGCCTCACCCAATTACACCTCTGTTCTCACTTCCCTCATCTGCTCTGCAGTTACCTGTCCTGCTCTGACCCAAACTCCCCCCAAACACCCAGGCCCAAAGCGGCCCATTGCAGACATTTGTAAGTAATAGACATTTGGACTCTAGATTTCTTGAATAATAGTCAATGAGATTTTGTGACATTGCAGCAGCTTTACTGATCATTTATTCCATTTATTCAACCTTTATTTAGAATCTAGTCTCGCAAAAATTGGAAACATTCACATATAGCAGAATAACATAGGACCTGTGAGGCACAAAGGGAAGAGTGTGACTATTATAAAGTGGTTTGAATGGGGCCTCTGAATGTGGCATGAGGCAATGTTTCCAAATGAAGTTTCTCTTGTAAAGGGGGTGTGTAGTATGAAAAAGCATTTTCACCAAGTGATATCGAACACATGTCCTCAGTGTCCCCTTACTAACTCTGTTAAATGATTGAAGGTATGGCATCTGAAATGTGACAATTAGAAGATACCACAGCTCTCAATATGAAGATGGAGAAGGGAAAGGAGAATCATCAGGTGGGTGGAGTCCTTGTTGGCTGATAGATCACAGTGTGTCAGTAAATGCCGCAGTGTCCTCCCCTGTTTTTACCAACACTGGAGCCCCACAAGGGGGTGTATCTCCACAGTTTTGTGTGCTGTTTATGCAAATGTAAGTAGGACTAACTCGTGATGTTTCCAATGTTAAAATCACTGATGACAGTGATTATTGGATCGATCACTGATGATGAAACAATTGTGAAGGTGGAGTTTGTTAATTGGTGTCGTGCGAGTTCTCTCAAACTAAATACTACAAAACTAAACAAATGAACTTTGATATGAAAAAGGGGGACATATTGACCTATTGAAGTTGCAAATAAATATAAATATCCAGGTAAACAGCCACGGGCAGGTGATAGTATGATACCCCCGCAGTTTCAGCAGAGAGATGTATTTGCAGCCAGTTCACTACTCAGTCTCATAAATAAAGTTTAGCTTTCTGCTTCACTTCACTATTTTTCACTGTCTGTAGTTAACAAGAGCAAACTCAGTAAGAAACACAGCATGTCACTGCTTTGTGAGACACAAGTGATGGGGAAAGGAAGGGTAATCCTCACCAGGCCGGAGATACAATGTACCACCTCTGCAGACTTCCTGTGCCCACAGATCCTTTATAAAAGACCTATTCAACTGGCAGCCCGTGGGCCAAATGTGGCCCTTTAACAACCCTGTTTCCGGCCCTTTGATCATGTTGTTAGTAGGCACAACACCAATAAGCCAGTTTATTACTTGTGTCTTTTGCTAGGCACTAAAGTACATTTATTTCATTTAAAAGTTTCAACCCAGACTGTTTAAGCAGAGGAGATTAATGAGAATCAAACTGAAAATCAGCTTTTAAAAATAAAAAGGTGCTTTGTTTTTTTCCCCTGTACTTTTGTATCTATATATATTTTTTTAATTACGAAAATTAATAAAGAGAGCAAGAAAAATAAATATAAATGCATTTTTAACACACTTAAAGTTCTTGCTATACAGGTCAGACATGAGGAATTTGTAAATCCAGCCCTTTGGCACTTAGACAAAACCTAGTGATTTGAGCTGTGTGTCACTGTCTAGGATCTCCATTAGCACCATAAGCATTGTCTATTCTTGCATTTTGGTATATTTATATTCTCTAATGTTGGTGATGATGTGAAGCACTTTAAATGCCTGTCTTTGATTGTAGTTGTAATATTGTGGTTGTTGTCTGACAGTTGTCATGGATGCAAAAAGGATTTCTGAAAGGATAATAAACAAAACTGAGTATACAGCTTCTTTTTTGTTTTTATTTTTTTGTCTGAGACTAGCGAATTCTTTTAAAATCATGAATATCCTGCAAGCTCAAGGGAGACGTAAGCAGTGGGATCTCAGTAGATTAATACATAGTGGTCTACAAAATTGAAAACTAAAATGAATAAAGGCCCACATCTTTCTTTTCTGTGTAGGGTCACAGGGGACAGAGCATAACCCAGCACATGTACAGTTTAGTCATTTACCTCAAATGTGCACAAATCAGTAATACATTCTATATCACTACAGTAAAAAAAGTCCTTCTGGCCCACTGTCAACTGAGGACATTTGAATAAATGTTGTGTCTGTGTTCTCAGGCAAAATGACCACTTTAAATTGGCCACAGCATATTCCTTCAGTCAGCGGGTGGGATTATGCATCTGTTCATGTGAAGAATTTTGGTTTGGGGGTCTGTCTCTTGCGTGTGAGCTCCAAATGAACTCAGAACAGGGAAAAGAACCTTTTTGAGTAAATGAAATCAAACACACATGTTGAGACTGGTGACAATGGCATCAAAAGCTTTTCCACTAGACGTCCTGAAGGGACAAGGAATTTAATGTCATTAACATCATTTCTCATTTGTAGTTCATTAAAAAAGTAGGCTAACATCCATCACTGGGGCACAGTTTAGCCAAGATGTCTGATATATACAGTAAAATGGCTTCCACAGCTTTTTTTCTTTTTCAACAGAAACATCTGTATATGCATATGCTGTATATCACTCAATAAGTTAGTAGAAATACTGTAAGTAACAGAGGCAGTGCTGCAGTTATATAGTCTGTAGAATGTCCCTCTCAGTATATACTTACAATTCTTTAAGATTAAAACTTTTAAAATCAACATTTTTATATAAAAGTTTAGTGAGGCCTGCAGACCCGAGTGTGGTTTGCAATTGCTGTTTGGTATTGTGTGTTTTTACTGTGTGTTGTTGTATGTACAGTTTTTGTAAACTGTATATGGTGTATGTTGCTGTGAAAAGGAATGTCCCCTTGGGATAATAAAGTCTAAGTCTAAAAATGTATTAACAGTGGATCAAATGACTGTATGATGTGAAAGGGGACGCTCATAGTGATGAACCAACACAGAACTAACCATCAACTCAGTAACTCCCTTCGGCTCAACAAAGCTTTGCATCTTTCTTTTGTTTTGAGTTTTACAACCCACAACTTAACTGTTTAGTCTCAGTCTCATCGCTCCCATAGTGTTAAAAAAATTCACTGTAGCCTGCCTGCTCAGTATCAAACAGCGGTCAGACAGAGATCCAGCAGCCCTGGTAAAAATAGTGGAGCGTTTAGCTGTTAAGGAGTCAAAAATATTTACCTAACAACAAGTACTATTGCCTGAAATGAAAGAATCCCAACAGAAAACACAAACTGGCATGGTTCATCATGGCCCAGGACAGGAAGGATCTATAGCGGCTGATTAAAACCACCAGAACATCACTGGTACCATCTACAGAGCATCAGTGACATCAGTGAAGTGAGATGTCTGCACAGAGCCCAGAGATACTAAAAGACAACACCCACCCAGCCACAGTCTGTTCACCCTGCTGCCAAGAGATACAGAAGTATCTGCTGTCATAACACCAGACTACAGAGCAGCTTCATTCTCCAGGCTGACACTCCTGAACTCATCATCAATACTACACCAAAAGAAAGTTGAAAAAGAGTTGTAGAATGATATTAAGCTTGAATTTTTATACTTTATACTCCACATCATCTGCTTGACAGCTGTAGATTTGTAGATGAAGAGTTTTAGACGCCAAACATATTATAATTGCAAAAAATATGACAAATTTCTAACACTCTGAGAGGGACAGTGTTAGCAAACAATAGTCTGTGTACACATCTAACAGTCCGTACATTTCTCAATGAAAATGGAGCTGATGAGAACAAATTTTTGCAGGCCAAAACAATGAGAGGACAGAAGAGGACAAAGAGATCCTTAAAAATCCATGATTATATAAGAACTACTGATACGGAAGAGCTGAATATTTTCTAGGATTTAGTGGAGACCGAACAGAGCTCAAGAAGGATCGTGAATATTTAACTTCCAAATGAATACTGATGTTGCTTCGTGTTAGCTGGATGTGTATATGAGCAACTGTTTACTGACAAGAGCACTAACCCAACTATTAAAGGTGAATATATATCTGTGTAGTGTAGTGTGTGTAGTATAACAGTTTGTGTCTGTTGCCTGTAAATAGTAAGTGTTATTGTCGGTTTAATTGATCCATTCATAAAAGGCAAATATCAGCAAATATATAACATCTATAATATATCAGCGAACTCTCAAATATTGATTTTGGTATCTATCAGTCAAAACATAAAATACACATTTCCATCACCTTATAATGGACAATAAAGTTTTTCTGATACTAAACTAAAACTACTAAACTTTACTGAATGGAGGCACAGTGGCAACATTTAGAACAGTTTTCTAAACGTGACCAGTTTATCACAGACAGTCTGGTTGCATGTTAAGTGTTTTTAGATTAAAAAGAGTAAAGAGTAAAAAAGTGTGATGAATCAGGCAGATGATGAAAATAATGACTAATTCTGGCGTTGTGGTTGTTAAAACCTCTCACTCATAGGCCAGCCTGTGTGTGAGTTATCACGTTCTCTACTGACGTCTTATCCACACTGATATGTTCTTGCTTCCTCCAAGTTTATTCTTGGTCTGACCATGATAACTCACAGGGAGGGACTGAGATTGTGGCTTTAACAAAGAGCCCTCTGATCCCACCCTGCACTGGTAGCAATGGTGATGACAGCATCCTGAGTGAGTCTGTGGAGCCTCAGACTTGATGACTACTCTTAACCTGTGAGTCTGGGTCTGCCCCTCTGGGACTCATGGCTCTGACTCTTAACCACAGCAGTAGAGTCATCACTTACTCTTTAAACCACAAAGATTCTTTTAAGTATCGGTACCCAAAAAACTACTACAGATAAAAGCCCTGCATTCAGACATTAAAATGTGCTCCAGGAATCAATAGTTTGAATTGAATAACTCAGTATGATGATAAAGTAATAGCTCACGAACTCAATGACAATCTTTTTGTCCTCTTTTAGCTGAATGCTTTGGTTTGATGGCAAATTAATTGAACTTGATTTTCAGTCAAATATTCTGCCAAACTCACTGACTTTGTGTGTTAAGCAATGTCAGGGCAATAATTCTGTTAGTGTTTTGTTTAGGTCTTCTGCCCTCGTAGCGGCCAACAATTGTTAACTTTCAAACTTTCAAAATAAAGCTTGCTGACAAAATTTGACATTTTCTGACTTTTGGACTGTAACGGTCGCAGTTTGGTTAGATTGAGGCCAAAAAACTACTTGGTTAGGTTACCTTACTTACTTACATACAACTTAAAAACAAATCACTGGTCACATACAGGACTCAAGCCTCGCTCTCCTGGGGGAAAGTTCAGTGTATGTCCCATCCAACCACCTCAACCTTCCCCAGGCGCAGACTCTTCTTGCTTTTTATGCTACTGCAGTAGAGAGGCACTTCAAGAAGTGACACTAGAGGGGTAACTAAAGTGAAAATAGATAAAGTACCTTATGATTGTGCAGATTTTTTTGGCCACTTAGTTTCAGCAAAAAAGAGGTGTACAGATAAGATACTGATATATTTTCCCACATAAAGTCACAATTGCTTTTTTACACATTCAGCAGACACAAAGGAAATCAACAATCTTGCAGAGTGGTGCACAGAGAACAATCTACTGCCCAACGTCAGCAAAACCAAGGAGCTGATTGTTGATTTTAGAAAGAAGGAGGAAAAACAAACCTGTCTACATCAGTGGAGCTGAGGTGGAGAATGTAAACAGTTTTAGGTTCCTCTGAATTACCATCACAGAGAACCTATCTTGGTCATCCCATGTCACCACCCTGGTTAAAAAAGCACAGAAAAGGCTCTGCTTCCTAGGAAAACTAAGGAAGGCTAAATTCTGGAGCCAGATTCTGGTCAACTTTTACAGAAAAAGCATCCTGACTGGATGGCACTCACATTGCTTCGGCCACAACTGCACCTGAGCACGGTTGCCTCTCGTACATACGTCATCACATCGTAGTGCGGTCGCAGCACAATGGAGATCAACACAGAGACAATGACTTTACTGACTTTTTTTGGCTTATTTTGTGTTGTTTTGGTCATAGACAGCCCTCTAACATTCCTGGATTTCTTGAGTTTTCAAGGCGGTGTAATATGCATGATTATACTTCATGTCCACGTTGCGCACCCGTGCTTGTGCTCTTGCATGAGGGCCAAGGAAGTGTATCATGCTTCACGTTGCAGAGCACTCACAAACAAACTGGACTTTATGGGTAAAACATGCTTGGGCACGATACGGATTGCCTAGTGTGAGTGCGCCCTAAAAGACAACACCCACCCAGCCACAGTCTGTTCACCTTGCTGCCATCTGGCAAAAGATACAGAAGTATCCACTGCCATACCACCAGACTACAGAGCAGCTTCCTCAGGCCTTGAGACTTTTCAATTTATCCCCCACACTTCATAAATTGTTTGTGTTTTCCAATGAATTTAAACCCTTGTGTTTAAAAAAAAAAAAAAAGCTAATAAATGTACCTTGTAACCTTGCAGATTTGACTAAATCATAAAGTGCTAAATGCTCCACTTTCTTTACCAGCACTGACTGTGTCTGTCTGCTGTCTGTTGCTGGGAGTGACCTATGAGTCATTTTTATGTCAGAGAATCACAACAATCAGCAGAAAGCTCCAAAGAGGGTGATAATTAATTGTGGGTTTGTCAGTGCAAGCAACACCTTTCACACATAACCATTTCATTCATCAAACTATTGATAAGTGCAACTTTAAGTTAAGTATTTTGGTCTGTGCTTAAGCCACTGTAACTATGTAGAAAAAAAAACTTGTACTCACAGTTTGGGTTGTAGCAGTACACATCCCACTTCTCACTTTTGTTCAGCCTGTATCCATAGTCGATGATGCCAACCTTCCCAAAACCACAATTGGCACCAGCTTTGACAATGGGGTAGCCAACACGTCCTTTGTCAAACCATCCAGCTGCACACACATGGAAACCTAAACAAGAGCAGAACAATATGGGTTTAATGCAACAATACACTGATAATATCTACTGTGTTCTTTCAAATACAGAAAGTCTTTTGACACTGCCAACAGGGCGGTTTCAAAGTAAAAAACCTGGATCAGAGTCTTCTGGTGACCATTAAAAGAGTATTTGGTTGTTGGTTTGTTGTTTTTCTAATTTGTGGAGGCAGGGGCCTCAGGCTTAGAGTTACAATCAGCAGACCCTGTCCAGAACAGTCCAGATAAAAGAGGGACCTCCTGGGTGGACTGCTGTGGGGGAACTCAGCTGTAAAGACCTACAGGGAGGTGGATTGCACTGCCAGAGCTACGGGCTGGATTCAATCTCTGTGCCAAGGCATTGGCTGATATTACCCACCCAAGAAGGTGTTAACAGGATTTTACAATACTCTTGGGGCTGTTTAAGATTTGGCACAGAGTCATACAACTGCAGAGCACTCGTGGAAACTTATGTTTCACTCACTGCTTCCTATTGACCTTTACCCTGTGAACATATGAACCTCTTTTCCTACATGTTAAAAGCATTCCTGCGGGTTGAGCGATGCATCACTACAGTAACATCGGAGACCGGTCCTCAGACATGATGTTTCATGGGAGAAAGGAAGGGTAAACACTGCTCTCCCTGCCTCCAGCTGGTGAAATGGACTGATAATGGAAACCGCTTAAGAATAGGTATCAAGTTAATGGATCAAACAGCACTCAGAGACTCACGGGAACTAGTTCAGTGATGAAAGAGTGTGCCTTGAGCAAGTTGTGATGAATTATGATCCATACACTTTCCCTGGAGTGAATCTTTCTGGCTGGAGCTCTGCATGTGTATTGATGGTGATGAGTCTGTGGGTGAGCTGCTGCAGACCTATTTGACGAGCTGCCTCCAGTTGTTCATAAGTGGCCAGCGTCCCTCCCTCGTACTTGCAGACAGCCTTGGCCTCTTTATATGTCAGCTGGTATCTCCCTTTGCGCGATTCCCGGTGGTAAACTCCAGCTGCTTGTTCTGTCAGAGAGAGACAACAAAAAGGCAAGTGAGGCATGGTTGTCTGTGCTATGGTGGTGACATTGTCTGTAGCACCCACTGTGATTTGCATTCAGTTCACACACAATTAAAGGAATTTGCTTAATTTTGCGAGGTCTAAAAATCATCCACGGGGCTTTAGACCATATACACGTGGCAGACGTTTTCCTCTGACATCATGCTCAGGGTGGGAAGCTCAAATGTTACGCTGCTGTATTTCTGGTTTCAGTCATATAAACATTGAAAATCTGACAAATTGTTATCATTCCACCACTTCCTGCTTGATCAGCAACTGATGACATGATGGATGGTGAAATCTGGATGGACATCTGGACATATTTCAAAGAAAAACTAAATATTTGATATCCCATTAGTCAATGTTAGCATTCAACCACTTCCGAGCTAACATTACTGTTTGATTACATCATGTGCATTTCACTTCCAGGCTTTAATTAATCTGTTCAAGATGTATGTTGATATTTTAGAATTAATTTGCACCTTTCCTATTAAACTGTGTAACACAAACCAATAACGTTAGCTAGGAGGTGGCTGAATGCTAAGGTAAGCTTTCGTCTAATGTTAGCTAACGGGTTATCAAATTTGTAGTTTTTTACCCCGAAAAATGGCCTGATGTCCCACAGATTTTATCTATGCATTGTCTTTTCAGCTGCTGATCAGTCAGGAAGCAGTGATATGATATTGCAATAATAATGATAATGAAAAGATAAAAACATTTGAGCTTCCCAATCTGAGCGTGACATCAGACGAAAATGGCCGCTGTGTGAAAATGGTCTGTAGACAAGCAGGTGACAATGTTTTTAGTGTGAGGGTGAACATTAAATTGAGCTAATAACACATGAAGGAGAATAGGTAACTGTGTGAAATTTTTCACCATTTTGGATGTTCACCAACAATTGGGTCACTTGCTCCCTGGCCTCCTCAACAGGGAGTCCACTGCTGAGCCTGTTTTGGCTTTACGCATGCATGACTGCAAAACGAGGCAGAAAGCCCACAGAAATTAGCCTCAGGTTGATATTATGATCTTTTTTCACCTGTATGATTAATGTTTTATGCTATTTAAGTGTTCATTCTCACTGCTACACTAACCTTTTTAGTTTATAATCCTGAATGGCACACATTTTGAGTAAATAATGTTCACTCTATCAACTTTGTGTAACAGTGACCAACTTTTCAAAAGAAGAGAATCAGTGCGACCTAATGCGCCAAACATTTCCCAAAGTTTGAAAACATATGTAACAGAGGACAGAAGTTACATGAAACGATAATAGAAAATGCTGTGCTTGTGATTCAGGGAAGGCAAACTCATTAGCACTATGAAACACTCTTCTGTTACTTTCCCTCTCGCCTCGTAAAAATATACAGAAGAGGGTTCATTAGTGTGAGTCAGAGGTGTATGTATGGGAACGTCAGCAGCTTGTCTGATTAATATCTCAATACACATGAGTATAATATAATTTCAGCAGGATTACACAAAGTGAAAGCCATTCCATCCTCAAAGGAATAGAAATAGAAAATATTTGAACTATCTTTTCTTATGACTCTGATCTGGCTGCATCTGGGAAGGCCCTGAGATGAAGTCATTTCCCCATGTTTACTGGCCTCAGGCAACACTCAGCCAGGTCATAAACATGCAGTTTGGCACAGGGGAAAGCTGCTGGTGTGTTGCCTGTTAATCCCTGTAACTCCTCACATTATGCCTTTATGTTGGGATATTTTTTGCTCTGTTTGAAAAAAACGACACAAAACTGTGTGTTGAGGAGTAGTGAACTACAGTCCTGCTCACCATTATTGGCACCCATGAAGTTTAAGTACATCATGTGGAATATCTTCTGGAAAAAAATGAATAAAGTGAAACATTTCTTTTCTATAGAGAACTCATGTTTGATACAAAAGAGCAAATGCTAAACAACAATTTAAAACAATTAACAATGGGAGGAAAAGATAGAAAAACTTAAAGCTTGCTGTGTCACTGGTATTGGCAGCCTTTGCTGTAAATCAGTATGGAAACACATTGTGACTCACCTGTGGTAAATCACAAATGAGAATCACCTGTGATAAATTGTCTGTGCCCATGAATTAGCCAATGAATGATGACTTCCGTGTTTTAAAAAGCCATCTGTTATCCCCTGTCACTTTGTCACAATGGTGAAGACAAAGGAGCTGTCTGAGGACATCAGAAGTGCGATAATTAGCAAACACAAGACCTCCAAAGGGTATAAGGCCATCTCCAAAGACCTTGGTATCCCTGTTTAAACAGTGCGTAATGTTATTAAGAAGTTTGTAAAGCATGGAACTGTCAAGAACCTCCCTGGACGTAGGGGGAAGAGAAAAATTGATGAGAGAAGTCTTTGAAGGTTGGTGCAAATGGTGGAAAAAACACCGCGTCAAACATCCAAAGACCTGAAGACCAACCTGGAACAGTATGGGGTCATGGTTTCAACAAGTACCATACGCTGCACACTAAACCAAACAGGGCTTTATGGGCGAAGGCCAAGAAAGACACCATTGCTGAGGAAAAGACATAAAAAGGAACGACTAATCTTTGCCAAAGAGTACTTGGACAAACCACAATCCTTCTGGGAAAATGTTCTGTGGACAGATGAAACAAAAATAGAGCTTTTTGGCAATGCACACCAACAGTTTGTTTACAGACAGCGCAATGAAGCCTACATGGAAAAGAACACCCTACCAACAGTTAAGCATGGTGGAGGATCCATAATGCTGTGGGGCTGCTTTGTTGCATCTGGTACTGGAGGCCTTGACCGTATCACAGGAATCATGAAATCAGAGAATTACCAAGAGATTTTAGAGCGAAATGTCCTACCCAGTGTAAGAAAACTTGGTTTGAGTCGAAGATCATGGGTCCTCCAGCAAGACAAAGACCCAAAGTACACATCCAAAAGTATGCAGGAATGGTTGAAAAGGAAAAAATGGACTGTTTCAAATTGGCCAGCAATGAGTCCTGATCTCATTCCGATTGATCTCTTGAAATCTTTGCTATGAGCCGCAATCTGGGGAAAAGAAACCTGCAAATGTTCAAGAGCTTGAACAATTTGCAAGGAAAGAGTGGGAGAAAATACCAGCTGAGAAGTGCAAGAAGCAGTGCAACACTGCCAAAGGGTGTGCAACCAAATATTAACGAGGGAGGCCATTATTGCTGCACATGCTGTTTTTTCTGTTTCTTCTTTGAAATTACAATATGTAAGTTGAAAAAACTATTTTCTGTGTTAAATTACTTTGGACCTCCAATTAAAAGATCTTGATGATATGAATTTGGTACATTTCCATTTATTTCTGAAGATATTGTAGAGGTTATGCAAAAACTGAAGGGGTGCCAATAATGGTGAGCTGGGCTGTACATGCAATCAAAGCAGTAGTTTAACTACATTTTGCAGTAGCTAACCGGTAGTTCAACTACGTTCATATTTGCATAATGTTTCAAGTAGTTAAACTGGCTATAGACAACTTTTTTACTATAACTTACTATTCTGAGGTAAACACTGATTGCACCGTGTACTGGCTGTAGAAAAATGACACGATCCGCATATAGTTTTGTTACAGGAAGAGGCATTGTTTTCCCCGGTCGCTATCCTCAGGTAACTGAGGAGCAACTGGAAAGACTGTGGAAAGTCTAGACTGCAAAAATAACCTCGCTGATGGAGGAGAGAAGGAAGGTGAAGAGGGAGAGTGATAGAAACTGAGGTAAAGCAGGAGTGAACAGACGGGCATTCACTGTATGGAGAGCACCTGTGTTGTGTCAGATACTGTGGCCCTGCTGATAGATGTCTCCTCTTACTACCTTCTTTCTACTAGATCAGTAAGTAACAAAACCCACCTGCTTATTACAACCAGATGTTTTACTCTTCATGGCACTGAGATTGTTTTTTCGGTGTCAAATTGAGATCTTTACAGTCAACATTTGCTTTGAACAGCAGCCAGGCTGTTAGCAGCAGCCCTGTTGCTAACCCTGTGCTTACCACAGGCAAACACTGGGAGGGAAGTTTATTTTTGCCATGTTCTGTGTAGTTATCTGCAGAAATAACAAACAATTTTGAGCCACAAAAGAAATGATTTTTTCCTGCCTATTACTACTGACTCTCTACTGTACATTCCTTGCATTTTCCCATGAATATAGTGGAGTATTAATACCTTTGAACTTTTCACAATAAACTCATCAGTGGCATTTTTTTTTTTTTTTTTTTTTGCTGGTATGTGACTTGTTGGTATCATATTGGGTAATAATTTCATATCCATCTGAATTTGAGTTAAATTTAAATGAGTTGTTCTAAATAGCTCCAGGTAACCAAACTACACTTCTCCCAAGTGAAACGTTGCTGTCCTCCAACTTCTTTCTTCTCCAACTAGACTAATTGTAGATTGCAATATGCTTTCAAACTCTCTGTTATAGTAACTGATTACATGTGAATTACAAGTGGAATATGTTCTCACTGGTGACACTGAGACACTGTGTCTTTAGTCTTATTACACTGAACGTCCAAATACAGGCTAAGTGGTTGTTACTCGATCATTTAATTGTGTCCCGATCAGGTTTTCACCGTCCACACTCAGTCTACACTGAACAGAGTGCTTACATCTAAGCGTAGCGACGATTTTTTTCAAAGCTAAAACGACAAGAAGTAAGCATGAGCAAGAAGAAAGAAGTTATTTACCCAGCCATATTGAATTATGAAATATTCCGTTTTTGAAGCCCCATGATCGCGCCTCCTTCAGCAGGAACCCGAGAGACAGCAGGAGAGTGAAGACGCGCATCTCTGATCCCTCTGCTGCTGCTGCTGCTGCTGCTGGTGGTGCTGGTGGTACTGAGGAGGTCTGAGGAGGTCTGAGCTCTGCCCCTCTGCTGCTGCTGCTGCTGCTGCCTTTATATACTCAACACTGACCCGGGCTGCTGCACTGCCAACCGTGAGTAAAAGCCAGTAGATCCACGTGTGTTACATGGATCCACTGGCTTTTACTCAATAACTCACTGTAGGTTAATTCATTAATACTACTGGTCACTCATTACAATATTTATGTCTAGTTTTGTTCTGTTTCTTTTTTTTTTTTTTACATTTACATTTCAAAGATAATAATGACTCTTAGCTTACACTTACTTTATTTTACAGTATGGGTTTTCAGATTGATACTTTTGCTACATCATTAGCTCATATAATATATATAATATGCTCTTACTTGAACAAAGTCTTCTAAGTACGTAAAATGTCAACCTTTCTGGATCTGGAGTTAACGTCACCACAAACTTGGAGACGTTTATCAAACAGTTGAGGAGTGTGTCATTCTCCAGGTTACCCAAAAGGCTAAAGATTGTATAAAGTTTTCCAGCATCAGACAGCGCTCAGCTACAACTGTTCAAAGATTCAAAAGCATAATTTACCTTTGTGAGAACATCTGTTCCTCACAGAATGTGCTGTTACATTAAATCATGTACATTTGATTGCTAACACTTATTTTCTTTAACTTAAAGCTGCATTTAATCCTCAGTCAGTCAGTTCAGTCATCATCAGATTATTACTCAACCTGTGAAAACTCTGGAGGGAAGTGGAGATAATGTTGTAAAACACATGACGAATGTAACCCTTACCCAATATTCACTGTCCCTTATAGCTCTGTTTTGGTCTCCACCAACGGCTGAGATGTGTTTTAGCTGCTAGTTTTTTTCAGTCTCTGCTCTAGTGTCATACATGTACAGCTGTGGGACTCTTGAGCAGAGTGTCTTCTCCCTCTCAAGGTTCAAGCTTCATTTATTGATTAAAAAGAACAAAAGCAACTGGATAGTTTCTCCTCCTCGTCCTCTTTTTCACTCAAGCTTTATCAGTCGTCCCGGACCTCCCTCTCTCCTGTGGCTGTCAGTGCCTCATTCCAGATGTTCTGGATCTGGATCTTGGTCCTCCAGGAATTTCAGCCTCTTCACTTGTCTCTCTCTTTCCCTCTGTGTGTTTGTTACATTCTCCTACCTGTGTGGATGGTGTGCTTGAGCTTTGCTCTTGTGTGTTTTTGTCGTCTGTCTTTTTGTCGTCCCCCTGTCTGTCTTCTTTCCAGGTCTTGATAGTGGAAAGGAGGTTGCATGATTCAGATTTAAAGGTTGCTCAATGTCTTCCGGGATCCATTCTTCATATCAGTATTTTTGTCATCCTGATCGTCCACACTACTATGTTGATTAATTACACACAACATGTACTGCATGTCTGTCCATTCCCCCAAAGGTTTTGGGAGAGTTTTTCCTTATCTGACTCGAGGGTCTAAGGACAGAGGGTGTACTGTATAGACTGTAAAGCCCCTTATGTAAATTTTGCCCGCTGCTGCTGGACATAGGCTTGATGAGAGCAGAGGGAGTAAACCAAATGTGTCGTAAAACCAAAACAATGAGCTACAGAGGCACGAGTGTCGTGCAGAGGTGTAGAGTTGGGTGATCATTTTCAGTGGGGGTCACAAGTGAACCCTTTTACAATCATTTAATCCATTGTTATTGTGATAATATTGATAATGCAACTTAATTATGGCACTGTTTTAAATGCAGAATATTTTCTTGTGTTGAGCTGTGTTTCTGTTTTAACAGAGGGAAGGAGTTCCTCAGCTCAGCTCTCCTGCAGAGTCCTGTCAGTACAGTTGCTCAACAACACAGGCTGCAGGGGGCTGACACACAATAGGGGCGAAGTGCACAACACCATGTGTGAGGTTCACCAGATGTTAGGTCTCTTCCACGGCTTCAAAACTGGGGTACACCACCAAGAACACATTGTGAGCTGTAATGAAGTTGAATGTTACTATTACTTTGATACTTTCTGCCCACTCTATTTTTTATATAATAATAATAGATGAATTGGTTTTCTAAAATGTGAAATAAGTTGTTTATGGTGATGAACCCACAGAGAATGAGCCTGTTCTAACCCAACACCTACTGAGCATTTCAGCTTCTTTCACCACATTATTTTGGTTTTATGGCCCACAGCTTTACTGCTTTTGTTCAGCCTCACTGTCCTCAGCAACATGGTTTCCAAATAAATCTTTTCATTTTCATAATATCTGTTAAAGCCACTGTACACTGCTTGTTAAAGGCCAAAAACATACCGGTAGCGACAAGCTGGTGAACATTGTGGAGCATTACGAGCTGAAGAGCAAGATATTGAATGTACATTTGCCAAGTCAGCATAAACTAACTGACTCTATTGTAATAATAATGTTGCATCATGTCTGCTGTGAAAATAGGCAACTGTTTGCTAACTCTTTCACTGTATGAACTTCATGAGGTGATAATATGTCAGTCATGTGTTTACAGTTTGTTGCATGGTTCCCAAGTGGACAAAAAATCATTAATGGATATAAGAATGTTGGGTTCCATTAGCTCAATTTACTCAAGTCTTGTGTGGCTCTTGTATCATAAATCATCATGTCCTGATTGTGTCAGATAAACGTCACATCCTGGTGCCCAGATGAGGAACCAGCCACTATCAGGGATGTCAAATCAAGTTTGTTACTAACATGAGACTTTTAAATACAATCCTTTGAAAAAACACATTTAAATATTCAGACACTGAATTTGGAGTGTTAACAATGTTTTTTTATGTTACAAAATGTTGTGCCTAGGTAAGCAATGTGACACCTCAGTTTGCAGTGTGATATCTCCTTTTCTCAGAATTACAGGTTAATGTTTGAGCTAATGTAGCTGCTGTCACACACACACACACACACACACACACACACACACACACACACACACACACACACACACACAAACACACACACACACACACACACACATACAAAAGGCTGGCGGGTAAAATTGTCCTGAATTGTTTCCAGATCTGGGAGGAAATGATCTGTACCTTCTTAATTCTCAGTGCGCCTCTCCCATTCAAACCCACACATGGAAAGTCCGACTCAGACGTAGTAATTTAGAAATACTGTATATTACGGCTGCATTTTAATGAGATTCATCATCATTTCCATGTGTCCTACTTGGGCAAACTGGTTACGCAGCTCAGAGTGACTACACTGTATCATGGTTAAACAACAATTAAAGTACACTAACTTATTTATAGTACTGACATCATGTCTGTCATGAGGATAATAAATACAGAAATCATGTCGCATGCATACATGCTCAGAAATTCGAGAAAAGACATAACGTCGACAGCGCTCATACAAGAGACGCTGATTTATTTTAAGTGTTATGTTTTAAATGGACTGAACAGAAATAAGTACAAACTGACATTAAGTTTTAAAAATACAAATGAGTAAGTGCAGCAAAGGTAAGAACATTGTCATATACTGAAAGAGGAGACCGTATGAGTGCAATAATCTTTGACTTACGTCATGGAAAATCTTTAACATGTAGTAACTATGGAATACTTCCTCTGTTTGTATGATTCACACAGTAAATTACATTTCATAGCAGCATGTATAATGCTGACTAGCAGAATTTATGCCTCTGTGCTGTCCGGATGGCTTTAGTATGGGCTCTGATTTATAGTTGAGCATAGGATTTGACCTGTTGACCGTCTCGTGTTGTACATCATGAAGACATGACAGGCTTTTATCATACACCTGAGTTAGATTATTTCCTTCACTTTGTGACATGGCATCAAAGACAAAGTTTGCCTCATCCCACCACATAAAAAGACCATTGCCATGAAATCATTCATAGCTTTAGTGTTTACAATCTCTTAATTACTATGATAGCAAAGGTTTGTATAGTAGAAATGGCTTTGATTACAGCCTTTTTTTTTCAATTGCTTGTCTTCATCATGAGCATTTACAAACATGTAAGAATAAACAGAGGCCCGATCACACTTCTTCCACAAGTGATCCTTCAATCTAAATGAAAGAAAATATATGAGTAGCATGGGATAAAGGGAGTTGTTGTCTTTATCGTTAAACAACCACCATTACCAATGAAATTCTGTCTATGTGACTCACATTAAATTTAGTCTAGATTGCCGACTGCCGTCCTCACTCTTCTATAACTGACCAATCCTAAATTACTAACCAACTAAATAACTAACTATATATATATATATATATATATATATATATATATATATATATGATATATTAGAACATATATTTAAAATTAGCATCTGAAAAAGCAAAAGACTAAATTTATGAGTGAAGTCTGGACCAATCACAACAGCCATAACATTGTCACAGATCTATTATTTTGTTTAAAATTATATTTCATAGCTGCAAATGCATTTCCCCAAAAAATAGTATGATGGTAAAAAAAAAACAAAAAAACAACAACAACAACAACAAAACAATTTAGGCAAGACAAGAAACAGAGCTGTAAATTCACCTGGCAAACTGTATTAACATCTGTAAATAAAAGGCCCAGCCAAGAGAGAGACTGATCTAATCTTACAGCATTAATCAGTGTATGCGGGCACTTTAGGGTAGAACTACACAACAAGCAGAACATCACATACATGTTATATCACCCTTTAAAGTAAGGGCTAACCTGTTAGTGAGCTGTTGTATCCAGCAGACATGTAGCGAGCTAACAGTACGTTAACTCCTTTTTTTGGCGCAATTTTGGTCTCCTCCTGAGAGAAATATCTGTTTAGCTGCTAAATGCTTCATTATGTTCACCAGCTAGTTGCTCAATGTGTTGAGTGTAACGTGGGTCCATTGATGGGTTTATTGTTTATTGTGCCTTTTTGATGGAAACATTGGCCTGCTGAGCTGAAAATGAGTCTAATGGAAGAAGTGAGAGTAAACCAAAACAGTCAAGTTGCAGTCAACCTCTTCTTCTTGTCAACTTTTACAGAGCAGCAATAGAAATAATTCTTACATGAAACATCACAAACTGACATGGTTCATCACGGCCCAGGACAGGAAGGCTCTACAGTGGGTGATTAAAACCACCATAACATCACATGTACCATCTACAGAGCATCAGTGACATCAGTCAAGTGAGATGTCACCACTGACTCAAGCAGAAATGACAAAGTAATGCCATCTGGTGTCGTGTATCGACTTCTTATTCTTTGTTTGTCCAAAAAGGTTTTTCAGAGTTTCAAAAAGTCACCAATAAAAAGGAAATAATCTCCAGGAGTCCTCCAAAGCTGAGTGCAGTAAAACAGTAAAACATGAGATCTCACAGACAAAAGCTCATCAGATAAGACCCAAATTCTCAATACAAAATTAACTCCTCATATTCACTAAGATGGGGGTTGGCACCATGGTTTATTCAATCCTTGCTCTTTCTTTTGTCTATGTATCAAATTTTGCTGACTCAGGTATTTTCCTGCACGAGGCTAAACGTGCCCACCCATACCAACATTGGTCAAGACAACCTCCACACCGGGGACACGCTTTGAAGTCCCTTTGCAGCTGGTATCCTGGACTTCCCCTGCACGCCTTATCTACTGTGCTGCCACTGCGTGGCCTCGCCTCCACTGTGCTGCGGCTGTGAGACGGTTTTTTAAACTCTAAGTCTCCTCCTTGATATGTTCCACTGCCCTACTGACTGCATTGCTTTTAAAAATAATAATAAAAGTGTGGTATATATTTGGTTACATGATTTCACTCTTACATTTGTGGTTATATTTCACTCCAGGTTAACACAATATAGTAGTTTAATCATCAATTCGATCACTAGGTGCATGTTCAATCAACTAGTGCAGAGCAATACATGTTTTAACCATTCATTTATGATTCATTCACATTTTGATTAGATTCTTTAACATCTCAGTACTTGTTACCAGTTGTCATTAACCGATAACTACTTACTTATGGTTATATGGTTATATTACACTACACTGGCAAAAGACACAGTAGTATCCGCTGCTGTACCACCAGACTACAGAGCAGCTTCACTCCTGTGAGAATCCTGAACATATTATCATCACTCCAGTTGATTTTTCTGACTTGATTTGTATTTACTAAAGTCTTTGCGGTTGTATGTGTTGTTATTGTTTGTTTGGATGTAACTTAGGAAATTAAAAAACAGAAGTTTTATCATACAATCTTCTTTACAGTGAATTGTATCTTCGTTGTGTCTGGTTCGCCCTCATCAGGATTGCTGGCGAAAATACTGAAGCATTCAGCAGCTAAAGAGACATTTCCTTCAGGAGTTGGTAGAGAGGAAAGATAAAAGACGGTAAATATTGGACTTAGATTTTGTAGGTGGCTAGAAAAATTACTCTAAATATATGATAATGTTGATCCCTATCTGCCGGGCATGTAAATAGGCATAAGCATTGCCATTGGCCAAACTACCCTGATATAACAGATTGAAAGTTATTCATTTCATCCTGAGTTTATTTTCAATAACAGTACTTTTAGTTTGATTGTTAATGTCCCAAATGAATGTAACGATTTGGAAATTGTCAGCAGTAGTAGGAAATCTTGCACAATATCCCTGAGTGTTGTGGCATGTTTCAGTAATTACTGCCCTGAAATGACGTCACATCCTCTCCACATGTCAAACATGTTTCTGGGGCAGAGCTTGTTTTATTGTTCAGACTCTCTCGCAGGCTGACCATTACTGTGAACCTCCACATGCATGCTAAATACAACAGGCCCATATGGGGAAAGGCTGGATGGATGGAAAAGGAGATGCAGAGGATAATAGTGTCTTTGTTTCTGGACTGTTTTTTCCCTTCTTACAGCTGAACTGACTGACTTCCATGACTTAACATCTTGGCACTGGGATGTGTCAAACTGGAGCTGGTGGAGGTGGTTTTCCTCGCTTTGGTGGTCTATGACACACACGCACTCATCCATGCACACTCATGCTAACCCACCCTCTTCAATTTCTTTAAATGTCCCTCCTCCTCGGGAAAGAATATAATGTCTTGTTTATATTGGCTTCTTATTACCTTCTTTATCCATACATATGCATAAAAGTTAGAAAATGTGCATTGGTTGTACTGATCACACTTCTACTCAAAGACTTAATTTTATTCCAGAAAAAAATAATTAAAAAACGTAAGTAGGAACGTGCTTTGGGTAAATAAAAACACATGTATGTACTTAGTTGAACAAGCAGTCTCTAAAAGCACCAAACCACTGCAGAGGCAAGTCTCTAATAATAAGACTAGTTATAAGAATAAGAAGAGTCCACAGCATGTCTGTGTCACGTGTTCATGGCCATCCACCCAACAGTTGATATCATATGTAGCAATTCCACATTAAATATTTTGTTGAGTTGTGTACTTACATAGTCCCAAATGTTACCAGTAATGTTCAAACCAGAGAAATCCAAAAGTTTCTCAAGGTAACGACGTGTTTTATTTGGTTGCATGTTGCTTTAACTTGTGGGTAAACACAGGAAACACCAGATAATATGCCAGAGAGTCGGTGACTCAACATAACGTGAATAAAAATCTTTAAAACTTCACTTCTTCATGAACATTTCTGCCTACTTTTGGATTACCTCAATACCAAACATATGCAAATACAAGAGAAAATAAATATCAGTGAGGGGACTTTTATTTGATCTTAATAACAAGTGTGTCTTCTGACATAATAGACACTTTGTCACATGTGCATTGTTACAGATCAGTATATCATTCTTTACTTTAAAATTGTAATCCTGTTGATATTCCCACTTTTTTTACTGAATGTATCTGTAATCTAATAACGTCTTTTACTGGAATACAGTTACCTTTGTATCCTTATTACGTAATCCTGTTATATGTATTCTGTTCATCCGGCCCATATGCTGTCTGGAATGAAATTTTAGACCGCTGATGGCGAAACGCAAAGTTGAGGGATCACTGAGGTCATTAGGAATCAACCCTTTAGGGCTGGTTTTTACAATTTGGGCGAGGTCCCTTAGTTCCAATTAAGGCCATTTGAAACTTTGTTTTAAGTCGGGTTTCTCTCTGTATGTTCTTATAACCTCAGAACTGTGTGGGTTTGGTTTGATTAGATTTGATTGACAGTGCTGGTAACACAAGTAAACAACCACACAACCGTCATCACATTCTGACTCAAATGTTGCTAAAAACTGTTCCGAAAATTATTTTATGTCCATTTAAAACGATATCATTCATAGTAAGAAGCTGATTCATAAGAGCCTGTAATGGAAATCTTTGTTTTCCGTTTCAACATGACATGACGTCTCTGTGATCAAAGCCAGGGTTGTAATGAAATTATTATTCTGAGTTTTGTGTGCAAGAACATGAATGGTCTGCTCCATCCAGAAGTTTGAGGATCATCTGAAATGCTGACTACAAGCCAGTTTTTATTGATTAACATCAGTGCATGGGAGCAAATCTCTGCAGCCAGGCTCAACATCTGGTGGAAGCCTGAAACCAGAAGAGTGGAGGCTGTATTAGCAGCAAGTCATTGCCTATGGTTTTAAATTACATATTCAACAATGATATGTGGGTGTGATGTGAGGGTGCTGATGTACTTTGAGCCCACAACACAATTGCCTTGGGGTTTGCTCGCCTTTTCTGTGTTTATTGTCATGTTCCACTCTGCTCTCTAGGTTATTTTTTCATTCATTCATTCATTCATGTTTCCTGTTTTATCTTGAAATACTCAACCTCTCCTCATGTTCCAGTAACTTCACTTCCTGTCTTTGTGTGCTTCCTGCCTGTTTGATTGTCTGCCACTCTGATTGGTTTCAAGTGTCCCTCGTTACCCTCTCCTCTTTAGATTATATAGTTTGTGTGTTCCCCTCACACTTTGCTGTTTGTCTTTGTACCTTCCGTTCAAGCTTCTAACTTTTCCCTCATGCTTAGTTCTCCCATTGTTTTTATTACCTTTACTTTGTTTTTCCTGGACCTTGTCTGTTATCGGATTTTGATTCTTACCTGCCTGCTGACTGGTATTCCTGTTTGCACTGCCTTGTTTTGCCCCTCGTCTGCCTCACCCTCCTTTCTACCTTTGTGTGTTAATAGATCATTGAACTGTGCCAGCTCTGCTCTAATGTCTACATTGGGGTCCAATCCCTCGTATTCCTGTTTCCTTGCATGCATAAGTGTGAAATTTGTAGTGTGTTTTTAAATGTTTTGGCTCGTAGCCACTGTACTTGAAGCCAAATTAGTTCAACACTGACTGTGAAGTGTAATTTAGTGAATGGCTGTGTCCAGTTATCATTACATACATTAGTATAATATAATTTAACAATATCATTTCTTGACTTTTATTAATATTTCTCCTTTTTGAGAGGCACCATATTGTTAGGAATTGCCTTTAAAAACATGTCTATTGTATTTTATATAGTGCCCTGGAGTTAGTAGAAAGAGTGGGGGGGGGTGATAAAATATGGACTCAGGATGTTTAAGGGGCAGGGGCGGAAAAAATTAGAAGGGCACCAGCACACAGCCCCTAGTCCACCCATGCAGACCACTTTTAAATCAACAGTGTTTAAAAGTGGACCCATCAAGACATTCTTGAAAATGATTTCATCCTGTAAATCTTACCTGACCATTCACACTCAGTCATTAAGCGTTGGATCAGAAGAGCTTTGACACTGGCGCCTCCAGGTGTTCACAGATTAGACTGAAAATAAAGTGTCTTCTTCTGACATGTTCAGAGATGGTTTTCAAGACAGTTGCAGCTCAGCTCCCATGTCTACTGATGTCAAAGTAAGTGCCTTTGGTACCTGTACAAATGCGAAAGACAACACTGATTCAAGATCAGTATGGTAAGACAGAATTGACTCTGTATCATTATTCTCTATGGTAAACCCTACTGGCACTTGATGTAATAATTAAAAAGTCAAACATTCCTTATCCACCTACATATGTCTACTAACAGTACATTGTTTCACATGAGAGAGCTTGTGAGTGTGTGTGTGTGTATGTGTGTGTGTGTACACAAGCCTCACTGACATCTTAACATTCACTAGATGGCAGCAGAGGGCAGGACACTGTGGGGAGCGCCCAGACTTCTCATGAACAATAAATCAGCAGTATGTTTGGATGTCTTGATGAAACAGGAAATGGTTTTCCTCAGACTGTTGCCATCAAGTTGGAATCTCACTATTGTCTAAAACATCATTGTGTGCTGCAGCATCAAGACTTCTCCTTATTGGAAATAACCAGAAAAAATAACCCTAGATGAAAAGTAAGCAAAGCAACATGTAAAAGGGTTAACTCGTTTGAAAATAGGCATCCACATGGGTCATACAAATGTACGTTTTTGAGCACTGAAATAAAAGCATACTATAAAACTAAGCTGAACAGGTAAATGAAGGAAAATACTGCAGCTATGACAGTATTTCTGTCTAACACCACATGTACTTTCACTACAAACACTGACTGACAATGACAGCATTCAGGAGGAGGGGGTCAAAGGTCAAAACATTGTGACTTTCTGACAATGTTATTCTACACGGTTCACAGAGCTTTTGTGATGCACACTGCCTGAATGTGTCGGTGCTGTGTGAGCGGGCCTGTGAGGTCAGAGCACATCAGTGTGGTGTTCATGGAGGCATGTGGACTCAAACAGAGAGGACGAGTGAGGGCTGAGCTGCTGTCACACACACACACACACACACACACACACACACACACTGGGGTTCATGTGAAAATCTCATTCAGACCTGGGAACTAAACTGCAGTTTGCCAACATTTACATCACAAAGAGTTTCGTGCTCCACAGAAGACAGCCTCGCTGCTCCGTTTCCTCCTCTGCATGTGGAGTGAAACTGTGTGCTTGATGCAAGAGTGACACTCCATTAGTGAAGACTGTGTGACCAATCATATAATTATAGACTGTGGCCAAAGTGCATTTTAACATTGATGGAGAAGACCAGAGATACCAGAGATCACTTTATTCATTTTTTGTAGCCCTTTTTCTATTTGATAGGAGAGCTTAGAGATGGGGGTAGAGAGACAGAGGAAGACATGCAGCAAACAGTCACTAGTTAGTTACAAATCTTCATATTTATAAGTAGATTGTACTATTGTTTCATTGCGCGCTGGTAATAAAATGGGATCAGAAAGTGTTATTGAATTTCTTGTGTTTTCTCTTATTTTGCCATAAAACGTGTTGAAGCAAAATAAGAGAGCAAAACAAAACAGCTACTGTATTGTGAGGTGCTGGTCCTTTGCACGATTTTGTTGCTTAAGAGTACTCTCTACTCTTAATTTACTTCATTTGTATCCCCTGCATCTATCTGACAGCTATGGTTACAGCTTTTTGGGGGGCACCATGGTAGCTCTGTGGTTACGTGATCCCGACTCTTTGTCATCCCTCCTCTCTTTCCACTCATTTCCTCATTTCTTAATCTCTATTGCATTGCAAGACAAAGAGACAGTAAACATCGGTGCCTTCAGGTAAAAAATCTTGTGTCTGCAACGATTTTCAAGGACTGAGCTGCAGCTTATAATAAAAAGTAAACAATAAAATAAAAAGTAGAGATTGATAAACCGTTGCAAAACCGTTATCTACAATGAATATTTTCACACAAGAACACAGCCCAGCCAATGGTGTGACACTATTTAAGTTAGGAAAGACTGTGAACAAGTCTTTATTTACATGTGCACAAAAAAATAAGAAATGTGAATAGTCTATGGTGATGAAACCCCATCCTGACATCATCGTATTTTAAGGGGGCAATGAAGCAGTGTGTGGTATAGGATCACCCCCAGATAGAGTCTAGACACAGGTGGTGGTGACTGGATAAAGAGAATGGCTGAAATCTGGATGGATGTGAAGAGGAGCGGCCTTCTGGTACAGTAGGTTCAGAACCGCGGTGCTGGAGGTGAGTTTGGAAGAAACAATATGATTAGTGTAAGAAGATCCTGGCATGTTCTGGTTGGTTAAACTGAAAGAGGGCACAACCTTTGTCAGCTGATTATGTAGGAAGACGGAGAGAGAGAAATGTGAATGATGAGCAACAATAAACAAAGCAGAATTTAAAATGTAAAACAACAACAACAACAAAAAAAAAAAAACAGGTTTAAAAATGTTTTGTGATGGAGGAAATGCAATCAACACATCTGTTTGACCTCTGGTGAATAACAATGAATTCTGTTTTTTGTTTGTTTACAAGAAAACTCCACAGAGCTTCTTCAATACTTAAAAAGTTTAACTTAATGCTTAAAAATGTAATAGAATATTCTACCGTTTTGATATTTCTAATTTTATGTAAAGGGGGACGTGCATTTCACTCATCTTCCTCTCACAGATGAACAGTTGAATTCTTAAGCAGTAAAACAAAACCTTTTTCAGCTCAGTTCCTGCAAGGGTTTGGTGCTGCTTGGTCTGGTATGACCAGTAGTCAATATAAGAAAACTTTGGATGGATTTTCCTGTCTAACTGACATTACTGAGTCAGTTCACCAAATTCTCTAGCTGATGGTACAATACATTTTAGCGTTTACCATTATGCCATAATTGCCTCTTGTTCCCACAGTGGCTGCTGGTCAGTAAAAATGTAATAGGCTTACTTTACAGGTGCACTGTGTAGTTTCTGGGAAGACATTTTAATCAGAAGAGAAAGATCTTCATTGGCTGAAACAGTGTTCTGGGGACCTTATTTTCATATAAGAACAGTTTTTGAAAATATAAATATATCTGAGTTAGTATTATTACCTCATTAACATTGTAAATATTAAAATTCTGATTTTGAATTTCTTCTCCAAAACTACATAATGCCCCTTTTAAGTGAAGGACTTCAGTGCTTTCTTTTCCACTTTTTTTTTCTTGAATTTCCATAAAAACAGCTAATGACAGTACAGAAGGTGCATCTACATACATCTTTCATTTCCTCTAAGTAATAGAGCTGTTGGAAAAAGATCAGTAAAGAGAAACGATTCCGAAACAGCAGGGTGAATTGAAAGCTGCTGTGTGGAGGAAATTAAGCAGAAGGATGGTAGAAGTGAGCTTATTTAAACAGGGAAGAAGCAAAATAAAGGAACTGAAATATTAAAGTATTCAAAAGTCAGAAGTAGCTTCTCCAGTGGAAAATCTTTTTTCAGACGGGTGTGAGGTGTCAGAGGAGGAAAAAGTCTGACCTCAGCTTCCTGTCCATTATAATACTAGATGCACAGGAAGAAGTGCACGCACCAGCACCAGCACCAGCACCAGCACCAGCACCAGCACCAACACCAACACCAACACACACAGACCTGACTTCAAAAACTATAACATTACTGAGGGTATGTTGTATTTAGTCATTAAACATTAGAGAACAATTTCTCGACTGTGATTTTTTAGGATGTTAGAATCATGGCAAAATCATCTCCATTTGTCACAAGTTTAAATGATCAGATGTAACAGTCCTTTTTACTTGATCTATACCAAGGTTTTCCCATTAAATGGTCAATCATTGCTTACCAAGCAGAGCTGAACAACACTGGTCTTAAACATTAAGAGAATCTCTCCCCAATATCAGTAAAAGGCAGAGATGTACACTTTATAGAATTCCTATAAAAAGCTTTGAAAGCTCAGAGACAAGAGACACAATTGCACAGAAAATACAAATGTACAATGAAGTCTGTTTGGAAAAGTGTTGTTTACTCATACTGAAGAGTCTGGTTACCTAAAACACAACAAATGTGTACTCAGCAGAGACAAAAATGTTCCCTTTGTGAGACCAATCTTCTATCATCCCCTGAAGCTGTGTGGAGGCATCTCAGCAGCAGCTAATTACTGTACGTTATTGATTCTGTTAATGAGGGTCAGACCTGTGCTCCGCTCCTCAATTAGCCCGATCGTCAGCGTCAAAACGCCAAGTGTTCATTTTCCTCTGCTGACTCGTGCTCTGCCCCCCTCGTCTCCCAGCCAGATTTAACCTGAGCTCTGTGACTTCAGCAGCATGTCACACTGCTGGCAGAACACTCTCACCCAGTCAGGAGGGGCTGAGAGGGAAGAGAGACACTCTAAACCACCAGGAGGAAGGGTACAGAGACTTATGAGCTCACCTCAAGCAAAACTAAACATGAACTTATACCACATCACAGCTGTAGTTTACTTCTGTCAGAAGTACGTCTTAACCCTCCATACTGGGCAGGCGAGCTACAGATACACATGGAGACCCCGACGCGAGAAACAGTTTGTATAAGAAGACTTAGAGAGGGTCTAAATCCAAATCTTAGCATTTCAGCATTTTCTGAGAAGTGAAATGATTTTAGAAGACTAAACTTTCTCATTAACCAACATTAAAACGCAACCTGGAGGTGTGTGGGGCCTTAATCTGAGTAAAATGTTGCAAATGTGTGAGAAAAGGTCAAAAAATCAATTTTAATCAGTATACATGCGTACAGAGATTTGTGAAGGTGTACAGTAAACTCTCTAATCTCTAACTCTGTGCACACATCTTCATGTACATCAACACATTATGTATGAACTGACTGTTTGAGATACAGGCTCCTCACACAAATGTGCAAATGATTTTACTCCAGTAATACGAGGTACAATACTTTAAAGCTGCTATAAAGACCTTTTAGTTTTTTATATTCTGGTGGTCACTCTGGTGGTCACAAAAGTGGCATGAGCATCACTGCCTCCTGTAATTAAACATCTGCATCTGGCGAGCATGTGCATTTGTTATTGAAGCGAGTGTAGGAGAGATACACCTATAACAAAAATCATTTTAAAACACACAATTCATATATACAATAAAGTGTACAAGTCAAAAACCCAGTGTACATACATACATACCTACAAACACTCATACCGACGTACAACCAGAGTTAGCTGCCTCCCAGTGAACACAGCCTCTGAGCTGACAGAGGTCAGCTTGAAGACAGAAGATACAGTACAGAGGTGATTTACAGCTACTCTGAACAGGACTATGACTCTGGGGCGAGAGGACATGGCAGGCATGGACAGGAGAGGTGTGCAGCAGTAAGCTAGCTGAGAGAGACAGGGGCATCAGCAGCAGGTGACACTCTGATTTGAGGATTTATTTCGAGTGGTGAGACAAACCAAGACAAGAGCCAGTGTTCTGGCCATGACTTACAAATCTCAGCTTTATTCTGCTTCATTTGTGGCTGTGTAAGATTAATAAATATGACAATAGTGAAACAAAGTAAGCTTCGTCTCCTTTCATATGACCTGTTTGCTGCTGTGTTACCGCGATGATGCCGCAGCGGTAAACTGGGGGGCTGCACTTGATAACTGTAGATGCTAGGTAGCTCCAGAGTGCTTGAATCCTGATGATGACGGTAAAATCCTGACGTCAGGATTGGCCAGTATTGTAGGTCCTTGGGGTTGTGGTGGTGTGTGGGCATGGATTTACCTGTAGCCTACATTGTCCGCCCCAAAAGGCATCCCTCGACCGCTCATCCCAGGGCTGGACTACGCTGACAACTACTGTACAGAATGGCAAGGATTGACCTGCAAACCAGTGAGCTATGAGCATGTGTGACAGTCCAGCGTCACAGCTGAAAAACCCTTGCCAAGAGGAACAGACGGCCATATAAACTGAAGAGGTAAAATCACATTAAAGGAAAAACACAACTTGCAATTTTGCTTTTACCATGTGTCCCCTTGTTACCCATGGGGCAGATAATAGGAGTTAAGAATTAATGTAGTCTCTTTCTATCCAGTCAGGTGGTGGAAGTAATAGACTCCACACTGAAGGCGGACAACCAGCTATCAGCAAGAAAAGTAAAACTGCTCCTTCAAACAAGGCACAGAGGCCATGAAGAAACTTGGCTGGAAATATGGCAAGACCAGGTAAAGATCACACACAAACACACATAGAAAACTTGCTCAAAGAACAGAGGATGGTTGTATAATATAGCCTTCTTAACATTATGATTATGATCATTCATATTTCACAGAACAAATCCAATGACCCGTGTGAAGAATGTGGAGCTGCGTTTGAAGCAAGCGTAGGAATGGAAAGTGGCTGGTGAAAAGTTTGACGTGTTCTTCACGGATGAATCAACCATGGCATTGGAGCATATGGAAGACTTGCAAATCTGTTTTTAAATTTTTTTTTTATTGCTCTTTGCTTTTCCTTTTTTAATCTTTTTGTCTTTCTTTTTTTCTCTTCTCAAAAATTGCAAATAATGTTGCAACATGTTATGAATTACGGATCTGCACTTTTATGAGGAAGAGAAGAGACTCTTTCTTCATGCCAACTCATCGTTTCTTCCAATGTAGGCCAGGCTACATGTATTTCATTTCTCTAAACATGGGCTCCACAATGCACAATGAACATTTCTCCTTTCGTTTCCGTGCCTTTAGACAACGATCCCAGACACATTATAAATGACGATTCGTTATTAGTGAGGATAATTTTAGATGTTGCTAATTGTTTATAGCCTATACTATTTACAACACCGAGATCTAGTTTGTAGGCCAACAAGATATAGGTTTGTGCTAATTTCAAACTAATATCCAACCAGGATTTTGATTCTGACACACAGTAATCTGCTAATTAATGCGCTTCGATGCATGCTTTGATACGGACTGAATCAATGAGGAAATTAAACAGCGTGTCTGGTTCCAGAGGGAGGAGAGAGAAAGTCATGGCCCTGATGTGCTCACTGTAGAGCTCTCAACGGGCCTGAAAATTACAACCCCACAATTACAAGCCCGGACCCGATGTAACCCGACCCATCAACATGAATTATCTGTCCGAACCTGGCCTTTTAACAATACAAACAACTGAAACAATAAACTTTAAATATATATATGTATATATACGCCAGGCTAAAGGCGTGCACGCAGCGGCGTCAGGTCTGCCCCCGCCCCTCTCCATGATGCACGTTGCACGCAGCAGCCAGACTTTCTTTACGGTGAACAGCAGCGATGATTAATAAATGTTTTTTTTTTTTGTTTTTTTTTCACTGAGCGGAAAAAATTAAGCCCGAAGTCCGATCCGACCCGAGTCACTTGCTTATATTTTCGACCCGAACCCGAACCAGCGGGTCCCGTCGGGTTTGTCGGGCCGACCCGACCCGTTGAGAACTCTAGCTCACTGTAGTCTGAACAGTTGCATAGACCACCTGGTGGTTGTTGGTACACACTGCAGCTAATGCAAAATCAGCTGGATGGGACGCCGCGGCAATGGTGTCCTCTGAAAGGAGAAACATCTGTACCACCAGATTACAGAGCAGCTTCTTTCCTCCAGCTATGAGACTCCTCATTACATCCTCAGCACTCCAGCATAAAAATAGTTTTAATTTTCTAAAGTCAGAATCAGGCCCAGTGACAGGCATAAAGATTAACTGTAACAGTTACACAGCAATCCTCTCGCTATGGTCTTGTTTGCTTATGTAGGTCATAGAGACATCAGTATGAGAGACAGTTTCATCAGTTGAAAACTGTAGTACATTTAAAATGACAAAGCAATATGTTAATTTGAAGTATGTGACTGAAAATGTAATTAAAGGGTAATTTAGTAAAAGCTTCAGTATGAAAATGATCAACATATCTGGGAGGGGTCTAACCAGGGAGGTGTAAATTACAGCATCAGAGGACACATCAAACATGTACGAGCATGGTTAGTGGTGCAAACAGATGTTTCACGAAACTTTGAAGTCTTCGTACCCACACACACACACACACACACACACACACACACACACACACACACAGTCGGAGTCATGTGTGCTGTTTAAAGTTAGACCTCATATTTATGCTTCTCCTTGTAATGCAGCCAAACACAACACACACATTGGCTTTTGACATAAGCAGATTTATTGTTCTTGCTCTGTGTGCAGTATTACATAAACATGTAGTGGTGTGAGTCCGTTGGTGGACTGTTCATCCGTGTGAAAATGTTCACAACTGTACAGGAAGAACTTCATACTACAGATTCATGTCGGAGCTGAAAAGGTGTGGCCGAGTTTTAGTAAGCTGTGCCAAGACACACAGCCAAGTCAACTGAAAACATTTCATTTGGTACTGTATGTACACATATACCCCATGTAATATTATTTACATACACTCTTTTCACTCAGACACTCTTACACATACAAACTCCAAGTCCCTGCTACTTTTACTGTCTGACCATTGCTAAAAGGCCACAGAGCACCCTTCTGTCTCAACCCATTCAGCATTTCTCACTGTCAGAGTTCCCTGTGACACTTCAGACTCCACCTCTTCCTGTGGGAACAGTGACGTTAGATTTATGACTCTGGACAGGGTCCTTCGAGGTGTCTCAACGTTTCCACCCATTCCCGGTGCAGACAGGGTGGACACAGTGTCACAGGGACTTTATAATGTAGCAGCCAGCCATATCATATGCCCAAATCTACATTAAATCAAAGTACTGTATGTATCTGTATTCTAAGTTAGACGTGAGAGACACTCATCACTAAAATAACAAATCTACTTTATCATATGAGAATGCTTTAAGGCAGTTACCATAGTGCTGGATACACAGTATTTATCATGTGAACACATCGCTGATTGTGAGGCGTTTTTAAGTGATCAGGGACTGGTGATTCTCTGTCAACACATCCAGCCGAAAGACCAAAACCAAAATGTGTATCCCAAAGCTTGATACAGCTCGCTATGCCACAGAGCTCCACCATGTTAATGAGCCACATGTTGCACTGCAATTATCGATTATTTTCATTACAGATCAATCACTCTATTATGTTCTTCATTAATTTGGTCAACAAATGTCTGAAAATGGTAGAAAAAAAGTACTGTCATAATTTCCTAATGCCCAAGGTGACATCTTCAGATTGTTTTGTCTGAACTACGAAGACACTAGAAAACAGGGAAAAGCAGCAAATCCTGAAGCCAAAACTAGAGAATAGTTGTTTTTTTTAGAAAAAAGACAAAGAAAGGACTAGTTGCAGATTGATTTTCTGTCAATTAACTAATCAAATAACCTATTAATAATAGTTTTACTGTAAATACTCATTAGAGCCCAACATGTGTATTAATCTGCTGCTGAAAATAGTCCCCAACAAACTCACTGTTCCCTCCTATTTAAGCACTGTTTGTGAAAAACCACAGTGCTCAGCTGGTTTAGGAAATTACAGAGCCTCTAAGAAAAATGACTTTATATTTTTGATACAAGATTTAAAGGTCCAGTGTGCAGGATTTAGGGCCAAGACACCCCAAACCGAAATCAAGGAATTAGTGGCTGTCTCACATTGCCTATGTCTAGAGCGAACGCTCTTCTTAAACACACCACAAAGACTACAGCAGCTTAATGAGAGGAAATACCTCCATACCATGAGGCAGCGGTAGTCTGTATTCGTCATTCAAAAAGGTAACCTGAAAGACTCACAACTGTGGATATACATGTCATACACTTTTGTTATGATAAAGCAGCGTTATATGACACCACTCTCACAATTATAGCCTCTTCTAATCGAGAACATGTCTGATTAAAAGCTGCAAATGGCACCGGTGAAGAGGTGGAGGCCAAGAATAAGGACAAACTAAATGGGTGAAATCCTGGATACTACAGCAAAAGGCTCAAGGTGCTTTCCCTTTGTTTTTTCCTTTCTCTTCTAGTACACTGATTAGCTGAACAGCCAATCAGAATGACAGATAGGCTCTGCCACTGATTCAATGTGCTCAGTTGGCCAATAGTAGCTGACAACCATTGCCAACGGTGGGGGACAAACTGCAACAACTAGGGTCACAGACGCTCAACCGATGGCCCCAACATTGTGTGTCAGGGTCCTTAGTAGCATCAAGCAGTGTAGTTACAGACCAACTGAATACCCCTCATCTCACCCTCCCCTACAGTGGCCACCAGAGGTTCTGCTCACCATGTAGCTATAAAAGGTTCATTCTAAGGTACAACAACACAACGTTTCTTAGTTTCAGGTGATTATACACTAATGAAAACATATTAGGCATATTATCCTCCTAAATCCAACACACTGGACCTTTTAGATGTGCCTTCAGCAATTACAAATGCGCTTGCTGCAACAGACATGATAGAGTATGAATACCATATTGTGAGTTTTGGTCTTTTCATGACATTTGTTAACAAAACCAAAAACATGGAGTAATACCAGTCTTATCATTTAAGGGTTCAGAGGCTAGGGTTAAGTTGCTACCCTGCAATTCAGATTAAGAGAAGGGAGTGCAATTGGAGCATACAATAAAACACACACACATACACACACAATACAAAAGAAAATCTAAATCTTTACAAGACTTGATTCTTTAAATTCTCTGTGCAAAATGAAGGTAAGAAATCTATTGCTTAGTAAATGTTAGTAGAAACCACAACGTCATCGTAGTCACCTTCGGAAATATGTGCTTTTTTAAAAATGCTGTAAATTTGAAATTCTGCAGAGTGATATTCAAATGGTTCAGAGTCCTGTTGGGTGCATAGTTGTTACTAAAAAAAGGCATTTTTAGTGTTTATAAAAATATACAAATATAAGCCAATGTCCTGCCTGCTCGGTACAAAGCACGAGTGTGTGGTTTTATGTGGTGGGAGTTATGGTTTTCATGAGAGACTTGGTTTATCTTGTATAACTGCAGACTCTAACTCTACTCTCTTTATCTAAACAAACCCAAAGAGTTCATGCTGCGTCGCTCCTCCACCAGCCGCCACTGCTGTCAGTGAATCACACAGATGAAGAAAAAAAAAAAGTCACGTCACGTCTCTGTGGTAGGCTTGAATCTCCTCTGAAAGATAAGAAGGCCACAGATTCCTCCCTCAGACACAGTCTAGTTCATTTCACGTCTGATCTCAGTTGCGAGCCGTGCAGAGGGATGAGTGTGTTTAGTCCGCCGTCCACCTTTGCCCCGTCCTCCAGGGATCTGTGTGTTGGACCGGTCCTGCCGCGCCCCGTGCTGAGGGATCACTGGAGCCCTCCATTGTAAGACTTTCCGTACATGTTGAAATCTGTTTCCACAAAGTGTGTAGAGACCGGCTGCTTATACAGAGGGTTGGACGCCTGTCAGTATGAGAGAGACAAACAAACGGCACAAGATGAGAGCTTTGAACTCCATATGAGACAGCTCAGGGTTCTAATACGCTGCTTCTGCCAATATTAGCTGCTCATAGAATTAATGGTAAGGATGTGCAACAAGTAAGAGGAAACTGGTCTACAGAAATGCCAACATCATGTCCGCATTACATAGTTTGTCCACCAGAGAGCACTGACAAGTTTTTTCCCAACTGTAAAATATACTAGTCCATAATATTTCTTTAATGTCTAATCTAACTTAATCAAAAATATGTTATGTTATATGTTTATGTCAAAAAGATTATTGGTGCGTTATGGTGCAACATCCACTGAGGAGGGCCCTTTGTTGCAAGACATTTCTCTCGTTTTCTTTATAATTCCCTGCTGTTATCTATCAAACAAAGGCAAAATAAAATGTCCAAATGTAATCCTGAAAACATTGTCAGCAGATATTTCATGATTGGATTTCTTTCACTCTCAACTAGAGATGCAACGATTACAGATTTTGATGCTATGATTGCAGTCTGAGGAAAAATCCTGGTTTCACAATTATCAGTGATTTATTCCACAACTCTACAGATGTATAAAGTCACATGAGCATTTTTAATTAGTTAGTTAATTAGTGTTATTGTATTTTGTCCCAAATACATTCCTTTGTCGGCTTTCGTTTGTAAAGGTTGCTGCCTTTCCAAACAGAAATAATACCCAAATAAAACAGTATAAAATATTAAATAAAATAAACAAAAAGTCAAGACAAAGTGCAGTTTTTAGTCAAATTAAAGACGGAAATTGAAAACATCTCTTATGCAGGTGTTACTGTATGGTCTTGAGGGGATTACATGCCGTTATGTGAGTGCTAAATTATAAACAGTGCATTGCTCCTTTTCCTGCTTTGTTGCCGTCTCTTAACTGTAAATATTGCACTGAAATACAAGCTACCAATACTTTGCTGATTGTAAATGACATGTTATATTTAATTCTCCACCAACTCAGTGTTACATGAAGTAACCTGCTACTACAGTAATTATTGTTTTAACCTGTGTATGACTTTCACTTGACCATGTGTAGCTGGACAGCAATCTTGAAGAAGTTGCAATAAATTCATTTTAGCAGAAACATTTTTTTCCATGAGATTGGATATTCATATTCCTGAACAACCCCTCTGGATGCTCTATGTGTCAAAAATGCTCCCATACTGATGAGGCTTTTTTTTTGGAAACGAAGCTTCAGTGTTGGGTCTCTCTAATGCAGGTGTGTTTGTTCCACCTTTATTCTGCTGGTTGCACCGGCAATTTGTTCCATTTTCCCCAATGAACAACTGTTGTTCATAGAAAAATAATGAACCATAATGTCCCCTTTGTAAGAGTGAGAGGAGAAGAGCTTTGCCTTTACAGTCACAAACTGACATTTTAAACTGCGGTTCTTAGAGAAACTGGTTAAAAGCTGCACCCCTACTGTAAATATTGGTATTGGCCTCAAAATCCAGTTTGGTTTGGCTTTGAGTAACAATGTTTACAGAAAACATATTCCAGAGTTAGGACACGTCTGAGACAGACTGCCTAGCAGAAGCAAATGTGTCACACTCGCTGACTCTCATCATAATTTTCAGAGATAACACGTTGTTTTGTTTCAGTAGTTTCAGCAGGCTTTTAGTGGCTCAGGGAAATGGTGCTGGAACGTCCTCTCTCACGGTTGATGCCAGAGAGGCACTGAGTCAAAACTCTGGTCGTTTTGTGGCTCTAACTTGTGGTGTTTTGTTGCATTTGACTTTGAGCCTCGTATTTTCACTTGACATCTTTGGCTGTAGTAAAAAAAAAAAAAGTTTAATTCTATAGCTACAGTGAAGCATACAAACAACATTTTACTGCTGAGGGGATCATCCTCACCATCTCGTATCGGGCTCGTGAACGTGCACTCTGAAAACGTGCAAACTCTCGCCGGTCATGGATGGTGATGACCAGCTTCCAGACGGCCAGCAGGACCACTCCCACCAGCAGGATGCTGCCCACCACTGCCAGCAGCACCGTCATAGCTTCTGGACCACCACCACACTCTGACATGGGAAAAAGAAAATGTAGACTTTTAAGGGGCAATACTTTTATAGAGGCACAACAACCAGAGCAGGCAGGAAGGTCCATTCAAATGAGGCAGTGTGAGCGAGAACAGATGTTTCAGAGCTTTGTCTTTTTCTGGCTCCACATCTCTTTGCTGAGTCTTTGGTGATTTTTTCAACAGGAGCAAACTGAATACTGGAGCATGTCCTGCAGTGATGGAAAAGTCCCATGGATATAAACTATTCAGCTAAAAATTCTACAAGCAGTACATATAATTAAATCAGCAAAATATAAGAGCATAATGCTGATGAAGTTGTCTGCATTGACCTACGAGACTGGATGAAATTTTATGAAATGATATACAGCAGCATCAAGACTGGAATTGTTTTGAATCATTTATTTCTATCACCTTGTCCTAGTGAACTGTTAAAAACACTTGTGTTCACATCACATCAACAACGTGATCTCCAGCAGAATCCGATTCTTCATTTACTGAACTATTATCATTATACATCAGTGTGATTGGCTGAGAGCATATTTATTAACCATCACACCCTCTAATTTATGTTTCACTTCGCCCACCCTCTTCTGCTTTTAGTGCTGCTGCACCTACATGAACCACAATAGCAGCTGCACTTGGAGACGCACAAACCAACCAACTTGTACATTTAAGTGTTAATCAGTGTTAATCTTAAAACAAGCAGTTAACCAGACTTGTATTCAGCGGTGCTGCCAGATTTAAACAATCTCACCATAACTGAGAGGAATTATAGTCAAAACTATGATATTAAGTCCCACGTTGGAATAAATAATCGTTTAATCCTTTAATGCTGTTTGTGTATTGAATCATTTAGTGGATATTTATCTTAAAGTTCCTTACTCAGTTGAAAAAGTTTATTAAGTTTGCACTAATCATCAAATGATCATCAAGGACAGTGCATTACACAGGCATCCATCAATGCAATCAATTTCTGCAGAGCCAGCTTCAGTATGAGACTGTTGGGACTGATGTTCACAGGCTCACTTCCAGCATGAGTACAATCTAAAAACACTTGCTTCTCAGCAGGTGTCAAATTCTGACCTATAAACCAGTGTGGCTGAAAGGAAAGAATCCCTCATTTGTTGAGCACTGACCTGGCTCTTTCAGAGCTGTGAGGATGGATTGTCCGCTGGCGTGCTCAGAATACGTGAACTTCATGACACAATCGTTGTCTGTCTTATAGAGACAAAGCACAGCGCCGGGGTCGTCCGTTTCTGAGGGGGGAAACAGAGGAACACACTGAGTTTCAATCAGTTCAGAACAAGAATCAGGCTTCAGTATCCATCCTCTGTTGGAAGAACTACAATCTACAAAAAAAGCTGTCTAAAGAAAGATACATAAATATGTTTCTTTCTTTAGACAGCCACATATCAGAAAACATAAGTGGAGAAAAGGGGAGGAAACAACTTTGAAACAAATCTTATGGGAAAAAAACAAAAAACAACAACCATAGAAAAGAAGAACAGCTTCCTAAACAATGTGTCACTTGATTAAAATGTAGTTTAATGCAGTGGTGGAAAGTAACTAAGTACATTTACTCAAGCGCTGTACTTTGAGATACCTGCACATGACTATTTCTATTTTCTGCTACTTCATACTTCTACTCCACTACAATTCAGAGGCAAATAATAATAATGTACGTTTTACTCCACTACTGTTAATGTAAAACCTTTAGTTACTAATTACTTTGCAGATTGAGTTCAACACTAAAGTGATAAATACATCAGTGCTTCAGTAATTATTCTATTCTGAGAGATGATATTCTGCAGAAAGAGCACTTCTACTGGAAGTATATTTTGAAACTAATACTTTTGTACTTTTACTTAAACATGAATTAAAACGCAGGACTTTTGTAAAAGAGTTTTTCTACACTGTGGTATAGCTACTTTTACTTAAGTACAAGGTCAGAATACTTCTTCCACCACTGCTTTCACGTTTTTCTTAAATGACCTTGGAGTTTCTTTCCTCTTCATGCTCATTTAGGGAGAATATTATTCTGACTGGATCTATCCACATTTGTCTAATTTGGTCTTCATTCTGTAGGATCTACTAATGTTTGGCAGGGGGCATTATAATACTATCACTAATATTATCCATGGCTTCAGATTCAGGAGCAAAAAGAGAGAGAAAGGGGAAGGATGAGGTAAATAAAGAGAAATGTCATCCTGAGGGACAAAACAATCCTCAAATATCCTGAATTTCTTTGCTGTGAAATCACAACTGAGGGATTGAGACGCTGATATTCTGGGTGCCCTTGTTTTCAGTCAGTCTTCATCACCCAAAAAGAGTCAAAAGCTCATGAGGCAGGGTGAGGTAACACCGCCCTGGCCCCTCCTCCTCTACTTCATACACAAAGTATCTGGAATGTACATGTGGAGTCCATTAAGGCCAGTCAGATGGCTGAACTAGCAGGGAATGCTATGAAACACGTCAGAGCTGGGCCAGGGCCATGCAGGGCCAGTATGGAACGTTCTTATAATAGTCTCTCAAACTAAACACGCAAGCGTCAGTCTGCTCTTTCTCTGTGCAGCGCCATGCAGCAGCACAGTGCCATGAAGGTCATAAATCACTGTGCACTTATTAATACATTCCTAAACATCTCCAGACGGTTCCCCTCCAGGCTGTGAGGGATGTAAAGAAGAACACAGAAGGGCTCAGACTGCACAGCTAAACCTCAAACTCCATCTTCCTGCTTTTAAATGATGCATGAGAGAGGCAGGTACATGTTTGTTCAGTGGGTGGATTCTCCCTGTGAAGGAGGCAGGACAGTGGAGGCTTGTGAGGGATTTTATACTTGAACGGACTGAACTCTTTGAACCAAATGACGGGGTGTAGCTGGGGGTTGCTGTTGCTTCCTTGCTGTGTGGAGTGACGGTGTCTGTGGACACCTGCCACATAATAACATAAACATCAGGAGCAGACTGATCAGTGCTCACTGGTGCGCTTTCATTACTAATCACAGGCGTGTGTGAGGTGTTAAACAAGAAAAGATGTGAAGCAGCAAAGACCCAACAACCACAGAGAGCTGAGCATTAATGAGACCATGCTAGTGACTCAAATGGTCACATGCTCCACCTCAGCTCCACTGGTGCAGACAGCAGAGTGTGTCTTTGCCTCCTTCTTTCTAAAATCAACAATAGGCTCCTTGGTGTTGCCGTCGTTGAGCAGTAGATTGTTCTGTGCACCGCTCTGCATGATTTCCTCCTGATGTGAACTCTGTTTGTTGTTTATAATGTGGCCGATGACGGTGGTGTTGTCCTCATACTTTACAACAGAGTTCTCCTGATGTCTGGGAGTGCAGGCATGGTGTACAGTGTGAACAGGAGCAGACTGAGCACACAGCCCCGGGGGGCTCCAGTGTTGAGCACTGATGTAGAGGAGGTGTGACTGCCAATCCAAACTCTCTGGGGTCTGCTTGTGAGGAAGTTCAATATCCAGTTGCAGAGCGTCATAGTCAAGTCCAGTTAAGTTCTCCAATCAGCCTCATGGGTGAGATTGTAATGAGTGAAGTGAAGTCAACAAACAGCATCCTGATGTAGCTTTTCTTATTCTTATTAGAGGATTAGACTTCTTCACAGTTCGGACTGTGAAGTCTTCCAATCACTGTCATGTGTATAATGCTGAGCTGAAATCAACACACAGCATTCTGATGTAGCAGCTGATATCAATAAAAGGACAAGGTTCTTTCACAGACTGCTTTTGGGGTTTGATGTTTTGTGTGATTCTGCTCTGGACACAGTATACTAGATCCAGTTGCTAGATGCTAATGTCCAAAGTGACTTTACCCAAACTGTATGTACAGTTTTTCCACTTATGGGAGTGGGGTTGCAGCGGTGCACAGTTTTTAGGAACTTAAACTTAAAAATCTTTGACTTTTTTGTTTGAAAAATGGCTGAAATTATTAATTGATTAGCAAAATTAATCGACTTATCGTTGCAGCTGAGGTTTATATCATGTTTTGTGTCTGTCGTGTCATCATATTTTGTTTTATTAGAATAAACAGTTTATTCAATCACCCTTTTCTTAAAGGCCAATGCTCTGCTCAGAGTTGTTATTCCCTCCCACTAACAGCAGTGTTTCACGCTAAGCAAAGACAAAATAACCATCTTTGACAAATACTGACGCAGATTTTAATGTTTGTTTTATTCCATTGTCAGTGTGGAAATGTTTAAACTACAGCTTTTGTTAGGAGGACAGTGTTTAAGCATGGTGTTAGTATGGACTTTATCAGAGGTGTTAAATGTGTCACATTAGAAATGCCTGGATGTCTGACTGTACTTTGGCAGGCCACCACGACAACACAGAAAGTCTAATAAGAAGTGACAGTGGGAGAGGTTTGTAATGTGAGAAGTGAAACTGTTGCAGATGCCACAGATGTGAACACTTTTCTCTGCCAGCCAGCTGGTGTGCGTGGGTATAGTATATGTATGAGTATGCGTGTGTGTGTTTACTCACTGAGGTTCTCCACGGTGATGATTTCATCCTTGCACAGGCGTTGGCACGTCTGGTTGTCTGCAAGTCGTCCCGAGTTGAAAAGCCGGCACTCGATACACTCCCTGAAGCAGAGAAGTACAACTTAAAGTCAAATCTTATAAAAAGGGCTTTCTTTTGTCTTTAGTCATGAGCTGGGAAGCTTACAGAGAACACAAGTGTACACAAGGCCTGCACACCCTCCTGAATTTGTCATTTTAAAGTTGTCTTTTAGGTTTGCTCTGGGTACATCAGCTGTCACAACATCCCACTGGGCTCCACTGGAAGTTTCTCTGCAGTGAACTGTACCCAGCTGAACAGTGGGTGAACCGTGCAGCACACAGGACAAATAAACTGCAGCCAGTGATTTCAATTACTGATGTTTCACTTTGCATCAGGGAGAGGCTTTTTTTTTTTCTTTCTGTTTGGATTGTGAATTACACATATGATGTATGTCAATTTACAAGATCATTTGAACATAAGAAAGATGGATAAGACTGAAAATAATCTATTAATTATGGTCAGACTTGTTGTGATTTTCAAGTTTTTAAATACATTTTCTGTGCTAATGTGACCGCCATGTTTGTGTTGGTGGTGTGTTGAGCGAGACGATGTAGTTCACTGAGCGATTTCACACAAAAATAAATGGTATTTTTACTATCTTTATGACAAACTGTGATTTTTCTTGACAAAGCAAAATGATAAATTAAATTGACATACATCACATGTGTGATTCATGGCACAGTCTCTCTCCCCACTGTCCACATTTACTCCAAAATAAGGTCACACTGGAGAGGCAGGACTTCACCACTCTATTTTGAATTGAATATTGGTACAGGCGTTGTCTATCATTTGGTCCATCACAGTTATATGGATGAGGGAAGGCTAAATAACTGAAACACTTGGTAACATGACAGTTCATTTGCAACACAAACTGCAGCCTCTAAAATAATCCTACAGTTGAATCAACACCTCTGTAACAAAAACTGAACATGAACCGTCCTGAAGGCAGGATTTATATCAGGACTGTTACATTACAATGCATTAGTTTTAGCTGTGTGTACTGGCAACTGAGTGTATACAGTATAATCCTATAGACCACTACACAAAATATTACAGAAACAAACAAAAAGCTGTGAGGCATTCTGTATCTAACTCATATTTAAACTGCTTTACTCATTTTAATGCAGCCTGCACATGCACTGTGTCTCTGCAAACTGGAGGAAGGAAATAGTTCATAAAACTTGGCACTGGCACACGCACATTAAATATTAAAAGATCAGGGGCAAAAACAACCCGTTAGGACATCCAACAGCAGAATTATAAAAAAACAAAAAAACAGCCCTTAAGGCTGCTTTCACAATCGGCTCCTTTGCAACCAAAGATAAAATGAGAAAAACAGCATCTTGTTCCAAGTGAAAACCACCAATGTCCAAAGCTGTAAAGGTCTGAGCTCCAGAGGAACGCAAGTGTGAACTAAAGAGGAGTCATCTTTCAAATGAACTGACAATGTGAACACAAAAACAACTGAGTGCCTTTTTTGTTGGTCCACTTTTCTGTCCTCTTCAAGAGGAAATAGTTTTGTTGATTTAAAAAGGACCATATGTGATGATATCCTAAAAATCCTGGATCCTCACCAAAAACTTTAAGTTAAATATGTCATTTTAATATCCTGTTAATTAAACATACTACAGTAAAACAACCCCCACAGCGGAGGTAACAAAACTGTAAAATAAAAAAAACCTGCAAATCTGTTACCCTGTGAAATACAGAGGCATGTACAACTCTTGCTAAGAGAGCATACATTTTGGCTGCTGCTCAGCGTCATTTCATCTTTCAAATACCATCTCGCTGGTCATACAGTTGGAGCACACACAGCTGATGACCTGTCTCTAAACTCCTGTCTGGTCAGGGGTGAAAGGTTCTTCCATAAAGATTGCCTTTGCCTTGGAAAACTGGAGCCATGTGTATGTAAGGAGGCCTGTAGAGAGGACACAGCAGTTATTATGTCCTCACAGGAGACCGTTCTCTTTACTAGATGTCTGATAGCCATATAACCCAAACCACAAAGAGGCTCAGCTGACACTCTGACCGATGCAAGTTCAAACGGCGGGGCAACAGTTTCATTTCTTCGGGTCACAAATGGCATGTTAGGTATCTGCACAACTCTCTTATGACTTCTTCATCAAAGCTCAGATAAGTCCACCAGTCAGTGAGTTATGTGAGAGTTTTAACTGGATGTGTTTGATGGTTTGACCTTTTCCCTGGTCGGCTGACTGCGTCTCATCACTGAGCAGATTCCTGAAGCCAAATTGCTGCACCTTGTTTCAGTCTTCCACCCTCTTCTCAAATAATGAAGTGGACTTTACCTTTTAGTGCCACAGGCATCAGGGCAGGTGGGGCACTTTTCACAGGTATCTCCAAAGGCTCCTGGCTCAGTGCACTGACAGCGGCCGCACACACAGTTGCCTCGCCCGCTGCACATCTTCCCATCATCTGAAATGCAGGACGACGTCTCTGTGGAGCAGTTACAGTTGTCTCCGACGTAACCAGCGTGGCATTTGCACTCCCCACAGTGACACTCTCCATGACCTGGATAAAAGAAGAGAAACAGGAGTTTTAATACACCGCTGTTTGAACAAGGTAGATCTGATGTGATACTGTATATATACAGCAGGGGGCAGCTGCCAGAGCCGGACCTTCTGGAGGAATAACCACCCAGAGTCAGAGCCATTTACTGACAGAGGGGGAGCTCAGAGATTAGTTTTGAACGTTTGGGATTAAAGGTGGATCTATCTTCACTCCTGTTTATCACCCTGACTGCAGCAGTGATCCACAGAGGTGACCTCCATTGTTGGGTGTTTATGTTCTGTAATGTTGACTGCTGACTGGAGCTGGAGGGGAAATGTGCTGTACTTTATGAACGCTACGTTACAGAGAGGAGAGGGGAAAAGACGAGAGAATCACAGTCTCAAGTGAGTGCTGAGTTCAGTGATTGGCCTGAATTCAAACACACAGATAAACACAGCCTCGGTGCAAATGTTGCTTGCTAGCTCACAGCCAATGTACAGTAAAGTAATCTGCTGTTTGGGGCAAATAAACACTCACATTAGTAACGCACATAAACACAAATGATCCTGCAATCAAACTCACTTCGCTGCTGGTGAACACATTAAACAAGCACCACTGCTGATGAAAATCCATCTGACAGGACTCAGGCACAGATGTTCACAGATGATGTAATGTTTTAGTTTTATTCACGTCACATTTAGTCTCGTTTGCCGCCTCCATGCCTGTTATAGTGACAGGCAGCTAAATGAAACGGATCGTTATCTTGAGTTAACTTTTTGATTTCTCTGGTTTGAATATTGTTGGAAACATTTGGGATGATGTAAGAACACAACTCAACAATATATAACAAAGGTATAGTCGTTTTTTGGACATTTCAGTGCATGATTATTACATATTATATATCGTTCAGTGCAATAATGGTTGGAATCTGAGTTAGAAGATTCATCACCACAAATAAAGCATTTTAAAATGATAAAGTATCGCACCAAGGAGGTCCAACACAGGCTGGTCCAACAACACCCTATTCTTTATTGACCAGGCATCATTTTGACAAAAAGGCCTTCCAACACCCTGTTTAAAAATATCACTATATGCAATAGCATTAAGATTTATTTGATGGATGAGGGTGTCCAGATACTTTTGACCATCTAATGTAGGACAAGTGCCATGAAGAAAGGCGTGTCTACATGTCTGTCATCAGAAACAGGGCAGTGTCCTCTGTATCAGTGCGTCCGTTCTCCTCAGCTGTGATCATCTGAAGCCAATAATCATCTTTGGTTTTCCTTAAAATGCCTTTGTTGAAGAAAAAAACAAACTTGGACATAAACCTCATTGCTCCAGTGTGACATAATGTGGAGACACATGCACAAAAAGAGTCAAGCGCACAGTCCTTTTCCCTAAGAGAACAGTTTGACCCTCCTTTGCAACAGTGAACAACTGGAGCAGCTGGAGCTTTACAGCGCTGACCTAATCCACATCTACTACCAGCAGTGAGCAGACAGCCTCTTTTGTACCATGCTCATTAGCTTCTTATCGCCACTGGAATAAATCCAACAGGAGGCGAGACTCAGGGAGAGCGCTGTGTCCGACGGGGTCGTGTTTAAGCTCTGATTCGTCTCGGCCATCTATGTGAGCGCTCTCTCTCTACCACAGGCCACTCGAAGACAAGAGGAATCCTTGATGGAGGGAGGACAGCAGCTGTAATCAAGGAAGCATTACTTGACAAGCTTATTTCACACTAGTTGGTTCAGAGACCCTCCACAAAGACCACATTCATTAAGCTGCTATCTCAGATGGATAAGGAGTGTATGGAAGGGAGATGGCTGAACTTTATCAAGACAGGCTGCAGGCGGGCCAAATCTGACAATTCATGGTCTGTATCAGAAGAAATATGCAGAACAAGAGCAGGAAGAACATCAGTGCTGTGATGTGTCAGACATACAAGGGCAGCTGCTGAGTTTGAGACCCCCAAAAGGTGGCTGGCAATGATCCTGTTGTGGCAAACGGATCTAACAGAATTCCCTGCTGGATCAGACCTGTTGTAAAAAGCAGCACGTGGCTTACTTATGCAGCCTGAGACCCCCAGATCCCTCGAGAAAAGCACATATTTTCAGAGGCTGAACATCAACAATTAGTCAATCAATCAGTTTGACTTATAAACAAACACTTAATCCTTGTAATCATTTATCACAGAACGCTAAACACTCCCTGGTTTCAGCTCTTTAACTGTGACGACTTGGTGCTTGTCTTTGTCGTATGTGATGTTAAACCATGGGCTTTAATATCACAGTTTGGGATTTTGGACTCCTCCTGTACAAAACAAGCATTTTGAAGATGTGACCTCCAGCTTCAGGAATTTGTGAAGGGAATGTTTCACTAGTTTCTGACATTTTATAGACAATACAATGAGATCTGGGTGTCACCACTGACTCCCTGAACAGATTCTATTTTGATTCACAAGGTCCTGATTTGAGTCAACATGGATTCGGTCAAGGATGTTTCAGTCACAATACCAATTTGCTTTTACAATTGGTCATTTTGTCAACTTTGCTGAGAACTAATACTGTAAATTGTAAAAGGAACCCTCCACCCTGGCGCATTATTAAATCTAGAATAGCCCTATGCAGAGTGCATACCTCAGTCCCCATTAATTCATTATCAAATTCGATCACCCTCATTCACTCCAAATTTAAACTACCCTTAAATACTTAATCATAGCTCACTGGATCTAGGATCCACGTCAAGTTGTACTCACTCCTAAATACATCTTCATCAAGATTCATGCATTAACCAATGAGAAAGGCATTGTTAATGAAAGTGAGGAGACATTTCTGGATCTGTCCCTTTATCTGGATCAGCACCAAAAGTTAATAAGGTTTATTCTGGGCTGAGACCTGAGGCTGGGCTGAGAAGTTTCATGGAAATCCATCCAGTAGTTTTTGTGGAGCCTCATCCTGCTGACCAACCAACCAACCAACCAACCAGCCAACCAACCAACCAACCAACCAACCAACCAACCAACCAGCCAACCAACCAACCAACGGACAGGGCTGACAACATCACCTCCTCTGCGGAGGTAAATATTAATGTTTACATTAAGAATTGAATTAAATGGTTTCGGTGATTAAAATCTGCCTCTAGAAAAATATATGGGATATTGTAATGATTTTAGCATCTAATTATTACAAGTGCTGTTGTGAAAGAACAAGCAAGTAATAAAGACAGATGTAGGCATATGGATTTCAACAAAGGAAAATGAGAAACAGTCCCTGTGCCGTCTCTCAAACTCTGACACACAGAGCAGCGTGTAAGTAAATGACACCAACATGTGGTCGAGACTCTCAGCATTGTTTATAATTACATGACTGTTTTGGTACATTTTGTTGCCTTCTGAGATTTACTGGCCTTATTTGGTGCTTGGTGGGTGTTAAATACAGACAATGTAACACGCATCCATGGGAAAAGGCCCTTATTAAAAATCAGTCTTGAGATAATATGAAACATAATCAGATCATTCAGATAAAGATCGCTTTGAATCAGAACATTGATTTTTTAAACCCCACCACATTAACACACGATCACTCAATTCATTGAGAAAATAATCATTTGAATAATTGACAGTAAAAAAGAAATGTTAGTCGCAGCCCTAATGTCAGCCATGTGCTTCAGGGGGTCGGGAGTTACTATGATCTGAGATATTTTTGAGAGCCTTCATTTTATTATATCATCATCTTTTGGAAAAAGCAATAAGTGTTTCTAAAAGCTGCCATTACAGTTCCTTTTGTAAGCAGCCCAAATGGAACAACATTGAAGACAGAATTCTGAATTGAGGAGTGAAGACTGAAGAGAAAATTGGGTCAATAACAAATGAAATCACTGTTGTGTGTCTAGGAGTGGCTGCTCCCTCAGCGCAGCACGCACACATGACAGTTGTGGATGACAACAATCAGATTATGCTGCCACTCAGCCTCAGACTGACACAGTGGGGAAGAGGAGTGGTGCCTGTGATTAAACCCAGATCCTCAAAGAGGTCACGGAGACTTCCCGAAATCAACAGGAAAACAATTCGTCTAATCATCAACACAGTGGTCACGGTTGTGCAACACACTGTCTGGACTCACAGACATGCCATCAATTCTTTCTATTTTTGTATTAACACTTCCCTCTCATTTATTCAGTATAGACATTTTTAAGGAGGAAAAAGTGAGACTAATCAAATTAATGCTTTTTGTTTGTGGTGAAGAGTCTGGAGCACCACTCCCAAATCTTGGTCAGTGGAGGCCGGCATGACGTGTGGCCTGTGGCTGACTCACAGTACCAGCCCTGGGAAAATGTCCTCGAATGACACCACTGCTGGTGAGGGGGTTAGAGTTTGGTGAGGATAAAACAAGTGCAACAAGTGGAGATGCTCTGACATCGGCTTATTGTCCCGACGAGCCGCTGCCAGGTCTACCAACACTCTGCTCTGCCCATTGTGTTTGTATGAGAGAGGATGCATGTCTGAATATTGGCCTACAGCTCTTTAGTTTTGTCTGGTCTTCTTCTATGCTATTTTCTGCAACTTTAAGGTGAACTATCATAAAAAATGTTTATTTGTGGATCACTCAATCTAAACAAACTAAACAAGGCAAAGGTAATGATAAGATTTAAGTGAACACAAAATTGTTTAAAGAAATTCAGTTCAGTTCAGATAATAACAACAAAAAACATTCCACTTCAGGATTTCCCCGTTACCAGCTCAGTTCACGTAACGGAAATACTCCCAGTAGAGAGAAGATTTCCCAGTAATCCAACCAAAGTCAACACTGATTTGGGCGTAATCTTAAAGGAAGGCAAGAGTTCCAAAAAGTGTTTAAATTTGAGCCATAGCACTGGTCAACAAGACCGGTGGGTGTGTGTGGTGAGTGAGGAAGAGACACCATAACATTTATTTATCACACCATAATCTGGCTGAACACAAACTTTTTGTTTGACCAAAGGGTGTCCATAAAAGTGGCAAAAAGACAGCAAATCATCACCAAGTCTGCAGGCCCCTAAGCTCTCCAGAGGGGTTTAGTGTCTTTCAGCTTATTGTTTTGGTTTTGCAGCCCACAACTTTACCATTTTGGCCCAATTTCATATCTCTAATCAGTGTTCTCTCCAGATGTTCCATAAGGCTCTGATAAACCTACTGTGCACTACCCACACAACACCAAATTGCAGGCAGACAGACAAACTTAGCAACTAGCTAATGAGTGACGCACCAGATATTTCCCCCAAGGTCAGTGAACATTGGACCTGCATTTGTCAGGTGGCTAGAAAAATGACTCCAAATGAAAACCAACGTGGCTCCAAATCACAAGCAAAGTACAGACTTTTGGGGGATTTAGAGCGCCAAAAACCAACATCCTCTTATCTTCAAGGAGCCATCTTACTCTCCCACAATAATGCTCAAATAAGGGAAGGTATAAAAGCAGCTCAACTGTATTAGCTGATATTTTATCAGTCTGTGAGTCAGAGTGTCTCTGCTTGGTCACATTCAACCAAGTGCTTCCTCTTTATCTAGATACTGATAGCCAGCTCACCACTCTTGAGATGACCTGGCATCCTGACAGAAGAGAACTCAACAACACAAGGCCTCATCCGATATCCATCCCCATGCCTTAAAACAGATGTTTGGAGCAAGTGCACATGCTCTTTATCCCGCCATTCCATTTACTTATTGTACTGCTAAGTCGTTCCATTTCTTTTGGCTGTCTTGCCTGGACATTTTGATTCGCTGCTCAACAGAGAGATTAGACACTGCTCATGATAAACACAGCTGTGGCAGAGGAGGAGATGTGGAATGTGTTCAGATCCTTCAGAGCTGTGACCTTCCTCTTTTGCTCGAAAACTTTTCCATGACGTTTTTCTAGACATTCAGTCAGCCTGGACGAGCAGCCAAGTGGAGGTAGAACGACACAGAAGGAGCTGTTAAGACAAATCCCACTTTGACATCAGACAGTAGGCCCTTTTTTCTGTTCCCTGGACAACACATCATCACAGTTCTAGTACTCTGTCAGCCATCATGAGTGAAAGCCAGAGAGGTATAAAAGTATATTAAGGACAAAGATTTGAGAGAACACAGTTTAAGCGCTCATCAGCCTGCGAGTCAACCTCTGAGAGAGCACACTCACAGGTTGGTAAGGGAAGAATTAGCCGTGTGTGCCAGCGAGACAGAATCGTGAGCAGAACAGATGAATGGTGCATGCATGGGGAATTGTGTAACTACATTTGTCCCACAGCTTCAGATTCTCACGGTCATGATGATCAAAGCTGCTAACCCTCAAAATAAAAGCTGGAAGAATGGCATCATAACCATCAGCTGCAGACTGTAATCTGAACCAGCAATATTTGGTTATATCTTTTAAAATCAAAATCCAAAGACTGAAATCACTTCCAATTTTGTTGGCAAATTATGTCTTTTTCACGACTTGTTAGCTGTGTGTTAACTTATAATGAGTAATAAACGTGTCATTTTCTGAACCAGATGGAAAGTTTTCTTATTTTTTCTGTTTTATGAATAATTTTTTAACAGAGACCATGAGAAAAACAGTCACGAATGAGGCCCACACGTCTAACAGACCATATTCACATGGTGGCCATTTTCCTCTGACATCACACTCAGGGTGGGAAGCTCAAACGTAACATAATGTTATGCTGCTGTGTTCCACGTTGCAAGTTGTATAAACACAGGAATGTGACAAATTGTTATCATTTCACTGAATTAAAAAAAACGAACTGACAATCAGGCATACAGGCTTAAAATATGCAATTCAAAATGATTTTTCTCAGAAGCTGCCGTGGTAGCTGGAGAACTTGAGTTGCTCTTAGTAATTCATGCCTGACACTCTCAAAGATTGACTTACAGACTGTGTAGTGCTCTGTCAAATCTTTTGTCATTAATATTCTTCCATAGACTGATGAGCGCACAAGAGACGGAGCCAATGAAAGAAGGAAACCAGGCTGTCAAAGATCTGGCAGCCTGGTGCAGCGGGATCTCCCCCCTGCTGCTCACTTCCTCTGCTGAGCAGATTGCACATCACTGAGTTAATTCACATCTTGCACTGCTACAGCTGAGCAGGATGAAAAAGAAAGAAGAGCTGAGAACAGTCGAATGCATCCATGGCCTCGCTTTTCAGTTCATCACGATAATCAACTGACTATGAAGGCCACATAAATGAGTAAAGATTTGTTCATATACACTTTAAAGACTCAGTAGCAAAAGACAGGGGGTAAGAATGTCCTTTGAGATGACTGAAATCTCTAGAACAGCCACTTAATGGACCTTGAGATGAGACCGTTTTGTCAACTTTTGTTTCCAAAGTCGAGAATAAACTATGAAACTGAACCTGTAAGCCAACATTGATGTGATGTCATTAAAGGACTTAAAGGAAATGGACAATGCAACATCTGAAGTTCAAGGACAACTGGGCAAACTCCACCTACTGATGAAGATCATGTGGTGTGATCAAAAGCTCCAGAAAAGTTACAAAATGGACCATGAGGATTGTCAGCGTTCTATGTTTTACAAGCACATTAAAAAGAGGAGTAACATAAACAATCTACTTATCGTATACAATATACAAGAAATGACCACATCTGCATGCTTGATTATTGATTCTTGCACCAGTTAAATGTCAGTAAATGCAGTGGGAAGAACTGTGTATGACTCAGAGACTAGATAGAGCTGAGATTACTGTCCCTCCTCTACGTCTTGTGGTTGGCACCACCAGCTAGTGAAGCATCAGCCCCCCTGAAAGTGTCATTTAAGATGAATCACCGCCTCACTATTCCTTTAAAGGAACAATTACAGGATCAAGAATATATTTTTCATTAAACCAAGAACAGAGACGGACCGTAAATGCATTTCGTCATTTTCTGCCTGGAGACAGGCTGGATTTCGACATCACATTTAAACAGGCTTAGGTAAATATTTGGAGATTTTATGAAGGGGAAATGAGCTGTTGGGTTATTTTTAGAAGGATAGTTGTTGCACCATATCATGCAAATGCGCAAGACAGTGAGCGTTTGGACTCAAACAGGACAAAGAAAACAGGAGCTTGACTAATGCTGCCCTTTTTTATAAAAGGAGTTGAAAATAAACTAAATGTTCCCGGAGCAGATGATATCTGACATCTGAAAGCAATCAGACCTTTTGTGCACATCCAAATATTTCCTGTCTGCAGTGAGAGTGTGCAGAGAAGTGTTTCACACATCCTCCTCTCTCTTCCATGTTTTGTGGGGAAACAAGCAGAAAGGGAGAGTGAGCTGGACTGGACACAGATGTGTAATCCGTCAAATGTCTACAAACATAGTCCCGGTTGTTTAAGAGCAGCTGGGCATCACGTCTGGCCTTGTGAGTTGGAGTTATTCAACCCTCAGCCTTTTGGATTTAAACCTGCACTCATAAAGCTGATTTTTTGCCAGATTTTCCAAATGTAGAAATTAAACCGAACAGATCACATTTAACACTAAACCAAGCCATGATAACACAAACTGTTCGAGGCTTTGTTCAGATTTGACACAGACTTAAGCGTGCCTGCAGATTTACATCCAGCCAAGATCGTTTTCTGCTCTGGAGAAATTATTTTCTACACAGCTATAGGGTCGCCACACTAAACTCAGTAACCTCATTAGGAATGCAGTGACTGATATGATATGTGGTAGCATGCAGAGAGACTGGACAGAGTGTTGGAGCGCTCCCTCTCCCAGCCGCTGTTGATGCAAAAGGACTAACAGTCACTTCCTGCAGTGGCGGTCAAAGAGCTGCCTGTGTCCCAGAGGCTGGGCTGTGTTTGTGTGTGTATGGAAAGAAAACCTGACCTCTAACCTCTTACATCTCCAGTTGCAATCTGGAGAAGTGACCTATTTCCTGCTCTCAGCTGAGTCTGATGAAAACCTTCACTGGATATTTGAAATACTTGTGGTGCACCCTGGGTCGCCTGCATCACATAAAGAATTCGTACATTTGGAAAAAGGATCGTAAAGACGTAAGAAGTTTGTCTGTGAGGAGGATGAAAAGGCGTACGGGCTTTGTTTCCTGTGCCTGTCAGGTCACTGTGGGAAATCCTGCAGTACATAATTGGCAGAGCTGCATATAATCTTCAAAATAATGTTACAAAATCTACAACGTGAAGTAATGACGGTAAATATTAAAGCCAACAGCAGGCCTGCAGAACTCAAATGTACAACTGTCTCGGTTTTCAGGGAAAGTGACAGTTTGACATTACTTAAATTATGACTTCTTCTTCCTGCTCACATCCTCCAACACCTCCTGAGGATCCAGACGTGAGCTGGCAAAGTTCATCTCTCAGGCCCGTGTCCACAGAACGTTTCTTTCAAAGAGGGACGCTGGATTGAAGCGCTTGTGCAGCGAGAAAAACCAGCCCCCCAAAAAAACCACTGTACCTTGGTTGTTTGATTGGCATGAGCTATCGCCATGGTAACAGAGGATTGACTGCACAGCTTACAACAAGCTTATAACGCATAGGGTGCTACAAACAATACTCACCAGCTACATTCAGCGTACAGAAGAGCTGCACCTACAAATGGTCTGTTGTGTTTCTGTTACAATAGTTTCGGTCTGATAAATGTCAGGATACAGACACAGCCAGAGCACGCTTCTTCTCCAGGTTTTTGGCTACCAGGATGACAGGTGAAAAAGTCAGCACCTTTCTGAAAAGTTCAGAGATTTCCAACTACAAGCGTTCGGAGCTGGAGCCCAAACAAGGTGGAGCGCTGTGAAAAAAAGACAGCGGATGGGTTTTCTCTAGTCTGCCGCACACCTCAACAGCAAGGTATAAAGAAGGCATCCTGATCAGATGCCTCTGATAAAGTGCTGCTCAGCTGGTGGCTCTGAACAATTCCAGAAGAATCCATTGCATATCTCAGATGTGTCTTCACCTGGGATATGCAATGGATCTACAGATCTATAGTAGGTCTACTTGTTACCTCTCAACCACCAGTACTAGCTTCTGCTCCTTCCCTACCAACCAGAGAGGTGACACTGCTTGTCCAAAATGTAATTATTTGTTGTCAGGTGTAAGTTCATCGAGGTCTTCCACTGCCATTCAACCATGGTTGGACTGTCAAGGAGTATATTGTGCTGAATGAGCTGTTTTAAATGGACTAGGGCCGCAAATAATGATTACTTTCATCATCAATTGAGATCTGCAGATTAGTTTTCTTTCATAGTAGGCTAAATAACAAGCACATATTGTGTGTCGATCAGCAAACTGCTGTGGCTCGACAGGTAGAGCAGGTCGGTGGTTTGATCCCTGGCCAGTGCAGTCTACGTGTCTTTTTTTGTCTGCCATGAACAGACAGCATGTCACCACTAGAATCCATTGTAATTGGTATCAACCACAGTCTTTGTGACGGAGACAGCTCAAAATAGAAAAAGCCACCACAGTTGATTCTAAAGAAAGTGCCTAAATGTATGACTATACACTATAACTGAAGTATTCCAGTTAATACCACCACATCTCTCTGCTGTTGCTTCTTTGCCTGACTTCAGTTAAACAGGTCAATGACAGGGTGCTCCTGCATTAATTTCAGAGAAGTCGAGCCGGACAAATTTACCATAGCATGCAGCCCCTCCCTGACCCTGGGAAGGAACGCACAATGTGACTGTATGACTTTAAATGAAAGCTCTGACAGCAGAACAATATCAGCAAAAGCACTCAACATAATTACACAGGCTGTGGGATATGATTACTGTTTGGTCATAGGCTCACACTGGCTTCAGAATGGATTTCTTTTTTTGTGTGTTTGTGTGGGAAAAATGAAACGGGAGCTGCTCCCATCATGCTTTGCATTCAGTCCAAGGTCCCACTGAGCTAAAATGTATATTATATACTATGTTTGACTTACTTCCTCTTTGAGTGGAACTTTGGATACATTTAAGTGCCCAATAAAGACGTATAAACAAACACACTTATGTTGCGTTCCAGGGTCGGAACTAGAAAATGTCCGGTTAGAAAGAGAACAATGGAATGCCACTCAAAGTCAGAAGTCCTACTTGTAAACTCGGGGCAGATCCTTATAAAAGAGCTGTAAAACAAAATACATAATGACGTCTGTTAGATCATTTTCCCTCCTTCATATGCAAGGAGGCAGTACTGCTTTAATCGTGTGTGCATCTGTCAAAGAGACATCATTTTGTGTCAGTCAGACAGGATTTTGGTAATTTTTGGCACTGTGCACCTGGAACGTTTGGAGGTCAGATGCTGGAAATTTCAACTAGGAAATTCCAACCTCCAACTTTGAGTGAGCATAGCATTATTTGAAGCTCCAGGGGAAAGGGCCTGGTAGAGGGAATCCTTCACATTTGTTGTCAGCTATCATTTCTGTCTCCCACACGCTTCAGCTGCACCTCAGCAAAGCTCCCCCCGCCAGACACAAGCTGCCAAAACTGAGATGGAAACACAAGTGATGCTTTCATGACAGTAAGAAGAACCACAAAAACAAGCAGCAGAGAAACCCTGTAAGTAAGTAAGCTCTGTGAAGCCTCTGACTGACAGAGGCTTCTGTAAACAAGGACAGGCAGCCAGCAACCTAACTGCTGATGAGGCACTCAAGTGCTTTTTTCCACAGAATGAAAATACACTGTGTAATGTGAGAAATAACACTAAAAATCAGTTCATGTGTCACATCAGGCACGATTGAAAACATGTTCCCCAGGCAGCAAAGGTTCTTTAAAGTTTAGTAGAGATACAACAAAAGTTAAACACCATCATTCACATTTTCTGTCATTCATGAGGAATGATTACTAACCCTCCTCCAGGGCTAAAAGCTGGGATACGTACTGTTCTTATAAGATAAGAGAGACACAAAACATACACAGAGGCTCTTCTGACTGCAGATCAGAACTTTGCTACCCAAAAAAGAAAAATAAGCTAATCTGATGGAGCGGGAGTAGTAATAAATGTCATCCGATTTGGAGGTGTAAATACTTCTTGACATTAATTATGTTTCAGGAATCCCATAAATGTTAAAGCCAGATACAGCCAATGGATAACAAGGACCTGAGTTACATGTTGTGTGATTAAAGAAGTCTTATGATTCATCAGTAAATCATTGAATCCAGATAGTAGTGTCAGACAAAGCAACAACATCCTGCTCAGCCAGTATCACCACACCGTGCAGAACATGAGAGTGGGTGGGAGAAGTGAAACACTCGGTGTGAGAACAGGGATCTTTCTGTGGGAAGCTCATGTGACATCTGCAGGTCTGTTCCTAACCAACACTGACAATTCTTTCAAAGCTAGTCTTTACTGGACATCAGCTTTATTAAACTAACTTTATGCATGCACTCCTTATTACCGCTTTTCTACCAAAATTAGTGGGCCTACACAGGATTTTTTAAATGCGGGTCAACCGGCTAAAAATCACCTATTGACCATTCCCACTTGCTGCAGGCAAGGCAGCCCGTTTGTAATGATTATCTGAGGCGTTACGTTGTACGACACTGATGTCATGTTTCACGTCATGAATAATTTGAGCCATTTGATCCAATAACATTTGGAAAGTCTAGAGCCGCACGATTAATATATTTTATCCCCATTCAAGTTAGCTGGGCGCTAAACTGGAAGTTAGCAGCTCGGTCTACGATCCAGGTCACAGCTTGGCTTCAAACACCACTGAGCAGCTTTCATATGAATGAAGGGCTCCACCTCCAACACTGTGTCCAGAAATAAACGAGAAATAAACGAAATAAACCAGAATCTACTGCAGTCAGTTGACCCGGATGTAAATGCAGAGTTTACACATTCCCTTTGCACAAAGAAGCCTGATCTTAGTGGGATTTTTGACCAGTGGAAAAAGGGTATAAGTTACATAGCTAGCATACTGCCAACATTACACACACAGCGCTGTGTGGAAACGAGACGTTAGCCTCGCTCAAAAACTTAAAAAAATATACTTATGCAATTAACTTGATCTTATGCTCTTCTAGCACACAAACAGTGATGTAAAAATGAACTGTGTTGTTAATTAACCACAGTTTATCCATCCAACCAAGGCTCCAGGAACAGTGCTGGACTCTGAGGCAATTTTGGGGAAGTGGCTGAACTTCGTGCAGGACGTGTGACGCACACTAACCAGGGAAGTCCTTTCCCCCATAAACAGTCATTATAAAAGTAAAACCCTCAATAACTCTTTGTATTATTAGAATTTGATCCATTTGGTTCAATAAAATATGAGAAGTCTCAATGGACTGTGTCAGTAAATGATTGTCAAATCATTCATGTGTGCGGGGAGTCAACAGTGCATTCAGCTCAGTCAGGGAAGGACTCTGAAACATTTGCCAAACAAACGTTCTACAGACGGTCAAAGAGCAACTTGCAGCAGAATAAACATGGAGCCATCTTCGAACACAGTATCCAGATCACGTAATGCATCCACGCATCTGCCCAGCACTTCAGTGCAGGTTGCCTGGCAACCTCATGACAAAATGTAGTCAGTGCACCAATCTGCTGGTTGCCAAGAAACAGCGCGCAACTCACCCTTAAACTACAGATTGTGTTTTTAACATTCCTGTATGTGTGTGGACAAAAACAATCAAGACGCAACATATTAACTAACGAGCCTCAGAGGGGCTGGTAGGTGGACAGAGCCTCGCTAGCTGTTTTACACCGTTTCCAGCCATTATACTAAGCTGAGCAAATCTGCTGCAGGTTTAAGCTCCATACACAGAATCATCTCATCTCATTCAACACTCAGAAAGAAGAAGAATAAGCACATTTCCCAAAAAGTGGGAACTATTTTCATTAAGCCACCAAAATGAGCTTTAAAACATAAGAAAGCCACAGTAACATGCTGTGGCAGAGTCGCTCATTAATAAACCAATTCTGGCTGCTATACTGCAACTTCAATCTCTTCAAGTCCTGTGATGTGTTTTCTATATGCGACCCAATTTCAGCTGATGTGTTCCCCTTTAAAAGGAGCTGTTCAAACAATATTAGTACCATGCCTTTGTGTATGTGTATGTGTGTCTCTGTCGGGGTAAAACAGCTAAAAAATGTGGGCTGTTAAAATGTGCAGGCCGAGACAAGCTCTCTCTTGTGTGCTGAGCCAAGCTGTTCGTCATCAGAAATAAACAGACAGCCAATATCTGGTCTCTAAGAGATGTGGGGGGTGAAGCCTCAAAGAGAAGCAACTTCTTCGTTGGTAAGGGTTGTGTTTGTGTGCCAGTAAAAGAAGCATAATGCCAGATTATATGCAATGGCAGGTATCAGCAGCCCTGATGGGTGATTATAACGCGGACAACAACACATGCTTGACAAACAACAGTCATTACCAGCCATGACAATAGTGTTTACTTGTAAATTGTCCTCTGTCTCCGAGTCATAGGACACCTCAACTTCCACTGACATTACTCATAGTAAGCAGAAGACAAAAGCCATTAAAAGAATCAGAGAAGCAGCCTGGAGACACAGTGATTACCTCTGTGACCTGAGGAAGCCAGCTATCTGTTAAAGGCTGACATTTGCTGTGTAAGCATTTCGTTTGTTGACACTCCACGTAGTGCTGGGGGAACGATAATTATCTCTTACCTTTATTCGCAAATAACATACTGGAAAACTGCAAGCTAAGCTTGATTGTGTTTTCATGACACAGACAGGGATTTACTCTGCTTTTGTGTTGGATGGGCGGCACCCCACAAATGCCAGTCAAAGGAATAAAGCAAATCTCCTTCCAGCCACAAGAAAGCCGAGGCTTGATCTCTGTTGGCTAGCCTCTGTTCCTCTGACATCTGTACTCTTGGGTATGGGTTATCATCTACTGAACCTGGGATTAATTGGTAGAAACCTCATCTTACACACAGTTGATTCAAGAGCACATCTCCTCAAAATTCAAAGTAAACCCTTTGACATACTAATAATGTAATGGTGGCTTGTTTACCACCGAACTCTTCATCTGAGGAGCTGCACATGAGCTCTTGCAGGACCTCCAACAGAACTACTAAAGTCACACATCACCTCCTCCACTACAACCAAACACAGAAGTAGAACTGGGCCTTTAATCAATGCAGTCCGCTGAGAAAGTTTGTGCTCTTACGTGACTCATATTCAAAGCAAAACATCTTACTTTCTTTGGCCACTTTGGGGCAGTGAAAACAAGCTGTGAGCACAACACTGATAAACACAGATGAGTCACAACAATAAACTGCTGACTCTGACAACAAGAACACTGATCAACCCCCCACACTGGAATGTTCTGCTGGGAAACCTCGAGTCCTTTGACACCTCACAACCCAAAGGACTCAAACTCCTTGGTGCCAGACATCACAGGACGCTCCCAGAAGTCCTGTTTCCATGTCTCGACGGGTCAGAGCAAAGTCTGAACCAAGGTGGGGCCTACTTGATCGGTACTTGTTCCAGCGAGTCCCACAATTGCTCGATCAGATTGGGAACTTCCCACAAGTTTTGGGTGGTGCATGTCAAGTGGCATCCACATGAATACCAGGACCCAAGTACTAGTCCTTGTGGTTGATGGCAGTATTATGACCATTTAAGAAGATTACAGCTACACATTTACACATCCATCAGTTAGAGAGCAAGATTAACATCCATTTGTAGGCTGTTTCTGGAAACTGGACAAATCCAATAAAAGTCCAATAATTCACTCTCCTTTCAGCTCTGCTTTGCTCTCAACTCCAATCTCCACTATGTTCACCTGCTAGTCTCTAACTGAGTCTGTCTGCCATTTGGCCCTGGGCAGGTAGTATACAGAGGGATTACTCTCACTTACAGAGGATATTCTTGCACTACTTCCAGGCCTCAGCGTGCCAGTTCAGGGTCTGCTCCCGAGCAACAAATTAGACAGAGATTCATCAATCTCTCTGCCAGCATACAATGTTATAAGAAAGGTTTGAACTTTCCTGAAATCTACTCCACAATAAGCTGAATTCAGGAGCTCCGCTTGGTTTATTTTCCCATCAGCACACTGGTTCAACACACTGTGGACAGCACAGCATGCATCTTACATCAAGCAGGCAGCTGTGATTTGTTTTTTATCCCACTGAAACTATCAGAGTCAGCTGTTAAGCTTCCAGGATCTAAATCCTGGGACCCTGTGGGGGCTCGTAATGCTGAAGAACCACCCAAGAGGCTGAGGTGGCCAAAAGGCTGACAGGCCGAGAGCAGAGACCCAAACACTTCCAACACTTTATACTTGATTGTGTAAACACATCTTTGTCAGGTGTCTACATGGTGACGAGTGTATTTGAAAGATTTTCAAAAAAAAAAAAAAAGTGAACCAGAAAGTTTCTAATTCATAAGGACATTTTCTGAGCTTTCTTCTTTGTCCCGAGCCCCATTGTATCAGATATTACCCTCCCTGTTGCCATTTTTAGCTCAAGTACACACAAATGAAGCCACACTAAGTCACAGACCTCAAACATACCACAAGACCAGTGTAAAGAAACACAGCCCCGCAAGTTTCTAAAGATCTTTATGAGTGTGCACATAATGATAGGACCGGGGTGTGGCCTTATATCTGCAGTATTTTGCCAGAGAGACCTGAGGCCTTTGTCTGCAGCGGTCAAGTTCAGTCAAGTCTCAATGAACAGAGAGCAGAGGGAGGATCCATCCGGTGTTTGTTTTACCTCGGGCTCTGACAGCTGAGTGTCAGGTGTCCAGGTGCTGCTCGGTTAGCTTTGGTTAGTCAGACAGACACATTCCCACTAAAGTACATCTACACTCACACTTTTGTTAAAGATGGAACAATCAGGAGTGTTTTCTTTCAAGGTTTCAGTGATATGTGGCTTCAAGTTTCATTATTTATAAATCTCAGCATGGGGATAAATGGTCACACAGGGAGAAGGTGAGAACACGTCTCACTGAAAATGAATATAAGAATACCATAACAAATTGCAATTAATAGGTTACATGATGATACTGTATTTTTGGGGGATTGTTTTCAAACCCCTGAAAGCCAGAATGTCACTAATAGAGTTATTAATAGTTCTAAGATTTTATTTGAAATAAAAGATTTAAGATGTTTTTTCATGCACACAAACAAATCATTATTTATCTCAAATTTGAGCATAAATTTGTTAAAATCCATGTTAGTGAGCACTTCTCCATCTGCATGCCAGGTGAAGCATATCAAGACGCTGACTGAACAGCATGATTAGTGCACAGGTGTGTTTTGAGGAAGCAGGCAGTTGACCAGAGCTGCTGTCTGTGGGCTGAATGTTCATTTCACTGCCATAAACTGTGTCTGACGTCGTTTATCAGTTTAACCACATGTAACTAGGGTTGCAATGGTATGACATTTTCACGGTATGATAACATGTCTTTAACACAGACAAATCAAGGCTCATCATCATAGTCATTATCATCACACATACGTACACATGCCGTCATACTTCAGATACAGGTCATTATTATATTATTCAGCTTTTCTCTAATCACAGTCCATGAAGCACCTAGCCCATTGACATATTCTCTGAGGATCGAGGCCACACTCTCCATCAATAATAAGTCCAAAAAGGCCATCAGCCAGTTATGTATGTTTTAACAATCCGGTTTGCATTTTTTTTACTGACCTCTTTACAGACAAAAAGGCTAATGCAATTGTGAGCAGTCCAAAACACCCCAGTGCACTGATCATGCTGTTCAATCAGCATCTTGATATGCCACACCTGTCAGGTGGATGGATTATCTTGGCAGAGGAGGAGAAGTGCTCACTGACACAGATTTTAACACATTTGTGCTCAGAATCTGAGAGGAATAATTATTTTGTGTGCATAAAAAAAGTTTTGTTGCACCTAGTCTTGCATAGCCTGAGCTTTATCCACAACCTTGATCCACAAGGCTGTGCTGGAGAAAAGGCTGGCTGCACCCATTCTCATTCTGCTATGGAGAGGAAAATGTTCTGGCTTGTTTGTGTTTCTTTTAACCACAGTTGTTTGGACAAGGCTAAATCCAGGATGCTGCGATAGTGCACCTGCAAAATAGCTTCAGGGGAATTGTTTTGCACCTGGGGAGGTGAGTCCTGGCATTAAAATGACTAAATCGCCACAAATGAAAAGGTAAGAGCTGCTAGCTTGTTCAGGTGCGTTATCTACAAGGTAAAGATTAGGGTAACTTGCCATTTGCAGCATATAGGTTATTAGCTCAGGGGTTGTTGTTAGTGTTTCTTGACCAATGGCAGGCTCATACACACAGTCATAACAACGTCATACCTAACAGGGCGTGATGAATGAGACTTTTATCATTCTTATCTGTACATGGAGTCTGATGACGTACATCTGACTCCACCCAGCTTCAAACTGAGCTGAGGTCTGTTTAACTAGAACACCTGTGAGGACGTATAACTTTTTTTTTTTGAGTGGTTAAAAAAAACCAAACTCTACCACTAAGTGTTGCAAAATGTAAAGCAGTGTTTTTACATAGTGTATATTAGATTTCAGTAGTACAGAGTTTGGTACTGTGAGTGATCTTTTGACTGCCTGGGTGGCTTTCAGCCAAACGTTAACGAAGACCAGACTCACTAATTGCTGCATGTTCAAGTAATGACACATAAAACGCTAATGTGAACCACAGCCACTGATTCAACAACACTTAACAGACTCCATACTGCAGGAGGAGAGGTAGGAGTCCGTTAGACAGCAGCTGACATACGGCTAAGCTTCACTGGATTATCTGACGTTTTAATTCTTTCAGATAAAGATTTAATGCCCGTTGCAACATGGTTCAAACTGTATTTTAACCTCCGTATAATAGACCAGCTACAAAAAAGCTGAGCTGCTACACTGGAAACACTCCAACACATTATCTCATTGAACCTAAGAGGCACAAACAAGACACTTTGTGGTCTTGATAAAAGGACAGAACGAGATAAATCTATCATGGGACTTGATCTATAGCTCAGATGACAATGAGATCTCATAGAAAGAACGCAGAACAAAGATGACACAACTAGCTTTTCAAAAAGGATTATTACAACATCTTTAGTATCACTCGGGTAAACTGAAGAACTGCAGAACATTCTTTAATTAACTAGTTTTAGTTTTCCCACAACAACAAACGTTCTTGTTTTAATGAAGCCCTGATATGTGTTGTGGAGTGGGAAGGTTTGCTCACAACATGAACACACTCTTCTCATCAGAACAACAGATATATGAGTTCTTTAGTGTCAGCAGTTCTGGGTCGAAGCTGTACATATTTTCTTTATGGTGAAAGTGACTGCTAGGAGTATTACCTGTGCTTCAACATGTCTTTACTGCGACTATGATAACACCCTTAACATCATTATTTCACCTGCACTGTCTCCTCCTGTCAGACTGGACTGTTTTCAACCTAAAGCAGAGAACAGCTCTCGTGTTGTGAACCGACAGGTCCTCTGACAAAACAACTGGGCCAGTTAAACCAAAAGGCATTTTGGGTTCCAGTACTGCTCGGCACCAACATGAATAAACACACATGTTCCCGTTTACCCTATAAGGAGACATACAAACATGCATGAATACCCATGGTGTACACACACACACACACACACACACACACACACACACACACACACACACACACACACACACACACACACACACACACACACACACACACACACACACACACACACACACACACACACACACACACACACACACACACACACACACACACACACACAGACAGCGTGTACGTATGCTTCGGGACAGCAGTTTTATTTATGGGGTAAAAGAGGGTTTGTGCAAGTCTGGAAAATAAAGCCACGCTATTTCTGGCAACAGCAGACCGCTGAGCGCTTAGATCATTATTCAGAACCAGCTGCAGAGTCGGCGCTGCAGATGTGGGTCAGGGGGGCAGGAGGACGAGGAAGTCAACGACTTCCTCGAGCAGTGTTAAACACAGACAGGAGAGGAGAGCAACACAGGAGTTCTGAGAGAGATAATGGTATCAATACTGAAGAGTAAAGAGACATCTGATGGAGGAAAGCCAGCAGATATCCCTGAACACACTGAGGACAAATGTCCTGGACAAGAATGTTTCTGAACACCGAAGAATTCTTTCACGAGCTGAGAAAACTAGGCCCTGTGCTCAGCTGTGACTCTGGCTCATTTAGCTTAAAGAAAAGGTTTTATCAAGTCTGTCTTAAAGCGACAGCCACATGTTCAGATTAACACTGAAAGAGTTAAGTTGAAATTAAAGGGGATGCCAAAATCATCATAATAACTAAAAATTTAGAGAAATACTATTAAATAAAGAAAAAAGAGAATAACCTTCCTCCTTCAGTTTCTTCTTGCACATCTTTGCACACACTTGCTGATAGTGATAGATCTGTACAAAGCCAGTAACAGCTAATAACATCTGTCTGTTGATATATCAGTCAGGCCAGTGACTTGTTCACTACTTAAGAGAAACATGATACACGCAGACAAATATAAAATCAGCACACTGACCCACATACAGGTCATTCAAGTGTACATTATACAAATCTTAAGTGTCCACACAGCACACGTCTGTCGGCACATCATTCACCTTGAAGACAGTCCTCGGAGAACCTCGGGGCTCCACAGACGGTTACAGACGTAAACACAAAGACAGATGGCTGTGTAGATACTGAGGATAAGATTACTGAACGCTCACAGACAGACAGTCGTCCAACACAGCTCATCTGACCCCAGATACAGGACATCCTCCTCCCTGCTCCTGCAACCAGCCACCTCTATATCATAGAGCTCACTGACACACAAAGATGTGTCAGTTACTGTCTCACTGCTCTTATTGTTCTGTGCAAATCAGAAACTTCAGTTATCACTTTTGTCTTTATGTCATCACTGCTTTTACACCATATTGTTGTTTTGTAATTCAGTGTTTATTGATTGTGTTACTGACTGTTATGATACAATACTGATTTAACTAGAGGCTTGTTAATGACAGCAAACCTCTGCTGTATTTAACACTTCGGTTCTAGAATGCCACTTTTAGAAACATCCATGTTGCACAGAGAGAGATTGATTTTTACTGCCAGCAGCGGCAGGTATTGTTTATTCATTAGAGGCAACAATGGTTTAGTACAGAATGAGTAGAAGAAGAGCCGTGGAGTTATTCTGCTGTACCTAAACAACAGTATACAACACATACACAACAGGCAGTTAGGTTTTGAGGCTAATGTCGCTGACCACACTGTGCAGCAGCTGGATGCTGAAGTGCTTTGAGAAGCAGCTCTTCTAAAGGCCTTTGGATGCTGCCTACAGTAGAATTATACCTGCTTGTAAAATAATGAGAAATCCTCCAGCTGTAGTTGAAATCAGAAACCTTTTTCAAAACTAATTGGTGCCTTTATGATTAATTTTGACTCTTTTAACACCTGCGTTGAAGTTGTAGAGATGTTTTGGGTACTCAGTGAGTCAGATCACTGAGGGACTCGTGTAACTGTGTCTTTTCAACACTGAATTGACAGACTGAGCAGTTTCACGACCCAAAACTCAACCTCAGTTAGTCATTCTACAATACAGTGTAAAGGTCTAATACAGCTCAGTGACTTCTACTGGGCCTTTATAATGAAACCCATCAGTAAGTTCATCTATTCATCAGCCTAAAAGGTGAGTTTATCTGAGCTGCCAGAGATATCTTATCTCAGCTGAGCACCACAAAAACAGTTTTCATAATGCTGGCTGAGAGGAGTCACTCAGGCAGAGTGGCAGCTTTTATTAGTACAGAGAAGAAAAGAAAAGCTAGTAAATCTAAAATGTGGCCATCCATGCTGGCTGTTCCACGTTACAGACGTGTGCTGAGTCTAGCAGTAATGCTGCTGGTATAAGACTTGGAGAGGCACACTGGGGAGCTGTGTGTTCTGGTGGTTTTGGCTGGTTTGGCTGCCTTGTGGTTCGACTGCACGATGCACACACACCCATTCGTGCACACATGCACACACAAACGCAATTACAGCTCAACCAAACTACCAGTCTGCCCAGCAGGTGTGAGCCACAGCTGGGCGTGGAGAGCCGCCTGCTCCTGTGTCCTCGCTTTCAACTCGGACTCTGTTCAAACTGGATCCCTTAAACATTCAAGTTCATTCTTTGAGAAAGTAGTTTGTTATAACAATCTCAACTCAAGCTCCACTTGCTAGCTTTCTCCGTTAGCATACTGCCTGACCCATCTTCAGGACAACAGGGATGGGAATCATGAACCGGTTCCAAATTGTCTAATCCGTCCAAATCATATGCCTCTGAGCTTCTCAGCTCCTTTTATTGATGCCAACATGTTTTTCTAAAGGTTGCACTTTGCCAAAAAAAATGAGGTCATGCGTCTATTCTGCTGGAAACTTGTAACAAGAAGCAGTCATTGTGAAGAGGAAGAAACGGTCCGCAGTGTGGCTCATTTCATGAGGAAAGAGGACAACAGTGTTGGCTATAATGTCTGCAAAAGTGATGGAAACACCAACAATATGCTGACATTCTTCTATGAAACATGGGCTTAAATACACTGAATGCCTTGTATTTGACACTCTGCCGGTGAGTGCCACTGCTTCCCGATCGAGCAGCATGTCCATTACTGATGTGATAGTAACATTGGTGCCATGCCGACGGGCTAAGCACTTTTTCACCCACACAGAGAATTGATCAGGAATCAATGGGGAAATCAATAAAGAATCAGACTGGTGTGCAGAATTGCTAATGGCCTTGGTGTCAATAAAATCTTATCAATTCTCATGCCTACAAAACAACAGATTTTTATCACAGTGGTCAAAGTTTCACCAAAATGCTTAACTTTTTAGCCAACACAGAAAGTAACAAAAGTGCTAAGGATGAAATCTATGAAGTGGTTGCTATGGCAACAACAGCTCATTCAGGAAAATGAAATGGATAAACGGGACACCGGCTGGCCAAACAACGCAAAATCACATCTTTACAGAGACCCGTCTCCACCACAACTACTCGGACCGAAGCCGACATAGCACAGGACCACAGCAGAACAAGGAGAGGTGGACTGTGTGTTCACGTCATTGGTGCTGGATGCTGTGCCCCGAGCTGTAGGAGTGAATGGAGACAGGTTTATATACGCTCCATACCAGAAGCAAAAGCACAGGCGCTCAGGTTGCCAAGACTACAAGGAACATCAACAACTGCTACCAACCCTGATCTGCCAGGTGACTGTGGATTACAGGCCGATAGCTGCACCTCAGTGAGCTCCATGGGAAAACTGCTTTCAGACATTTAGTGAGACGGAGAAAAAAAAAGTGAGGATACCATGCCAGCTGATTTCCTCTTTAATAAAACCTGCTGCGCCTTCAGGCGCTTCATCAGTCTGAACACTCCAGAGTTTCCCAGACATAAGACTACAAATGAGCAGCTCTGAGTGGAGAGGGGCCAATCCAGGTGCAGCACAACACTATTTACAAGTTATTTCTGCTTGCTAAGGGGCTCAGTACAGACCTTTACTGCATTTCCAGTGGGCTTTTAGAAAAGTGCGTGGGCACTGAATAGTTTTTACTGCACGCCTTCCACAGGGCACTCACAATAACTAACTGACAGATTCAGAGGAGCGAGGGGAGGAAAGTGTGGAGGAGGAGTACCGTCTGGTATCATTAGGAACTCATTATGGCTCCACACTGGGCAACCACACTGAGAAATGAGGAGAGAGAAGAGGAGAGGAGAGGAGGAGAGAAGAAGAGAGAAGAGAAGAGGAGAGGAGAGGAGGAGAGAAGAAGAGAGAAGAGAAGAGAGGAGCAGCAGAAGGTAGTGGACTGTTAACATTTAATGACTGCTTATGGATGATCGGCACAAACAAACAGCCATTCTGCATCTGTGCATTCAGTGTGTCCAGCCCTGCTGCCGACTAAACCGAAGACTTGTGTTTCTACTGGATATAGATAAATAGAGGCAGGCATTGTGTTGAGGTATCGCGCCAAAGCTGGCCCCACTGTCACAAAGCCCTCTCTGTGGTTTCACAGGAACAGCCGTTGGCTTGGGGATGAGCCAGTGGTCCCCCTCCAGCCAGGAGGTCTCGCACCAGAAAGCAGAGTCTTGGACCCGATGTTCTGGGAACACAACAGCCTCGGCCTGTTTGCTATAGCTGAGCAGATACACTGAGCCAAACCTGCCTTTTCATGCTCAGTCTCTATGGGCATCAGGGGACGGCTCAGTGAGAGGAAAAGGATTTCAAGTTGGCATCTGCACATGAATCTCAGATTAACAGAGCATATTCATGCCTCAGGAGGGCAGAATGGAGATAATTAAAGGCCACAGCGCCACAGCTCAAAGCTTTGAGAGTCACTATGAAATCTCAATGTCACACATCTCTTGTGCTGATTCGGTCTCATATTTATTTTAATCTCTACTCCAGAAGTGTCATATAAAAACCAGCCCCCCCGGGGCACACACGAAGCACAACACGAGCTGCACATCTGAACAACTACTACTGCAGCTGCTCCTCGGAGCTTCTTCTGGGAGCAGAGCCAGCAGCCCTGCAGGTGACGGTTGGAGCTCACTCACAAAATAAACCTGGGCTGGAGGAAGTCAGGAGAGGGCCAAACCACCGAGACACACCCAGAGCAGGTATGGGAACGTGACTCAACATCATCTATGTACGTGTCTTTTAATTATAACCCACAACACGCAGCAGATCTGAGGAGTTTACAGCATGTTTGATGTCAGCTTGTATTCTCATTAAGCTCAATGCTCAGGGAAGTGCGGTCTCTCAGCAGCTGTATTTCAAACCACCACCTCGCTACAGGCACAGCAACTGAATCAAATACAACAACTCACTGACAGCAGAGTTCAGCTCCATAACTCAGAGCGACTCCAGTGGAAACACAGTGTGAGGATGATGTTCTTACCTGAGCAGAGGATTCCTTTGTGCCGGGCGCAGGAGAAGTCGTCACACTCGCAGAAGCTGCCGTAAATCTTGCCAAACTCCGACTCAAAGCACAGACACTGGTTGCAGCTGCACTCTCCTCGCCCGCTGCAGATCTGCTTGCCCTCTGCTTCCCGGCAGGCGCTGTGGTACATGCTGCTGGCCTCGCCCTCCTGGCACTCGCAGCGGGCGCCAAGGTAGCCAGGCTCGCAGTGGCAAGTCCCACAGTTGTAAGTACCTGTAAGGGCATCGGTTACTCTATTATCTACTAATTACAGCGCATGACTTTTATGTCCCTGTATGCCTCTTAATTGATTCTGCAGGATTATTCAGCAACATCTATCATTTCATCCAGAGAGTTCAGTAACTCCTTAATCAAATCTGTCTCCAGTCAGATTTGAGTCTCGTCAGTGTTTTAAACTTGCCCTCTTGTTTTTGACCTTCTCCTTCCATTTAAGGCACTCACCATGTCTAAAATGTGTAAAGTAATAATGTAATGTATTCCTGCCACAAATGGGATGATAACTGTTATAACGCAACGTACTTCAAATATCTATACGGCTCAAGTTTAAAAATACGGTGAGAGAATAATTTTGGCCTTTACGGGCGTCATTATCTCAACAACAGCAGCCACAAGAGACAGCCTCTCCATAATCATGCCAAAGAAAGTAGTCGATTAATAGGGTACGAGGAGGAGTTTTAGTTAAAATAGCAGGTCTGACTCCGCTGATTGAGGTTTTACACTTCCTAGAAACGTTCAAACTACAGGAAGCAGGAGAGAAGCAGTTTTCTGCCCCGTGTGATTAACAAGGCTAGTGGTTTGTGGTTTATTCCAATTCTCACAGGACTTTTAAACAGGAGCTGATTTTGCTTGTTTTCAAAACAGTTGCATTTCCTTCTGCAAGAAGATGTTGATCTTCAGTTTATAAGGTGCACTGCATAGACGAGAAAGCTCTTCAGTGACTGATTTTCTTCCGGCTAAACAAACTAAATAATCCAACTCTCTTTGTGTTCATCTGTTCATTCATCTTTTGAATCCATTAATCTGACTCTTTGTATTATTTTTAACATTCATCTCCATGTAAAGCAAAGTGAAGTACCTATGGAGCTGCAGATGCTGCTGTTGGTCTGCGCTGTCTGACTGCAGCCGCAGTCACACTGATAATCCACAGCCACCTCCAAACGGTCTTTGAACCCCACCGGCTTGATGGTGAAGCTCTGGTTAGTGCCGCGGGGAGGGCATCCCCTCGCCTCCACACTCACGTTGAACGACACCTTCAAAGAAGAGGAAAAAACAAAAAGTGGTGCAATTAGAAAAAAATGTCAAATACTGGCACTGATGGAGAAACGATAGAGACTTCCTGTTTGTGGAATGAGAAGGGTTCAGGTCAAGTTCAGATGATTTGAGGGATACAAGCGTGGAGTTTAATACAGCAGCAACATCATACAACCTCTACACCTTCAACATGTTTAACCAGCTACCTTCAGTGACCTGATCCCACCCGACATCTTCTCACTGGAGCAAACACAGCCACCATACTAACACTTGGCAGCTGCCAGCTAGCCTGTGGAGATGAACTGCACATGACCCTGTGTTGTTATGTTTACACCGGTGGACTTATTTCACCCACAGAGGAGTTTACAGTGTGCAGCTGATGTGGCTTCGCCTGCACAGAAAGTGGAACATGACACAAGACCTACACCCATTTGATTGCTCTGAGGAAGGAAGTCTGGACGAGAAGAGAAACCTAACCCTGGCTGGAGTTTCTCTCCAACATGAGCACGCTATTCTGGTATTTTCCTCACATTTACTGAATCACAGATAGGCACTCTCAGCTCTGCCTGTTCAATATACAGCTTTAACTAGTCCTTGACTTGAACAGATGACATTATGCTGCTACAAATTTGCATAAATATTAAATATGAACCAAAAAAAGAAGCACACAGCGGACAGTAACACATGTTCTACTGGTTTGGCTCATTGGATCTGAGCTAAAACAATAAATGTGGTGTTATTGTAGCTCTATTTATACATGCACTCCCAACTTTTAGATAGACACATACAGGCAGATAGATTATAGAGTATACAAAGCTGTAGAAAGAGTGAGGCAGGGTTACATATTCATATCTATTTTGGTTCAGAGATCAGAAGTGTGGCAGCGTGGAGGCGATATTCTCTGCTTTGAAGCTCTGACTAGAAGCACTTGACCCTCAGAAGACAAACCTGCACTGAAAGCAAATATCCACCCTTGCTGTGCCTGCTGTTCTTGGCAAGAACATCTGAATATTTGGATCCGGAGCTCCAGTAAAGGGCGACCCATATTTCCTCACTTACTCTGGCAAATGTGTCACACCCTGGGCACGACCTGTCCCGTACAAACGTGTCAGATAAACACAGCCTTCCTCCGCTCAGATTTGCAGACACAACCGGCCATCAATTAATTAGCACATCACATAAACTGGATCAAATCGCTGCGAGGTTGAAATAATGGAAGCCATGAATAAAGTCCACTGTTCCAGGTTCAAACAGTTTAAACCAACAGCCTGTTCAGACAGATTATGAGACAGACACAGATGTGGAAAGGACAGGAAAACACACTGTTGGCCTGTGAAACATGTATCCATGTAAAACATCACAATGAAGTCTGGTAACATGATCCCATCACTTCGTTGGCAGTTTGAGGACAAAGTGTCCTGAATACACCAATAGTTTTCTGTGAGGACAAAGGACTGAGCCCCCCTCCCCCCAAAAGTTAAAGGAGATGGGCTGTTGCATCCCCAATCCTGAGATGCTGTGGTACAATCTGCCTGTTTTGCAGAGGTCAGGATAAGGATAGCCTATCATAGCCTAAATCATTCTTAAAGTTAGATTTTATGATGAATCACAGTGGGCGATTTCATTCCTCTGAATCTGTGTGTTCCCCCTGTCCCTTTTGGGTGATCGTGTGTGACGGAGTCTAGCGGGTATGTTGTTGGAAGTGCCTGGGAGAGGTACCAGCATGTTGCCGCAGCCACAGAAATTGCATGCCTTTAGGGGTACTTTAGTCAGCTGTACGGTGTTTGGATAAACTCAGATTACAGTTAATAGTAAGGTTACTGAATGGCTGTGTATCGTGCTTGCTGCCACAGAAGAGAAGTGAAAAGCCTGTGGAGCAGGACTGTATGCGCAGTTGGAAAAAGCGGTATGATTCTGTGCTCTGCGCTGAGAATATTTTAACTTCTAAAAAAATTGAGAAAACACTAGTGTGATGAAAAAGAGGAGCGCACACCAGGCGCACTGCTCCGTATGAAAACATGGTGTTGCTGGAAACGCGTTTCTAGCTGCAACCACAACCATGTATGTATTCACAAAGTGGATCAGATGATTGATTGCAGGATGTTTTAATTTCAGATAAGGGTCAAATCTTTAAGATTCTTCACTTAATCACTAATAAGATCACCACAGGCTTGCCTCAGATATAAAGATTTACATATTCATGAACCATTACTCCAACATAACATAACCCTAACTGTATGCCACTCAGTCAAACTCAAAAACTAAAATGAGCAGCCTTGCAGTGGTGACCCTGAGGCTCTGCAGCAGCTGCTATACCAGCTGTTGACATTAGATTGATTAGCAATGTGGACTGTTTGAAACAATTCTTAGAAACCATCTTGTACAGACAGGCATTCCTCACTGATGTGCATGTAGTGTGTACACTGTAACTGCTGGTTGTCCGCTGCTGTGCTACTTCTTGGCCTGATACTGTTTTTATTGACGTGTGAAAAACTGTGTGACACCAGGGCTGCAGCTAATGAATATTTACAATAAGCTGACGATTATTTCCATGATAAATGTCAAAAAAATGTGAAAAATGCTCATGAAAATTTCCCAGAGACCAAAATGACCCCATCTTCATTTCCTGTTACTCGCTGCAGCTCTATGTGACAGTCACTCCAGAAAGGTGCTATATAAACAAACATGTTTCTCATAAGTTTCTGCTCCCAACACCACACTTCTCTCACTCATGACTCTCTAACTGCTGTCAGAGGCTTCATGTGGAGCATAGCATTTATTCTTGTTTCAGTCCAGCAGACAACACAAGCTGGTTCAGGAAGAGCCTAGCCACATGTCGCCTGGACTCCCCCTTCACCTCAGCGCGGGAAACTTAATAAGTTAACGAGGGGCACAATTAAATTTACTGTAAATGTGAGTCTCGAGGAGGCCGATTCACCCAATCATGTGGCTCACTGTGGAGAAACACATGGGTGGAAACCTTGGCAGGAAGTAGTAGTAGGAGAGGACATGGGGGGGATGGGCATGAGCGAGGAGACGATACATAGAGAGGGAACCCATTGAGAAAATGCCTCATCACACACAGCTGGTTGAGTAATGTAATTCAAGGAGAGACAGACGGTGTGCTAGGTTGTGCTATGCTACGGTGTAAGAGGTGGGACAACTGAAACACAAGTAGACAGAAGAATAACACTGATGGAGGAGTTCACTCTGACAGAAACATGTCAGTGTTTCCAAAGACAAACCTTTTGGATGATGGAACTCAAATGACTCAAATTCAATTAACTGGGACAAACCCCACAGAGACGGTTACACAAAACAACATAACCACATTCAAATGCTTCTGGTTTGTTCGGCCAAAAGTTCTCCAAAAAAAAGAAAAAAGAAAAGAATGACCTGCAGTATGTTAGCACAGACTTGTTTCATTCATATGCATGAGTCTATTCAGTGCTCGTACATTTCTGCAGTGTTACAGTGAAAAGGATGCCGGCTGAACTACAGACACTCCAGCGAGCATTCCTCCCCCTGCCAGCTCACTTCTTTCATGGCTTGCAGTTTCACAGGCCTCCTCCTGCCTACTTTTTTGTGCGAGGTCATTGAGATGCAGCATCAGGCTCGAGCTCGCACACAGACAGTGACTGACACCTGGGCCATATCCTCAGTGAAGACTGGGAAGCTTGGCACCCAGCAGACAGAGCTGCTCTCCTCCATCGCCTTTCACCACTCAGGATAAAAGACATGAGCCCCCTTCTATTCCCTGGGTGTTATTCTGCCTCAATCACCCTCCACTCCTCCACCACCGATTCCCATCCAAAAGAACAGGGAAATAAAGCAGCCGAGGGAGAAGAGCCTGGGGGGAGGTGGGAGAAGAATTCCAGCACCCCAAAGCTCACTGTGTGACAGTATGTATGAGGTTGCCCCTTCCTAGCATTTTCAATGGATCCAGGACTCAATACGGATCTTAATTGAGGCCTGTAATGAATATAAAGTGACCACCAGAGAGAGGCCTGTGCAAAATTCAAACTAATTAAGATGTAGCATCATCCCGTGTCACCTGACCTCTGCTTTTGTTCAGAGACTAAACACACATTTCAGCTGCGGTAAATGTAGCTGAAGCCCACAGCCATGGAAAATACACAGGTCTTCAAACATTCAGTAGATCATTCCCATGTACAAGACCGACTCTTACTGCTCCAGCGTGTCATCCACCAGTGCACGATCCAGAACTTCCACTTCAAGCTAAGAAAAGAGCCAATATTTTCAATCCAACTGAGTGCAATCACATCAAACATGAACAATAGTTTTCCACACAACTGGAGCACAATAAGAAGCAAGAAAAAGAGTTGAAATAATCTTTAAATACAGAATGGTAAGGCTAAGGCTATAAATGTACTGTAATTACGAGAATTAGACCTTAAAAAAATAATGTGGGCGTTTTCATGTTGAGAAGTCGGGCGAGGGGATGTCAGCTGAGCCAGCTGTTAAAAGGAAGCTTTATCCTTTTTAACCAGATTTCTATCAATACAATGTAGGAAGTGTATGCATATGAACAATGGTAAACTTCCCTCCATGTTGCCTGCACCCAGAGCTCCACGCTCTGAAAGAGAGAAAGAGTAAAAGAGAAAAGACTTTTTCTGGTATCCCTGCCCCCTTTATCCAATCAGGACAAGAGGTTAGCTAAAACCACAACAACACTTCCAGCAGCTTCAACCTGTAAACCAGAGAACTGTGGAGTTTTTTGTGGTTTTTTAATCTTTCCCTGGGGAGTACAGTACATTTTGACATTATAAAATCAATCCTCAGCAAAACCTCCATATTTAAGAACAGTCTCTATAGTTGTCAGATCTATTTTATAAGAGCTTCAACAACATCAACCGTCCTCTGTTGTGCAAGCTGCACACAAGTGTCACTGTACTCAGCAGTAATAGCAGTCACCTCGTGAACTCTCTTGAAAAACTTAATCTAAAAACAACTTCATGTTTAGAGTCCAGACAACTGGGATTTCAATAATGGACTAATGATAATAAACAGATAAAAGCATACTGATTCCCTCTTTCTGACTGGGACACAGGATAAGAAGAGGATTTGCTTTGTTTGTTTTTTTAACTGTATGACGAGCTTCTGCTCTCCGATTCAGACTCTTACTGCCTCTCTGCCCAGTCTATAGTCATGACAACACAATCACAGTACTGAACCGAGAGGCTGAAGCTGGGCCTACACAGCACACCCCCATAATCCTGTGACACCTCAGGACATGTTCTGAAATTAAAACTCTACGTGAGGGGCTGTGTTAATGTGGGCAGGTTGCTACAGGTACTGGCAAGAAGATCCAGTCAGTCCAGTTTGAATCAGTTTGAGCTGAGAGCCTGAAGGCTCATCAGACAACAAAACACGACACAGCAGTTAATAATAACAACACCATGAGACGTTTCGCAAGTCTGGAAAATAATCACATGAATCATCAACTCTGTTTTGATGATAAAGAGGCTAAAGGCCAGCCAGGTTCAATATTTGTACTGGGTGAACATGTGTTTTTTGTGCAGTGCTATTGTTGGTGTGAACGCAGCTTATGGACAGTGGGTCAGACTCTCTCTTTCCCAGAGCTGTATCCGCTGCTGACTGAATCCAGCTGAGAGGCAAAAGTGCAAATACTCCCTGAGGAATGAAGAGTCTCTGCCAAGAGAGCTGTGTGATGATAATTAGGTCTTTCCCTCTATTTGATATAGTAGATAAGCATCATCAAGCAGCCAGGATACAACTGACAAATTAGTTAAATTCATTATTAAGAAGCAGAGGTCTTCGGGAAATACAAGGACAGTCACAGAATGTATCCTGGAGTGAACCTCTGTCGTCTCTGAGACGTTCATTACAGTGGCTACTTTTCTTCACTATCTCTTTAGCTACAGTGAAGAGCGATATAACACCCCCAAACTCAGATTTCATCAGACAGGAACTCTCTTCAAGAGGATTCAAAGGTCACGCACTGTTCGTCTGACACTGCCAAGTCACAACTTGCTTTCTTTAGTCACCGCCTGTGATTCTGAATTTCACAGAAGGATTAAAGCTGGACTTTATGATCTGAAACCAATATTAAATACATTTTCATCCTTGTAGGTACAAATGTAACATATTCTTCAAATACATCGGAGAAAAAATAATAATTTAATGATAAATATGGTGTGCTGTCTAGCCAAGATGAGAGAAGCCTGTCTATAATCAATCAGTTAAAGCTCTCACAGCAACAAACACAGCAGCCTTTGGCTTCATGCTGACACCTGACTGACAACTCTCTTCTTCCCCAGGTAGAAAGATATTGTGGAGCCTTTGATAACCTCTACAGCAGCTCTAATGAAACATATGAAGACACGTTACTGACAAAACTCCAGAAGACTAAAGCAACAGAAATTGTATCTATAGCAGAACATCTCAGAGTACACAATATTACGCCCCATCAGTCAATTCTAAAGGAAGTGGGAAAAAAAACCTTTATCTGGATCTGCACCAAAAATTTATGGGGTCTATTCTGGGTCATGACATCCTCCATCCAAGCTTCATGAGCATCTGTTCAGCATGATCCTGCTGACCAACCAACAAACCAACAAACAGACACTGGTGACAACATAACCTCCTTGACGGAGGTAAATATTCTGCAGTAAATAGTCTGCATGGGCATGTATGCAGTAAGAGTAGAAACCTCACTGCATACACAAAATAAATAACTATATTTCCAGCACAACTGCTGGTCACTACTTCAAGTACTCCACTCTTTTCCACTCTCATTCAACGATTCCTTGTGCCGCCTCACTGTAGCTACAAGTGCTGCTCTGGATGTGCTGTAAAAGTGATCTGATCTGTGGCAGGACTCTTTTAGCCTGTCTAAATTAAATATAAACTCCATGGCACAAGTACTTACATTTGTTGCCAGAACACCTTCATAGAAGGCTATTTGTACTGATAATACTGCAAACACAACAGCATCATTATTGACATAAAAAGTCACTGTTGTTCCATGACAATGCTCTAGCCTGATTAGCTCATAGGTGAAAACTGAAAAGCTGAATGCGTCTGACAGGCCACTGCTTTAAGAGGATTATGAAGCAAAATGTAGTCATGGATATCCTGTTTAATTCAAAAACAGTAAGTAAAGCCACCTCCTTAAGATCTCAAAGCCCCTGATGAAGTTTTCATAACCCAAACGAATATAAAGGTGCAGGTGAAGACAGCCGGCCAAACCTTTTCAGCACCGACGGGATGGATAAAACATTTATTAGTGAGGTTAGCTGCAGAGGGGAGCGTGGACAGGGACTCACTGTGTCTCCAATCTTTAAGTCGGCACACTTCCTGAGGCCTGGCAGCGGCTTTCCATCCTGGCAGGTGGCGGTGAAGGAAAGGCTGATGTCCTCTGGGTGATCCCACACTGACAGCTCCACTTTAGAACGGATGTTCTGAGGAGAACACACGCACAAAGACACACAGTTGGTTGGTACATGTTAGGGCCTCCAGGCTGGCAGATTTAAATAAACCCTTCCAGACTTCTCTGCACATTAACATTTTCCACTGTCCTGAAACTAGAGCCACATTAATACGAAGCCTCTTACACACACATTTCTATTAAAACCACCTCAGTCTATCTTCTCAGGCCTGTGAGCTGGTTGAGTAACAGTGTGGAAAAGAGTGAAACATGGGGAATGTGCTCCCTCGGTTCGGCACATTTTTATAGTCAATTTTACCAAAACCACAAGCGTGTGCATGCACGCAGGTTGTATGTGTGTGGATGTGAAATACCATGGCTGTCTGCAATGCCAGCTGCATCTGGCTCTGTGCAACGTGTACAGAGCCAGCCTGCGGTCAGTCATGCACACTTACTGCGATGTAACTGTGCCGAGGATAAATCAGGATCGTATTTGGTGCCCACGGATGTGCATGCCCTCATTCCCTCGGTCTCACACACACTCACACTTTTCTGACCCTACGCACAATCACAGCGAGGAGCAGCTTTGTGCCACAGTCAAACTTGAGGAGAAATGAGATGGTTATACAACGAAACCTCACAGTGTTTGGCAAAGCCCATCTAGCCAACAACCCCAGAGTGGTGGATATAATGTGGCAGCTGGAATGTTAATAAGGCCGTGAGTCAAAGCACTTCATTCAGCCTCACTCCCACACACTGAGCGTGTCACGTCTGTGTTTGACACGACTTTCTGTCGCAGAGAATACACTGCCACGGGCCAAAGCAACACGCAGCTCCTCCAAAGGCAGGGAAAAGTCTGTCCACCCACACAGGAAAACATTCAGGGAAAGGTTGAGCACATGGAGTAAAAAACACATTTTCATTTCATAATCTTGTGAAGGAGCCTTCTTTAAGTAGGGCTGCAGTTAATGATTCATTATCATTAGTCCAGTGACACAGAACAAACTAATATCTGCTTCTCTTCATCATCAGTTGCATCCAGTTCAGCCTTTTTCTTCATTTTATTTTCAGGAGTGACGAGGTTACACTCTAATTCACTAGAAAATGCAACAGAGGAAAGTTTAAGTAAATTAAGTTTGTGTAGCTGTTGTTCCAAACCATCTCACCTGGGCTGATTATTATTATTTTTTTTTAAGTATGTAAAATCCTAAATACTTAACATTTTACCATAAAATAGCTTCAATGAAATGAAACTTCTTGGGAAAATATACAGTCAAAATATCTTAAAGCAATATTAAGCGAGATCTGCAACACTTTTAATACAGGATCAAATAACTTCTAGACTTCCAGAGTAACCGCTAACTGCTGCTAACAGGAGCTGCTAGTAGCCAGTTAGCTCAGTTATCCGTGCAGCTAGTACGCTAGCTACGAGTGGACGGGCTGGGGCTAGCTGGTTAGCATGCTAACTTTAGCAGATATCTCTGCAACACAATACATAGACATCTGTGACATAGTGACAAAACTCTTGTTTCTTAACACTGTTGATCATCTTAGTTCATTTTTGAATGTTTGAAACTACATTTCTCAAATATTGCACCTTTAGTCCCACACAGAATCAGAATCAACCTGGCCTCACTGAGTCTAATAAAGGTGATTCTGGATCACCAGTATCACAAAGCTGACTGTTAAGTTTCCTAACTTTGAATTTTCCAATCCAACTATCAGAGGGTGACTTCCAACATGCATGTCTTCATTTGAGTAGTCTTTGCAGAATGTTTACAGTAATCCAATTAAAGACAAATAATATTGTTTTATCCTGTGTCGTGGCCTGTGTTTATTTCAGAGGTAGATGTCTCTAGTGTGTTGATGATGTCATCTTGTTCCGTACATTACTTCACAGTTTTAAACTTTGTTGAAATTTACCCCTGAGGGTCACAGTATTCCAAAGTATTTGGAGTACAGCTGTAGGATTTTGAACAGTCCCATGAATTTAAAAAGATGTTTTTACGCGATTTTCAAGAAAATCCATGACTTGAAGCGGGAGGACTGAGGTGAGCTGCTATGGAATGACCTGTAGCACAGATGTGTTTTTTCTGGTTCCTATCTTGAACATTGTTTCGACCTCGAATGTATCTTGCAACTGCTTGCCGAGGGCTCCGACCCTGAGGTTAGGAGCCACTGGTTTGTTCTAAAAAATGGCAGAAAATAATCAGTCACAGTCATCACAGTGTCTTCAAAATGCTTTGTTTTGTCGCTGCCCTTACGTCCAAAACCCAAAGATATTAGACAAATCCACACATTGGAGAAGCTGAAACTAAAGTGCGTGACATCTGTGCTTGGTTAGTGGCTTCAGTGATAACTCCATTAATCAAAACTGTTCATTCCTTTTCTGTCAACTAATCATTTTTTCCCCCGTGAGAAGTATCTTGGTGAAAAGTATCTAATTTGCTACAAAGTCAGCTGTTAAAACCACTTCAGCCGCCCAACCCCTCCGCCGAAATGAGAAATCCAGTGTGTGCAGCCATGCATGTCAGCTGGAGGCTCATTAACTGTGTCACAGAAGTGGGAAGACTTTAAAGAATCCCTCCCCCCCTTCTTATCTCTCTTCTCTATTTTTTCTGTGTCATTACTTCACCCTCCCTCCCTCCCTCCCACACAAACACAAACAGGAAACCGGACACAGATTTTCTGTACTCACATTATAAGCTGCGATGATCAGCTGAATTACATTCTTGGAGTCCTGGTCCAGGATCTCTACTGTGGTTCCAGGTATGAGAGCTGTGAAATTCTTTGTAAGGGAAGAAACAGGAGACACCGTTAGCTACCTAGATATAAAGAAAGAAATAATAAAACCATGCGTGCTTTATGATAACATTCTCAAATCAAATTACCTTATAAATAACATACAGCCGTTTTGTCACTGCGAAGATGAGGAAGATGTTATTTTCTGCCAGTTTCTCCCCCAGAAGAGCCAGAGAGGGATAGTCCTGCAGAGAGAGAGGGGGACACGGGCATGAAGGGTATTTTTGTCCACAAATACTATATACAGACTTCCCAATCAGGAAGCTAGCTTCCACATGTTGATGCACTTCTGACCCCAGTGTTGTGTTGACATTGCTCTGCTGGCCTTCTGACACCAGAGGTGAGGAGGGTGTGGTTCCTTCTTTAAGACAAGAGCTCATGTTATCACATTTCAGTGCTAGACAGACCAAAACCTTTACATGTGGTTCTGTCCTTTGGATGCATTTCAGCCACAATACTGGAATGTTTAACTTCGATATGATACCTTGAAAAATATCGATATTTGATACCATGTTTGATACCACAGGAAAAAATCTACATAACATTAAGGGCAGAACAGTTTTGATTTCTATTCAAAGTTAAATATAACAAGGCTTGTGCACTGTGTGTCTGCAGAAGTGTGTGTGTGTGTGTGTGTGTGTGTGTGTGTGTGTGTGTGTGTGTGTGTGTGTGTGTGTGTGTGTGTGTGTGTGTGTGTGAGAACTCGCTGTTGGAGAGACAACCAGCTGGTATCAGTATCAATACTGTTGAGTATTGAGTGAACAGTTTGAAATGTCCAGTACTGTATATAGTATTATTTATGAAGACACTAGTCCCTGCTGAGAGTTTTATTTCAGACTCGAGTCAAAGTTAAATTATTATTCAAGATAAATTCTCTCCTTTCATAACAGACATAACATAAACTGAGACCTGGCATCAACATGTGTCCTGGGTGATCTAATTGAGGTTGACAGCTCTAAGTCTGTCACTTCACACCTGGCATTAACATGCATCACGGCATGTGTCTCGACTGACATGACACAGATCTCACTTCGCCTCTCTATCTACAAATAACACCACGAAGACAAACAGACACAGGGTGTTTTTTACACAAGAAAACAAAATATCTTCATGTATAACATCTGCCGAATTTACAAAGGCCAAAACACTAAGAATTTGTCAAAGGCAGCATTTCAAAAAGTTTCTCTTAACTCAACAACTCACAAAACTGAGCGATTTTCTAAGGGAGTCTGGGGACTTTCTCCAAGAAGTAACCTCTATTGATTAGTGTTTACTGTATTGGTTAAATATGACATGTTTACCATCAATAACCCTGACCCTTCTGTTATAAACTTAGTCTAAATGGTGAAATCATTTGAAATAGTGTGTTCAAACAGCAAGCAGGTAAGACACACCTTAAACACAGAGGCAGACAGGCTGGGACAGCGATGCTGTGACAAACTGACACTATGAATGGTTTAGAATTTGCTGTTGCTGTTTCACAATGTTCTGTAAGCTTCTCCTCATTCAACAACTCTCAAAATTGTAGGATTCTCTGAGGGAGTCTGGTGATACTTTGGTTACTAGTTCAGTGGTTGGATCAGTTAAAACAGACGGTGAGTTCACAAACATCTGCTGCTAACAGTGGCCGGTGAAGAGAGCCCAAACATGTCATTTGTATCATGGTGAACCACATGGAAATCAGACGGTGTGTAATCCATTCTGCCTGTTGTTGTGGCTTTTTCTTGTTTTGCAGAGGGCGTCCTGTCACCATAACAACCTTCATGCCCGGCACTGATGACGTCCTTGTCGGGATACTCTGAGCGATTGGATCACAAAACGTCTTGGTGCTCGTTTACACTTGTATTTATAGCTGCCCGCTTGTGGCCTGATCACCTGAGATGCATGTTAATGCCAAGTCTAAACAGACTCAACACAGCCATCAATAATTCTCTGAAATTCTACTTTAAGAAAGATTAGAAACCAGAAAAAACTTATTTCAAAATTCCTGTTAAATGAGGGTACCCTGTCATCCACATGATGTGATATTTTATAGCATTAGTTCTCTGGCGTCTTCAGATACTGTAGATACTTATCATTGGTGAAAGACCTTCTTTGTGTGCTAACAAATACAGTCCTCTGGCGCCTGATTACCACTCAAATCAAACCGGCTCCATGGTGACTGTGTGTCAGTTGGGAGGGTTTGGTTGAAAATGTGGGCCTGAGTTTACTAAGAGAAACCTGTGCACCTCTTCAGCTGTGTATTTACAGGCAAAGCAGTCTATTCCGTGGTTTTACTAGCAGCCTCCAGGTGTGGACGTGTGTGTCGGCCCTTCCCTCTCCAATTACCACCAACTATTAATAAGCATGTGGCACTCAAGGTGTCGGGTTGGATACGAATTTTAAAAATGCCTCAATCTACTTCAGCTGAGTTTTTCTTTGTAATAAAAGACTGATTTAGTAAACATACTGAACATAACACTCACTTCCAGTAAAACAGGTTTGGGTCAGAGCCAAGTAGAGCCAGACATCTTTGGAAGGTGGCTTATTATTATAAAAAACCTTTGTCATCAAAGAGGCAGCAGGCTCAACATATCAGACTAAACGTTTAGTCATTCTTTGAGTAAATAATGGAAGTTATAATGTGTATTCACAGCTGGACTTTGTCAGGAAAAATACCAGAGCTTTGTTGAACAATAGCAAAGTGTGTTTCTGTAAATTCCAGGTTTCAAGTTTCTTATGGAATTTTAAGCTGCAGGGTGGACTTGATGCTCTCAGATCTGATAGTTCCACTGAGCTCCACACTAGCCAGTGTAAATATCACACAACAGTGCATATTCAGCGTGGCGTATTATGATGTAACACAAGTTTAATGCAATGTTTCATTTTATAAAAGTTTATCAATTTGTTCAAGTGATGGTAGATGTGTCTTTATTTCAAACCATATCATCCATCTTCAATATAAAATGCTGCTTTGTTTATGAGCCAAACAGAGAAAGCAGCTCTTCTCACCATCTTTGTGGAGGCGCTGTACTCGTCCTTGTCATTGAGGTGACACTGTCCATCGTGGGGCTCGACGAGGCCGCCCAGCCTGCCGTCCAGAGCGAGGTGGGGGACATCGTCTGTGGCGAACACCAGCAGGTGGTAGGCCTCCTTTCTCCAACCGATCTCGCTCTGGTCACATGGGACAGCAGGATTAGGACCAGAAGATAGATACATGATACATGATACATCTAGTCTTACTGTTATTTGGTTTGGTTATTAGGGTCACACCGAAGGAAAGTTATTAGAGCCAGTATGTGTGAAGACATTTACATTACAGATAAAAGCTACAGCATGTCAGCACATAAATAAATAGCTTTAATCCTGGGTTCTATAGGTCATTTAACTCAAAACTCATGGATGTCAATGTCCATATTAGGGATATTAGGGAGTAAAAAATGTGATGTATCAAAAGGTTTTCATATCAGCACACATCGGACAACACATACGCAGACACCGATATATGTATGATAGGCCAATATCAGCCTTTTATATCTGTCCGGCTTTAATTATGGATCATCACTTTCAAAAAGCTTGACAACCACTGATCCAAACACACACACAAAACAGTGAGAGTGTAACAACAGCCAGAGTTTTCTGCCACAGGCCCGGTCCTGGTCATTATCAAGAGGAAACAACAGGCATGCTGACTAATGCACAAACCTACAGAAATGTACTGAAGAGAGGGAGTGTCTAATTCTTTTATTCATTATTGGGCCGGTACAGTACACAGTGCCCTTATCAGAGGCATCTTTAGAGAGTAACCGTGACGAAAAGAGAAAATATGTTGAGCGATCTCCTGTTGTTAAGGACATCCGGCAAAAAAGGAAGTAATCATGTAGCAAGGAAACACTCTGAGTACAACTCATGGACGAGGCATGTGTATCTAACAAGTCATTTGTAAACTATTACAGTCCAGCAGCACATTTACAATAAAAGAGAACGGATCATTACTGTCTGATTCTCAAGTGTCCCCTTAGCAAGATCCATACATGTTGTTCTTAAAGGAGCAGCTCATCAAGTAATGAAAATTCACTCATCCCCTCCTGCTGATGAAACGCTGGGTGAAGTTTTATAGTCCAAAGAACATTTCTGGAGCTTGCTTAGATGAGGACTTGTTTTAAAACGATCCCTCAAGATCCCAAATTGATTTGAAAAGACGTGATTTACACCCTCGACGCGCGGTCGAACTCGTGCATCCACCTCAAACACTTTGACAACGCTTTTAGCTTAGCAGTTACAGTGAAGACTTCGGCTCAGAAAAAAAAAAGAGTGTAAGTAACATATTTTCAAATCAGTCTGGAATCTCTTGGGGCTTCTGGAGACGTGGATTATGCCACATGAGCTGTATGGAACCTTTTTAATTACCTATTTTTTGTTTTTTGTTTTTTACATTTTAAAACAAGTCTCCATCTACTTCAGTTGTTTAGGAGAATGCTGCAACGCTGTTTTGCTGTGAAGCTCCAGAAATGTTTTGTGGACTACGAAAACGTCACCCGACTTTGCATCAGCATGACTGAAGCATAATGACTGAATTTCATTTTTTGGGTGAACTGTTTCTTTAATAAAAAGAAGCAGCTAATCAGCTAGCCTCCTGCCTTATCTCCCATTTAATAAACAGTGTCCATTCTGGAGAAAACACAACTGGTTAATTTCACTGTATTCATTCAAGTCATACTCATGAGATAACCTTCACATTGACTTGCTGAACTGACTTCCACTGAATTAAACAAAAAAACAGAAAACTAAACCAAAAAGAAAAACACTAAACGGATCAATGAGGCTCTGGGACAGACCCAGCCCAGGCTCCACTGACTGTTTGAAATAGTGCAGCGTGACTAAATTACAAGGCAGCAGCTACTTGGAGGGAGTCATTCTCTTCCTGTAGAAAACAATTAAATTGGAGAGAGGAAAACAGAGTTATGACTCGTCCTCATGTTTAACCAGCTGCACCAGACTGCGCTTCCTGTCTATACCCCCTGGTGCTTTTCATTAACAAGCAAATAGCTGCTTGTCACAAGGATGTCCTCTCTCTGAACTAAATGTGAGCTGTCACTAAACGCAGCCAAGTCAGAGTTCACTTAGAGGGATCATTCAAATAAGAGAAAGCTAAACACTTGTCACCTTACAAACAGCAGCCTGCAGGATGGCGTCAAAGCCGCCCTCTGGTGCGTCCCGGTTGCGAGATACCATCTGCTTCTGCACCTCCTCGTTAAAACGGTCCACTTTATCAGTCAGTGAGAGAATGTGGCGGAAACCAAAGGTGGGGACGCAGTTGGGGAACAGTTTGTATCTGCGCAGGGTGAAAGATGAGAAGAGATCCAGACCATCAGGACAATATTCAAAGATCTTTTATCTGTATTCATTCAAAACATGATGATCCTGACTTAATTTGTACAACATTCATGAAAAGATTTAAAGGGTCACTGATAGTTCATTTTGGCTTAAAATGTAAACTCAGACGTTCTGACAGATCCAGTTGATCTGAATGTTTGCTATTTCCTCAGATAAATGGGGCCAGGAATAGTAGAAGTGAGCCGGGTTGCTTAGAGGTCAAAATGTTGTTATCTATCCCTTTAAATATTGTCCAGCTGTGCTTCACTGTGTGTGACTGACACACACACATGCACACACACACCCAACCAAAGCCATAACCTAGATGGGAAGTGATGCGCGATGGCGGGCGCTGAGTGAGGGCAGCGCGGCCTCACCTCCAGGGCAAACATCGTGTGCCACAGCTTTTTACCCTCTATCAGTTCTGCTCCCTTTCAGTTTGCCCTCATCAGCAACCCAGAGGAGAGGGGCCATTTTGAAGAAACGCTCACTCACTCTGCTTTATCAAACATGAGAAAACCCTTATTCTTGCAACAGCAGGGTTTCTAACTATACATGATTCATGAATGTGCAAACATAGACTGTGCGTGGTAGAGTAAATGATTATTTCAGGATTTCGCTTTCATCTACCGCGTCACATTTACGTCACCAGAGAAGAGTTCTTAAGCTCAACCTCACATACAGTCCTACGTAAATACCTTTATTTTTTTTGCATACCTTTAATATAAATCTACCTGAAAGAATTTTAATCCAAAGCCACCAAAGCACCATCCCTCTCCACTACCCACCCGTTGCACGGATTCTCCTGATACTTGGGTGCTGTGTAGGAGAAGGGGGACATGTTTTTATCTACAAAGGACCCAAAGCCCAGCCTGAAGTTGCTGGTGAGCTTGCCCATCTCGTGCGCCAGCTTGGTGCCCAAGTTACGGATGGTATCCAGATCATCTTTCATGGAAAGAGAGAGGTCCATCAGGTAGTAGAGATCCACTGGGTAGTCCTCCACCTGCCGCACCTGCAGCGTGAACGACGTCTGTTCTCCTGGATGAGCAGGTGTTGAGAAGAAGTTAGCTGGTTTACTCAAACAAACATGGAGGAGTCGAGGAAAGACAGTTTGTATTATTTATAAGACAACTTTCCTCTTTTAACTGTGCCTTCTCTCATGCATGTGTAATGGTTTTCCCCGACTCTAAGTGTGTAGAGGACTCACCCGGCCGCAGGCTGAGAGAGATCTTCTGAGGCATGATCTGGACGACATCATACTGGGCCAACCCAGAGCCTGTAGAACTCAGGGGCATGTTCTTCAGCACAGAAATGCTGCTGGTGGGGTACTCGATGAACTGCACCCCGCAGCCCCTCCTCTGCAAGTTTTGAATAAAATCGCACCTGGACGTCAGACTCCGCCCCCTCCCAAAGTCCTGAAGGATGGAAAGAAACAAACCTCAGATTAGTGTTTGTTGTAACTCTTGAAAAAATGATAAAGGGTTGAAATGTCCTGACGCATGTGGCCAACAGTCATTATTTCATCCCTGTGGAGACTGTACAGTGTGTATAAAGATAGTGCAGCAGGTAGGCTGTACCTCTTGTGCGCACCAGGCGCAGCTGGGGTGAATCAGGAGGCATTCTTCACAGGAAGTAGCGCTGCCACTCATACACATGTTGAGACCTGAGAAGAGGCGTGAGAGTGAGAAAAGATGACAGACAGGGATGGTTACAGTGCTGAGGCTGAAACTGAAAAACAATCACTTAAATAAAAGGACTTGTATATCACCAGGTGTATCTAAAAACTACGCAGGCTTTACTGGCGCTTCAAGGATTTGCCGCCATTAGAAGAGTCCGACAAAGCCCGTCTTTGATGAATGGTTCAGACTGATGAAGGACGTTGCCTCTTTCAAATGGTTAATCAAAGGAAGCTTCATGAAGTCATTGTCTGATATTAAAAACGGACACAAAAAACCATAAAGGGATGAAGGAAAATCTGCTACTTTGTTGATCCTGTACGCATTTCATATTTTAATGTTTTTTCACTTTGGCACGACTCGAGCCCACATCTGTTCTGCTTTTTGTCAGTTGTTCTTCTTTCACTTGTTGTAATGTGTTGACTTACTTTGCATTTGGCTGTTTGAAAACAGAAAATCGAATAAAATAAATTACAAAAAAAACAACTTCTAATTCAGGACAAGGGTTTCTGTTACCGTGCAGCATTTTTGTGGGCATGAGGTGTTTATTCAGCTCTGGTCTTGTTTTAAGATGTTCCTGGTGTTACCATCGATCCGTTTATGTAAATGAGGTGAACATTGGGCTGGTCAACATGGCCGTAAAATAACATTGTGATACTTTTAGACCATATCGCCAAACACAACTCTTCTCAATATTCTGAAATCCTTTCATAAATGCTGGGGCAACAAAATCAAGTATCACAATATTTTTGACGAAATACCTCGATACTGATGTTGTGTCAGTATTAGGGATTATATTAGGGATAAATATTTTCACTTAAATATCAATCTGGCAATATATTGCATTACTTCCTCCACGAGTACGGATACACTGGTGCCAAATATCAATACTTCTATTAAAACATGCAGGTGTACCAACAGATTCACCTGATAATCTGACTCACTGGTCAGGACTTCATGAATCCTTGTTGTGTTAACTTCTGTAAAGTCCATTTACACAGACTGGATCTATGATTATTCTTGTTGTATCCTGTATCTCCCTTTTTATCCCTAGCTTTTTGCCACTTTATGGCTATTTTACATTGGAATGATGGCACACATGGACAAGTTGCAGTCAGTGTGTGTGATAAAGAGGCACTAAGCTCAGACTCTGCGCACCTTTTATACATTGTTTCATCACATATCATGTCAAACTGTGTGAATACATAGAGTTCCAGCACTTTGCCTTTTCAGGGGCACTTTGTATTCTTCAGTTACACAGAGATTGTGATGTATTGTTAGATGACTGTCTTGAAATGTGTGAATTATTGCAGAGTCGCTGTATTGTGATACGAACATTATCATGAGTTACTCTGTGATTGCCATACATTATGACAAAATGTATTCACATTGGGATTTTTGATCAATAAGCAGCAGTAGTGTAGATATAATGACATAAAAAAGTCCTTACTTTACTGTAATGCAGCCTTTAAAAACAACACGATGTGTGTGTGTGTGTGTGTGTGTGTGTGTGTGTGTGTGTGTGTGTGTGTGTGTGTGTGATATTATGCAACACATTTGCTTGTTTCTAACGGAGGATTTGAGCCAATACATGAATGAATGAATGAATGAATATTTTTATCTCTCAGAGCCATCTCGTCACCGTCAACAACAACCAAGTGATGACTCCTCTGTCCTCCATGTGGCTCCAGTTTACAGTAGCTCTACACAACACACACTGGCTCACAGGCTCCTGATGTTGCGAACACAGGCAGATAATAGAGAATGTGCTGCTTTGTCCTACCTCTGGCACTGTGCAGACATGTTTCCAGAAGCATGCAGCACACCGCCGCCCTCCACATCCACGTCCCCGGGCTCCACATGGTGCCACTCTGCGTGTTTATCAGCGCTTTGTCAAATCCCACTTCTGTACCTCTGCTCGCAGCTGACACCAATGTGTTACTGTGGCACCAGAGCTCTCATTGGATGTAGTCCTGTCGATGTGTGCAAACCACGACAGCAAAGTGCGCTCAGATCATGTCAGCTGCACGGAGGCGCTCACACGGGCTCTCAGTGAAGGCTCCGTGTGGCAGCAGACACATTTCCATTGTTTCCCTGTGAGCAGACCGTGAACGCTCCACACGGTCCCGCTGCTCTGCTGGAGCTACAGTCCGCTCACTGACCGCCTCTGTCGGGACGCCTCTGCTGCCTTCCACGTCCTGACTACTTCACCCATAGCTGACAGCAACTCCCAAACTTCTCCATCAGTTTCGCGGCTCTTCTCGGTCCCGAGCCCGTCACGAATCTGTTTAAATGTGAACTGTGAGCTGAAACAAAAAAGGCCTACTGGATAAACAAGCACATGAACGCGACCGCGACACTGATTTTCCTCCACAGATATGTGTTGCTCTGTCGGTTTGTCCGGTTCGAGTCCCAGCTGGAATCTCCGCCCATTCCCCACTGAGGATTACATTAACCCGTTCGTTACCTGGTTGAACTGCTGGCAGCGTGACACGCGGACACCCGCACAGCCCGCCAGCGGCTGCGGACACCTAGTGGTGGCTCCCAAGAACCGCACCAGGAGCCGTCAGGGGCCATTACTTGTTGCTGGGGTTCACAGCTGCGTGACTGGCTGTTGAATTTCCAATGTGAACATTACTCTACTCTACAACACACATGACTCTGGTATTAGTTAAAGCCACAGAACTTGAGTGAAAGTATCTGATGTTGGGTGAACTGTTTCTTCAAAGTGACTGTGATGTCCAGTGATGTAAAAAAAATAAAAAAAAGTACCCAGAAGTCATGCTTATGTAAGAGTAAAGATATTGGGTTAAAATATTACTTTGGTAAAAGTGAAAGTCACACAAACAAATAGTACTTGAGTCTTAAAGTATCTGATGTTAAATGTACTTAAAGGATAAGTTCACCCAAAAATGAAAATTTCAGTTATCCCCTCACCATTATTTACATACATTATTTACACCCTTTTTAATCACTGTAGCTTTAAGCTCAGAGTGTCAGCATGCATTCCATCTGAGGCTGGTGCACAAGCTCAATCTCAGGCCTCAGGGAAAGTGAATTTTCATTTTTGGGTGAACTTATCCTTTAAATATCAAACGTAATTTCCATACAATATATGTACTTACCTACCAAAAGTACATGTAAATTATACATATATTTACATGCTTGTACATACTGTTTACTCAAGGTTGACTGATTATTGGCCTGACTCATTAGCCAATCAGATATTCAGCATTTTTCTGATTACGGTAATCTTTTTTTTTTTTTTAAATCATAGCTGATAAAATCAATTAATTTTAAAAAATGTGCTACTTTGCAGATCACATGCATCAGAGCCAAACAAACTAGTAATTTAAGTTATCAAATAAATATTGTTGTGGAGTAAAAAGTGCAATATTGTACTTAAGTACAGTACTTGAGTAAATGTACTTAGTTACTATGCAACCTGTTCCTCCCCAGACTCTGGGTCAGATGGAGCCGTCTTCACATGGCTTTACCTCCTAACTAAAAAAATCAGCATTTGAAGTTTGATCATAGCTCACATTGCTCTTCTCCTGGTGGCTGCTGTTCACAGCAACAAACCCTAGTACGCTGGTCAATCCAATGAGACTATTATAAAAAAAAAAAAAATACCTTCCAGAGAGGGGCACACAACAAGGGTGGAGGAAAGCAATATTTTAATGCCAGCTCTTAATTACAGAGAGAACATAAAATACACACAAAACTGCTGCATATAACTGTATGCAAACTTAGACATCATTTTAGAAACAGTTTGTTTCAGATCAGTTCTGAAATACACTTTTACAACTGAATAACTGCCAGAAGAGGCACCATGTGAAGCCTTCACACTTTCAATGTGACAACTTTAAAGATGAAAAAAAAAAAAAACACGCACTCAATAAAAATCAAAAGCAACCCGATGCTTCTTGGAAAAACACTGTGGTAAATAGTAACACTGTTTTAGAACACTTCTTTAGGCCACAATTCCTTTTACATTCATTTCTTCTGTATTGCAAAGAAAAGCCTGAGGGGTTGTGATGCTACTGTAACAACTAACTTCCAACAAATCACTGACAAACATTTTTGAAGCACTGAGCAGAGCTTCCTCACAAGTGCGTTGCAATCGCAGGCCTGGTCAGAAGCTCTGAGGTCATCTCCCTGATGGTCCCGAGGGGCAAGCCACTGAGGATGCCCTGGTGCATGGCCCTCAGCTCCACCAGAGCCTCCACAATCCTCTGCCTTCCAACGTCTGGGTGGCGCTGTCTCAGCTCTGCCATCAAGGTATCGAAGCTGCCCATGGTACCATAGTGCTGGGGCACACAGATTCCCTTTGCTGTGGGGGAAATGCAGACCACCTTCCCGATCTTGATGCTGGAGCTAGGCGGTGTCTGCTGTCCCATCAACTAGAGGACAGAGAACAGAGTTGTCTCAACAACGGAGGAGCAGAAAATGCATCAATCCCAAACCATAAAAAACAGAGCCAAAAAACTGTACACTGTGTAAAACATCAAGCAGAACACGTTTCAAACACGTTGGGACAGGAGCAACAAAAGACTGGGAAAGTTGTGGAATGCTCCAAAAACACCTGTTCGGAACATTCCACAGGTAAACAGGTTCAATGGTAACAGGTGATAGTGTCATGACTGGGTATGAATGGGGCATCCTCACAAGACTCAGGCTATGTTGTGTCTTTCAGATCAGATCTGCAAGACAGACTGTCTGCATTATTGTTTGCAAGTAATGAGACTGGATTTTTGGGTCCAACATATCTGCATGTTTTTTTATGGTAACGACGCACGAGTCAGTAACTCCGTACACTGTTGACGCAGCTTCAACACCATAGCATGATCAATCATATCACCATCCAAACAATCACACTGTCATCAACTCATGGAGCAGACAGTGTGGCTCCACACTCCACAGACTGTTGTTCTCTGTGTTGTCACCATACCGCTCTGCTAGTAGCAACCTGGATTCTGCTCAGCTGCTCGCATGCACTTTCGTGTCTCTGGATTTGAGGTTATCGTTGTGTGTCGCGCTGCGAGTGACACAAAAGACGATTCGAAATCAGGTGTAAGCGGCCGGAGTGCTGAACTAAAACTCATCTGTAGAAATCACATTTTTAATCACATTTCGAATCTCCTCCAAATGATGCTTGGATCCAATTTGCAAAAAGTCGAATTTCATGTGTTTTTTTTGTTGTCCAGGCTTCCTAAAATTAAATTGGATACAATCTGGAAAACAGATTTGGGCTTGTAGTCTGATCATAGCCTCAGTCGGTCACAAGCAAGGATGGGGTGAGGTTCACCACTCCGTCAAACACGTGACTGTACATGTATCTTACTACATGAAACTTTTCTATAAAAACAGTTTTGCAAATGATTGCATTCTGATTTTATTTATGTTTTACACAGCGTCCCAACTGTTTTGGAATCAGCGTTGAATTCTACAAACCCATCGTAATTTTGGGGGGGGGGGGGCTGCAACTTCTGATTATTTTCTTTATCAACAATCTTAAGTTGATAAATCAACTGATCATTTTGTCTTTAATGTGTTAGAAATAAGTGAAAATTGTCTGGTATCATTTTTAAAGAGTCCAAGATAAAACAAAGATAACTACTTTGTTGTGTCTGACAGTCAGTCCAAAACGTCTAAATATTCAGTTCACTTTCATATAGAATAAAGACAAGCAGCAAAGTCTCATTTGAGGAGCTGAAATCAGGGAATGTTTGGCCTTTTTTGCTTGAAAATTGGTTAAAACAATAAATCTACTGTTGTTGTAATTGCAGATAAACTCTGCATGCACTGTTGCAGCTTTTTTTTTTGTTTGCCACACTGCAAGAACTGTCAGAGGCCTTGGCTTTACTAAACACAGTGTCAGTAACCCTCTTTACAAAAAACTGTCCTGATTTCTCCTGACAGATTTAACTAATAACATTATTATTTTTCTCCTCATACTCTCACCTGTCTGTCAGTGCTACTGGATTCAGTCCTGGAGGTTTGTGGTTTGTCGTCCTGTGAACACTCAGGCCCGCTGATGGAGGCTGAGGCCCGACTGTGGCTCCCACCAATGGCTCTGATGATGTGCTCCACATGCAAAGTATGGCCTTGCATGCTGCAGCCATTCAGCTCTCTCACTGCAGCCTCGGCAGATTGGGGTCCACCGACCATCACCATGGCAACTCTAGAGAACATAGCCAGTGAGACAGGTAGCTGTTGCACTGACATGAATATTTCCATTTGGGAAGCAACTAGCTGTTTTGACATTTGAACTTTGTGCTTTAACAGCTGCATGAAGTGTTTGACATTGCTAAGTGATGCAGATGAATAAGGACTTTAGACGAAACCAGTAACAAAGATTTCCATATACAGCATGGCAGAGCTGCCGAACTATAGAGGGACAGTAATGTGTTATGATCAGAAAGCAGAGCAGCGGCTCACCTCAAATCATTCTTTAAAGCGGTGATGCTGACTTCAGAGGCATGATATTTCTCAAACCACAGCATCACGTCACTCTGGAAAGGACAACTTTTTTATTAGAGCCTGTGCTGCCATCTGCTGGCTATAATGGCACCATACAACACATGAAGGTACAAATAATATTACAAAATCTGAATTGCTATTTAATTTTTTCCCCAGTATATATTAATATTGTATTACATTTAACAAGTATAATAACACTTATGTTCATGAGTATTACTTTCACATGGTAATGTTTGAGCAGTCAGCAGCAGTAATGTGCAAACTCACCTCTGTCACATCACTGGGCAGGTTGGAAATGGAGAGTACTGCGCACTTTGGTTCACCACTGGCTGATTCTGCTGTAAACACAAAATCACTACTAAAGATTCGATCAAAAATGAATTCAAAAGTGCTTTAGCTGCAGTAGGGTAGTTAAAATACTTATATTCTGCATTTGTTTTGAATATTATACAATCTATTTCATTACAAATGATAATATCAGCTTAAAAACTTGAGTGAAAAGTGAATTTGGATTTCAGAATATCTTCGTATTTGGTATGTCCCCCTTTAGCTTTAATGACAGCGTGCACTTGAGCTGGCATGGAACCCACAAGTTTGTACAAAACCTGATGACTCATGTTATCCCAGCATGATTTGACAGTGTTAAACAAAGCTTCTTGTGATGTAACAGAATGCTTGGCTCTCTCAGTCTTCCACTGCTCCCATACATGTTCAGTGGAGCTGAGGTCAGGTGACTGTCCTTAGAGGGTATATACCAAATACAAAGACATTTAGAAATGTACTGACATTTTTCAAAGATTCAACTTTTGCCAAAAATTACATTAGAAACAAATGCATAGTAGGAAGTACTTTGAGTAGTGGTCTCAGACTGTTGGACCCTCCTGTACATTCACTGACCACTTACCGCTGGTCGCATCTTTAGTGATCACTGTTGGATCTTGTCCCCTCTCAGCAGCTACTGCAGATCCTGCAGGCTCCAGGTCCTCTTCAGCGTCGTACCACGCCTCGCTTGTGTTGAGCTCTTTGCATGCAGCTTCTGTCCACACAGAAAATGGCACTTCTTAACTACTTCCCAGCTAATTACTTCAAAATCTGAGGAGGCTTTTTAGCTTACTTGTCTGCTTTCCTTTGTGCTTGTTTGCAGTATGGATAGCATCTCTATCATGGGGGACAGAAGTGACAGCTGTCCTCTCTTTGCAGTTCTTCTTGATCTGCTCCTTTGTCTGACTGTGCTGGGATGGGAATGGGCTGAATTAGCAGAAATCAGAACACCACCAGAATGCTCATGAATTTAATTTTAGTAGCACTCTTCTATTGACGCCTGAGTCTGTGAGCGTACCTGGCAGCCATTTGTGCTTTGATCATCAGGACGTCCATTTCCTTCACCTGATGGATTATGTGGCTCCTGGGAGCTCCTTGGAAATCAGACGAAACAAAATTACAGTCTCTAGAAAGGCAACGCCCAATCTGCAAAGCTTTTGACATTGAATTCCACCAGACATGCATGTATGTGTTAACATACCAAGATGGAACTTTCCCCAACACATCATCAATGATCTAAACAGGGACAATGAGGAATTACTATTACAGCTGTGGTTCAAGTATGTGTAGGCATCAACAAGTATTGAGAGATTTTTGGGTTAGTAGACCGAGTCTTGCCTCTGCAGGGATGTAACGTGCTCCTGTGGTTATCTTCTCAGAGTCAACAGACAGAGGCTTGAGCTCCTTCAGTGGAACCCCTGCCAGGATCTTATCTCTCATCTGATTATAATCAGATTCCAGTTTTTGCATAACACTTACAATGTTTCCAGGAGGGTTCTTTGGCCTACAGAGAGGGGAAATGATACAAGTAAATAGCAGTCAGCCTAAACAGCTGCCTTCCTTTTGCACTGCTTATTCATGTTGTAAAAATCCATCTGGACAAATATAATTCAGCCATTAACTGTCTCAGTCATTGTGCCATGGTTACAGTAATACAAGTAAAAACTACTTAGTAGTGACTGATGTGTCCTTACAGTGGAGGGACTTGGCCTCCCTCAGCAGAGATATAGTAGAGTCTCCAGCAGTGCTGTGTGCACATGCTGTACTGCAGGGCCAGGAGACACAGCTCTGCCTGCTGAGCACGCTGGATACAATCACATTCCTTTTTCAGTCTACAACCCCTGCTGGAAATATGTATTAATTAAAAATGTTAGTACTGTGGCAGAAATTCTTTGGAGGCACATTTAAAATAGACTATCTGACACATTACCTTTTCATTTTCTCGTTTTGCGTTCTCAGCTCCTGTTTAACCATCCTGAGTTTGATAAACTCCTGAAATGTTCAAAAGAGGTTTAGAGAGTTTTCTTGCGGCTACTATAATGATTTATCTCAGCTTTTGACCTTACCTCAGCAAGATAGTCCAGATCTGCCATGTGGACTTCAGTGATGACATGCTTGTCAGATGTTTCTGGATCCTCAGTCTGGGTGAAGGCTGACATGCACAGTGCAGGCTCAGTGCCAACCACAATGTCACAGACAGTAACACAGGGCATGGGGGAGGTGCACTTCTCTGCAGTGTCCATCTTGATGACAGTCTTCACAGTGTCACTGCTGGCTGCCAGTGCTTCACTACTACTGGTGACTGGACCTGAATGATCCCCACTGTTATTCTCTTCCACATCTTCGATAGGCAGACAGGCAAGTATACTCAGATCATCCTCCATGATGCTGCAGATGTTGTCACTCAGATCTTTAATGCTTGAGCTAACCTCATCATGGTCTACAGATGGAGACTTTTTCTCGCTTGCTGGCCACTCTGACCTGTATCATGAAACATGTTGCTCATAATAAGAATTTATTTTGCACACTGCAATGAAACACAGGCAGTAGACTCAAAACTGCTTTATAAAAAATTGCACTTGCATGTGAACTGATGAAATACTTTACAGACATGTAATAAATGACATTCAAGTTTATTCATTAAGACCACAATTAACTTTAAACTATTTAACTACACAGAGTGAAGTGAAACATATCTTGTAGTAGGATGTGGTTTGTCTTGGTTGATGTAAGTATGACTTTTAGACTAGTTCTCAAACTGATAAATTATAATGACCCTTTATAAATTTGATATCAAAAAAATACAGGGTACTGACTAAATTAAATAACATTAAATTCTTGACCAAATACTAGATAATGCAACAACATTGTAGGGATGAGTATTGGTACTTTGACAAACTGGTAACCCAATGGGAGTTTTAATAAATAATCATCAGTAATGTGGATATAATGAATGATTAAAACAAGTAGAACAGTCTGGTAAGTGATATATATATATATATCTTGGTATTTTCTATAGACTAAATGTTGAGTCTTTCTATAGACTAAATGTTGAGTTGTAAGTCAAAGCCACATTTGAGAAGTCACAAACCCTTTTTTTAAAGAGACTGGGATCAAAATTAAAAAAAATACAAACATGTAAATGAAAAACTGTATAAAATGCATAACAGGGCTGTATGCTGAGGTTGAAAGCTTTGGAGAAGCCTACAGGGAATAAAACTGTAGCATGAGTATAAAGGTATCAAGTATGTTCATTAGAGTTTGAGTTAAAAAGTTGGTTTCCATAGCCTTTCAAATTAACTGAGTACTGGAAAAATTGATAATTCATCTTTTAAGGTGGAACATTTTCTTGCATGTTGCTCAGAGCGTGCTTTAAAATATCAACATGACATCTTTGAAAAATCACTTCAAGTGCTTAAAATGTACATGATGTTCAACCGGATTATTCAAACTGAACATTTTATTTCCTCATTTTCTCACAGAAGAAAAAGTGGCAGAGCAGCACTACACCAATTAACTTTAGCAACGTTAACAACTAACATAAGATGGTGCACAAACTGGCAACCACTTGAGGGGGCAGATGATTCCAAACAATAGCGGTGTTGTAATGTGAACACAATGGGAGGAGGGAGATGAAACGCCACATTTAGCGTCTGAATCTTATCAATAACACCTCCAAACAGTCATTATATCGCCCAGCCCTACTGGTAAGTCCCGAAGGTTACATCCCCTGACTGTAATGCAGCCTTTTAACACTAGTGCCATATTACCATATAACGATATCCAAAATCTAAGACGATATCACAATAACGATATAATATCAATACATTGTCCAGTCCTACCAAAACATAGATAATGGAGAGTTCAGATTGGCATGGTTGAGCTGCAAAAAATTAACAAATTACATATAATGTTGGCTGTAAGATGCATACTCACCACAGCGGATTGACTTCAGCACTCTCATTTTCTGTCACTGCAAACTGGCTCCTGAGCTCAGGCTTTCCCCCCTGTCTGCATCTTTCCAGCTCCATGTCCACAGACAAAGAGCTCGCCAAGGCTGCTCGCTCCCTGCACACAGCTGCACTGCTGCTACTGCTCTCCATGTGGTAGATTTCCTCATGAGGATAGTTGTGTGATCCATCCATGCTGTTGCCACAGCCAAGCAGGGTTACAGTCTCCCTCACATCATTGGGACACATCTCCAGGTCTGGATGTGAATGGGCCATTTCTTGCAAGAGGAGAAAACACGTGTTAAGTTAATGCTTTACTAGTATGAAAACTGGGTTTACTGAAGCTGTCAACAAAAAATCTTTGGTTGTTATTAGGGGGCAGTCTATCACTAGACTAAAATGTTTTTCAATGATTTCTACAAGAGCGCTCATCGTACAGTGTCAAGACAGTTGATTTATCCACTGGACTTAGGCTGTAGACTTACCACAAGTCACAATTTTTGACTTTAGGGTAGTAGTTACTCAGTGGTAGTAAAATTAATGCTGTGTAATTGAAAGAGAGTGGATGGAGATGTAGCAGATAGCTAGCAGCTCTCCAAACAAAGCTTCTGTCTGATGTGTTATAATATAAAGGGTTTTCATTGAGAGGCTTTTCGGCAGGCTGATGACTCACTGGTATCTCTCAAAACACTTTATTATTGCAAATCATCTGGTTATCATCATGTTAACATGTATGCACTTCAGTGCAGGTATTTTCCCTGATTAATAGGCCAAAAGCAGATAAAACTGTGTGCTTGTATCGTATTTAGTGTACTCAGTTCATCAAAGTCCATTAGAAAGTGAGTGAAAGTGATCCCACGGTGATGAGCCCAGAATCATCGGCTACAGGACACCTCCCTTTCTCTACCAGTTAGTCATTAGTCATAAAATGCTGTCGATTTGTCTTCTAATGATACTAATAATGCTCATTATCAGTTTTCTTTCTGAGCTCTATGTGACACCAAAAAATTAAATAAAGAGCATCACCTGTCAGTGTGTGACAGTTTTGCATATTGCCACATCTGCACTTGGTCACTCCCAACATCTCAGATCTGAGAACAAAAGTTTCAACATTAAATCACTGTAAAATGATATAGCCTTGATTCATCTGATGCAGTATGTTGTCAATTCACTGCAATTAGTGTCAGACATACGTATGATTGTTGATTTCCACGAATGGCTGGGCAGGACTGGTACTTCCAATGTTATCTGCATTGTTTGTAAAGAGAAACTGTCACTTTTTCATTTGTACACAGCTGTTAGAAGGTTATAGCAGTTTGCCAGACTTACACTTCACATAGATATGATGCCCTGACAGTTCTAGGCCTGGGTGTCTTTGCAGGAAGGGGTGAAACCCCCCTTCATCTAGGAGAAAGGAGAATGAATCAGTGGGACTTATAATTTCACAATATTAACACATGAAATTTGACTGCCATCTATACCCAACATGTCCATCCCCTAAATAACACAATGGTGGACACAGGCAATACACACTGATTAGGTTGAGATTTGATGAAAATAAGGACTACAGGTGTTAAATGTTGCATGATTTCATTCATCATTTCAAAAAATATTTTCAGTTTCCTTTTAGAAAATGGAGAGGAAGGAAAGGAAAACAGGGACTCTGGATTATAATAGATTGTCCATTAATAGAGCAGTTTTCTCAAATGATGTTTTCAAGTATAAATCTAGTACATATTGTATGTTCAGTAAAGATGAAGAATTACTTTATTGACAAATATAACACAAATACTCATGTCAGCTCTGACACGTCGCAGGTGTTAGACTGTGAACAGGCCAGCCTGTCTGCTGCAGAGCCAGTGTGCTGTGGGCTGCTGGGGCTGACCTATGCTGTACCTTGTACGATCTTCTTGTCCTCTGGACACAGTCGGAGATACCAACCCAGCAGCTCGGGGTCAGTTAGGGCAAGGTACCGATAAGAATAGACCAAATCAAATACAGAGCTGCAACATGCACAACAACAGCTCCATGTTATTAACAGTTATTCATGCTCATTTAAACACAGAGGAAGAGAGAGAGTTATGTAGAGTGCGTACTTGTACAGAAGTAATCTCCTGCTCTCTCCTGTTGATGAGGAAACCACAGTTAGATGGATGAATGGCTTCAGGGCCCACTTTTGTTATTTATACGACATTGTTGCTCAGACTTTTACATAGCTGGATGGTTAACTAATGAAGCCTGCGGCTCAGGAACAGACGGTCAGAAACACTACTGTAGGTAACGTTAGTTAGCGTTATATCTTTGACAGCGAAATATTTAGCTGTATTTACTTAACTATAAAAACTTTAAGACACATCTTGTTTTAATAGCAGTAACGTGATTGTCTTGGACGTTACTTACTTCGAAGTGGCTTTTGAATCACCGTGCTGTAGAGGTGTGGTATCACCTGAGCAGGCCCCACCACGCCCGCGTGGTAGGCTGGTCTGGGGACAGTCGCATCGTAGGGCACCGGGTATGGAAGCGCTGACCACGCTGTCTGAAAAACAGTCCTGTCCTCAGTGTCCGGAGTGGGCGCCCAACATGGAAATGAACAGTGGCAGAGGTCGGCAGCAAAGTACTGCTCCATTACTACTGAAGAATGAACGTTAACGGCGGCTGTAATGTTAGCTCGTTGAGGATACACACCTGTCGGACGGACAATAAGCCAGTAAAGTAACCGTGAAGCTAACCTAGCTAGCTAAGTGTTGCAGTGAGTCACCTGCTGTGTCATGGTCGCCTCTTTGCACCAGGCTGCAGGCTTCACGCGGCCGTTGCAGTAGTGTTGGGTTCAGTCAGCCGTGTGGAGGTGCTGTCTCTAGGTTAGCTAGCTGTTACTTTGAGACAATGTGCCAATTAACTTAATTGATAACTGCCATGTTAGAGCTTGTGGCCTTAAAGGGCAGATCCAACATTTCTTCATTTGAGTTTAGTGGCGTCCATCCAACTAGTTCAGATGATAAGAGGAAAAATCATTCACTGTTTCATAACTTGTACAGTTTGGGGCCCTGAACATTTTCTTTCTGCCATAACTGAATTATGTATTTTGTATTATAGCTCCTGAACCAAAAGTGATAACACAGAAATGGTTCCTCTATGTTCTGATGGTCAATCCTTGACCTGAACTGTTCATGATGTAGGCCTACATCATGAACAGTTCAGGTGAGGAGGTCATGGTGAATTCAGGTACATCGTGGTAACAAAACTAGATATTGGAGGGGATATTTAAAAAAAATCTTTCCCTTTTCCATAGAAGCATGACACTTGGTACCGTTGTACAGTTTAGAGATACAGTTCACAGATGTGTCAGTGTGACTGGTGGGAAAACATGGGCAAATCAAACTCATACTGTCTCCATGATTAGATACCACAAGATGTGGGCTAAGCAAGAACAATTTTATGCATATTTTTTGTAATTTGGGTGAAAATACCCTTTAAAGAAATATGTAGAAGTTGGTATTTTGTGTGATTCTGTGCCCCCCACAGTTTCTGAGTGCAGCACCACTGTCATAAATACAAATCCCAGGTCTGTAACAATTTGTCAGATATAATGTAGGTGCTGACTACAAACAAAACTCATTACGTCATTACGTTACATGTATGTAACGCTGTGATCCTACCCGCTCACTGAAGTTACATAATGCATAGTGATGGGGGTCGGAGTGGCCCAGACAGAGACACCATTCACCCTATTACAAGACACTGTACCATCAAATGATTTTGAAGCTGTTATTTTAAGGTAAAAAGTTAGGCTACATAATCTTGTCTTAATAATAGCCTACTGACATTGCCTGCCAGCTGGTGCCGCTGACAGGTCTTGTTTGGTTTTTGCATCACATTAAGTTACAGTAACACACCTCACTTCTCACATCCTCTCAGCAAAAGCCCCACACTTTTATGATCATGATGCTTAAATTAGCTTGTACCTTATTCACATTTTTAAGCACTTGAAGTCTTTTTTGGGCACTGGCTGAAATGTAACCATGGCACTTAACATTTAATGATTTCAACTTCAGCAACAGACTCATTCAACCCCGCTGCCTAAAGGAGCAGCACAGGAAATCATTCCTACCTGGTGCCATCAGACTTTATCTATCTATCTATCTATCTATCTATCTATCTATCTATCTATCTGTCAAGTACAGGAAGCTGGCAGTAAAAGCAGCTCAGATTTGTCATCTTGTTCATTTATTCTTTTATTAAAAAGTTTTCCAATTTAACTTCTGCAATTTTAGACAATTTCATTCAGGTACATTTCTTGTACCACAGCTTGTGTTTGAACATTTGCATTTGAGAAGTTTGGCCTCAGTTAAGACATTTTGGAAAGAGGCTTGTGAAGAACATGGTCATATAACTATTAGTTATCTACTTTGGTGGGTTTCTTTGGTAAATCTGAGATATTGCATTGAACAAGGCAGGCTTAACTTAACTAAAATGTGTTATTTTCTCCAAATGTACTCTTCTCATCAAATCGTAAATAAACGTTTATGCTTTCTCTGTCCAAGTATGACCAATAATGCATTTGAAATTTTAATACTGTAATAGTAATGTTTTAAATATTTTAAAACCCCATTCATCATCCTAGTCAACTAAAAGGTCTTTGCCTGTTCATTAAAGTCCCATTATCCACTATACAGGGGAAACCCATACTCTGTTCCAACATCACTAAATGTTCTATTGAACAGAATATTACATAGCATGCCTATTAACATTTACTAGGGGAATTACCTTGTGGGAATTTCCCATCCAAACCTTAATAGTTTGCTCACGTATGGCATTTTTGTTCCAGTTAAACATCCTTCTTGTGTCATTCAGTTGTATCATTAACCCTTCCTAACACAGCATGTCATCTCTTCTCTGTAGAAGTCCTGCTACAACTGTCTCCTCATCACAGTAGCCTTGTTAATCTAACATGACTGAGTCCAGTGTGGTTCAATCCCTCTTCTTTAGCATTTGTAATAATGTCTTTTATATGTTTTCCAGTTTAAACCTCATACAACTGATAGAGAAAAAAGACCACATTCAGTACAAGAAATGTTCCAAGTGCCATAAAAATACTATATATTAATATTGTTTACTATGATTGGGTTTCATTTTTCAACCAACATCAGTCCTGATTATAACTACCAAATATTCATTAATTTTCAGGATTTTAACCCCTTAAATACCAGCTTGTTAACATGATGCCACTGATTCTTAAATGACAAAAAAAACAACAACAAAAAAAACACAAAGAATGTTATTTTACATAGACTTAATATATCATATTTTTATGACAGTTTTTTACATGGAACATTTTTTGTTCTCAATGTAGTCTTTTTTTTTCTGGATCTTTTTAGTTAACATAATAACACTGTTAAAGAAACTCTGTAATGACATGAGAATGATCTTGTTTTTTAATAATAGTTGTGTTTCTTTTCTTATTTTTCTTAATTCACATTGGACTGGTATTGCAATCTGACAATAACCCTGCCATTGGTTGAACAAATGTTCTTTAGGTCTGTGTTAGCTCCTCATTTATATTTTTAAATTTAGGATTTTTGTCCTCCTGTAAGACCCATCACCTGTATGCTCCAGAATACCCTGTTTTTATAATACATTATTGATTTGACTAAAATTTCAAAACAAAATTCCTCACAGTAATATCTGTATCTTACAATCTAAACATAAGAGACAAGACACCAAACATTAGATATTTTTTAGTTAAAAGTTATAAGTTAAAATGAATACAGCAAGCATATACTTAAATGCTGGCAAACAAAAAACTTGTATTACAAAATATTTGTACAGCATTTTCTATTAACCTACATCTATTAAACAAATTGTAATTACTGTAATAACTGTAACCTGATGACATAGCGAGTACATTTATCATCAACATTCCTATTCAACAAGATTTGATACTCTCACTTATACTTCATAATTTCACATGCGTCCAAACTCATCACACAGCTACAAATGAAAAAAATAAAGCTTTATTCAGTATCAGTGTTCATGCAGATTGGTATTTAACTAATTGGTAGCTTGTTCATTAATAGCATATGAGAGTTTGTGGAAACATATCAGCTAACTCAGCTTATTAAACTCGTAAGATAACATCAGTTTTATGACCACTACTGAATGGATGCTTAGCTATGAAAAATTCTGCTTCCTCCACCATATAATCTAGATCAACAATTTAAGCAACCCACAGCCAACATATACATGAAGCATGATGTTAAATCAACATTACCACCGCTATCATGCATTTAGCTTTCAATGTAAAGCAAAAAGACAAGACAAGCTAGCTGCCAGACAGTCTGTTTGGTTAGATTCAAAGTTTAACAGCCAACCTCTGCTGGTTCTACATGTGACACACACTGTTCCCTGGAAGAGTGGAACACATTTGTACCTTTTACTGTTTGAGAACATATATGTACCTTTCGGCCCTAAAAATGTACATATAGGTCACCTTTAAGGTCCAGTATTAAGCCCTAGGGGCCACATTAGTATAGATCAGGGGTCAGCAACCTTAACTATCAAAAGAGCCATTTTGGCCCCATCCCTCACAAAAAAAAATCTGTCTGAAGCCACAAAACATATCTGTGTCTTATAATGAAGGTAATGCAGCCTAGAAAGTCTAACTTAGCCTATCAAGATTATTAATAAGCCTAATCGAGCATTCAGTTATAGTTTCACATGATGTGGGAACAATGAAACAAAAGAACTAGCCTACAATACATTCTTTTTTGTCTTCAGCCACATACAGTGATCAACCCTCGGGCTTGAGCATAAAACAAAATGATATTAACTCAGGATCATTCAATTAATCACAACTTGATAGAACAGATACAATACTGTGTGTAGGCTGCACATTTTTACTGTTGGAGAATGTCAGAATCACTGTAGGCCTAAAACAGTGATGATGATAATAAAAAAAAATGTTTTTCATTTCCATGTAAAATGTCAAAGCCACATGGAGCCACTGCAGAGGGGCAGAAGAGCCGCAGGTTGCAGACCCCTGGTATAGATTGTAGCTTGGGGTACAGACATGTTCTCCTGCTGTACAACTCTTTCTGACAGTGTATGAGCTGACTCTAGTCTAACGCTGAGCATGTGATTTTGCTGCATGTAAGCATGGCATTTTGTGTGTAAAAGAAAGAATTAGTAAAGCCGTTTGGGCTCTGAAAAATAAAAGTTTTGCGCATTGAAAAATAAAGCTGAATATAAAAGTTAGAGTTTGGTGTACACGGCTGAATTAATACACTCATCATAGTACAGAGTTGTCCCACAAACACACCTGTTGCTATCTAGTGGAGGATGTGCAGCCCAGCAGAAGCAGAATAACTCCAGCCTCATTTAAACCTCTCCTGCATATTTTCATCCACTCTTCTGTGGGTCGCTGTCTCACACAGAGAACCATGTGAACCTTACCAGGAACTTCACCAAATGCAGTATTATTCAATATATTACACTCTTTTCATATCTGAAATAAACATAACTTTATAGCTTGAGTCTCTATTCCCTGACTGTCAGTGATCGACACCCCCGCACACCATTCAAAGAGCCTCTTGTTGTGGTTCTCTACCAACACAAGACAATTATATAATGTGTGACGTCAGCATGTCTAAGAGTCACAGGATTCAATAGTGACAGTATTATTGTTCCACCAGGACATTTTCATGCACAAATCTGATGAGTGCTACTTTTTTATTTTAGTGCTATTCAGTTCAGTTCGACACCTTATTAGTCCGTAGTCGTAGAAATTCAGTGTGCAGCTCGGAGTGAAAAACAACAGCTTCAATTCTCAACTCCCACACTACACCCACGATTTACAGGAAAAAAAGAAAGATAGAAAGAAAGAGAGCTGCAGCAGGGAAGAATTCAGCCGCAACAGGGAACGCTGACTATCTGTTGCAAAGTGCTGTTTACCACTGTGAAAGTCTTACAGAGCAGAGCTGGAGATGTTTTATGTTCCTGTTTTTAAGCCAGCAAACTAGCTCACAACTACAAGTTAGTTTGATGGTTAGTCTCTGGCACCGCATGCTCAACAGTGTCATCTACATGTCACAAAGTCAATATCACACCACAGAAACTTAAATCTACAAAAATAGAACACATGTACCTCAACTGTTTGACTGGACTGTGTATCTTAATTATTAGCGGTAAAGAGGGAAAGTATTATTATTATTATATTGCAACAGCTCTCACACACGCTACATTAGTGTGAGAGCTAATAAATCCAACAAATTTATGTGGCCTACTTTCAACTATTTCACCACAAGGTCCATTTATTAGTTGTTCCGAGGAGGAGAGGGAGTGTGTGAGCATGGAGTCTGCCCAAGAATAAAACGACTGTTCATGACACTTTCAGTCTCAGCTTTTACACACTGTCATGACTCAGAGTGGTCCTTATGTGCTCAGAAAAAATGATATTTGCTCTTCTTCAGTACAATTTCATGACAACTGGACACACTCCATCTTCTGCAGCAGATTGGGACTGTGTAAAATAGAAAGCTCTCAAACGACGACTAAGTGGACCTTGTGGTGAGATTCTTTTATCAACTTTCCGTCTCTAAATTAACACCATTATTACGATGTATTTTCATTTCTCAGCATTTTACAAGCTGTTGTTTTATCAGCATGTTTTGCAAAAACACCTTATGACATAGTTATCACTATTAAACCAGATATGTAATCCTAACAGCAAACCAGCTCATTAACAGTTGGTTTCCATAAGTAATGCTCAGCAGTGTTAATGAAATGTTTTGTCACCCCTGTCACATCAGATGGAAATTAGCTCAAAGGCCTGTATGAGGAGAACCAGGTCAGGCTGTTGAGCTTGACTTAGAATGAGATCGTTATGCTTACAGTACATTACACACATTTTACACTCCAAACACTTTATATTGCTTGGCCACAACATTACACTTTGGGAGCTGTTTCAGGTTCAGGGTCTTGTTGACATAAGGACACTTCAACAGGAGGACAGGAGGAGTGAGGGACTGAACATCCAACCCTGTGATTAAACTTACATCAGAAAATCTTTGATGTCCTCTGAGAGACCATTTGTGGTAGAGGACAGAACACGTAGACACATTAAAAGTGCATGTTAATAATTATCATAAAAATAATGTAAAAAATAATAGTTAGTATACTGCACATCCCCTATATACAGTATTTATTTCACTTCCCGAGCCATGCATTCCTGAGACTCCTATAGCTCATGAGTCTTGTTTAATCAAGTTGTTGTCATGGGAATAAATGACCTTCTTGCTCAGTTGGTTCTGATCATGGGGTATCACTGACGTGGATGAGATGTATCCATGCAGACCTCTGCCTTCTCAGTCAGCATGGTCAGATGCAGGTGGTACAGGTCAGCCTGCTGTTTTCCCATAGTTCTTCACAGTTTTTCCTAATTTGTTTCTGTAAGTGATATTACAATGCCCATACCAGCATACAGTACAATACAATGGCACATTTGTAAAATAGAGTAAAACTTTTGTAATCAATGTTTAAAAAGCTCAGTTTTCTAAGAAGTAAATGTGCTGTTGGCCCTTCTTATAAAAAGCATCAGCACATTGGTCCTCGGAGAGTTTGTGATCTATGATAAGACCAAGATAATTGAACTTCATCAGCACCTCAAACTCCTCTCTGCTGATCCTAGATAGAGGGGGTGGCGCAGCATCATGTCCACAAACTGTGCTGCTGGTTTCCACAGTGCAGTGTCTCTTTATGAAATGTAATACCCTATCATTTAACCTATCACAGTACTGAGTAAGCACTGATCACTTGTACCATCTTCAACATGCATTGCAGATGCATTGATATTGTTCCATGATCTGACAAAACACATTATACAGTAAAGTCATACAAAAGGTTGGCTGTATAGTTAATAGTGAATGATTCAATACAGCCCCTGTGTCTGGTAGGTTTAAAGCGGAGAAATTATCCAGTATGTCATAAACTTGGTTTCCATGGATAAGCAAAGGAATAACCTGACTGTTTATTGATAGTTGCAGTGACTTAAAAGTCAGAAAGAAACTCAAACTCCATCAGCTGGAAATCCAAAGGAAAAGATCAGCTCACAGCAGTAACACCACCTAGACAAAGAAACCAACAGCGGTTCTCATTTTGCTAAATATTTTGGCAAAGAGAAAGTTGAACAATATATGATGAAAAACTGAAAGTTAATTTTTGATCCTGGAGGTAGCAGTCAAAAAAGTAATCTCACCACAAGTGGCTGTGGTGGAGCTTTCTATGCTATCACACAATCTTCCTGAGCAGATCAAGTTCCCCAGTTGTCAAAGATGTCACACCTTACCTCGTGTTTCCGGTCTATTAATGCTTTACTGTACATGCAAGATACTCCCATACTCATGTTGTACAGGTACCCATCCACTAGGGGGCAGCCATGGTTAATGTAAAATAAACAAGCTCTCATGAAAATCTGACATAAACAGTGACTTGTGGGGGGCGTGTGTGTTTGTGCGCATGTTTGTGAGAAATCAGTTATGTAACAGAGTTTTCAGAGCAAGGTCTCACCATGGTAATTAGCATTGTGCGAACACAGTGTGTTGGCCAAATAATGTGAAAGATTTGTGCTGTTCTCTTCCCAGCAACATGACCCACATTTCTCAGTAGTCGAAGCCAGAACGGAGTGTTTCGCTTTCTCAAACTACACTAGATGGAGGCTGTGTGTGTGTGTGTGTGTGTGTGTGTGTGTGTGTGTGTGTGTGTGTGTGTGTGTGTGTGTGTGTGTATTGACACACTGAGTGCCTGCCATGGTCTGAAGATTCAAAGCTCAAACCACATTATGCCTGAGCTGCCTTGTCTTGTATCTGGATCAATAATTCACTTGGAAGCAGCCAGTGGTCATGTGGTATAATGTATATTGAAGGCCTACCCATTTGGTACGTCCACTTCTCTCCCTGCTCAAGCCCAGGGCCATGTGTCAAGCACTTTGTAATGGTGTATGTATTGATTAAGTGTGATGTTTATGATGCCTGACACAGCCTTGTTTGTTTCATATGTGTGGGGCCCTAAATCATTTCTCCAACAGGTAAACATTCTGTCCATACCTCACTGTTAACCTTTGGCAGGTCAATAGGTGGTAGGAAAAGGAGACTTTCTGTTTTGGTCCTGGAGCGTTTCCAAGGCAATGGGATGTTTTCATAGCCTTAATTGCTCCTGTTAAATGGATCAGGATCATTATATTGGGTTCATGGCTTAATCTTAACTGTGGATAGCAGGTTGCAGGTGGGGGGGAGGAGAGGTATACAGAGCCAGAGAAGGACATTTATAGTTGCACTAGGGGCATAACTCAGTCAGCTCACCACTTCGTTCCTGGCTGAAAGATCTCAGAACTATTGGATGGATTGCTCTGAAAATTTGCACAAACTTTCATGAGGATGTAGCCTACTAACATTTCCTCTCCACAATAAGGTTGACATTTGGAGTTTTAAGTGTAATGTTGTGACAACTAATGTGTGGATAACCATGAAATCTGGTACAAACATTAATGTTCCCCAGGAGGAATTTCAATAACTTGCAGTGCTTTAGGTTTAGGTCAAAACTCCAAACTAATGCTTCTCATCAGCATCAGTTGTACTTCAGGTTAGAACAATTAAGCTAATGCTGGGACGTTAATATGATAAACTTAGATGGTGAACACAGTTAAAATTATCTCTGGTAAGCATTAGCATGTTAGCATACACATTTGATGTGGCACAAAGTACCACCGTTCTCTCAGTCTTCACAGAACTGCAAGCATGGCTGCAGACTGTTTTTCTTGTTCAAACTGGCATTGCAACAAACAATAATTGATGGAGGTGTGGCAATACACTGATACTGGACATAAATATATTAATACTTAATCCATTTACATGTACGTAAACCTTGACAATAAAATCTTGTTGGACTTCTGCACATCCACTGTACATCTAACTTTTGAACTCAGCATCATGAATAGAGAGGCGAAGTCTGGCCTCTTACAGTACACCTTTGGCCCATAGGAGCTCATTTCAGGAAAAAAATGTGTATAGTAGTCAATTGCGAGAGAAAAATAAAATTTGGGTCCTGTTTTGAGTTGTGCCATGAATTACAAATATGATGTTTGTCAATTTGAACGATAATTTTGCAAGTCACAAAAGTTGCAGTTTGGAGTGTAAACCACACCACAACAGCTAAGCTGAGTATTAAAAAAAAGAAAAAAAGAAAAGAAAAAAAGAATAAAGAAATTGGTCAATTGGTCAATAAGTTTTTGTGAGCTTGCCAATATACAAGTTTTTAGTTATGGGTTTTGGTGACAACACTGCTTATGCAACTGTTGTGTATACAGTCGCAAATTAGATATTTTTACCATCATATTTCATTATATTTATGGCCAAATGTGACTTTCTTGACTTTGAAAAATCATCTTATAAACTGACCAACATCATAAGTGTAATTCATGGCACAATTCAAATGGGATCAAAAGACGAGTTATCTTTCACCACTGACTAATGTACATATTTTTTCTGAAATAAGGTCCCATGGTGGTCCAGCGGAAGTTGAGGGACTTTACCTGTCAATAGAACAGGAGCCAGCTGGGCCTGTAGTTAGAGGGCTGCAAACATACTCATAGAACTGAAGTATGCCAAAAAACTACTATTTCATTTTCCTGCGTACTACGCCCTCTAATGGGCTTCCCTATTGGTTACTGTTATCTGTGCATACAGCAAGTCAGACGCAACTTCTGACTGGGTGAAAAGAAGTTAATTGGCCAGGCCACTGAACATTGCCTGCCTAGGGGGCCCCACAGCCAAATCACATGCCTTCGAGCTTAAAGCTGAACATAACCTAATTGTGTAAATCTGAACCAGATGTTGCATCAAGCAACAGGAGGAATGACAGCACACAGGGAGATTGAGTAAACGTGAAGAAACCAGACATTGTCTTCCACCACATAACCGAGTGCTTCCTGCTGAACTGTCAGAGAGGCACCTATGGCCTGTGGTCTAAGGCAGACACAGATTTCCCAAACAGTAATACTGCAGATCCCACTGGGGAATCAGGCGACAGGTAGAAGGCCAGCAGTCTGCAAACCTTTCCTTTGTTATCTCCCCACAGTGAAGCAGTGGAAGCTGGGGTATAGTTCTTGTCAAATAAACCTGCAGAGATGCAACACATCCTGTTGGAGGTAAGGAGACAGGTCCTGGTGACTTTCCTAGCCCTGAAGACACACCCAGAGCATCCCATATGTCCTGGGAGTGGAGGAGGTTAATGCATTTCAGTTGGAGCAGTGGGGCTGGAGACGTAAACCACAAATGCTTTTACTCATTTGTAAAAGCATGAGCCAGTGTTCCCAAACGGCCTGGGAGGAAAAAGAAACCCCTGCTTAAAAAACCCTTCAGTAGGCAGGTTTTGGATTGGGCATAGTCATCTGTCATGACTGATCCAAGCCGATCTTTGTACCACCTTGTGCCAGGATCCTGCAGACTAACTGCAACAGCCTCAGAGGGGATAGGGTGCAGAATGAATGAGCAAATGTGTACACCCACAGTCGAGGAGCATCGCTGAGACTCAAGCACAACCCTTTGCAATGTCCCTGCATATGAACAGGTTGACCACCAGCTGACCAAAACACTTAACTGTAATAATGCTACTGCTGCTCCTGATGCTATAAGGAAAAGCATCCACTCATTGGTAGACAAGCGAAAGTGCCAGGCTCTCATGGAGCAAGAATTGACTGTGAGCCCCTTTACAGAAGCTATGGAACTTTGGGTCTCCCTATGTGTTGAAGTGAGCCACTTCAGTGCTGTTGTCCATGACCAGCTTCTTGTAACTGAGGTGGTTCAATTGTAATTGTACCCACACAAACCTAATGCCTACAGTGGCTTCCCTACTGTCTGGCTACACTAGAAGCACCAAGTGGTAAACGGCTGAAAACAACGACTGCGCCAAAGGCAACATGACTGGCTAGGGTCAGGTTGTGGAGCCTGCATTGTTTGTCGTGGTTTAGGTGCAACTCCACTTGCACAAACCCTCAGCGTAGCTTCCTTCTCTACAGCTGCCCTCGACACACCACCAGGTTGCGGTTGGCACCAGTCAGAAACATACATACATGACCATGTCCGCTGTTATTCTAGCAGGTGTCACCACATTCCGTTCCATTAGCCAGCCCACTAGAGCTGCTCTGCATTCATCTGACATACCTGTGTACATATGTGCCTTATGAAGTGATGGTGCGAGAGCTAGGTTAGAACACTTGTTTCCATCTGTGTGGGGGTTTCGGTGCAGTTTCAGCACAATTTGAAAAACGTGCGTTTGGGCCAGAGAACTGAAACAGGAGGCTGAAAACATATGGCTGACAAGTCTATCATGATTGTGAAGCTTCAAATCAGTTGATATTGGTAATTATTGATGACCCTTCCTTTTTATCATTTTTAAAGACCTGGCAAAAAAAGTTTAATTTAACCTCTTTATTTTTTTTATTTAACCACTTTATCAATGCACACAGGTTATATTATGTTAACACAACAAGGAAAAACACATAAATTAAATGACATAAATAAGTTAAAATACTGTCATACTGGTGTCAACCACAATTTCCTCTCTGGCAGCGCTAACTTTCTCACTCTGGTGGAAATGGATGTGCTTGTGTTGCTGTTGTGTATTGCTATCATTTTATTGCCACAACAATATGTGGAAGTGCATGCTTCTGTCATATCTATGGCATCATCCAGTCACATTTGAGGTGAATCAGCAGATGTTACGGCATGTGAAAAACCATTATGTGATGTAGCATCCCAAAAACATGTATATACAGTATATCAACCAGGCATCCTGACATATCGTGAACCAGAAAATCACAGGAATTAATTCCCATGTGTGCCACCATACAAAGAACCTTGTGATGGCTCCTGTCCTCGTTTCCTCCTCCAACACCAATGTCCCATTGGAGCTGGAGAGGAAGGTGTGTAAAATTCCCCAGAATGGAGGAAGTTGGCAGCAGACTAGGAAAGTGTGCCCCTGCATCAGCATCCGGTCCAGTGAGCAAGGCCGCCTGTTGTCACCGTCCCGCAAAGGGGCAAACATGTGGGGGGCTGCCGAAAAATACTACTGGGATACCTCCATGCCAGTACCGTCAGGCTGATGGTGAAGTGGCCATATGAATGAGTGTAAGCAATCATGCTATGACGCGATCATATTTCCACTGGGAAATGGGTCACTCTACCCAGTATCAGTCTTTTCACACTGAAGGAGAGAAGGAAGAAAATATGCCCTCGATGGGTGCATCTGAAACAGCATTTGTATCAGTGTAGTAAGGTTACTGGTGAATCAAGGAATTTGCGGAAGGAATTGGAGCTAGAGGCTGTGAGTCAGTGAGGGAAAATACTAGCTACTGGCTAACCTAAATTTCAAATACTAGCAAGGTAAGATGTAGCTAGACCTAGCCAGCAAGTGTGGCTAGTGCCACAGCCTGACCCCCATATTCCACTGGATACGGTACGGCTGCGTTACGGCTGCGTTACAGCTCCGGTACGGTTTTGCTCCGTCGTCGTCGTCCGGCAAACCCCACCAGTTGCGTTTTGAGTCCGCCACGGCGCAGCTCCGCCGATCAGCTGGAGTTGCGAGACCGAGGAGTTCTCGCGATAATTACGTAATCGCGCGCAGCCGCAGTTAAAGGTCCGTGTTTATAAACACAACAACACACAGAGAAACGTTTAGTTACCAACAAAGGAGTAGAGGAACGGTGGACCTGCTTTGATTTGTCTTTCTACCATGGGTAAGTAGCCTGTTTATATATAAATGCTTAATTTATTTACTGTTTCTGTTGGAAATGCTATCTGTTTAGAGAGTGCTCTGTTTTGTGCTAAGTTTACCTATTGTTGTTGTTGTCCTAGCCTACATTTGTACACAACACGTTTTGGTGACGTAGTTACGTAAAATATCATCCGGCGTCAACACGGAGTGTTTTATTTTGAAAGGTAACCGGATGTTTTAATGTTGTGTTGGTGTCTGACTTCCGGTTTCGCCATATTTGCTCTGTGCTGAATTGCTGCGTTGTGCTGCGGCGTCCGCAAAAATAGAAGTCCTGCGTATCTGCTCCGCAGGGCTGCGGACTGCCGGAGCTGGCACGCAGCAGACACGCAGCGCAGCGGACCTGGTGGAAATTAACACATAGACTAAAGTGTTACGGATCAGCTCCGCCGCCGTGGCGGAGCTGTAACGCAGCCGTACCGTATCCAGTGGAATATGGGGGTGAGCAACACCAGCTAGCCTAGGTAATTAGCAGATGTGTGAGTGTGGCAGTGGGAATGCAGGAATTAATTGGAGACGTGCTGGTCGTATCCCCTGTGGTATGGTACCACGGCGAGTTAGCCACTGCCGAGGTCCTTCCCAGCGCCGGGCAGAGCCAAGGGCTGAAACAGGTAACAAGAATCTTGACAGGACTGCTAAGAGGGGTATCATAGTGACACTGGAGGGTGTAGCGGTATTACATAACGTGTGGACACTACCTCCTCATTGGGCAATGAGTGTAAAGATCAGTCTTAGGGTGCTTGACGGACTGGGGTTGACTAAGAGTGAAGCCCGTTGGAATCCTTCAAAACACTGGAAAGTCTTCAGGTGTATTTGTGATGCATTGTTCCATCTGCATCTGAGGACTGTGGCTGTCTTTTTGAGAATTCACAGCTACAGTGTGTATATTAATGTTTAAATTTCTGCAATAATATGCACTTTAACTGTTATTTATTAAACAGATAATGCTCAATAAATGATAATGGTGAGAAGAAAAGGATGCTTTTCATTATGGTTATAGAAAGTGGATTAGGGGCACAAATTCTTCATATTCTGCTATTGTGTTGCAGTGATAAAAACTAACATGATTGACCAAATCTCCACTATTCAAAGAAATCGATCTGAAGGGGACTTTTCTAAATGTATCATGACTGAGGCCACCCATTCAGTTCCACTAACTTCTTTCAAATAATGAGGAAAAGCATCTACGAGTATAGCATATCAAAAAACATCTGTTATGAGTCCTGGCAGCTACTATACTCACACAAACACACAAATCAGGGCAGGGCACCTCCCTTGGGCACACTAAAAGGTCTTTCGTAGCATTCAAAGGCACTCTCGCTCTCTCAATCAATGGAAAGTTGCCTGCCAGGCTGTGTTACTGGAGACCAGAGCTTGGCTTTTACACTCAGTGGTTTGATAAGGCTCTGACTCAACACCAGGCAGAGTGCTGCTGGCCATCACAACAAAGACAGAGTCTTAAGCTTCACAGTTTTCTCACATATCCGCCACGTATTTCAGGTCAAGACAGATTTAAGACCACAGTGATATTACACAATGAAAAAAGGACTACACATGCCTCAGGGAAGTATTTCAGACGTTGGGAAATCTTTAGTAAGTTGGTAAAATGATACAAAGATCACAAGATAATTATAAAACATAAAACTCACACAGCCTCAGTTAGACTCACACACAACCGATTCAACAACAATCAATGACTATATGAGCTAATCACCAAACTCAGATCCCAGAAACAGGGACTGTTGGTTTGGTGCTGTCCTAAAACAACCTTTATTTTATTATGCTTTTGCCCACAGGGGCCGCCAGAATCAACAAATCAAAGTTCCTTGTAGCCACTTTAAGCAAATGATCTGAATAATTATTCCACCACTGTCCTCGTAAATACATACAGATACCTCAGATAATTGTGTTGAGTAGATAGAACACAGGTATATGGAAATGCTCAGGTTCACTACAGGCAATAAGGATACAGCTCCGTGTCTGGAGCCATGGGCAAAAATGAGTTGCTGGGCCTCTGTTTCAACATGTAAAGTATTCGTACGCTGCAATATTATGTAGCTCAGGATTGCTGTGTGGTAATATTAGACACAAATTAATTAAGCAATATGCACCATGTAACTAGATGTATTGTAAAACTATATTTTGTCAAAGGGCCACAAGATTGGATAACGTAGTAAAACTAACTTCCAGGCCCTTGTTATAGGAGTAGACACTGTGAGTTATAGGTGCCTATTCTCATCAAATATCAACAACATGCCATCCCAAATCTTTCTTATTTGGCTCAATATAAGTCCATTAAAATCATTTGTCACTTCAAGCGGGAAATGTGAGTGTTGAACAGCCATCATTGATGACAACCTTTTCTATTTACCTCCATTCATTTACCCTGGTGTTTATATTTGCTTGCAGATTGCACTAAAACCCTGTAGTCATTAAGTGCATGTATTGGATATTTTAATATTTATGGCTTACTCTGTGCTCTCAGTCAGGTCTAATTCTTGAAGTCATGAATAATTCTACACACTCAGATGAGCACAAAACAACAACAAAAGTGCCCTGTGCAACACACATTTGGAGCTCACTGTAGGTTTCACAGCGTAAACTGAATTATTTAGTGATTAATCACAACGCACCATGAGAATATAAAAGCGTAACAAATTTATGAATATTAAAATGGTTAACAGACCTTTTCCTGTTCCCTCTCACCCTGGCACTGTTTATATTGGCAGCAAACAAACATTCTGAACTGCTCATTTCCAAACCTATGAAACCTCAACTTTGTGCCCCAGAAACACCCCAATGTGCATTAAACACAAAAAAATACTTATTGACTGTCAAAGTGCTTACCTAAATAAACCTAAGTACCAGGCTTTAAAAAATGAAACGGATGGAACGCGTGTTTTCTCATTTGACCCAGGTTAAAAGAGTAATCATTTACCAAGAAATGTATCAGAAAGAATCAGACGCATGTGACTCAGAAATCAGCCAGGTCAAGCACAGTGACTGCCAGACCACAGCAGCCAGTCAGCTGACTGACTGCAGGAAGGGAGAGGAGGGGGCGAATGATGAAACACACCAGGACTGCAGGCAGTGAAGCATTAAGGACTGTTTATTGTACCCAGTACAGATTATAATAAACTCAGCAGTGTAAGAAACACATTGTGAGGGGAGGGGACTGAAGCCTATACAATTGCAGACAATCCCTGTGTCTGGGGTGGAGCCCATGATATACTGTGTCTTCACTGGGGCCATTGCTGGAACTCTGGTCTTTTACATACACATACACACACATACACACACGCGCACACACACACACATACATGCACACACACACACATACATGCACACTCACCCACGTGCACACGCACACATACATGCACACACACGCACGCACACACACACACACACCCACACCAGGCAAGATAATAACATCTTCTCATCTATTCTCCAACCCAATACAGAGGCCTCTTAAAGAAACAGTCTGCAGTAGTTGCGTCATAAGGATCAAGATTGGTTTTTAAAAAGGTACATATCTATTAGAGCCAGAACTATACAGCTTATACATTAAAATCAAAACAAATGCAGCCTTATAGCAAAAATATATACTTTATATACGTTTTTCTTTGCCCCCATTTGGAAACATAGATAATGAACACAAAAAAATGCAGAGAATATCACAAATATCATCTTTGTCCAAAGACAGTAAAGCGATATGTTAGTGGACACAGTCTTGACTGATTACACCATGCGAAGAGAAGCAGAAGTCTCCTGTTGACAACGTGATTGGCAGAGTGGTGCCCAAAAGAGGGTGTCAAAATGTCACCCTTCTTTGTTTTGCATGCAATGTCCTGATGCTCCTGCCATACTGGTGCATCAGAGGAACTAGTACACTGCCGAGGAAACATTAAGCACCCAGACAGAAATACAAAAATGTGACCATTTATCATACATAATAACTTCTTAGGCTTTTATGAATGATCAACGCCGCAGGGAAAATATGTACTTGCGTTATGTGTCCCTTTTGAAATGGAGGAGATGGAGTGCTAATCATCTCTACAGTTGAGCAATAAAAGGACCCAGCATTGATGAACAGACATGAGAGGAGTATACTGTATAGACTGTGGGCTCCTACCGTGGGGTGCAGTCTCTAAAGGGAAGCAGACACAATCTCGTACACGGGCAGAACGATTAAAGAACGTAACATTTACACGAGAGAGCAGCCCGACCGACTAGCCTGAAATACAGCAACGCCCCAGTAACCTGAGAGTTCTGGGTCTCTAAAGTTTCAACAAAACTGTAAAACAGCTGACATATTAAAATTAAAAAAAAACTGCAGTCCTATCTACAGGAAACAAACTGATCAGTGGGTGTAGAATATGTTGTGTGTTTTGTTTTTTTGTCAATCCGTCTTTGCAAATTAAAGCCCTTTCACGGATATTGTAGTTCAAATGTGGTGACATGAACATGGGGGGACCCAAAAAGGCATCTATAGAATGAATAGTGCTGCATTTAGATTATCTCATCAGATTTTTCATGTTTTTACTCTGTTGGTTATTTGATTGTTTTTAAGAAAAGCAGATTGTCACAAACTCAGAAATGCAACAACACTTTCAGTCTTGTATAAAGAGGGTGTCTGTCCGTTCTTTTTAAGTCGGCGGCGTATGGCCTTGCTTCGCTTGGTCTCCATAGCAACATCAGCCCGTTGCCTTACTTTAGTTAGCTTGTAAGGTGGGCAGAGCTACAGAGTCCACTTCACAACCCTCTCCCTTTCTCTCTCTCTCTCATATGATGGCGTAGAAGACGAGCTGTCGCAGGTTGTTCCCTCATTCATTCTTAGCTTGGGAGCTTACAGAGTTTATGAAGGTTTTCCAGGGAGCAGGAGAGAGAGCCATGAAGGAGTCGAGCGCCAGGTTTTCCTTGCCAGCAGCTCAGCAGTTCCAGCTCTGGATTTTAGAGTGGGCGTCGAGAGACTTTGGGAGTGTTTGCGTGTAAATGTGTGGTGTGCGTCGCGACCCTGCATCTGGTTAGTAGCTGTAGCCGTCTGGGAAGGGCAAGCCTGCCACACACTGCTCCCCGACGTCCAGCAGGTAGGGAGTGGTTTCGTCGTAGTGGGTGAGGGGCACAGTGTCCTCGTCCAGCCCCGGCAGACTGTCCGGGTCGACCTTCAGGTTGGGCCTCTGGTTGTCAGGGAAAGCCATGGAGAAGAGAGCCTCGGGGTCACACACAAACTTGTACACGTACCTCTCACCAGCCACCTAAGAAACGAGACAGAAGACATATTTAGCTCACATATGAAACCACCTGATTAATACTGCTTGTGCATTTTGAGTGAGTAACATCATATTTGACTTCCTTCACAGACTCTACAGACTTAATAAGTTCACCCAAAAATGTAAACTCAGTCATTATCTACCCACTCCCATGCTGAAGGAAAGTCGGGCAAAGTTTCATAATCCACAAAACATTTCTGGAGCTTCAAAACAGTGTTGCGACATTCTCCTAAATAACTGGAACTGGGACTTGTTTTAAAATGTAGAAAAACAAGTGAAAGAAAACACATAAAATGGCTCCATACAGCTTGCCTGGTGTATTCCAAATCTTGGGAAGCCCAGAGACCACAAACTGATTTTTAAAGATGTTATTTACACCCTTTTATAAGCCAAATTAACCCTGTTGCTGCTATCCTTAAAGTGTTGCCATGCACATTATCCATGTAGAGGATGTAAATAACGTCTTTTCAAACAATTGAGGATCTCAGGGCTTCTGGAGACTCAGATTACACTGGACGAGCCATTTTATGTTTTCTCTGTTGTTTGTTTTTACATCTTAAAACAAGTCCCCATCTACTTCAGTTGTTTAGGAGAATGCTGCATCACTGTTTTGCTATGAAGCTCAAGAAAAATTTTGTGGACTATGAAACTTCACCTGATATTTCCATTATCATCCAAATTTTAAATTTTTGGGTGGAACATTGCCTCCAGTAGTCATCGGACTCCAGTACATTAACCTGACTGATCCACCCATACTATTTTTTCCTACAAACTTATACACTAGTGTAAAATGTGGATCACAATCTAGTAGACGTCTGAGGAAACAAACACTAAACATAACTACACTAATATATTCAGTAGAAGAAGAAATGTGGCCTTTAGCCTAGTATTCATTGCAAATCTGGCTGTGATAAGAGTCTGTATCAGAACACCCCGACCCCCATGCTTTTACTCACATATCACTACCGAGACTATTTGAGCCCACATGCAGCACAAAGTTGCTGAGGCAAAAAGGTGGAGGGAGAAAAAACAAAATGGTGAACGTGCCTTTACCTTCTGCATGATGCCCTTTTCGTAGTAGTAACGCAGCGAGCGGCTCAGCTTGTCATAGTTCATGGCCGGTCTGTTCTTCTGGATGCCCCAGCGACGAGCCACCTGAGACCACACAAGACACATAAACACAAAGAATTAACATTAGCTTCAGAGAATTAGAACAACATAAACCCATATATTACAAATGTGTAACATGAATAGATGTGAACAGTTGTGGACAGTGGGGACTGACCTCCTCGGGCTCAATGAGCTTGAACTCCATGCCACGCCCAGTCCAGGCGATGAAGTGACCGTTGGCTGGGTCATCCAGTAATGTGACCAGGAACTGCCAGAGCTGCAGGGAGCCGCGGCGCTGGTAGGGAGGTCCGTCACGATAGACAGAAGGTTCCTGTTTGACTTTACCTGCGAGTGGAAGGAGGAGAGAGTACAGAGAAATAAAGAGGCAGAAGGGGAGAGAGTGAAGAAGAAGAAAAGTGTCAGTCAGCACTGTTCTCCACCACGACCACAGTGTGGTGAGACATTCCTGCCAGATGGTCACTGTGAAGTGGACTTGCTGTTCATTATGCACCATGAGCAGTCAAAGGACTGGACTGTGTCCCAGAAAATACCCACAGTACAACAGTTTATGAGCAGCATACAATATTTTGGGTTTAAGTTGAATGTTTTTTTATTGTTTTTTCAGTCTTACCTTCTAATCTTTCAGGGACCACACAGGTATCATCAAAGTACAGCTGAGGATCTCTGTCAAAGGAGAAGCCTGGAGTAGAAAACAGAAAGAAATGCAACATTAATCGGATGAAAGTGTAACAGCAGATAGAGCGTGGGAAACAGGCTTATGTGCTGAAATGAAGGCCAGTGACCACGTTCAACCTCGAGATCCAAACTGCATACAAAGCAATATAGCTGGGCAGCTTCCCAAGAGTGGAAGCTCGTATTGTGCTGAGCCTCTGCCAGCTGCTGATGTGAGAAATGCACTGCGTGTGGAGCAGCTACACAGTATTTACTGATAGATTCACTTCCCCTTGAGCCGTCATTTCAATGCTGCCGAGTGCTATTCTTTCACCAGCAGCTCGATAAGTCAGCAGGTTCAGGGTCACAGAGAATGGACTCCACTAATGAAATTATTCAAACATCTGAGACAGAAAAAGACAAAAGCAGACATAATCTGAACTTACTTTCATGGTTATTTTGGTAGAAGCTCCCCGCTCTCCCAAACGATGACTGACAGTTAGGCACTTCTGTAAACAAAGAAGAAGGGTGCATAAATTTAGACCAGAGACATCCTCACTGTCATATCAAATGTGGAATACATCAAAGTCTACCTCACAGCTGACAGATATATCTGGATCACTGCCACTGTGTACAAAGATACATGGCTTTGATACTTAGCATCTGGTTGATTCTATGTTTATGGAAGAGACATTCAATCCAAGCTATATTAGTGTGTTAAGTCACATTGATAAATATATATTATAGGTATTAACGGTCAAACATGATGGCTGCTTTAATGGCCAACCAAGTACCATATTCATCTGCAGATCCAACAACTGGGCTGAAAATGCCCAAACACACCCACACACTCCAGTAGGAGTGGACTAAATCCCCGATCAGAGGAGACTCACAGCACATAACATCCCTTGCATGTCTACCGAGCCTGTAAATAAGATTAGCACCATGGTTGCTGTTTTAAATCTCAATGACAATCGAGTTAGGCCAGTCCTCCCCCCAAGGGGTCAAGGCCTGTCTTCCGTTGGCAGCGTCTCTGCACTGCGTACCAAGCGTCTCCACCCCCACCCATTATATTGTTTCCTGTCTACTGATAAGACAACCAGAGATCAATCTTGAGCAATGTTTCCTCAAGTCTGTGTCTCCTCTCGCTCTAACTTTAGGCAAGAGTCTGGAGGAAGTAATTACCACGCATGCAGAAAAACAGAAAAGATAAACTTCTGTCAAACACCGATAATGCATTGGTTCAAATTGTGGTTTCACATGAATGGTTTTGTCACTGTCTGTGGACCACTGACGCTGCAGTAACAATATGTTCCATGTCGGTATGCCGAACATGCGCTTCTTCCATCCATCTAGAGATACTAGGCCTCTGTGATGCAGATATTTAAAAGGCCATAAGAAGCTAAGAGGATTTGTCATTACATCACAGCCCGCCAGCCGGTCACACACCAGGCAGAAAAGGAATGAGAGTATATGAGAGCGAGTGAGTGAAAAAAGATATAATAAAAAAAAAAAAAAAAAAAAAGAGTTGCAGTTTCAGGAAAAGAGGATGTTAATGCATCAGAGCGGGGACAGCAGCTGGGTGTGTGGGCGTTAGGATCAAACAAAGCGCCGTCAGTAGCTCTGCCTTGTTTGATTTATACCATGTGAGTAAACTGCAGCTCTGCCACCACTGTTTGACAAGGCTTTTTGGAGAGGACTGGCACCAGTTGTCCTCTTGTGTATTCTACAAAAACAAGTGGAGAATCACCAGGCTCTTACAACCAACTGGCTGTGCTGCAGGTCACTAAGTCCTCTGAGGGAACTGGCCTAGATCTATTCCAGGTAAGCTCAGTGAGGAGGTTCTCTGCACCTGGCTGGATGACCCATTTACTTTTTGCCCTTGGAGGCTTAGGCTGTGCTAAAAGACCCACTTTTACTTTACTGGCATGACTCTGGAGGAGTGGTGCAGATTAGGCTCTGAGGCACTAGCACACGCTTTGTGGGCATGTTTGTATGAAAGGAGCACCTGTGTATCCAGGCCTCTGCTGCATGCTAAAACTCACAGGCATGTGGTAGTGCCCAGAACAAATATGGCAGGGCACATTCCCTACCCTCTGTCTGCTCTACTTGTATGTGCCCTGAGACAATTACTTTCACACAGTGTTGTCAGAAGTACCCAGGAGCTGTACTTGAGTAAAAGTTGAAATATTGTGTTAAAACATTACTTTGGTACAAGTGAAAGCCACACATGCTAATAGTAGATCAGTAAAAGTATCTGATGTTGAATGTAGATTACTGGATTGATATTCAGTATTTTTCAGATAATCAGAATAGATGTATTTTTTTTTCTCATTGGAGTGCAAATAAAATAAATACATTAAAAAATGATATACACTGGCTCTGATGCATCATTTAATCTGCAAAGTAACTAGTAACTAAAGGTATCAAATGAATAGTGAAGTAAAAAGTATAAAGTACCAGAAAATTCGCACAGCTCACAATGGACTTCACAGAGCAAGTGCAGAGATGTAGATAAGCTCCACAGGGATATCATGAGAGGTAATGGACTCTTCCCTGCTCTAAACCCTGCTACTCACCAGAATCGAAGCAGAAGTCACGAGGCTCCTGCTTGATGGCCATGGGGTGGAAAGCAGCCTGACGTGGAGGGCCTTGGGGAGGACCTGGGGGGCCCATGGAGGGGACACCCTGCTCGGTATATCGTGGGTCGATGAGCTCTTGCTTGAAACCCTGGGGAGGCACGGCTACCAACGGCTCTGACATCTGCCGGTGGTACGGTGGCCGGCTGTCACGTGGCAGACTGTTGTTGCTGCTGCTGGCGGGCTGAGGCAAGAACTGGGTGCGCCCCTGGCTCTCTGATGGGGGAAAAGGTAGACATGGCTCTGACATCTGTCTCTGGAACCTACAGGTGGAGGGGAAGTGACAGGACAATGTGAATAAGCCTCTTTGTTGAAACACGGAAAGCAAATGAAGAGAGGTTCAAGAGGTTCAACGGTGAGTGCTCACCTGTGCTCAGGTGTGAAGTTGTTGGCATCCTGGTTGATGGGTGCACAGGGCACGACGAAGGGTGGGCTGTGGACTGGGAGTGTTTGCTGGTTGGGAGATCCTGCGCTTGCCGTTATAGGCTGTTGTACGTGCAGTGGATGCGGCCCTGGGGTCGGATTGGCTACATGGGGGTGAGGAGGCGGGGTCTGCTCACTCAATGGGTGTGTTCTTCCTGTGCTGGTGGGGCCGCAAGGAGAGACTGGTGTTGAGGGGGGAGTTAATGGCTTGAACCCAGGGGTGGGTTTCCTGTCACAGGCACTGTGGACAAAGAGATTCAGTCAGAAAAAACATTAATCACAGAGGGACAAACAATATGTTGTCCTGTCACTGCTGCTGTGCTCAGCTTAGACTGGTAGACTACAGATATCATTAGTCACTACATACCTGTAGCTGTAAAGGCACTTCTCTCCGTAGGGCATGGGACTCCTGTCCTGGCGACAAGGAGAAAGCTCTTTGGAGGGAGTCAGCTCTCGTTTGATCTTGGCTGGTGGCGGGCCATGAAACATCACTACGAGGAGACATAGAGAGAAGGAACAGCTGAGTGCATGAGATAAACTCCAGATATCACCTAATTGAAGCCATAAACAGAAGTGCAGCAGTTATCTTAACCACATTTGGAACTGATGGATAAATGGACGTATGGACAGTGTCTGTGTATTCCCTCGACTGACAGAGCCACTTAGCAGCAATTTATCATGTGCCCTAATGACGGTCGACTCTGGGCTCTGAAAACAACCATCCATCCACCACTGCTAGGTAGCATGATACTAACTGCACTATGCACACAAAAGCTATCAAACTTCTCGTCTGATTCCCATTAGGGCAGGCCAATACCAATACCCATGAATCAGTGTGGCTGTAATCTAATGGCGCTGAATGATTTTCTTCTCCCGTGCTGTAACCATTAGACACTAGCAGCAGCTCTCTGCAAATCGGCTGCAGTTTCCGGGGCGCCACATAATAGCCAGGCAGAAACTAGATCCCTGGGCACAGAGGAGCGGGAGCCAAACAAATCACCCATGGTGCTGATGGACCTAAGCAGAGCTAACAATGGGCACGTGAGCTCCCCTGTGCGCGCTCTGAAAACTAATGGCTCGAGTGAGACTCCTCACGCAGAGAACAGTAAATAATGGGCAGATTAGACATCTTTTCTTACTCTGAACTGGTGGATTAACCAACAAGCACCCGGCGTGCACACTCCTCTCCTGCGCAACCTCAGCTAAAACATTAATTCTAAACATTTGAAACGCTTTCCATACCAATTTTTGTTGTATTGATACACCTGTACAAGCTGCATTTCCTGTCTCCTCTCTGACAGAGCTGGCACATGCACTGCTGCAGTGCCCACATAGCCCAACTCCTCCAGAAGTAAATTTACTTAGATGCTGTTGTTCTGACAGACAAGCCTTGTAATATTCATCTTTTAATAAATCTAGAATTTTTGCCCTTTGTGTTGTGTCATTTTTTCCCTGTGGCATTAAAAATTATATTGAATGTCAATATTTTTCAGGGTATTGAATTGAAGTTAGAAATTCCAGTATCGTGACTACACTAACCTCTAATAGACTGAGAGTTCTCCTCCATCACAGAGTAAAATTATACGTGGTTTGGCCTGAGTTGGTGAACCGGTGCTTCACCCCATGTGATGCCCTACTGACTGTAGCTCACATTGGAAAATTTCCTTTTGGTGAATAGGCAACTTGTGAGAGAGAAAGGCTGGCAGCCTAGCAACAGAAGCAACTGCCAAACTCACTTCCCCTGTATCTGAGACCCACACAGGCATGCGCGCACACACACACACAACAGTGTGCTGACAATACAAGGTCAAGGACTACACCATAACGGTCGAGTCCATACAGTATAAAGCAACAACCTTCGATGGGGCCCTCTTTAAAATACATACATCTAAATGCATGCAACCTCAATTATGCTACAGCACTATGGACAAGTGGTCAGTTTGCAGCTCACTTTGCCACAATAACCAAGATTTAAAAGGCAGCCCTGACAAAGACAGGCAGCAACCACACCCTGTCTCCACCTCCTACACATCAGACGAAAACATAAACTCACAAAGACAGAGAGGAGGGGGAGGTCATAAAATGCTCCATTGGGTATAATTCAAATATATCCCTCAGCTGCAGCCTAAAGGCAATGTGCAGAGACAAACAGCCGGCTGTAAGGAGCAGTTTTTTGGGGGATGTGAGTTATGGGGAGCAGGACTGAAAGAGGCAGCTCGGAAGCTGCCCTATCCACTGGAATCTAGCCCACTTCAGCAGCAGGGCCTGAGTGCGAGAAAGTGTGAAATCAGATTAGGAGCTTGGCTCATGTGATGCCCCATGCCAATCGGCTGATTAAACTCAAAATGGAGGGAGGGAGGGATAGAGCAGCTTTTCCCAGAGCTGTGTTTTGAAGACGGAGAATAGTGTTTGTCCTCGGCAAGACGAAGAAATGTTGATGAAAGACGGCTGACCTGTACATGTGGTCAGGGACAGTCACTCAAAAAGAATAAGAGCTCCTTTCTCAAAGCAAAAACGTATGAATCTGACTTTTGTAGTGGTGAAAATATTTGACGCAGTGCTGCATAAATGTAAAAAAGCAGTTACAGTTTCTGTTCAGAGGACACATACAATAGAACAATAGAAATCAGGTACTCACAGCTATCCGACTGGAAATCTGGAACAAATTGTTCGTCATCAGGCACCTGGGCTGTGAGGACATAAGAGAATGACGCATATGTGAGAAAACTCAATGCATACCCCTGCTGACCTCTTTATAGCCAACAACCTAACACTAGACCCTTTAAGTGCCCAAAAGCAGGAGAAAAAGGCAAAAGAAGGGAAAGAAAACAAGGAAAAGGGAGAACGGTAATAAATAAAATACTAAAGAAGAAAGTGAACAAGTGACAAGAGCTACTTTTAGGGCAGATATAAGGAGTCTTGGACAGCAGTTTCTCATGCACTGGACTTTGCTCTTTGTGCTCTAATTACTAGTGCAAAAATGACGATCTTTCACATTCTCATCAAGTTAATCTTTAATCATTTAACTTGGCCAATTTCATCCAGCATCAAAAAACAATAGACTAAGAGACTCTCCGTTGGCTGGGTGTAGTAGAGTGAAGTGAAACACAGAGTGTTTTCTATACCAAGACCAGCATAAAACACAAAATAAAATTATCAGAAAATTATTATGGAACTCACCTTCTGCAATCCAGATCTCCTGCAGCTGACTGAGGTCTTGGAAGAGTTCTGGAAATCAAGAAGTGAAAGATATTAAATAAAGGTTCCCTCCAATCTAAATACATGTTCAAACACAGGATACTCACAAATATATTCATGGCATCAAAGCAATGTTACCTTCTGTGTCCTGGGCGAGCTCTGTGTCGACAAATTTCCTTTTCCTGTCGTTCAGAGGCCTGTTGTGAGATGGTTCCTCCACATGAGACTTGTGCTGTTGGGAGAGAAAAGATGAAGAAATGTCAGAGCATCAACAGAAGATGCCACTTCCTTCCCAATGGACAATGCAGATGGTATCTAAGTGTGCTATAAATGTACAGTGATCTATGGTGGCCACAGGGAGGGCCATCCATAATACACAGCCATGAGTTGAAAGTGGTGATGAGATGTTTGAGGCTGGCGTGTGACCACTTACACTGGGTGGGACCATAAATGGGACTTGCTGGTCATAGAATCCGTCCATGTTATCTGGGTGATTGGGGGGCTCCAATATCGGGGGGAGGGGAGGTGTTCGCTTTAAAGCGACAGCGCCTGGGTCACTCTGTGGGTCACTGGAAAACAAAATTGATGGTGGAAACATGAAGCGGGAGTACAAAGCTACAAAGATATCAATTTCATACATCCACAATCAGAAACTTTTTCAAAAGTAAGTCTTTTAGTCATAATAAAGGTGAACACAATGACAGTTAGACCTCACTATTAAGTGCAATACAAGATTTCAGATTAAACTGTGTCCAAAGGGTTGTGATTCACTTCTATAATATTTTTCATGGCCATACTTTGTGCTGCGCTTCATCATATGGAGATGTGTTTATGTGGCAGCACAACTGCACCAACCACCATCTCCGTCCAGCCTTTTATTTAACCAACAAATAGATCTTTGAAAAGAGTGATGCTGAGCGAGAGGAGGCTGCACAATGTAAACACACAGTCATAATGGAACACATGTAGTTATACAGTACACCGTTATATAAGCCGCACTCACTGGCCATCTGTGGCCATTACTTTCCACTCTACATCAGCCCGGAGATCAGGAATAAAAGACTTGGAAATGTGACTCTTCAGAGTCTGTCTATGGTCTGTGGCATGTGCGGCACCAAGTATTCCAAATAAGCCACTTATAGAGTTGGTTGGCGTCCTATTGAGGCATGAAACCATAAGAATTGAAGTTGCCTTTAGAATTGGCAGAATCAGAAGTGTCTGTTCCCCTGTGTGTGCTACTATAAAGTTAGAAACACAAAGTTCCCTTTAAACAACAATAACACAGCGCTAACACTGCTCTCTTTCCTCACATCTCCCTCAGCGGAGTGATATGACTCACTCCTCAATCTCCTGTTAATGGATGACGAACACAGGATAGCTGCTGGGCAATAATTACAGGCGCGGAGCACACATAGCACTTATAACATTAACTCATTGTAAGGCCTTTGTTTGGAGCATGTGTTCACAAATCACATTGATCGCAAGAAGGAAGTTGCCATCAACAACTTTATAGGCTCTAGTCTGACGTGCTATACACAAGAGTTAAAATAGTAGTAGGTCAAATAAGGCAGTAGATTGGGAAATGTTATGTTTTTTGTGAGGATAACTACTTTATTATCAAGAAACAACTATAGTAATGACATTTAGGACAGCAGCGTCGACTATTACAATATTATTATCAGGTTAAACTTCAGGAAAAATTAAACTAGGCTATATTGTGAAAGTTGGTCCGTAAACGCACCAAAAACTAGATTTAGTTTACCACATGCGGCTCTTAGAGTTACACTTAGTTTTCACCACAGCCTCACAGCTGCTGCAGGAGCCTGCATTTAAAAAAGTAACAAGTCAAACTTTAAAAAACAACTCATCAGCCCGTTAAGGTCAGAAAAATCAGGTGCATTCTCCTTAAAACTTTGGTGTTTCAGCCCAGGCTGGTCGGGCCGCCGCTCGGGGACGAAGATCACCCGACACCCCCTGCCTCCTCCTCCTCCACCTCCCCCTCCCCGCCCTTCCCCCACCCATCCCTCCCTTGTTTTTCTCAATGAAGTGAAACTCGACCCGTGTGGAAACACAGGGGGAGGAAAAAAATGGCCCGTCCATTCATAAAAAAAATCACAAACCCTGACCGCGCTGATAAGCCACAGCCAGTATCTACGCAGATAAACCGAGGACCAAATACAGCGCATGCTGGACTTTAAAACGAAATACGGTGTTTACTTAACGAAAAAAGGAGCCGATATAAAATGGTTGCCTAAGTACATATCTTTCAATAAGATGGCGTTGTACTTGTTTGTCTAAAATAGCGTTAGAAAAAATATATGGCCAAACCACGGCTTCATAAAAGCAACTTTTCGTCGAAATAAATATTGCAGCTTACCGTGTCTGTGTGTATATCTCCTCTGTGTCGAAACAATGCAGTAGAAATATCCACAAGTAAAAAAAACAACGTGTCGATAGTCGTGTAGTCGTCTGCGCTCAGATAAACTGATGCGTCTCCTTCGACTCACAAAACTTGACTGAGCTTTTCGTTAATGGCCCGGTCAGTTTTCCCCTGGGCTCGAGCGGCACACAGAGACACGCGCTAATTGGTCAATCGACTCTGTCCATTATGTGGGTAGCCAATGGCTTCTCCGGAGCTAATGAATTATGCATGACTCCCTGTTTGGCCAATCAGAGCGGCGCAGTGGCCTATTTTTATGAATGGCTGGATTTCATTCACATTTTTTTCAGCCATCAATGCCAAGCTGTGTTTGTTAAAGGGCCAGCTGCAGTGGAAATATACTAACGATCGAAACCTACACAGAGGCTGCTGTAGCAATGTCAGTGTCAAGCTGACTTCCCCTGGACTCTAATCATAGATGATTATACTGTATGAACAAATTGGATTTTAAACCGTGCTATTGGCTCTGACACACTTTGCCCCAAGGAACATATAATTATGATCTAAATATAGGTCTAAAGTTGATTTTAATTGCGTAAAAGTGAAACAGCTTTGCGGTTCAAGAGAAGGATGCAAATGACTTAGAAGAAAAGAAGAAAATGAACTCTAAAATGTGGATTAAAGAAGTTAGAGGTTAAATTAACCAAACCATATATGTTAGCCTACATAGCACATGCAACCTAAATCCTGTTGTCTAATTACAGGCATTACTGTCCTTAAAATCCTGTATTACATATTATATAAATAACTTTGCATCAGCAATATATTTACATGCAATCTGATTAGTTTAATGTGGGCTAAGAGAGCTATCTTACAAGGAAACTAGAAAGGATAAGGGTGATGATTAGGTTAGTAGATCTGTTCGGCACTTTGATGCAGAGCAAAATGTCTACACTAGTGGATTAGCATAAAAGTGGTGGAGACATACTGTATTTTGACAATTTGCAATACCAGAGCATCCAAATGTAAACTTAATTTACATAGCACATTGCAAAACAAAGATACAAAGTTCTTTACAGTAAAAAACAAATGATAAAGGTACATCCAATCCAAGATAGAAGATAAAAAACTAGTAGAGTACATGACTCAGCCCAGGCCCAACAGTCGGCTTTAATTCAATCAAGCCTAATGCAATATCAAACTCGATAGCCTTTTATCACTCACCATAATTCAAGCTCATTGGGTCTAGAATCGGCATCAAATTGTTTTTCACTCAAAGGTACCAGCCACCTTAAATAAGCCTGTTTTTTTTTTCATTTTCCCCTGAGAAATTAACAAAAGTGCTGAAAAATGCCCTACAATGCCCCCACAATGTTGTGAGAAAAAAAATCCTGGATCTGTCCTATTCTCCTGTTTGGCACCAAAAGTTAATGGGGCCTATTCCGGGCCAAGACCCATCATCCATCCAAGTTGCATGGAAATCCAAAGAGTAGTTTTTGTGTAATCCTGCTGACAAAACAACCGACCAACCAACAAAACATGACCTCCTTGGTTGAGGTAATAACTTAATTGCTGTATAGCTATATATTTATATATAAAAGTGAGTCTTGAGAAAAGGTTTAAAAGAGGACACTTAGTTTGGCTGCCAGGAGTTCCATGGACAGCAAAACCTGGTCACATTTGGTGACAAGCAGAGATTTTGGAACCATTAGTCAGGCCCTGCCAGATGACCTTTAGCAGTGATCGGGCTCATATGGAGTTTACCATTCAAGGCTTTAAAAACAAGACGTAACATCTTAATATCAACTCAAGGGTCATCAGTGTAGGGCAGCAAGAATCGGTGTCATGTGGTCACTTCTCTTTATACTTGTTAAAAGCCTGGCAGCATTGTTTTGTATAAGGTGTAGTCTCTGGATGTTTCGCCTGCTGATACTTTACTGAAGAGTACTGCAGTAGTCAAGTCTGTCGAGTCTTCTAACACTTTTGTATTATACTGTGGCAGTCTGTCTTAAGACTTTTAAATATAACATTTTAAATGTTAGAACAGATTTGTCTGTAACTCATATCAGTTCAAACAAATAACTACCAAAACTGAATCATTATTCTTTAAGTATAATTATTTTAAGTAATATTCTCCAATCGTAAAAAAAAGTATACCTTTATCTTACACAGTTTAAAACACAAACCTTAAGCCTTCCCAAATTGAAATGTTATATATAAATGAGAGAAACTAAGATGTCATGACATGTGCGTGACAGTTTGCCAACAAATATGTGAGCTCAGAAACGGCTGTTGAAAGCCAAAGGTTAGAGGTCATGAATAAATAACCTTTGTCATTATCACTTCCGTCACCGCTTTAGGAATCCCTCATATAAACTTGATGTCACTGCAAACGTCACTCAGAGTTTCAAACTAAATCCAGCAGCTGTATGAAAACTATAATCCCTTTAAATCCCTGCGTCCACGATGCAGAGATTATGAGCCTGCTGCAGAGGCAATAATAGTAAGAAGAGACAAACACACATGTTAGTAGTCACACAGGATACAGTGCTATGATTGCTGGTTGTCCCAGAGGGCTCAGGCCAAAGGCAAACAGCTTGTCTTTCAGGATAGGGGCTCCACTTGGAGATGTAGCACTGAAAAATGTGGAGGTGAGAGGGCTTAAAATATCCACTGTCAAATTCAACTGAACATGTGTGTGAAGCATTAAATAGCAGAGGACATATCTCAGTGAGACTATTTCAAAAGCAGCAGCCTACAGGTCCACTGTATGGTGCACCTCTTCGTTGGTACGGATGTGGTGGGTGGTCACTTGGAGGCGTGTGGAGAGTGAGCACATTGTGTTGCTGTTCTTACTCTTTCCTTAAATAAATGTGCCATATGCAAAGGGTGACATGCTGCTTGTGTACATACCTCTCTCTCTCTCTGGATGACTGCGAGTGTGAGAGTGGGCGTTGTGAACGCAGGGCAAGATTTAAAGCGCCAATTTCCTGTTCCCTCGAAGACTACTACTGTAGGTTAGTGTGATACTGATATAACGACCAGGTCAGCAGTGCTCCCCGGGTGCAATGTGGGCTAATCCTGATACTAAGAATCCTTCACTAAGCCAGGTGAGAAAGCCACAAATCACTACGCATGGAGCCTCTGAACCATGATCCTTCATGTACGTAAGGCCACCTTACTGGACAGACAATCTACCATAGTTTTGAAGCCTTGAGGTTAAAAGTTCTCCAATCTCTTTCCAAGGAAACAGCAGTGGAGAAAGGTCCACTTAGTTGCTGTAAAGATTTTGATCGTTATCAGCTAAAAGAGTTTACCGTGTTGTCATTGAACTTTAGATTGCTACATCACAACCAGAGATTCTGTCTTTTTCATTCGACACATTCTTCTTTGTTGTCCAAACCTGGGGCCTACATTACCCATAATGCAACTCAGATCGCTGACAGTTTGGTCGGAGGTGTCGTGTGTGACTAACAGAGCCTGTAGACTCAAGCAGAGTTGAAGAGTGGGCTACAGAGGTCTGGTAAGCTCCCTTCTTTCTAACTCTAAACGCTAACTCCACATTTCTAAGTGCTGTACCGTAGGCAACTGGACGTGTTTCAGTTCCTTGAAGATGTTTCACCTCTCATCCAAGAGGCTTCTTCAGTTCTAACTAACTGGAGGGGAGTTGCAGGCTTTTAAACTCTGTGTGGGAGTGTCCTTACAGAGTCGTTAAGGACACGTGTGGGTCGTTGGTCCAACCGGTCTTCATGTGGGTTGTTAAGGTTAAGGTGAGCCCAGGTGTGAATGGTTGTTAAGCTGTCTGGGGAGGGAACTCAGCATTGTAGGTGGGTGATAAGTAATTGTGTAGGCCACCTCCTCTGTTCAAAGACAGTCGTTCCAGTTTGACATGGATGGATTCCTTTACTCCTCTTTTAAACCATCTGTCTTCTCTGGCCAACATGTTTACATTGTTGTCCTCAAAGAAATTGTTTGTCTCCTTCAGATGTAAGTGGCCAGCAGAGTCTTGACCTGAGGAGTTGGCTCTCCTGTGTTGTGCCATTCGTTTATGGAGAGGTTGTTTTGTCTCCCCGATGTCCTGGCTGCATTGAACAGCATAAACTACATTACTCTGCCAGCAACACATTTGCAGACCCACAAGTGGCCCTAACGACTCTGAAACTCAGAGCTCACACATGTCCTTAACGACTCTATAAGGACACTCCCACACAGAGTTTAAAAGCCTGCAACTCCCCTCCAGTTAGTTAGAACTGAAGAAGCCTCTTGGATGAGAGGTGAAACGTCTTCAAGGAACTGAAACACGTCCAGTTGCCTACGGTACAACACTTAGAGTTACCATGACCTGGATGACTGAGAACCTTCATCAACATCTAACTCCACATTCTTTTCATATGTAAACTTTTAACAGATCCAACTCACTCAGACTCAGGTAACATCACCTGAGGCAATTTATCGGATATTACGCAATTCCCTCCTGAACCTAAAATGGTTTATACAACTTTTTTTTTTTTGCATGTACTCTCTATGGAAAGTCAAAGTCCTGTCCCTTCTGCTGTCCCTCACAGGACCTTATTTTGGAAAGATTTGTACAGTTGTCAATGGGGAGAGACAGATACATATTTGATCCCATTTGATTTGTGTCATGAATTAAACATATATTGTCAGTCAATTTAAAAGATCAATTTGGAAGTCAAGAAGGTCATAGTTTGTCCTAAAGATAGTGAAATACCATGTAGGTTTGTGTGAAACACTGAACTACATTGTCTTGCTCGATATACAGTACACCACCAACACCAACATTGCCATCACCTCGGCACAGAGAAAGTATTAAGGTGAAAATCACAAGTCTGGCCACATTGAAAGCTGCCGTGTAAGGAGAGTTAGTCATTTCTGTGAGTTAGCTATAGGGCCGACTCTACAAGGTTTCAGTTATGGGTTTGTGACGACGACGTCACTTACCAGACTATTGGGTGCGTAGTCTTTATAATTATTTTCAGTCTTTTAAATGATTAGTTCTCTGACAACATGCAAGTTTCTCAAGTAAAACTTTGTATAAATTGACAAACATCATATGTATTATTCATGGCACAATTCAAATGGGATAAAAAATGATTTATCTCTCTCTATTAACTACCATACATATTCAGAGACTTCATCTGTCTAAAACCTTTAAACAAACTTTGAGATGTAAAATTTCCTAGATGTCCCGTACAAAATCAGAGGTTTAAATTTCATTGTTGATACAATTAACAGCTCCAAAACAACTACTGAAGTAACCATGTGACTACCACTGTTTCATAAACAGTACACAAACTATACATATACAGTTCATTTGAACATGGAGATTTATTTTATTTTATATTCTTTATTATTCTTAATGTCCCTATAGCCCATCAGTAAACCCGACCTTTAGTCTTATCACAGTTAAATCAACAGCCACTGCGACGAGGCACAAGTGGGTGAGAGCATCATAATTGCGAGTCGTAGCAGTCTGCTTGCAAATGTCTGTCAAAATGCACATTTCAAAGAGTTAAAATGGGGAAGTAGTGCCTCTGGGCGCAGGATGCTCTCTCACTGAGGGACAAGATGTGACTTGCCTGCTATTAATAGCACTTTGGGAGATAATTCCTGCCTTGTTATCTTAGCAAGAAGCCTTGCCAAAGGCACACTCTTCTGAGGCTCTGAGTTGTATAACCATGCTTTCTTTTATTATCTCTCTCTTGTCTCGCTCCCATTCTTAATTCAATGCCTCCTTCTTCTTTGACATTTTCTCTTTTCTTCCTGATTCCCTGTCTTTTGCTCTCTCTGCCTCTCTATCGTTCTGCTTCTGGTGGCTCTGTAGGAAGCTGCTGGGCGGCAGATCAGGTCCAAAAGGGTAAAAGAACATTTAAACACTGCAGGAAATAGTGAGGTGGTACAAAAACTTCCCTTTGTAATTAGCTCATTAGTGATGTCGGTATGTTTTAGTTTTCTTTCACATTTAAGATTGTACCTCTATGACACAAAGCACACTTGAAACCAGACTGTACATCAAGGCTACGGATCTACAACACAGCTGCTGCTAGCTAACAGTGACAATGCTAATATATTGATGAAAGTCTGTACAACATTTCATGGCAATTCATTACACAGTTGATTCCACAGCTGATTCCAGAGTTGTTGACAGATTTCAGTCTGGACTGAAGGTGGACCAGCATTAGCCTACCATCATAAAGCTGATATTGTCTTCTAAACCTTGAACACATTTTGAGTTGCCTGTTTAATAAATTTCATAGCTTACTGGGAAAGAGCAGCCTTTGATCTAGCTAATCCCTTTAGCTATTTAAAGCTAAGTGTTAAATATAGGCTACATATGTATGTGCTAGGAGAGGGAAAAGCACTAAGAACACCCACAACAGCACAGCAATAAATAATTACCTTTGTCACTTGCAGAATGTAACTAAGCAAATTTAATCACGTACTGTTCCGAGGAACAAACCTGAGGTAGTAAACATAAGTTTATTGAATATGATTGACTGCCATTCTTAATAATATGTACAAATGTTAACATTACATTCACATCAACCAACTTCAACAGCAAAATGCTACTTACACATCAATGATATTATTAATTCATTTTAAATGAGGGACTTTTACAGTCTTTGTTTTGCAGTATTGCTGCTTTTAGTTGAAGTGGAAACAGACAGACCCCCATCGTAACTACCAACAACACATAACACAGTTACTTGATCGAGTCTATAAAGGAGACGTGAGAGCAGATAGAAATGATGCCAGGCTGCCGGCCTGATTGGATCATCAGTCAACCTTCATTCTCCTGGAAGATTTTGTGCCCGGTGTCAGACAGAATTGAGAGAACAGAGTGAGGGCGAGGTTTATATGGGAGCAGTCTGAACGCCGATGTGGTCATTAGTCCATATCCATTACATTGTGCAGTCAACATTTAGTTCATCATGACATGTTGAAGGAATACTTGGCAGTTTAAATATATGATCTGAATACTTCATCCACCACTTTGTATGTTGTATTTTTGTTAACACTACATCAGTACAAGGTTAGCTCAACTCATGCTGTTTGGGATTGCATTACGTAATATTGTCAGATGTTCCTGTTATTTTGTCCGCCTTTGAACTCTGTCCAGCAGTCCAACAGGGAAATGCATGTCTTCTCCAAACCATTGTCTCCTTGTTTGCTCACTCAGTCGTTCTCATCACAGATTTCCTCTCAGTCTGAATGTGACTGTTTAATGTCATCAGTGACTCACAGTTGTTGTTGGATGTATTTGTCTTCAAACGATCCATTAAGATTAAGAATTCAGATGTCGGTCTCTATCAGGTGGCACTAACAGATAGTATCTAACACATTCTGATCAGATCACAAGTGACTAAATAGATATTCATTTGGTCCAATCCAAATCCAACCAGTTTACACAGAAATCCAAGAGTGCCAACACGAATCTGTGAGCATAGTTAACAAAACAAGGAACAAATGCACATTTAACCACCGCTGTTTATTTGATGAAATGTTTTATCCATCAAAATGCCAGCAGCTAAGAAACAGTGAGGGTGACAGACTGTAGAGACAGACACAGGGCAGACTGCAGAGGCTGCTCTTATTGATTTTCAGCCTCTTTCATCCAATCAGGTCCTGGACAGCGTGGGGGACGGTCTGCCCTTGACCCTCTGTGGGCTGAGAGTCCCCTACCATACAGACCCTGAGGGGGAAGGTTCATATCACAGACATAGTTTATAATTAGATTAACTGTCCTCTTGGTTATATACAGTAGCCTCTCCTCCCCTGTAATACTCCCCTGAGGCTGTGTGATGACTCCGTGATATGTAGTATCTGATTTCTGATTCACTCTGTAAGCCGTCTTTCTCTGATTTGATGATTTAGTGTACATGTAGAGCAACTATATGCTGCTGGGGCACTGATGTCACACAATACTGTTAATACGTCCCAGGATGAGAACTGGATCACACTGGTCGGATCTGTCTCGGAGGAGGGGGGCCAAGCAGAAGGTGGGGGGAAGGGCCAGAGATACATGTTGGGGACTAGATAGTGAGTGAGTGATTAGCTTATCTTAGCATAAAGTTGGGGGACAATGAGGCAAACAGCTAGCCTGACTCTCAACCAAAGTTATAACCTGCCAACCAACACCTGTGAGTACGTCAAAATGTCAGAATCTGTGGTCCAACATGGAGACCAACTGTAACTATGATTACATTCTCCAGCAGAACTGAGAACATGCAAAACATAATTCCGATTTGGTAGTTTTCATGTATTATTACAAGATGGCTGCCCTGACTGCTAACCTTATAGTCACACCATATAAATATCCTAAATGATGTTTTATTGGTTGTGTTACATATTTGTAGCTGTTTGTTTTTAGCTGCATTTAAGCAGAACTGGTTGTATCAGTGTTAATATTAGATTTAATTTAGATGTAATTGGTAGTGATGGTGATTTTGGAGTCATGTTGCCATCAGTCGGTCGACACTTCTGTTCTTTGAGCGAAGCTTCTTCATATTTTACATTTTAACCGTCTGAATGATATGACTTGAATGTGGCGAGTCTCGCCAGGCTACAAAGACAGCGCCCAGCAGCTCTCAGTGGGTGAGACCTCAGAACTTCTGTGCAGTGTCAAAAAAAAGCTACATCCCGTAAGTCCACTGATCAAACAATACACAACAGGCTGATTAGTGATCTTCGTAGGTGAGTGTTTTAATTAGACAGAACCAGGCTGGCTGTTTATCTCTGTGCCTAGTGTTATGCTAAGCTGAGCTAATTGCCTCCTAGCTGCAGCTCTTTACTTAATGCAATGACATAACAGTGGCATCATTATTTTCATCCAACTCTCTCCAATGTCAAGTTTGTCCTTAATGGGAGAATTATACCAGCAATACATTCAACTTAGCTTACCTGGGTTATAAATCACATTTCTGGTTTATTTTTCTAGTTTGGTGGTTTATTTTATTTGGTCTTTTGAATAATATAACTGATAGAGAGCGCTTTATTCCTTACAGATATTTCCAGTGTGACGACAATATACTGTATGTTATTTGTAAAGAGAAAACCATCACCGTTAGGCTCCTCGGAATCATGGTCGGATGACCTCTATCCTGACTCCATAGAAGAAGTCAAAGAGGCGGAGGTACCAACTTTTCCACCAGAGACACATGTTTTTAACATTGTGTTTTTTTAAAGGGTTAGACTCTGTTTACAACTGGAAACCTGTCTGGTAAGTACACTTACAGCCGGCTGAATGTGACAAGCTCGTTGTTCCTATTGAAAGCTGTCAAACCTCATTCTCACAATACAAGAAATCTCAAACTGAAGGCTGTTTGGATGATCTCAACGCTGAACCCGGTGAATGTCAGCCAGTCAATTATCAAATGTCTAAATCGTAGTTAAAGAGAACAAATGATAAGTCTGGTGATAATTTAAGTTTCTTTTTGTGAAAAGGTCCAATGACTGAAGCCATAAATACTTAATCTTACTTAACAAGTATTCCCTGTATAGCTAACAGATTCATTCTCTGTGACGGACCTACACTAAAAAAAAAGTTTACCTCAAACACTGACTTTCAGTATTTTTCATCTAATTATATTACATAGTAAGTTTCATGGAGATTTTTTCTATCATGTTGAGTCTCTGTGTATATATTAAATAGCTACATAAATTAAATAAATTGAATGTGATTAAATTAAATCAGTGCAGACTTATAAACCTAATGTGTTCAGTTATTACATATACAATTATGGGGAACTTCTACACAACATAAAGTGTTTTTCAAGTGTTTATTATTCAAGTATTATACATAGTAGTAATGCATTTCAACTTGATTATTCTGTCTTCTGTAATAAATCACACATCTATTAATTTAATTTATGCACAGACTTAACATTAAAGAAAATGTGTGCCTTTATGTCGATTTATGTGATGGAAAATGTACATGTCATTAAATTACTTGCAGTAAACGTTTTAAGCAAGTTTTGTTTTTGGGTGTACTTTTTGTTAGAAGCACCTGTGAGCCATACTGTTGTACGGGGTGACATGTTGCTTCATAATGACTAACACATTCAACATTCAGCTTCCAAAAAAAACTCAGAAGAGCTCCAGATGTGTATTAGTCTGCAGCTGAAAATAGTCCCCAACAAATTTACCATTTACTCCTGTTGTGATGTTTGCTAAAGACTACAGCGACCAGCTGTTTGAGGCAATTACTGAGCCTGTGAAAATTAAATATATAAACAAACAGGCAACAAGTCAAAAATAGTATTGAGAGATGGATTCACACATTGTTGGTTCTGATCTTTTCTCATAGGATTTACTGCCTTATTTTTAAAGAGAACTCAGGAAACTGAACCTGCAGATAAAATGGACAGTTATCACCTCCCTTGTTTGCTAATAAAGGTCAGCTCATTGGCAGCAAATTACATCAGTCCATCACCCTGACCCCTGCTGCTGACTGAAGGTGAGGCTGACACAAAAATGCTGGGTTGCCAAACACTGATAAAATGGTCTGCGTTTTGTTTGTCTAAATGCTGGGGGTCAGCTGTTGACCATCCGGGTTAAAGTAAATCCTTTTCGGTAATTTACATGAATCATTGTGTCTACGCCATGTGATAATTTCTGCTTTTCTCTGTCTTGTGTGTGAGCCCTGTGAGCACATAGCGGGTCCATTTATCTGTGAAGGCAATTGATTTCACATAGCACAGGAATAGACATGACTTGTGACACACATCAGAGTTTCACACAGACACACTCTGCGTGGGCTTTCATGTTGCTCATCCCTTTGACTGGACAATAAATCACAAGGATGATGTAATGGTAGAAACTTCATCTGGGAATTGTACTTTCTTTTTTAATGTAACATGATAGCTTCTTCCCTGTCTTTTCTTGCACATGATCATAAACATGCTGGCAAAAAAAAGAAAAAAAGAAAACCACAACAAATAAATATATCAGATAGTTTGAATTTTTAAGCAAAGAAATAAGTTTGAATAGTCTGATCCACACTCTCCGTTTGTTCACTCTCCTTTTGTTTCAACAGGCATGCGGTGATGAAAGTTAACTTCAGATAAAATATTGTAAACAAATATATACACTTGTAATATAGCTGTCTAAAACCATTCTTTCAATAAATGTAAAGTAACTGTAAACATGCACACTTTTCTCACTGAGTTCTTTTGGCGCCCAGGCTCCATTTGGGACAACTACAATTTGAGCAGACAAAGATTTTGATGTGCTGTATTTCTTATCTGGTGACATCCACAGTGTTGATGAAGTGTTAAGGTTGTGTCAGATATGTTGCATGGCTTTTAATTGTTGACGTTGATGCTGTTTGGAGGGACCAAAAATCCCATCAGGGTACAGTAAGTATCGGCAGTGTAAGAGGATACACTGGTCTGTGTTCATGGGGCCTGGGTGCCAGAGTTAATGACTCAGTGTATTTTAAAGGGAACCAGGGTCTAAAGGCATCAGAGCCTGACCCTACAGTGGAGCTCAGTTTGTACCATCAGAACATCTCAGCAGTCTCACTCTGCCCTGCACGGTCAACGCTTACATTTCAGCAGGGTGCAAGACAGTTTTCCACAAACGTCTAACTCACATCTCAGAGAACGTTTGAGTTTTAATATTCACACATTTACTTTCTCCTTGAGTTTTACATTTTGAAGATATCAGCATGTATTAGCTAGCCTGGATAGAGATCAGATTTAATGTAACTTTCTGGAACATGAAACTCTTGACCATAGAGAAAGTGTGTGTGATGAAATAATCTCAACTCAGGATCCATGTATCACTTTCACCTACGACCTTTTTCTGAGGCCAATATCATTGTTCGAGAGCTATGTCTGATAAATATTGGTTGATTCCTTTTTTATTTACATAAACACTCCTTAAAATGTCTCAGAATGGGACATTTGACGGTTGAAAAATGTATTTGGTGACTAATTTTGTACTAGAGGAACTGTTCTTAGCTCTGCATGGCTCTCGGGGTGGTAATGTCGGTTTGTTAACTTGAGTCCAACACTTCGGTCTAGACTGAAATATCGTTCTGGATGCATTGTCGTGAAATTGTGTACAGACATTCATGGTAGTCAAAGGATATCTCCTAGCTCCTCCCCTGACTTTAAAGTTTGACCCCTCAAGATAAACTGCAATAACTTCAATGATACCTTAATTTTTCATCCAGCCCCAGCATCAGGTCAAAGTTTTAATTCGTCCAATACTTTGATAATTTTACAAAACTAATGACAATACCAACGTCCTTAGTTTCACTTTGTGTTTCGTGCAAACATTGGCAAACATGAACATATTAGCATAGCAAACATTAGCGTGCTTACATGCGACAGTACAATGGAAAACATGGTAATCGTTACTTGATCAGCATGAACATGTATGATTTGAAGGTAGAAGGTAGCAAAAAATGTAAAGGGGGCAGCATAACTGCTAACTGTTGCTAACTATACTCTTTCCTGTAGTTATCTTTGGCTAAGTGCTAAGTGGCCAAGTGGCCCTATAGCTGACTGAAGTGAGCCTGGACCATGAACTCAGATCACATAGGGATTAATGAGGCAATTAAGCTCATCTTAGTTCAGTAAAAGAGAGAAATATAAATTCAAACATGTCGCCTACAGTTTCATTTATCTGTTTAGTAAGAAAAAATAGGTGTAAAAATATTTCCTTTCTTGACATTTTGTCTGAGTAGCGAACTCACTGCTGGCATATACAGTATCTCCCAGCTGAAACTACAGGGGCTATGAGACTATTGCCTCTTAAGGTAGAAAGCTGTATTTGGAGACAGGAAGGGGCTAGCTGGTTAGCATGCTAACTTCACTTGACATCTCTGCAACACAATACATAGACGTCTTTGACATACAAATTAAATTAAAATATTGGCCATGTCTTACACATTGTCCTTAACATTGACAGTGTGAGCATGTTAGCCTACTGATATTAGCATTTTACTCAAAGTTTAGCACAGCCTCATAGAGCTGCTAGCATGGCTGTGGACCTCAAAAACACATTTCTCTGTACATTTCTGTCCTGCAGTTTCTTTTCAGCCAACACATGCGTTAATACAATATATCTGTCATAAGCTTTTTTATTGGCCTAGCTCTACTTTCAACAAATATACAAGCACTTCAGAGAGCTCCATTTGCTGATAAACTTCCGGCTCTGAAAGAGTATGTGAACTATGAGATTATTTTGTCACACATTCTGTAATTTTGAAGCTTATGCTGTTCCTTTTTTTTTTTTCTTCTAAAAGCAAGCCAAGTTGAGAAAGGAGGACAACACAACAGTAGATTCAAATCTAGAATAATCTGAATTAGACAAAGTGGAAAACTGCCTTCAGAGAGCGAGTGTGGCAGCTCTGTACAGTGAAGAATACTGATCTGAATCCCTCTAAGCTAACATTTCCACAGTAATAACAATGATATATTAAAAACACATTCGTGTGTACAGTATATGTGAGCTACACCTACTTTCCAGGAATATACATATACTCTGTCTGCACATACTGTATAATATAATTTGCCATATTGTGGGGACAGTAATATGAATACATTCTGTATAAACACTGAACTAAGCTCTTGGTCTCTGAATGATACATCCATCTGCCGTCTTCTCTGGTTTAAAACACAATTCATCCAATTTTGTCTGTATCCTCCATTACCGTCACACCTTCATTTGGCGTAGTCAAACAGATCATGAATGCAGTAGGGGCAGGCTCTTGGATTTGCACTCTGACAGCACACTTGACATTGTAAGTTGATGTTTGACACAGTAATTAGGCGTAAGGTTTCACTGGAGGAGCGATATACCCTCCCTGAAATAGAGGGATAAATTTAGTCCCCCTGTCAATGCTGTGGTAAATAAAAACCCCGGGGGCCCTCTGTTATACCCTTGAGAGGATTTATTTCAAACCTTGACCCACTTGAAGTGTCCGATAGCGTGTGCTGCACAGGAGCTGCTGTTGGTTCAGTTTGGATGGTCGTGTTGTTCACCAACCAGACAGGAGTTTCTTAAGAATAGCAAAGATTAAGTGCAATGGCTGTGGCTACATGGACAGTATTTCTTCAATCCGATTGAAATCATTCTTTTTACAGATTCCAATTAAACTGTTTACATGGACTGAATAAAGTGATCCGATAAGATGTGGGTTTACATGCCCCACAGCATTTAATTGGAATAAAACTTTTTTGACAATGGCAAAATGGTTCTGCCTGCTGAGAAGGGTCTAATCTGCTGGAATATCACAGAAGAACTTTACTGAGAATATTCAATTAATGAATTCATATATTCGCTCCACCTGGTCATATAGTTTATAAGATGGAACAACTCATTGTTTCTGTGCCACTGAACCATTCTGCTTTACTACTGCCATGTTTTCAGTCACCTCATCTGACGTAACCGCAGGTATAAAATATATGTATATTTTTTCCACTTTATATCTTTGTGCATAGAACAATGCTTTTCCATGGCCATCTACACTGTACACGTCTGCACTCAGCATCAACAGTCAAGCTGTAACCATGGTAATAAATGCTAGGGTAACACCTACTCAGTCCTTCACTAACATTAATGTCGGACTCAGACTTGATCGGACAGGAAAATGTGGCCCAATCCGCAGCCTAGTCAGGCCCGCCAAAAGGGAGGGTGTGGACGCCGATGTGATGTTTCTGGGCTGTCTGAAAAGGTTGAGAAGCACTGACTGCTAACCACAATGTTTCCTCCATGTGAGGTGAATATATCTATTCCAACCAGAGAGAAAAATCCAATTATGTTTTTTTTACATGATAATTAGATGGTAGTATATTCCTGTTGAGCAGATTATTAAAGTTTACACCACCTCTCTCCAATCTGCCCAAATCTAATTGAAAATTGATGAAGAGTGGGCCAGATTGGTTCAGTCTCCTACGACTGAGGTGGTTACATGAGGCATTTTAATTCTGATTGGGCAATCATTCTGATTATTATTGGTATACTAGGGTCCACGTAACACAGCTATTGTCCCAAATCTCTACTTTTCATCTCGACTCCATCCAATCATATAGAGATACGTGTGCACAACAAGGTAGGTCCTTCCTCTGCCTGAGGTCTACAGCCAGATCATCTAACAGTCTGCAGACATGGTTTAAAGGATGTTTTTTGTAGGCCAGTGACGCTGAGAGGCTAAAATCCCTGCATGTTTCCACCTCTTTCAGGCCACTGTTACGCCCCACTGCCATAACCCACAAACAAAATAAGTCAATAATGGATGAGGCTTTTCCACTCCACTCCTCTCTTCTCCTCGGCTGTACCGTGCTGTCGGTCTGTGGGGAGGCCCTGGAGTGAGCCCCCTTACAAGCAACCGCTCTTTCATTATTCATACAGGTGTTTTAAAGAAGAGGTGGCTCTTGCTCTATTTACTCCCTGCCCTTGTAAACAACCATGATCACTTCCCCGCCACTCTCACTTTCTTCCCTTTCTCACTGTAGTGTGTTGAAGTGCTTTCTTTCTCCTTCATACAACCTCTTTCTCTAACCCACCATCCCCTCACTATCACTTCCTTTACTTCATTCAAGGGCTTGAGGGAATCCCAGCAGCCAAAGTTGTGTTTAGCAGGCAGTGCAGTACTGGCATATGGCTGAGTTTTTGGGCAGGGGGCGGCTTGGACTGAGAGACTTGGCTGCTGCAAGTGGCTGAGACTGAATCCATGGCTGGGATGGAGACAAGACTAGAGGATGATGGTTACACAGGAATAGGTCGATACTGTAGACAGATAGTCTTTACATTTCGGGTGCCATCACTGCAGCTTCCTTTGGGAATGAATTATCTGTAGGCATCCTGACTTAAGGAATGTTCCATTTGTTAGCTCCAGCCTGGGAACAGTTCACCAGTCATCTGATGGAGCTGCCTATACGGTGGGTGGCCTGTATGTGCGTATGTGTACTGTATGTGTGTGTGTATCGCATGCATGTGTCCTAATCCCTGCTCCGGTTGCGTTTCTTGAAGAAAAAGAATGGTGTCTTCTGTGGTGGGCCCAGTAAAATGGGGACCTGGTTCTTGTGTGTGATCCTGATCTGTAAGAATCAAATAAAGGAGGACACAGTTAGGTAAGGCTCATACACCAATGTGTTCTCAGCATACTGACTGTAACAGAATCTCTCACTGCAACCTTGGAAATAACTCACATAACACAACACAAAGCTTTTTTATGTTCTGCTTCCATGAAGGTCCACTATGCAGAAACGCAAAATTGTTGAAATGTTGTGAGGATGAATAGATAATAGTTCATTTCCTCCTCTTTTAAGAAGAATATAGGCAGTCTGTGATATGTGATGGCACGACATTCCTGGAGGTTGAGGCCAGTGGTGTGCAGAGGAGGATAGACAAACGCAGGGAAATGAACCAAAACAGGACAAAAGCTGACTAACACTCTTCTTGTTCCGGCATACAGCAGACTTTATCAGCTATCAAGGGTAAGTAGCAGCCCACTGACATCCGAGGGACACTTAGAAGACTCTACAACCCCATACAGACTGACACAGTGACACAGGTCAAACCTGGTTTGATGCTTTTCTTGACATTTTGTGAGGATTTTTGGTTGTCTGTTACCTCTTGTGCTGCAAAGTGGTATCACAAGACAGGACGGGCCGAGGCTAGCTGGTTAGCATGCTAACTTCAGCAGACATCTCAGCTATACAGTACATAAACATCTTTGACATGACGTCCAACCTGTTGTCCAGACCTTAAAACATAGTATGAGGATTTATAACTTTGGCATGCGTTTGGTTATAAAATACAAAAATCCTAACGAATGGGAGCCTCCGGGACAAAATGCCTCTCTGGAGTCTATTGAACCTAAAGGGGTCTTTAATGTACAGTATTATTTGGGCAAGGGCCTCCAATGTGACATGTTTCAGGCCCTATGAGAAGCCCTGTCTTTAAACAACTTTTCAAGGTGTTAGCAGTGATTGTGATGTGACTCTCACCGTGCAGGGGGGCTGCATCCAGGGCTCGCCATCGATCTGCATGGGCAGCCGTCGGGACGTCCTGTGAAAGGAGAGGAGAAGGACGAGTAAGAGAGGTGGGGGGGAAGGGAGAGAGAGAGAGAGAGAGAGAGAGAGAGAGAGAGGGAGGGAGGATAGGGTGGGGTTGGAGGTTGTGAAGGTCAAATCACACACACCTCTGAGGCATGAGAGGCCTGTTCACACTGTCCCAGGACAGGGTCAAACACTGCACCCTTTGTTCCCATGAGACCCATTCCCAGACAGGCCCCCACTCTTTAAACTCACAGAGCCACTGTACACACACACACACACACACACACACACACACACACACACACACTCTCACTCAGAGTTGGTTTAAGACTTTCATGCATGCCTCTCTGGCTAGAGAAACACAGTATGGGAGAATGACCGTGATGAATGGCCGTTTAATTCTGGTCTAGGAAAATATTAGGGGCAGTTTGCTGAACAAGTGAGAGAGCGACTTGTAAATGTCACTCCTTTGGTACAGTCTACTCATTATAGAGCTAAAAGGGTCGAGATTGGAAGATCAACAAAAACACCTGATCTACAATCACTGTGTTTGAATAAAACATGTATCGGAAGCAAAAAGTGGCCACAGTGCAGCTGGATGTCTTTGATAGAATTTCGTTTAAAAGTGAATCCAGGCTCAAATACGTTTATGGTATCACTCAGATAATAACGGAGGTTCTCCAATCAGCTTTTGTTTTCTGAGAAGGCTTAAACCATTACGAGCTTCACTACATGTAGCTACAACCTCAACATAAGAGGAGCAACACAACATATGTGACTCACTTAAATAATAAACTATTTTCTCCAAATTCTGAAGGTCCCAACACAGAACTATTAAGTTCAAGTTCCAGTAGGCTACGTTATTGTCATGTGTACAACAGCAACAGTAAAGTGGCAATGAAAATCTTCAGGTGTACACAAATATGTATCCTGTGATGGATCAACAGCTTATAAATATATAGTTAAAAATTGTGTAGGTATTAACGAATAGTAATAAAAAGTAAACTGGTAAACAGTAGGTAACTAATTAGGTAAGCTTGCTTTCACACTGAAATTTAAATTTGGACTCATCAGACGTTTAATTATTTTTCACATTCAAATTTCAAATAAATGTGATGGTTGCAGAGACCACAAAATTTGACAAAAATATTAATTTTGGCTTTTGGATGAGTTAAGAGCATGAATGCATTACAGACCTGGGTATGGCAGCGTTGCTGGTCACTGGCAGTATTGCAACAAAAAAATTCCCTGCAGCCCAAAAAGGATCTTCCCCATAGACCATACATCCATTATAGAGGAGACGTCTGTAAAACTGTTGACAGGACACCTCAAACTGCAAACAAGGTCACTTATGACTCTTTATTAGGAATTTCTGAGCCATAGAGGTTTTATATTTTTTGTGAACTTTCATCAGACCCAGAAAAATGAATTAAAAAAGGGTAGGAAATTCAGTGGCATCAGGTTTTTGTGAATGCAAGTATTCAGTGAACTTGGCACTAAAGCTACAGACAGATAATTTGTCATTCTGTGATTGCGAGTCAGTCCTCGGCTCCACCGGCTCACTTAGTAGAGCATGCAGTTGGAATCTATAATTCATAAGGTACAGGCATGTTATTGTTTGGATACGGCAGGGATTTTAGCCTTCAAATGGGCGAAAACACTCAAAAGGAATACATTTTTGTTTATACATGCATAAAATGGAGCTAGATCCATTTTGTGTAGAAACAGCTTCCAGTTGGTTGACCAGAAGGAAGATAAGGGAGGATAGAGACATGAGACAGATGAAGTGGAAGATGGAGAATGGTAACGAGAAGGTGACAGGAGGGAGGAGGATGGATTAAATGAGGTTCTCACCTGATGGTGACGTTGGCACACTGAGCCAGTCTGCGTCCTGCACTCTTGAGTCCTGTGTAGATCTGTCCCATCTCTATGGCCCCTTCCAGGCCAACCACCTCCAACAGCTGGTCACTGAAGTCTGGATGGAGAGGGTTACAGAGAGAGACAGAGAGTTCAGTTTAGTATAGTTTATACAAATGAACTGAACTAAAATCAACTGAACTAAAAGTATTTTTCTTTAAATCAGTTAAGGTAGTTGCTTGAGGTAAAAGGCACTTTCCCCCAACTGCCAAGACCTGGATTCAGTCACCAGAAATTGTGTTTCCAGCTTGGCCCCATCAAACACGATTGCTTGTGTTTGTGTGCAGGAAACCAGCTGTGGAGCAGTTCCAAGTGATAATCGGCAAATATGGAAAACAAGATTCACCATGATACTAAAGCACATTGTCATGGACAATGACATGGTGATTTAACACATACTTGCTGACCTCTAGAGGAGGAGAAGTTTGGACTTCGACCTTCTTTGGCATGTATTCAACCTTTGAACTGCTGCCGGAGGCATCGATAGAAACTTGCTCGCACTTTTGGGTGGTATTGAAAGGCAATGAAAGCCCCGTGTGTGCATATGAACCCAATTTAAATTTGTACTTTTTAAGGCATTGGTTTGCTTCAAATGAAGTGAACATCTGAGCACCTTATTCTGGAAACTGGGCTGCTTTTTTCAGTCTTTACACATCTACTTCAGCTGTGTGTACACATTATTATACACATTATTATTTATCATTAAAAGCAAACTATTGAGCATGTTCTTGGGGCACCAATAGTGACTCACTCTGGTTGGTTAATTTATCTAATCTACATTCTAGGATAAAGGGAGAAAAGGAGAAAGAATGTAGCACTCCTTTTTTGTCATTATTTCCTAATGACTATAACATTGCTCAATCATTTTAGTTCATCTGGTGTACTTAATTGTAGGTTACTTTTAAAAGTACTTCGGTTAGGGATGCAAAAATTGACTTACAAAAGAGGGTACCTTCTCAATGTACTTGTATACTGCATGTAGTACCTACCGACGCACTTAAAGCAAACAGCTGCTTATTACACAACTAACAGTTATGGAGGATCATCTTTCTGCTAGAGTTGTCCAATATTCACTCTCTTTCAGCACTGGCTTTGGTCACTACCCACTCCTGAGGGAATTATCTGACTTTTAGCAGCTAAATGCTCCACATTGTAAACTAGCTAGTGTCCAACACTGTCTTGGTACTGAGCAGGTAGTGTACAGTGGGTTTGTCAGAGCTTTTTATCTGAAAAGAGCTGCATTTGAAAACAACGGCATGAGAGCGGTGAGGCTGAACCAAAACAGTAACGTTGTACTAAACAATGAGGTGAAACTGCAGATGGGAGCTGCAGATTCAGGTGTTAACTCTCATCACTACATTTTTTTACATATTGTCATTTGATGCAACATTTTGTCCAACTGAAAGGTAAACTGTGACATGCACAACCTCACAGTCATTCATGGAGATAATATTTATGCAGTTTTCACCACTCGCTCACCTTTACCTCCTTCCTGTTTGTCTCTACCTAACACACACAACATGTCCTGACAAGTTCAATGAGTCTTTCACCTGGTGAACTAAAAACAGCAGAGGAGAGGAGCTGCTCACTATCATTCTGTGTGTCAAACCTTTAAACACATCGTGCCTCCTCATTATCTTCTATGACTTTTCCTTTGTGTCCTCTCACTGTTTGGTAAGTGTGATGCCTAATAGTCAATATTTACAGACATAATCTTAAAGGTCACTGATGATGTCATTTGACATTTCACGTTCAATACACTTTAGCTCATACATTATCTAATATTGTAGAGAAATGCTGTGTTTGTATGGCCCCAGCGACTTCACAGGTTTTTACAAATGCTTCATGAAATGAATTATTAGAGACAAATGTGAGAAATGTTTCGTCTTCACAGCCAGGGTGATAATTTGTGAGGTGTTACAGCAGAAAGGAATCTCATACAACTGGGTTGGTGGCAAATCATCTACGCTAATTAACTGTGGTGGTGTACATCTTGTCTAAACATGGGAACAGGAACCAGCTCCATGAGCTGACCAGGCTGACAAAGACCACACGACAACAGCTAGATCTGCCCATTTTTCTTATACCAACAAGTTCTCACTCACAATCAACAAATACATCAGCTTGGTCAGTGGCCTTAAGCCTCAAATTATGATGCTCTACCTACCCCGCTAGAGTCAGTTTTGCATGTGCAGGGCTCATTAGCAAGGTCAAGTTAGCAATAATACATAGGCAACATGTCCAGTTAGACTTTCAAAATAAAGCTTGCTGACAAACAGCTCACATATTATGACATATTATGACTTTGGGTCTGTTATTAATGTTGTGAAGCGATCACAGTTTGGAACCAAAACTACTTGGTTTGGTTTAAGTGTCAAAGCTACTTGGTTAGGTTTAGGAACCAAAACTACTTGGTTAGGTTTAGGAACCAAAGCTACTTGGTTTGGTTTAGGAGCCGAAACTACTTAGTTAGGTTAAGGTAAAGATCATGCTTAGGATTAAAATAACTACATTCAGTCATGTCACTTACATAACTTGCATTATGTAACCTACTCACGTAACATACCTTAACTTAAATGCAAATCAATCTGGACTCTAGGTCACACACAGGACGCAAACCTGGTCTTTGTATATGACCCATCCAAGCACCTCGTCCACCCCAATTCTGACTTTCCTCTTTTCTCACTACTGCACTAGAGCGCCACTTCAAGATCCATTTTCAAGGCCATCCTCAGAAAAGCAGTGATATAGACTGACTGTGAAAGCAACTCATGCAACCCATTTTAATGGTTTTTGTTGCCGTCACTAGTGGCCATAACAATTATTACAGCAGCAAAGGAGGAAGTCAGGCAAAAAGTATAAAAATAGAAGTCCATATAGGAAGCAGGTTGGGGACGGATGGTTTGGTCAAATAAGCACACTGTCTGTGTCCAGTGTAAAAGCAATGGTTCAACTGTGAGTTATTCTAACTGTAGTTAAGTTAAATTAGGTGCATTATGTACATAACTTATGTACATAATGTAGCTATGTTTCTAACATAAGTAAAATAAGTTACATAGTTATTTTAAGCCAAACATAACCCTAACCCAAACCACCTTCCTAAACCAGACAAGTAGTTTTCTTGCCTAAGCCTGACTAAACTGTGAGGGCATGATGAAGGTCCGGTATGCCTGTCGCTACAAGGGTCATGCTGTTTTGGAAATGGTGAAATTTGTCGTTTTGGGGAGTCACTGGAAGGCGATACATTTAGTCTTTTAGGTATGAGGAAGTGTTTCAAGTGTAGGGCCACTGACCAGGCTGCTGTTTTTAACACAACTGGAATGAGAAGGGGCCTAAATTGAGTTAAGACATTCTCAATGGCTAAACACGCAGGTTAGTGTTGCACTCTAAGAGTTGATTAACTTTATCCAGGCAGGCTGGTGCCAGCTGAAGACCTCAACATATTTCACTTTCTCATGCCGACAGAAAACACTGGGTTTTCCCTGATTGCATCTCTGCATCCGTTCAGTGCTGAAATCACAAACATCTTAAAATGTCAGAAAATCATCTGACAAGAAAGAGGGAAGGACTCTTAAAGTTCCCGTCCATTAAATCTACAATTCTTCAAATTGTGAATGTGTTCTTATGATTACATGTTGCAAATGTTAATGGCAGAAAAAAAGGGAAAAATAATAAAAGTACAGAGGATATAGATAAATATAAAGACAAGGTGTCTACTTGTTTTAATGGCTCTAGCAGAGTTTGCTACAGTGCAGCAGGAAGAAAGAAAGAAGAGTTGTGTGAGAGGCACCCACTGAACCAGTCAAACCATTCCCCGAGGGTCTCAATCCTCCATTCAGCCCAGACAAGCTGCAACCTGCAGCACTGCCTGTTGTGACTGGAGCCACAGGCTGCAGGTCTGTCTGTCTGTTACAGTGTAAACAATGTTAATAATTTCCTAATGTCGTCAGAGCTTGCTCACCTTGTTGGCTTTGTTTTAAACTACAAACAGGAAGCAGTTGTGTGGTTTTTGCTGTGCTCTGGAGAGGAAATGTGCTCAGCAGCAGTCTGATACAACACAGGGCCCAGGACAAGTCTGGGTTATGACTTTTTAGATTTACGGAAAAAGGTATGTAAGCATTGTGACGTGAGTATAGAGTCAATTTAAATGCATTTTCCTTTAATAAACTCTCACGTGTACTGTTACTGTAGGCAACATATTTCATGCTATTTCCTATCAAATGTTGACTAAAGCCACATTCAATAAACAATTGATCTTCTAACACATTTAGAAAGTTTGGGGTTTTCTCCCAATCATCTCCTTGTAGTCTTAAATAAAACTATGTACAGCAGTTTGGTGATTAGGTACATGGTACATTTTAACTTATGGAAAATATGTAGTTTGTTTTGGTTCACGTATAAAAGCATAAGTGTGGAGCTGCATGTGTGGCATTTAGAAAGTCCTTCCATGACAACTGAAAAGAAAATGTCAGAGCACATTATGGAACAAACATTTTGAAATGACTTGAAGGTGGTCGGTTTTGTCAGTCCTCTTAAGAATAGCATTAGAACAGAGGCGCGAGTGACGAAAAGAAAAAGAAATAAATAAACTGCATCCACTTATGGTTCAATACATGAAAATGTGTACATTACATAAAGAAAAGAAAACTCTTTTTAAAATCTTAAAATTATTGCTTGATATCAAGGTGGTGATGCTACTGGTAGACAGACACATTAACTGAGTCTCCAGAATTTTTTTGGAACTGAACTTTAAAGTGAATCAGATTGAAATGCTTCCATAAAATGATTTTAAAGTTTCCTTTGTTGTGGTGTGTGAATGTAAAAACAGTAACTTTTCAGTTTTAGCGACAGAATTGGTGTGGGATTATTACAACATGATAGTGTGATTGTCAGCAACTTTTAACGATGTGAAAAAAGCACCAGAAACAAGCTGTGAATACAGCACTGACATTGTATCACCTGTTATGGTGATCTTTTTTAGCAAACAGTTGCTAATTCAGATGTCTGGTGGTTCCAGAGTAACATTATCATTCATTCAGATAGTGTTGGAATTAGCCAGGTGCAGAAGTAACTTTATAGTTACCTATTACTGTAGTAACAGAGTACAACATGTCTCTAATAGGATTTCAGTTATATTATTACAGCTACTATGTCCAGTATCGCCTTACCACCTGAAATTAGGTGTCTATTGTTGTTCAAGAATTTAACCACACCACTACAACCAGTGCACCACAAGAAAAAATATCCACGAAAAAAAATCTTGTCAACGTAATGCTGAAATGGCTGCGAGGTCAGACTCTTTTTTTCTTATTGGCTATATTGCATTACTTTGAGAGAAAATGACAAAAAATGGAGGAGATGGAGCAGGGAAGAGATACTTCATTAGGCTGTATCTCCCCCCCACTGGATTTGTTATGAACTGCAATAAAGTTGAACTTCTGTGGTTATTTTGGAGCATTTGGAGCTGTGTTTTTGACTACCTGATGAAGTCCAACACTCTTTTAGCTCTATTTTTGGTCCCTACCAGCTCCTGAGGGAAATATCTGGCTCTCTATCTGCAAAATACACCGCTATGTTCACCAGCTAGTCTATAACTGTGTCTGTCTGCTGGCAGGTACAGTGGTGTACAGTGGTGTACAGTGGGTTTATCAGAGCCGGTTAAAAAATAGGACCGCAAACCTGGTAAATGAGAACTCGTGAGAGTGAATCAAAAAGTTGGGTGATAATTCTCTGTGTTTCACTACAAGTGACACCGTTCAGCTAACATGTAGTAAATTCACCCACTGACACTGTGAAAACATTGGTATGTGCTGCCTTAACTCTACGATTCCTTCCAAAAAGATCAAAATGCTTTTCAAATCTTTCTCCACATAACTGATGATACAGTTTGTGACTAAATCCTGTTTTTATTTAGATCCACAACAATGAATTCCCCTTAGTTTCCTAAAACTCCAGGAAAAATAATCAGGACATAATCTCAGTGTCCTAAATAGCAGCTACAATCCTGATCACATGTTCATTATCCTGCGTCAGATACACAAGTTATGCTTCATCTTTAGACCGCATGCTATTGTGCAGGCGCAGACACATGTCCACCATATGTATCTCTGTGTCTCTGCAGAGCTTTCCAGGAAATAATTATAATAGGATTGGGCATCCATTAAGAAAACACTGGACAGTTGGAGACTAAGGGATCAAGAAGAGGGCGGGGGGCTAGTGACACACTGGATACACATGACAGATGGGAATTAAAAGGAAGGCTGGATGTAAAGATGGACGCAGTCTGTCATCCACTGCAGTTGGAAAACAGGGAGAGTGTCAGTGTGTGAAAGCTGTAACGTGTTTGTATATGCTACTGCAATGTTTGAAGAAAGAGGTAATGCAGTCTATTGAGTGTTGACATGTCCTATTTTAGGATTCTAAAACAGTACTATTCATATATCCTTTTCCTGTTGTACTATTAAATATATAAATCGCCCTCCTTCGCACACCCACCTATACATCTCTACTTCCTCCAAATACCAAAAATGGGCATGCCGTCCTGCCCGTGTCCCAGTGTGAGAGCCTGATGGCAGAATAGCCCACTGTGCTGGTTCTCACCTCAGTGATGATTCCCGCCTCATCAGAACTCTGCGCTTTTGACTCTCAGGCAACCAGCACTGTTACTTCTCAGTGAGGTAGAGCTAAGAATAGAATAGAACAGCCTCTTACATAACGCAGCCACAGTGCATTCTGGGATGGGATGGCATTGCTTTGCCAAGCAGCGGGGAGCGAGAATCGTCACTGCTGTGCTGCACTATTTTCTCTGCTGTGCAATAAATATGAAGTCATTTAAAATACATTCATTATTTTAGTAATCCTACTTTATATAGTGACTTTTCAGAATATTTCTGAATACATTATGCCAGAATATCTTTGAAATGTTGAACTCAAGCCTAATCCAATATCAAACTCGACAGCCCTGTATTTCAACCACCTACAACTGCTTAACCATAATCTAAGCTCACTAGATCGAGGATCTGCATCAAATTGTACTCACTCGTGGATGCTAGCCACCTAAATCTGCCAGATTTTTTTTTCATCAAGATCCATGAATTATTCCCCGAGAAACAAAAATGACAAAAAAAAAATCTGCTCAGTAGTTGTTGTGTAACCCTGCTGACAAACCAACCAACCAACCAACCAACCAACCAACCAGCAAACAAACAAACAGACACGATGAAAACACGACCTCCACAAGGAGGTGATAATATACATTTTACTCATAATTAAATCCTAAAATCTCAATATATAGCTAAAACTATGAAGCAAAAACTAGAAAGTGGGAGATGAAAATATAAATGAAAGAATAAGGGTGGCTATATTCTATATCTGAGTAATTTTCCAGTGCATCATTCCATAGCCCAGTACTTTCTTACTCAGCCCCAAGCCTATTATTACAACCCTTCTTACTGCAGATGTAAATCCTTTAAGTCAAACTAAAGTTTAATCATTTTTTTGCAGTCTGTTACAGTATACACATCTGCTCTGTAAATCACTTGTCCTGTGTTCTCCTTCCAGAGAAAAACTCACAAACCAAAAGGCAGGAAATTACATCCTATATTTCTTGGTTTCATGATGGTGCCGCCTAGTTTTGCAATGAATTGCTGACATACTGTAAGGTGTTTATCTGCAGTGATTTAATAACTTATTTTGATACAGGAAACTGAATCTTGCTTAACACAGTAATATAAGTGTTCTATCATAGATTGATGGCCACATTGAGCCAGACAGCAGCCTGCGACGCAAAATAACTCTGAACGACAACCACTGATTTATGAAAAGAACTAGATACCGAGCGCAAAGATGGCGCCTAATCAATCCAAAGAGAACTGCTCGCCTGGTGCAAACGCCCAAAAATTTTCTCTGCTTCTGGGTCAACTTTCTAGTTATGTGGCCCACTGTATATGTGCAGGAGTTTCTCCCCGCCTAGGAGTTCCTGCTCGGCTCAGACTTTTAAATCTCTTTTCTCAGTGAGAGGAAAGTTTGACAAATATAAATAAAAGGTGTCCTGTCAACAGTTTTAAGGAAGTCTCTTTTACAATGGTGCCCTATGGTGAAAAATAAGTTTTACTGCAATACCAAGTCAACACACATCTTGTCCTGCACCTTATCTTGTTCCATGGGTAACCAAACAATAGTTGGTGGGGAACATGGGAAGTGCGTCTGTTTGGACGCTTGCAAATTGCTGCAGCTGCTGACGTCACTTGTGTTAAATACTGACGTGCTCCTTACAACAGCAGTCAAGCACAAGTTTGTTTACCTTGTGTTCTTTCCTACTGACACTCGGTCTGCCAGCTGCTGTCAATCAAACACAGGGACACACCTGTCAAGCCGACTGAGACTAAAGAAGTATTTCTGATTTTATTTCCCCAGAGACCTTTTTCTTTCTTTTAATAATGAAAAAACATTAACAATGCATTGCAGGATCCATCTATTGATGGTTTTGATCTTTAATGAGATGTGTTGACATTAACAAATATACAGACTATCACCTGACTTGTCCTTTAAGATTTAAAATTAGTGATGAGCTATTTATAACAACCCTTCAGTTAGAAGCTGAAAGATGAATTATAAATCCCCCTGAGAAATAGCTGCAGCTTTTGTTGTGCGATAGCTTGAGGTGTCGGGCTATAATTATAAGCAGGCATATTTGTGTATCCTTCCTCCGCCCACTTGCCCTCCCTCCCCGACCGGCCTGTTATTGTCTCAGGGTGGCCAGAGTAATGGCAGATGGTCAAGAGGAACTGCAGCTCACCTCGCCAACCCCAACAGAGGTAAGGGAACGGGGGAGAGCACTTGGCCATTTGACAAGGAACACTATGTTACTATGATACAGTGCAAAAGTACACCACCGATGCTGAATCCTTGCATGGACTGTTAGCAGCCAGATGGCGAAATTTTATTTCTACATTTCTGTCACAGTTTAGTCCAGAAACAAATGGTCATGAGAATTTTCCAGATGGGAAAAAAAAACAATCGTGGGAAAGAACACATTACACTCCTGTCCTGTTTTTAAAGGAGCTCTCACAATGTCACAAGTGTGTCATGTCATCTTTTCCAGTCCCATCCCGTTTGGAAGTGATTGCCCTCTTTAAGGAGCAGTCACTTGTCATTCATTAACTTTGAGTAAATGTATGACTGGAAGGTCATCCACTCTCCCACCATCCACTGAGAGCGACTACAGCAGCTTCATGAAGCAACTATTTCCAGCCACACAGACCAGTGGGGGTGAATCAAAGTAATTATAGTCTGCTGTTTCTGTTGTGTGAGAAGAAAACAATATGCAGTCTATGGATGTGATAGGCCTAATATAGCCTCCTCCATGGTGTGTCACAGCTTGACTGCTGGTGGGGAGGCTCGGTTGGGGTTTGTGGACATCGGGAAGCAGAGAAGGAGGAGCAAGAGAAGGCAAGGTGAGGGGAGGGAAAGAGCTCGGGGGCGTGATGGCTGGAAGAGGGGGAGAGGAGGGAGGAGAGGAGGGAGGAGAGGAGGGAGTCGGACAAGCTAGGAGAGAAAACAAATGAGTCATGGAGGGGAGACGCAATGGGAACCTGGACAGAACATACCTGAAATAGCGGGTTTCTAAAAAACAGCACCAGTGAACTGCCAGTGATGAGCAACTTATTAAAATCGGATATCAATTACTCATAACCGACTGAATAACCTCATCAAAGGTGGTTTCCAACAATGTTAAAGCAACTACACCCACATCTCACATTTTCTGTGACGTCCGGGATGGAGATATTACCACTTTTGTAGATATAAAAACAGGTCATCGTGGTTTAACAGTTATTCACCGTCCAAATTTCTCTTTTCAGGACAAAGTGTAAAAGATTACAATTTCAAATTCAGTAATTACTTATTACTGCTTTCGACTAAAAACTCATATTTGGTTTTCTTTCTCACCTGGGAAGTAACTAAAGCTGTCAGATAAAGGAAAAAAAACATCAAAATTGTACTTCAGTACAATAAAATGCACTTGGTTTCCACCACTGCAAATAAAATAATTAAAGACAAAAACAAGCTGACATCATACAAGTGAGCATTGCTGGTACTAGTAACTATTATATTTACTGAATTTTAAATTGTGATTCCTTGCACTAGTCATAACTGCACAGTGCACACATCCCACACTTCAATCTCTGTAACTACTGCGTGCTACATCCACTTTATTTATGTGCATGCTTTCCAGCTCAATCCACAGCAGGATGTTGAGGAAATCTGATCCAGGAGCAGGGAGGAAATAAACTGGGGAGGGGAGAGATGGTGCAGAGATAAAATGTGAGGAGGAGCATGCTGATGGGATGGGCTGACACCGGGGCCTTCGTACGTGAATCCTCTTCCTGTCAGCAGCTCCAGCCATCTCTGTGTTTATCTCCGCTCCTCTGACTGTTATTTATCTTCACCCAGCGGACATGAATGGACTTTTGACCCCACTTCACTTACAAATTCAGACAGGTTGACTTTTTCTGACCACCACAGCATATTCAGAAACCTTTAGCTCTTTGCTCGGTGTTCTTTGTCCTATTTATTGAGTGTAATTCACACCTTGACATCAGAACAACAGACGCGCAGGAAGATGAATTTCAGAGGCATGGAGGCACATTACAGAATGCAGTGTGTTTATCGAGCTTTTGATAATGTCCCCTAACCTAACCCCCAATGAACCTGACTTGCATTTTTTTCTGTAAATGGGTATCTGACCTGAGACTGAATTTGAAGGTCTGTTCAGACTGAGGGTGAAGTATTTTTCTCACGCTTTTATTGAAAGCAACAATACAGAGATGTGGGACAAGTACCAATGCTCAGAGGCAGTCTACAATCCAGATATCTATGTCTATAGTAACTACACTAAACTGAAATGAATTTTTTTGCCCTTTAGCTACAGTAATGACATATGGGTTGCCTCTAGCTGATTCATTTGTTATTCTTCTTCTCCTTTTTCTTGCAATCTCTCTGAGTGTGGGAAAATAAATGGTGCTGGCATACGACGACAGTCTACAGACCTGTAGGACTGGGATCGCTGCACAGTGTGCTAATATTTAGTCATTTCAGCTGCTGTTACCAGTCCTAGTGTCCATCATATTCTGCCAAAATCACATTGCATGTAGCATAAGCAGCAAAGACAGTAACAGGTTAACCTGCACGTTACCCACATGTGCACAGACTGACATCAGACACGTGATGACAGCCCTCCCTGTCTTCTTCACAGCCATTAGACAAAAGCCTGATTTACAAAAGCGTTTGTCCTGCAAATGATTTGACTTTTGAAAACTGTAGCCAATCAAAATTTGAGACATCATCACAATATGTGGGACGTGGAGCAAAGGATACAAATGCTGCACAGTCCCACATAGAGCAGGGCACCTGGTCACCCTAAGAGAGAGGACTGTGAACAGGTGTAATGTAAAATGACAATGCAAATCAGTGTTTAAGTGTCACCTCACAATAACACACACAGCAGAATTTGCATTAGGCCGTGTAAATGTAGGCAAAGATGCAAATGATCCCTCTTCACCAAAACATTTACATCTCAAGAATTTCTGATTCCTGAACACACAGAAATATGGAAAAAAGAAAGTAATGTGGAGGAAAATAACTAAAAAGCTCTTTGAGCTCCTGGTTATTGTCAGAGTCTGAGCCACCACACACACTTGCACACACAGGCGCATGTACACAGACACACACACAATTGGTGTGTGCATTGTTTGCTTACAGCTCACGTCTGTACAGCTGATACAAAAATCTGTTTGGGGTGAAGACACTTGGATTGCACTTGTCAGTGTTCACCTTTAAGCCTTCACAGCAGTTAAGTACTGTTGTTTAAACCTGGTAATTGATCTAATGTTTACATTTCTATGATGTAGGCGACTGTATTACATTTAAACAATTACACGTTACTATAGGCTGTCTCTGTGTGTCTGTCTCCGTTGTTGCTTCTGTTCATGCAGAACACAAAGCAGAGCAGCAACACAGTGACTCAGAGGACTGAAGTTTCATCACTGAGATCACAAGTGCCCAGGGCGTCTTTCACTCACTCTGGGTAACCCCGGCTGATTGTGTTATCTGCAGCAAATGGATTTAAAAGCTTTAGTTTATTGTGCCAGAGAAAGCAACTGCCATAAACAATTAGTTGTATGATAAACATGCAGGCACGCATACACACTGGCAGGCACACTCGCACATACACACTCTGAGGCACGCAGAGGCTGAGGCACATTAATGCATACCTTGCATGGAGACAATTTCTCTCTGAAACTAGAGCTCTCGTCTTTGAGCCCTGTTTCCAAATAGCATTAGCAGGAGAAGCTAATTTAATAATGGTTAAATCCTGAGGGACAACTGTGGAGCACAGAGATTCCATCACACACACGCTCTAACATGAATGAGAATGGAATATTTACCTGTTTTAATAAACTGTCTCTAAGTAAAGCGAGTTTGGGCAAACATTATAATCTACATTGTTCAGTCATGTAAAAATGCATGCATGCATGTGCATGTGTGTGCAAAGTACAGGAACATTTGTCTTTCAGTCTCTTTGTTAAATATGGGAACGTGATAATATTCAACATGTTCTCACTCCCAACTTGTAAAATTTGGCAACTTGGTCAGTGGCCCCAAGCTTCAAACTATGACGCTTAAATTATTCATCTAGCCCCAGTTTTGCACATGAAGGGCCCCACAGTGGAAGTTAGCACTAATACCTTATATGCAACGTTGGGCTTCACTTGCAAAATAAAGGCTCTGTCTAAAAAGGTCAAGAAGCCCCAGCAACATGTAGTATATAGAACAACTACAGCAGTCTAATAAAGTTGGTCTTCATGATGATACATTGAAGCAGAAAACTTGTCTAGTGCCAATTTAAGTATCATATTAATGAGTAACCTTTCCACAAACAAAATTCCAATACAACACCACCCCAAACACAAGGCCAAACTATGAGAACGTTACCTCAAAGGTCTCACAGAGGTATCACATAGGACACGGCTGCTGGCTCGTGTTACAGTGTACAGGTTTTCTGTATTTTTTTCTGGTCACTCTGTGTAATGAGATAAGGGAAATCCCTTCAAGTGAGGACAGTTTGTTCGTCTTCACTTCTTTAAGAGGCTCCTTTGGGATTATAGCTTGGATTTAGGTCAAGTTCCGACCGGGCTGATGTTTTACACCATGAATGGAGTGAATGGCTGCTAAGGCTCTCACACGTACAGTGATACAAACTGTGTCTGCTTGTGTGCACCGTGCAGTGTGTAGAAGTGCTCTGGGTTCTGTAGTTAGAAATACCCGAGCCTAGGAACTGAACGGTCCTGTGGAGCCAGAACCTTTGGACTGAACTGAGAGAAGACAGGGGCAGCAGAACAAGATGGTGGAGTCAGCAGCTAATGTGACCTCACATGGTGATGAGAAGTGTAACTACAGTACTATACTGTACTTCATGTGTTTGCAAGTGATGCTTGGTCTTAAAGGAGGGCTCCAGCAAGTTAGCATTGTATTTATACTAAGTTGGGGGACTCAAAAGAGATTCCAAAATCGAAGCAGCAAAGGCCCAGAAAGATTTACTCTGTAGTATGGATTGAGCTCCAAAATAATAATAGTGTTTTTCTAAATGCCCACATCTCTCAAACTCCATGTCCCAAGTTTGTTAGACAGGCTTTCTGTTACAAGTTTGAGTTCTCAAGCCTAATCCAAGACAACCCTGATCTCAGACTCTAAAGAAGCTCCTTTCAGAGCCGCAGAAGACTTTATATAACTGTTTTCACAGGCTGAGTAGTACTTCACGAGACCATGTGATCTTGTTAACCTACTAATCCAATTTGCACTCGTGACTGAACCAGTGTTTCGGACCAATCAGCGTCCTATGAGGAACTAGTGGCAGCTATAGATGACAGGGTGTAGTTTAGGTGCGTGCTCAGCTAAAGAAGTTAATGATGTTATGGCTACTCTCTCGACTAGCTACTGTAAGAGTTTCTGTGACCAACTTGCTCACTACTACATCATATGGTTTGTTGAACTGATTGGTTGAAGTTAGCTTGTGATAGACGATACAAGACAGATGCTTCATCCAATCACCTGCAGAGTATTTTCTGAAAGGGCCAATTTGCGCATCAGGTTAGAACTAATTAGACAAGTAAACTGAACTTTACTTTAAGACTTTTAAGATATTAACTATTTTCAACAGACACAGAGTTGACAATCACAAAGAGGCACAGATTTAACCAGATGCTGGATGACAGGTGGACTGTGATAAAACAGAAACAGACTTCACTGCAATTCAGTTATTCTTGCTAATTTATGATACAGTTTGTATGGAAGAGACAAAGAGCTGAGGAAAGATTCTGTATTTAAAAGGAGATGTGGATGGACAGACAGTGGCAACAGGGACTTTGAACTGTGCAAAGAGAGATGGAGGAGACTTCATAAGAGTGACGGTGCATTCGCACATACAGATAGAGTCTCTTTTCACTCTCATATCTGGAGCTGGCAAGTGTGTTTTTAGCATCGAGTATGTAATTTATATTCAGCTTGGATTGGCAGTTGTTTCTCGTACTGCCACGTTACTCGATGACAACTAAGTCGTTTCTTTCCTGAACAATTCTTTAAAGGTATTTCATGTAGAATTGTTAAGATGTTGACTGTGTCATCAACTCCTTTACGGATCTGAGAGGAGTAAAAAATAAAATGTGCTTCTGTTTTACGACGGAAGCCTTTTGACATACTTGTCAACCCTAGGTCACAATTTGCTGATATATTTCTCCCAATTTATGACACATTGGATTATGGATTATAATCCTCACTCATAGTTAATCATACATTAACATATTTTACATTGACTCGCCATTTTTTATTATCATTTCACCCACTATGTGATGTCAATGGTCCCCGCTCCACCCAAAATAAATTGACTGTGATCAAAATAATCTTAATGAAAACATGTAGTGATTTTAGCACTACCAAACTCCTGTTTATAATTGATCTAATAACTAAAATATTTTTCAGTACTTTAAATTGACGCATGCATCTGTGTCCATCAACTACAGACACACATAAGCCTGACAGTGACTTACATGAGTCATCCTTTTTTCTTCTTACGCTAATAGTTTCTCTCACTATATCTTCCTCCTGTCTCCTCCTCTCCTCCAGTCTTTACTTCAGTATAGCCCTGAGGTCTCCATGGAAACAAGCTTTGGTTCAGTCAGCAGAGATGTAGAGACAACGTGGAGTGAGATAGACAGAAGTGGGATGAATCGAGAAAACCTTGGTGAAAGCACATAGTGGGTTGTTTTCTAATGTGTTTGGACTGCAAACTGCAGCTCCAAGTAACTCATCCTGGAGATTAGCCAGATTATTGTGAGAATTATTGTTTTTGTTTAATTGTCAATATTATCAGTGTTTTATTGGCAGTAATTGACAGTAAAAAGCCATCCAGGCTGATGTTGGTTGATTTTTTTTGTTTTTGTTTTTTGGCTCTCATGCAGCAAAACGCCCAGATAGGACTCAAGAAGAAGAGAGACATGGTGTTGCGAGTTCAGTCCAAGCATGGGCATGTGTGATATGTATGGAAATGCATCATATGAGACAGATTTAAAAGGAAATTGAAGCATCGGAGGTCAATAAATATACCCTGGCTTTTGCTCCCCATTATGGATTGAGCTCCAAAAACACCAGGTCTTACAATTCCCGAAAGTTAGACCCTACACATGTGATAAATAATAAATGTCTTTTAAACTCCACACACCAGTGACACAGATTTTTCTCTAGTACTCCTTGTGATAATTAAACTGACCTTTATGAGCTACAGTAGCAGCAGATAAACTCAAAACTCAGGTTACGAGCATGCAAAGTGTTTATCTGCTGGTGTCATGCACTGCTGAAATGTCATCACTTGGAGTAATACAATCGTCAACGCATTCCAAATATGAAACCTTTATGAAATAGACTGGATGTTTTTAGAAGCAGATGTGGTGCTCAGAAAGACCAGGAGCCACAAGCTGCTTGCCAAAAATCTGTACTCTTTATTGCTATCTTTCATTTGAAAGATGTGTTAATGAGCCCCACATATAGTGATTTAAAGCTAAACCATGAAGAATCAAAGGTCTAGATGTGAAGTAGTGAATTTTGGGAGATGTGAAAATAATAAGATGGATAACAACATGGAAATGTCTATAAAGTTGCATCTGGTTTACAGATACAGCATATCCACCTTAATCTAAGCCACCATGATACCTTGCGTAAATTAAAGTTGCGACTCCCAGCGTGAAATGTGTCTTAAATGGAACAAGCTTTTCCATGGTTACAGGACGCTAATCTTAAAGTGATTGCTATGGCCTTTCATTCATTCATGGAGATCTGGATTGGCGACTTTACGCTTCTAAAGCCTTTTAAGTGCCGCTGGTACATCAGCTATTATGATACACTTCTTATGCTAGGCCTGCTGAACACCAGAAATATCACTCATAATCATTTCCCCAGCAGCCTTCCCAGTTATCTCCCCTGGAAACTCAAAAGTGAATGGAAGGTAACACTTTAACCCACATTCAATTGCAGATGTACTATTTTATTTCGAGCCATGGACAAGCTGCTGCCACACGTCATGCAATTCAATCAGTAAAGCGACAGCCTGGAGCTGGTGATAACAGTATGTCATTTTATGCCCATTAACTCTTTGATTGTAACCTTGATTTAATATCACATAATTGAATATACAGTGCAGCTAAATTATATGGAGGTGCTCCACCTGAACCTTTTAACGCCTTGCATGCTGTACTTTTATGAATGTAAATGTGGGTGGAATGTGAGAAGTCAGCACTGAGTTGCATTTAGCTTATAGCCAGATAATGATCACTGACCAACTGGACTTGTATTAATGTCAGAAAGTCCATCTTTATTGCCTAATGTCTCTCATCAGAGAGAAATGTTTAAAGAAGAGCACACAATCACAGCTCTACCTCACCAAAACATACTGTGGCTGAAATTCACAATGTGTCACTCAAACAGAGACCGGCCAATTGTACACCAATAAATCAGAACTCACAGACTAAGGAATGGTCGGGCATGTGCAGAATCTATTGAATAACTGTCTTCATTTATTTACTGAATATTCTGTTGTCTCCTCTCTGATGTAATTTTGAAGGTCATGTCATGGCATTCATATAAAACAGATGTTTGGTGGTTGTCACTGTCCTTAAATACCTCTTCTGCCAGCCCTTCCTGTCCCCAGGGACAAGAGGATGACAGAGGACGGAGTCATTTGAATGGAGCCAGTCCGTCAATGCAGCAGGGGTGCCAACACGGGATAATCCAGCAAAAAAGTTGAACAAGGCTCAACTTTTGCTGCAACGCAAAGCAATGGCATTCGGGAAAGCACCGCACTGGCTAATCAATTACATGCAAGAGCGTAGTCATGGTGGATTTCTTTGTAATGTGGACACTGTATTTCTGCTGTTCATCCTGTAATCTCCATGTCAAGAGAGAAAACAGAATTTAAGTCTTACTATTATCTTATATTATTACTATTATAAACCATCTGGTTTCACTGAAGCCTTACACCAATGGAGCTCCATACACTGTTTTAATTCAGGACTGTCTATGACAGCACCTTGCTTGGAACATATATTCTCATTCATCTTCTTTGACTCACCTTGAATGCAAAATTTGAGCTCTTTAGCGTCGGTGACAGTGCTGGCAGGCATCCTGTCAGGAACCTTCTTGCTCATGCGGTTGTAGTTCCTCCTCTTCTTCGACTCACCCCACAAGTTGGAGCCACCATGCATGCTGGGAATGTTGAGGACAGCGATGCCCTCTAAGGAGGTGTTACTGAGGTCCAAGATGATCCCATCGCACTGAGAAGAAATTAATGAAAGAGGCAAAAAGACAGTAAGAAGAAAAACAAAGAAAAATAATGCTTATGAAGAAACATTTAAGATGGAATCTCACTATACAAAAATATCTCATTTTGCATGAATACTCTCCTTATTAAATCAAATAATTATGCTTCTGCATGTGCACAGAAGCTGCGAGATTACAGACACCCTGGTAATATTACATTACAATTAAAATTATATTACATGAGCGATGGGACAACTAAGTGTCCAGAAGCAAAGGGAGCAATGATGGCCTGGGTGTAGGTTTTGACCATGCCTTGGAGGTAAGAAGGAGCTTTTGAATTGGATGTGAACAGCAACAGGAGCCAATGTAGTGAGCCGAGAAGAAAAGCTCTGTGAGAAAACTCTGGTTAAATACCAGACGAGCAGCAGCATTCTGGATTAGCTGCAGAGGTCTGATGGCAGATGCAGGGGTTCCAGCAAGTTGCTGTAGTCTGGTAGGGAGATATGTGCCTGGATGAGCACTTGGACTGCCTCCCTGATGAGGAAGGAAGGGGTGAATCCTCCTCCTGAGGTTGTAAAGGAGGAATTGACAGGAGGGGGCTACTTAATTGATGGGGTTCAATGTTTGCCAAGAATGATAATTTGTCACTCCCAGATTCTTTGCTATGCGAGATTGCACCACCATGCTGTTGTCAGTGGTGAGAGACAGGTCTTGGTGAGGGCATCTTTTCCCTTGGAGGCTCAGTCTTGTTCAGTTTGACCTTTCAGTTGCGTCTTGAATTGCACTCCAAGATGTAAGCAAGGGATGCAGTGCATGCCTCCACCTGAGCATCAAATAGGAGGAATTACTAGAATAGCTAGGTGTCATCAGCATAGCAGTGGTAGGAGAAGCCATGCAAGTGTAGAGGGCAAAGAAAAGAGGGCCCGTGACGGAGCCTTGTGGAACAGTCTGTTGACAGGCTGTGTGATTCAGACATGATCCTTTCCATGTCACTTGGAAGGCGCTACCTGTCAGGTAGGATGCAAACATAGAGAGTGCAGAGCCTGAAATGCCCAATCCTCTTAGTTGAAAGGAGGATTTGGTGTTTCACTGGGTCAAATGTCAGCAGACAGATGTCAGAGTAAGACGACAGAAGAGAGGGAGCTTGCATGGCATGGAGCAACATGGAGAGCCTCTGTCACTGCAAACTAAAAACAGCACTTTCTAGTGTCTTGGAAAGAAAACAGATACTGCTTATTTTGTTTTAAAGAAAGATTAGAGAGAGGAGGAGAATGAGGCGGGGACTGGATCAGTCAGAAAAAGGTCCTGAAGAGTTTTCTGGGATTTAAAACAGAAGTCTGGAACTAACATGTTATGCAAGCTTATGCCAACAGCCAGTTTCATATGATCCTCCATGTGTTGCTTCCATCTGTGCAGAGATACAGTATTGGCAAATGTATTCTGGTACAAAGTCATTCCTTGAAACTGTTGATGTTTTCAATGAATTTCGATGACAAATGCCATGAGCTCAGCTGTGTAGGCAAACAATTTCTTCAGCAGACATCTCCAGACATTGGCAAGACACACAATAACAATGAGGATAAATACATAAAAGTTGGATGAAAGACATTTCTTTTGATTTTGTAAACCACCTTGTTAAGTGGTTCTTTTGAGTTTAACTGAAACCAGTTTTGGGGTGAAAAATTCACAGTTGCTTTGGAGCACAGTGTGACAGTCAGTGTGCTCTCATGTACTGACATTATACAACCAGGTTACAGTCAGTCTTCTGCAATAACCCAGTTTACTTATAAATGAGACACATGATAATTGTAAGATCTAAGCTAATGGATACTAAAGACATTACAGCTGCAGTATATGAGTTACTGTATCATAGAGTAAAATGGCAGTCCTTGCTTGCACCCACTTTGCGCACCAGTGATTTGTTAAAGACTGCAAGATTTAGTTTGTCCTGATGCTTTACCTGGACAGAAGCCAAGTGTGCAGTTGTGTGAAGCAGCAAAACAGGCGGCCATGAAATAAGTTGGCCCAATGTCAATACATACTGTATGATACTTACAATATATAATATTTGGCACTCCTGGCCTAAACTCTGAATTACATTGTGTCTGGTCTCATCTGGTTACATAAAATAATTCACACACACAACAGCGAATGTCAACATCATATAGCAATGACTCAGCATGCAGGGTTGATTTGTGCTGAGTCGAAGCAGACAAAAAAATGCTGGACTACTACCGTGTGCCCACAACATGCAGGCAAACCACCTTGTAATGTTTGTGTGAAAAACTACATAACATTAACATTTACATTTAAATGTATTTCTTAAAATGTGTGATTGATTGCTAACTGACATTTATAAGAATCTGTCAAACTTAAAAAGATTTACAATCTTTACAGTGCCTGGTACTGGACGGCTCTGTAAAGAGTATACAGACATAATATTCTGAACCAGTAATCCAGTGACTGAGAACATTTTATTTTAACATCATAATTTATTCTGGGCCACATACGTACGTTAGTTGGTGTTGTTCCTGGAATATGAAAATGAATACTGCTCCAGGACCATCACTTCAACTTAAGAAAACCAACAGCATCCTCACCTGAAGCAAGCCATTGTGGCTGAATTAGATAAGTAAAGGACTCTCACTCAGGGGACCCAGGTTCACTATTTTCCATTGCTTTTCAGTTTTCTGTCGCTGTATGGTTAGGTTAACGGAAACAAAAACACCTGGTTAGGTAGACCCTTTCATAACATTAAATACATGTTTGAAACAAGAACTTCGCCCATGTGAGTCACAAAGCTATGACTTTACAACAACATGATTGGTTAGTTGCAGTGATGGTCCTGTAGCAACATTAATTATGATGATCTGATGTGATATCAGATTGTGCCTACCTTCATACATATGTATGTATGATCACTTATGCGCTATAGTTTTAAAGCAAATGTATTTTATAGAAAAATAATTCTTATATATGGAACAATGAGACACAAAAATGTTGTCACACTCCAACATTGGTGTTTTATTTATAACAGATAGTAGCTTCCCTGCTTTGTGCTCTGCTTCCCTTGTCAAATGTGAAAGTCCAGTCAACCCTTGTTAAGGTCATGGTAATACAAGCCCAACAATTACTGCAGCGGCTTCACAGTGAAAGCTGTCAAAACCATACCTGCACTTTCTCAGTGTCTGTCAATTTCTGCCTCTGGCTCTCCACTCTCTATTCTTTGTCTGCCTGCATCTGCCATTTACTTTCAATAACCTATGGTACAGCACCTCTCACCTCTAAAAGTTTCCTGCCTGTGCACATCACCTGACCACCTTTATGATTTGCGGCCTGTTTACGCAGTTGTTCCCCAAAGCAAAAGCTCAACATATAGACTGCTTAAAAGAGGAAACATTACATATCTAGTTTTGAAGAGGCTGAATTACTAACGAAATACAAGTGTTTCTAAGTTTCTGATGTGTAATGATCTCCAAATACATGCTGAAGTTGTTAAGATTTAATCAGGCTGACACACTGTGCTTCAAAACAGGAGCAGGGGTGAACACACCTATAGTAAAGTGACGTATACAGGTGGTAGAGGGAGTTATTTGTGATTACTGCTCTGCTCAGTCTAAGTGTTAATAAATATAAATATACATGCCAAGGTTACTTTGGAGGAAGTGACAGGAGTTGTTTTTGAGCCATGTGACCCGAGCCTATCATGATGAATGACTATACTGTACCAAAACATACAGTATTTAGGTTAAAGAATAATTCCGGTGACATTTTACACAATGAATCAACCATACTAAGTAATGTCTCTGTGATATACTGTATATTCTTCCTCTGTGCCACAGAGCTCCATATTTGTCCAAAAACTATTAAAAACACATCAGTGAGCTACACTGTTGTACTGTTCCTTCATTTACACACTGCAGTAATCCAATCTCATACACGCAATTACACACTTACTAGAGCATTGTTTTCCAATCTTTTTGTCTGTGGAAGTGACAAACCATCGCAATCCACTTCACAATAGGCCTTGTACTGTATAATCGAGAAGAGTGAATTTTTGCATACACATTCCTGACCATCTATATGATCTTAAATAGGTAAACCAGCCATTTCAAAGAGACAGATTGATAAGTCACAACTCTGTTTTAGGATTGTGATTTTGAAAACACACACACATGGCGGGGTTAAGATGCTTATTGTTTTAATTTCCTCTCAGTAAAACAAATACACATTTTGAATACTTCTTCTACTTTCTTCTTTTATTTCCCCTTGAAGTTTCTCGTAAATGGCTTGCTCAAATCTTTTGGATGCATTTTAAATCTAATTAAAAAAGAGAGAGGGAACAGTCAGGTCACGCAGTGTCACCTAAATATTTTATGGCATATGATTACTGTAAGCTCCACAAGCAAGTGGGTGTGTGCTGTGAAATGGTGAAATGAGTATGGCTAAATTTGGGTATGCGTGTGTAGCTGTGACACTGGCCATAGCACTGCAATGGGGCATAGAAGATCGATTGACAGACAGACAGACAGACAGACAGAACATGTCACTTAGTTCGGTTTCTTAGCCAGCTTGCCTTTCACAGTTGTAGATAGAACTTTAAACACTAATTTCTTTCCCACCACGGGAAGGTGGTGAAACGGCTGTTTCTAAATGCCTCTCCCTGATGATTGTGAGTGATTATTGTGAATGCTCTAATTACTAAATGTAAATAAATAATTCTCTGTTTGCGATGACAGTTTTTTGCCATGTTTAGTTTTAAGTGCTAGCCCCCAGGTGTTGTTCAATGTGCTGTAGGCACTGAGGACTTTTGCTGGGTTCCATGACTTTGTCTCTCCCCCTGACCTGCCAGAGCAGCACCCTGTCTGTGTTTCTGATTTACAAACTAAGCACTGGTTATATCAACAAGCTCTTCTAATATGGCTCTTAAATAAAAGACCATAGAAAAAATTCTGCTAATTTATTTGGTGACCCATATAAAATCTTCACACCAAGCACCAAGTGTGGAAATAACAAATCCACTTTTTCTCTCCTTGAGTTACTTCTGCTGCAGAGCCCAGCTGTCATTGGGTAAGGAGATACACACTAACACTTGTTTGTCTTTTCAATGGATTTGTTGACAATAACGAAATAAAGTTAACCTCGAAGATAGTGATGCTCCATACTGACAAAGACAATATTGTTCAAAAAGATGATGACATCTTTGTCGAACACTAAATATAAAACACTTGGTGAAATGGGATTTTTTTATTAGTTACATATATGGAGGGATGATGAACCCTGTGAGATGAAATGCAGCTTGTTTGCATTTAGCCCCACCAGTTCCTGAAACGGTGTGTTTCTTGTGTGCTTTCTTGGAGTCCTGCTGTGCTTTAAGCACCCAGGTGACAGATTACGCAGCGCTGTATGACAGAATGAGGCAATCAGTGACTTTATGGAGCATTAATCTGATGATGTGCTATGAATAGCCCACCTCATTAATATGAGAAAATGACTTTGTTGTAAATTTCTGCAACACATAAATGAATAACAGCACTTAAAAGTCTGTCAGCAAAAGACAGAAAAGCAAACTCGCTGACATGTAATGTACACAAGGTGTTTCATATTTTACTTTTGTTTTTTGCTTCAAATACGGTATATTCTTGGGTATTTAGAGACATCATTCCACATTTTTGTCAGTTACACAACCAATCTCTTTTTTTGTCAGCGCTCATCCATAATGACTCTGACAACAGCTTTGATGAGACTGTGACTCACCTCCACTTCTATGCATTCGTTGAGCTTCTTGCAGGTGGCAGATATGGTCTCAGTGGTGCCAAACTCAAAGTACCAGAGCTTGTTCTTCATTCTGAGGAACGAGAGGGGACACAGAGGACACACGTTTTTTACTAACACATTAGAAAATATTCCCGGTCCTAACCTTAGCCTGCACATGAGTACAGTGTTGAGAGCCTACGGTGTGATTTGTTTAGGGTGCACTGAACACATATTGAAGCTGTCCGCTGCCTTGAGTCATCTCACATTTTGAATGTGACAGTTCATGACAGCTCGCAGCCATGTGACCACAGAGGTCAAAGCTCCATCGATGCACCCTAAAGCCTTAAAGTCGAGACACTGGCAATGGCAGCATGGCTTGTTTGATACTGAACCACAGAGAGTTAACCTCACCATCTGTCAGACAGGCGTTTTGCTGTTGTCCGCTCTTTCATCGAGACAACGCACACAGTCGCCTCAGTGCCCTCGGAGCTGAGTTGAAAAGTCAACATAGCCTCTGGAGGGGACACAGGGGGAAACATTGCTGGTGGAGACTATAAGATCATGGTAAATATTATTGTGATTCACAATGTTCTGAGCAATGGTTCATTTCTGCCCTGCAGAGGATTTGTCAGAGGTGACCTGATGGATGCAGTTTTGTTCATGTCCTGATGTAATTTGTTGCAGTTTTGGGACTGGACAGTCTGAATAACAGTTTACAGTCAAAGAGAAATCCCTGCTTACCAAAGCACCAACTCTCTGTAACTGAAGAGAACTGGAGCTAACTGTGGATTTTTTGTCACAAAATGGTGAAGAATCATATTTCACAGTCAGCAATCCTCGATTTATCTCTATGATTGCTTCCAAAAGCAATCAAATGAATTCATTCTTCCATACAGACAGCACCACCACCCTCTACCCTCCACACCTCACACCAATACACCTTTCACACTTTTGCCGATTGTACGCATTCACACTTGTGTGTGTGTACAATTGGCATTCGCTTCCACCAAATAGGTACAATGGAAAAGTATTAACAAGCCAACATCCTTAATTTCAACACACGTCAGAGCATCATGGCTGACAAGGGGCGGATATTAGTGTGTCCACCCAAGTATTGTGTCTTCATCACAAGCAATCGGAGCTGGAGCTGATAAACACCTGCGACTACTGCAGAGTCATTTGATGCAGGAGCTAAGCTAGCTAACGTTACTGGCGGGTGTAGTTCAGTAGAAAGAAAATAGTTCCTACATGAAGCTGCTCACAGTTGATTAGGTCATTATTTCTAGAAAGCGACACCGTGTTGAGTTTTTCGGATGTATTTTGAACGCTTTGAGCGCTACAAGCTGAGTGCCATCTAGGTCTGTTACAATTGAGAGAAAGCAGACATCTCTGTGTCCCTTATCTGCAAAACTCAGCGACTCACAACCTAAGTAGATGGATCAATAGCATTACAGGTAAGAGGAAAAATATGGATTTTTTAATAATGGGTGAACTGTCCCTTTAAGTTGTGCGATGACACTGGAGCAAGAAAAGCCTAGGGAAAAGCTGATTAAGTGAACCTTGAGTTTGTTTTATTTTACCTCAGATGTTCATCACAAAGAACAAGAAACCTCTACCTCCACTTTATCACACAACAAGTCGACAAAATGATTCCCTTCACCTTTCTGTAAAGGATGTGCCGATCGAAAAAAACAGACGGCCAGCATGATGTAAGTTTATTGGCATGTGGACATGCTGCTGATAGTGACAACACAGCTATTGACACAACAGCTCAGTATCATGTGGGCATACCAGTGCCAAGGTTATGTGCCACCTTGGCACTGAGAAGAAGAAAAGTGACACAGAACATTTGACCTAAAGAAACCCTCTCACTGTTTGAAAGACTGCTTTGTTATTCTGTTTAATCTTGCACATTAAAATAATTGAGGAGATAACTCAAACAAAGCATTAAAATCATCCCTAACTGTTTATCTTACTTGTAACTGAAATGTCTTAAGCCGCTCTCCTTGTTCACATGTTTTTCTTCCTGCTAATTGTCTTTCTGTCCCCTGTTCTTTCTCTTTCACCTTAATACCTCCCCAGAAACCTCTGCCGCTGTCAAATCAGGGGATTATGAGCATATTTGAGATCACAATTAGGCACAGTTGCGATTCTCAACGAGGCGAGCTGCCTAACCTCATTAAGCTGCTTCCACTTGAGACGGCCTGGAAGAAATGCAATTAACTGATGTTTTTTCCCTCTCTTATGGACAGAGAGTGCAACAGGGAGACTTCCATAAGCCTTTCCTCCATTATTCCCAGGTTTCTGCACCAAAACTGGTGACACACTGGTACAAAAGGATCTGAAATAATCTTTAAAAAGGGGGTATTTTTTTCAGTTATGACAAGGAGGACGGATGTTTTTTTCTCCAGTTCAGGCTGTGTGTGCCGAGCCATGGGGCCTGGACTGATAAGAGCGTGGTTTAGTGTTTGACAGTGGACTTGCAAGAGCGAACTGCTGATACTTCAACACAGCAAAGTACTTCATTAATTCTTTTCAACTTTAATGAATACAGTTGGTCTGTAAGATAACTTCTCTCTGTAACACTTCAAAGAGAATTCAAAGACCTGCTGGAGTCACATTTCAGCTGAGAGAGAACAGAGATTGGCACTACAGTAAGAAGGTGGAAGGTGGAACCATGTTGTTATGAAAACACTGCAAAGCTCGAGGGCTCCACTCTCTAGCTGAACACTGTATGTCTCACCCTTCTACCCTGCCACCCCTCCCTTCAGATAAGCATCTGCTTTAATCCCCAATATGAGCAGTGGCCTTGTGACCCCACCACCTCTTTACTGCCCCCCTCTCTTCTCATACATCTTGTGAAATCAGGAGGACGCAAGGTGACAAGTCAGTAGCGTTAAACTAAAGAGGGTGAGTTTTCACGTCAGTTCTTCGTGGAAAACAAACCCTCCAGGGACATTCTGATGGTGAAGCTCCAATACCAGAAGAAAAAACAACTGTACTGATGAAGCAAAGCCCGTAAACAACAAGGATTCATACAACATACAGTGCCTGGTCAGTGGTGAGTGTCTGTGAGGACAGATCTGAGAAAAAAAACTTCAGTTTGTTTCAGCTATCTAGTCCTTTTTTAAATTATTTTTTTTATCAGTCTTTGTCAAAATGTTCGTGTGCAGCAGCTCAATCATTACCTCTGCCAAGGAGGTTATGTTTTCAACCTTGTCCATTTGTTTGTTGGTTGGTTGATTGGTTTGCTGGCAGGACTACACAAAAACTACTGACCGTATTTCCACCATTAACAAGATCCCCATTAACTTTTGGAGTAGGTCCGGATAAAGTGGTGAATCCACAAATTTTCTTTTGCTTTCTTTAACATTGTGAAATGGGGCATTTTTTAACATTTTCATTCATTTCTCATGGAATAATACATGAACCTTGATCAAAAAAATCTGTTGTATTTAGGTGGGTGGTATATATGACTGAGTGCAGTTTGACGCTTATCCCAGATCTGCATCAAAGGACATAAAACTCTCCATCAGTACAAAGAAAGGTGGGGAGAGAAGTGAAAAGAGGCACATTTCACTGGAAGTATCCTGTGACCAAGGAATATATATCAGGTTTTGGCAAGTGGAATATTACTTGGATACTTAGTGGATTAAGCTTTGTACAAACCTGATAACACATCCAGCACTTTAAATCATTTCCCATTTGGAGACAATCTTCCGATGGATTATGTGTTTATGTGCCTTTTATTCCCAGCTGTAAGACTGCATTTAGACTGCATGCTTTTTCTCACATAGCAACATTGGTACAACTGTGTTTCAGTGTTAATATGATATATTGATTAGAACATAACAGCACTATCTACGCCTTTCTTGTAACATGGTGTGTAATAATACTGATTTATTGATAAGTGAGTGTCTGGAAGGATGTGTCTACATGTTGTTAGTGGTTAAACATTAGAGAAGTACATTTAAAAGACATATTATGGTCAGTTATTTTAAAGTAACATAATGGTGTCTCTGTCACAGCCACTCCTGCCCCCCATAACTTGTTCCTGCACTGTGTAACTTCAGTGAGCAGGTAGCTGTACATCACACACAGCACCAGCTATCAGTGTTGTGTTGAAACGGCATCATATTTTATGCATAAAATGTTTTTCTGGTTTTCCCTCTGATGTCCTCCGGCTGCTCGGCCTCAGGTCGCTGTGATTTACGGAGTTTCCTGAAAGCAACCTGTAACTGCTGCATACTGTAGCTACAAATTAGCTCTGCTAGCTGATTCAGCTCTGAGCAACACCTGGAGTGATGGTGTTTACACCAATATCACAGCAGCTTTGGTAAGCAAAGGAGGAGGTGGTTTTCAGGTGCGAGGCCAGAATGGGCACCAGAACTGGAACCGGGCGAGCACCAACAGAACCAGGTACAGCAGCCTCTACGGACATCATGATGGAGGTGAGGAGACCAAAGAAGATGTTGACAGAGGAAGCTTAGAAGAGAGGCAAGAGAAAGAGTAAACCTCAGGCTGACTCTCAGTTGTAGGCCACAGCTTCACTAAACAGATGCCAAGCTGTTGCTGTTGAATAGTAAGTGATATTAGCTGGCTTGCTAAGTTATTTGTTTTGTGTTGTTGCACTAGCTCGACGTTTGGCTGTGGTTTAGCTGGTAGCATGTGATTGTCTCTGGTTCAGGTTACGTTAGCTTGCCGAGCTGTTAGTTTTCTGAGTTGTGTGCAGCACTTGACTGTCTCATGGTAAAAATGCCTAAGCATGTTTAAGTTTGTTCATTACATCGTTTTGTCTGTTGTTACCATGTAACGTTACATTACATGAGACAAATTGTTATAGAAACCTGGGATTTGTATTTACGTATTCACACTCACACAAAATACAAATAACATAATGTTGCTTTAATACTGATGAGTGAAACACCTTAATGAAAGGAGCTAAGGGCTTGTAGCTGTCCACCAGAGGCAGTGATTACTTTTAATCAAACTTCATAACGATTCATAAACTCAATAAATAACCTGTCCTCAAAGGACAACACCATTTCATTCATCTACAGTGTTCATATCTGCAGGACCCTCATGTAGCCACATTTCTAACTTCAAGCAGCGTTCTGGGGACCTTGAAACATACTGAGAACAGCTTGTTCATTCTGTTTTAGAAATATATCAAATAAATATTTCTAATAAATATATTTCCTTATTGATAATGTAAATCTTTTTTTTCCAAAACTACATGGTGCCCCTTTAAAATAATTACTTTAATCAGATACTAAATTATTTTCAAAGAAAATACATCATGCTTCACATTCAGGAACAGGTTTGAATTCTTTAGGAGCAGTAGCAGCACTTTGTTTGAAGAACGGGCAGTGAGTATGACAGTCAGTGTGGCTGAACAGACAAAGAGCACCACCTATAAAGACAATCCTACAAGGAGAGACAACAGTCACTGCAGTGTTTTGGGACAGGGGTCAGTAGGTGCTGGTATCTGATTTCTACTAATCCAAGTGTCAGTGACCTGCTCTTTAGGCTCCACAAAGCAGCTTATGGAGAGAGCTAATGGTGACGACATTTACAACAGGCATGAAAAGATTCTTATTTACTGTACTTCAACATATAATGCCCAACTTTATTCTTCTTTTTCTTCTTACTTATATTACTACCATCGCAGTGCAACTAAAACAATCACTTCATTCATCAAGGTCGTGTTTATGTGTGTTTGTGTCAGACTATGAGTCACGTGCAGTTGTTTGTGTGTCCTGTATATAGGCATGTTTTTATAACAAAAGAAGAAGTCCCCAAAGTTATACTGTGACTGTTTGTTTGCTGTTTGTATGTCCTTGTCTGTCAACAGGAAGCAGAGTGAGTGTGGAGAGATTTTCCCTTCCAGACACCAGGACAAATGCAGCAGAGGAGAGTTTAATGTCATCTCTGCCTCACCCTAATTTCAATATTCATGAGTGATACATCAGAGCTTCGTAATGATTCTTTTTTTATGGTCTTGGTAGAAACTAGACAGGTGGAAGCGACTGCATGTTGCAAAACAACTGACTGAAATCAATGTAGCGCTGAGGTCGCGGTGCAGCTTAAATCCCAGAGGAAGATACCTTTGCCTCTTGACAGCAGTGAGATACACACAAGCAGGTCATCGCATGTAAAATTACATCGATATATGGCTGATATGATGTACAGAGATTTAGAGTTCTAGAGTCGGAAAATAAACTCTGTAAACTTTGTAATGCCCATATTTGCATCAAGCTAAAATCCAGTAATCAGTAATGTAGCGGTGAGGCTGTGAAACTATAATTTTGTGTTTGACTAATACACTGCATTTATATAGACTTCATCAGTAAAGTCAAGTTGAAAAGAGCCCCAGGTCATTTATAAGGTAGCCTTTTGATTTTTAAAACAAGCCAAAGTAATCAGAGCAGTCTGTTACTGCCATGTTATCGTTTCCAAACGTCACACTAGACGCCGATACTTCCAGAATGCCCTCATGCTATTTAAAATCACACACTGGGGAGGAAGTTTGTTGCCATTGTTTGGTTCAGAGTACAAAAAGCAAAAGAAGGGAGAAAAGAAGACACACACACACACACACACACACACACACACACACACAGACAGACAGCATTGTCTCTGTGTGAGAAGTGATTAGCACCTGGGCTTTGGGCTCCTTAAGGTCTGGCTACTGTGACCATTAGGTGCTGGTGGAGCTCCACAGGATCAGGTGTCAGGAGTCACACATCCCCTCTGTCCAACAGGCCCATGGTGGGAGGGTGACACTGGTGGAGGGGGGGCTGTATGCGCTAGTCAACAAGCGGGGGATGGTGTGTAGTGTGAGAGAGACACATGAAGACAATGCTGGCTTACGAGTCATAGGAAGGACAATAAAGCACTGAGCTAAGTGCTACACGAGGCCATGGGCCTCTTTCACCAGGTCAAAGGTGGTTTATCATCTGCTCAGCCATTCACACAGACTCCTTTCAACTCAAAGTGCTGTAAAAAGGACGGATATTTAGCTTGCCAAAACATCAATCAGGCAACAAGAGAACAGTTGCAGTTGTCCGTCAGCTGTCTGTTACTCTGCGGAAGAAACCAAAGATAAAACTCTCAGAAGAACAATAACCTCCAGTGTTGGCTCACTGTAAATAGTGCACATTAGACTGTTGGTGTCATTGTGTGTAGTGGAGAGTGTCAGTACAGTTCATGTTTTCCAAGCTACAGTTGGAATGGAGCCATGAGCGGCTCACACAGTGAAGGAGTGATCCATCAGTAGAATAGAAAGAGTTAGAACCATCACAGATCAACAGTGAAGCACACTGTGTAGAAAATAACTAGCTTTACAGGTTACTGTGTTTAACTGCTGAGTGTCTTTGTGCTGAAGACGTCCTGATCTCCACACTCACACTTTACATCTTTAAACTCTGGCCGTCGCTCATGGATCAAAGGGAGGGCCCTCAGGGAACAGAGGCATCTCTCTTTTATCTTTTATCACCCGCCCTTCCTTCTGCCTGTGATGATGAAAACAGATACAGGACTAGAGATGGAAACCTAAGCATTAATTATTGAATTTCAAAGAGTAAACAATCCATCTCTCTCCTACTCTCCCTGCCCTTCCTCTTTTATTTTACAGTATGTAGGCTAATTAACTGTGGAGGAAAGCAGCAGCATACATGTTGTCATCATGCAAACAACATGACACACCAGCTAAGCACACAGAGAGCCAGTTCCCATGTGACTCAGTGTGGAATTCAGAACAAGTCTTTATACTTTAGTGAATAACTCTACAAAGCGAAAGGACACACACGCCTCACTGATTTGTGTTCGTGGGTCGTAAATATGCCAAATTTGACAAATACAGTAAACAGTAACCAATATAGGTTACTTCTCTGTCACCCCTGGAGAGAAAAAATTGTCAGAGTCTTTCTTTGTGTAAAAAAAACAAAACGTTGTTTCCATTTGTCCCATTGATGTACGTGTTAACTTGCATATAGAGCAGGGGCGTGAGAGCCGATCACAAGTGGTGAGTGGAGGTGTGTTCTAGTGCCGGGTGTGAACTGACGGACCTAGAGCTGTCCACTTGTGATCGGATCACTCAGGACAAATGTTAATACCAGGTATGAACAGGCTCGAACACACAGTGTACAGTACACACAAGAAAGCTTCTAAGCAAATGATTGGTGTGCAAGCATCCGTACTGCTGACACCAAAGCTTTACACAGAGTTTCACGCTGACACACTTGAGAACATGAACACAGTCATGAACACACCAATTGTTTGTTTACACACACACACACACACCTCAGCCTGAGGCTCCAGCAAAGACAACAGGCTGGCCACAGAAGTGAGCCAAGCAGCACCATATACTCATCAACAGTGAGTCACCTCAGGGCTACAGTACAGTGCAGAGGCTGTGTGCATACTGCTGCTGTTTGTTCTCCACTGTCACACATCACAGGCTGTGTTTCCCCCGAAAGCTCCTCATACTTGTGGATGGTATTGTTTTGGGCTGAGGGTGGATAACATTTATATTTTAAGGAAATGGCTGCTGTTGATCAAAAAATCTCTCAGCTGCTGGTTTGTCATGTAATAGTTCCTTAAAGACTTGTCCATCCATGTTGGTCGTAATGAAGGAAATAGCCATGGCTGCAGGGTAGCTCAGCGGTTTTCAAACTTTAGTGCACACCTGAATTCAAATCTGTGCAAAGTAGCCTCTGTAACATACAACCTGACAAATATTACTCGTGAAATATTTCTTAAGAAAATGTTTCGTTATTTAATTTGAAACTTTCCAAAACTGCATAAAGGCAGCAACACTCATTTAGACCACACAGGTCATAAAATTAAAAATGAGATGAAGTGCTCTGCACAGGGAAGCGATCCATTTTCCACCCTGTTATCCTCCTTCACACTGGCTGTCAATCAGGGCCTCTGATGTGTCACACTCGAATAATTATCACCACCTGCGAATAGTGTGAACAGCGAAATACTGGTGTTCCTCTGTATTGGGAAATAAATGTGTACAAAGTGCTGATACAGTAAATTTAAAACTAATGTATTACTTGTAGTATAGATGTACAGCTTATTGTATAAAAGTCTCTTGTGTCTTGTATTTTCTAAATTCAACTTTCTGACTTGTGCTGATAAAAGCGGTGCATCATCACCGAGGTATTTGTTCTCATCTGACTCTGGATACTCTTTCTGTTGACCTCCTTGTTATATAACTATTAATTAGCATCTTCAGAGTTGTATCTTCAAACAGCCTGCCATCTGAAGGTGCCTTCCCTGCTATTAGAATGACACAAACCTTCATTAACTTTATAACTATATTCACCAGCCTTTGTTCTGTTCTCATGCATTGTGACAACATTGTATCAAGAAGATTAACTCCTCGTTGTTCTTTTCATAAGTAGGTGAGAACTTCACCTGAACAAACAAACAAACAAACAATTATCTGAAAACTTACAGTCTTCATGTCACCTGTGTTCAACTATGGAACCACTGCTCCATGCGAGTTGGACATGGGCTTCACATACTCTGTCATAACTCAGTTCAGTTTTAACACAACGAGGCACTGTCAATATATTGATTCCACTATGCAGGCAGGTTTTGTCCTTCATTGATTGCTGATGACTGTGGCTCGTGTGATATTGAGTTTCCAGATGAAAGTGCAGGGTCACTAGTTGGTTATGAGGTTGCCTATTAGCTAATGGTATTGAGACAGTAAGTCTTTTTGACTAGCAAACCATCATGTGAAACACCACTATCCCTCCTCTCATTGACTGCTCAGTGCAAGTGTGTTTTACTCCTTGTAGCCTTTTGCAAAACATCCCATCCTCTCACCTGCTGTTGAACTTCTCAGGGTGCTTTTCCCGCATCAGATGAAAGCGATGTGCGATGGAGGCATCCTGTAGGAGACAACAGAGGAGACAACATTAGCAGCAGGAAAATCTACACATTATCACAGGTTGCTGTAGGTCAAATGCTGAGGCTGTGCCAACGTTAGAAGACGTTACACCTCAGTGAGGTTTAACCATCCTTCACTTTTAGGACAAGCACCCTTACATCAAACAAGACCTTCATCCATATTTGTTTAGGAAAATGGTGGTGTTTGTCTCGAAGCCAAGTAATGCTTTTTGCATCTGCGTAGCTGCAAGACTTCAATATTATCATCTGCCAGGCCTGGTTGGTGTGCTCCGTCAAAGTTTGAACTTTATCCACCTTCTACTGGTGTATATTGTATGTACTTACAGGACACATCACTTAACTAACAAAGCCCAATGAGGCAAAGAGAAGCCTCAGATAGCTTTTAAAGGAGCCTGGTCATAGATCATTGATATTTGGCGGTGTAACATTACAAGGTAAACATCACATGTCTTTTACATGAAAGAGTTACTTCTTTATTCCAGTGATGGAATAGTGATGAGACATTTACTCAACTAGGCTACTGCACTTAAACTGGCAATAGAGAACTTTTTGAGCTTACTTATCATTCTGAAGGAAACACTGACTGCACAGTGTAATGGCTGTAGAAAAATGACACCGTCTGCATCTAGATTGGTTCCCAATAAGCCTCACTTTCATTTTTCTAGTGCAAGAAGCTGAAGAGGGAGAGTGATAGAAACTGAGGTAAAACAGGAGTGAACAGACAGGCATTCACTCGATGGAGAGCACCAGGTTTTGTCAAAGTCTGTTCCCCCGCTGATGTGTGTTCCTCTTACCGCCAGAACTTGAGACGATTCAAAACCAGCACTCTCTTTTCTAGATCAGTAAGTAACAAAACCTTCCTACATATGATACAACCAGGTGTTTTATTCTGCCTTCATAGCAGCGAGATCAAGGTCAAAACAGGATTCTTACAGTTGTGTTTTGCTTTGGACAGTTGTACCAAACATTAGCCATGTTGCTAACACTGCCTTTGCGACAGCAGCGCCACCAGTAATACCACAGGGAAACGCAAGGAGGGAAGGAAAGTTGAAAAGTTGTCTCTAATTCTCCTGAAGTATTCATTTTCTTCAGTTTTACCATTTTTCAGCAATTTTATACATTCTTCGACTACACTACATTGTAAAATTCATTGCAAACAATTCACCATATGTATATAATCAGAACAATGCTGAATATCTGATCAGTTAATCAACCAGGCCGATAGTCAGTCAACTCGTAGTATACAGTATATACATTTGTACATGTAAATATATGTATAATTTCCTTTTACGTATACTTTTGATACTAAAATCAAGCACTTCATATAGGTGACTTTCAGCTTTACCAAAGTACTTTATTTTTACTCAGGTATGACTTTTGGGTACTTTTTACAACATTAAATCAGCTGGCTGATTCACCCACTGTACCTCCTAGAGTTGAAATGATTAGATGGTCAGCTGTACAACTTTTGTAATGATCAGTTAATTCTTTCTTTTTGCACAAAGAAATGCCAAACATTCTCTGGTTCCAGTTTCTGTGCGATGATTTGCAGCTTCCTTGTTGTTTTTGATAGTCAACTGAATAAAATCTTTAGGTATATTATTGTTTCTTTCACATTTTATATACAAAATGATTAATCAATTAATCAGGAAAACTTATCACGAATGAAAATAATTGTTGATTGAAACCCTACTATGTAACATAAGTATGTGTGGCACTAGGTTTTTCCACGTGGTAGTTTGTGTTACACAGTTTGAGGCTAACCAACAGTATTTTGGCCAAATCTACAACAATCAGACCCAAAAAGTAAATTGTCCTAATGCTGGTTGACAGTGTAAAATACTAAATAGGCTAGAGCTCTGAATTAAGACAAAGTTCTGCATCGAACAAAAGGTCACAAGTTGATCCGAGCATGGCTCAGGCTTGACCCGGCCCACCCCTCCCCATGTGTTTAACCTCCGACCTCTGGGGCAGAGGTGAATGCAATCCTGATCAGTCACAAGAGCAGCCCCAGAGCGACCTCATACCAGCATGAGGTCACGCTGTCACAACAGCATTATCGATCTTAAACCACGCAGGCATTTTTAATTGTTATTATCCTAATTCATTCATCACAGAAATGCCTGTCAGTCACCCGCGCCTCAAGTAGTTCTTTACATTAAATGACAAAAATGGTCAAGTTGCTTTCATGATATTTTAACAAATCAAATAAATTTAGATTTAGAATTTGGATTTAAAGCATCTGTCAGACATGCACCTCGTTAAGTTAATGTGTTGGCTATTGTCCTCCAATATGGTTAAAGTCTGAGCTGAACTGTTATTTTACCATACAGGCTACAGCAGCACAGTTATATCATGAACATCCCCCCGAACTGGCTTTACATAGACTACAGTATATAGGCTTACACAGCTCACACACAACATACTGAACATTTATTCAAATTAAGCAGAGCAGCCTTAGTTTGACCGTGAGTCTGACCAGAGCTGCATCATCTCCACTCAGGCCTCAGGATGTGATCTGTCTGTCACAGCAACTGTATATAAGTGTACAATAAGTTCAACATGTATAGATTCAGAGATTATATCGACCTTGTGTCAGAGGAAGTACTATAGCTGACGCAGATGTAATATCTATATATGTCAAATGTTATGGAGATGTTACACAGCACCAGAGCGTGGTGGATTGAAAATGTCATTGTGTTGGTGGAGTCAGTAATGACATTAACGTATGAAGGCAGATATAAGGAGTCATCCTTTCACTCCGTCATTGTATAATAACATCATCTGGTTCTGCTTTAAGTGCTTAACAGAGACAAGACACATGAGACAGCCGACTTCCACCGGTTAGTGCGTAAGGACGATAAATGCATGAAGACATCGTCAAATCAGTGTGACAAACTACGAACAGAGCAGTTTTATTTAAGAAAGTATGACTGGTGAATATAATTATGACAAAAATCGGTTTTCTGTGCCAAATACTGTAAATTGTCATTATATATGGAGACAGCAAATACTGAATGAATCTTGCTGTACAAATACCTCATTCTGATTCAGTAATCAAAGTTTTCATATGCAGCAAAAACACATTAAGGAGGTAAATTAGCCTTCAAGTTCAAACAAGTGGTTCATACAATTAAACTAACTGGGATTCAATCAACTAATGCACTAGTATATCTTTCATTTTCATGCATCTTTTGGAGCTGTGCTTTGAGAGGGAAGCTGGCACTTTATTTTCCACACCACACAGAATATAGCTCATCCACTAAGGGTATAATTTTGTAATTTTCTTCCTATTCAGCAACAACTCTTAGATATGCAGAAGTAAATGGTGCTTATGCATCTGTAATTTTAGAGAAATTGAAGGCTTAATGATTTTAAGAGATGAATAAGTAAGGGTCTGGGGTTCAAACTGTACTTTGCACATGGCACACTTTGACATTGAACTTAGGATCACATATCAGTTCAAGTGTCTCATTTTCTGAGTCTCTCTAACGTCTGTGTCAGATCTAGATATTTACTGAACCTAATTAACTTGAATGCACAATCTGCAATTTGTGCCACTCTGGGTGGCTATCTATCAAAACAAAGCATACAGTAAGACGTTTGCTCAGCTGCTCAGAGCCAGCGAGCTCTGGACGAGAGTCGGGTGCAGAGCTAGACCTTTTGGAGGAATAAACACCAAAAGTGACGTCAGATTCTGCTCTGATCTGGAGCCATTTACCGATGGGAGGGCAGCTCAGAGGATTTTGGTATTAAAAAGTGAATTCATCTTCAATCCTGTTTATCAACCTGACTGCAGCAGTGACCCATGTTTATGTTCAGTAATGTTGACTGCTGACTGGAGCTGGAGGGGAAATATATTTTACTTGTACTTTTAAAGAAACTAATAAACAAATAAACAAATTAACTCCATGAATATAACGTTGAAGAGGGGAGAGGAGAAAAGAAGAGAGAGAACCCGAGTCTCCAGTGAGTGCTAAGTTTAGTGAGAGGTTGACCTGAACCCTTGATGCATGTCATTGCTCTCTAGCTTAGAGCTGATGTACAGTAAAGTAATCTGGCTGTTTGGGGTGAATAAACATAAACTCGCACAACTAATACAAATAAACACAAATGATCCTGCAGTGAAACCCCCTCTTCACCATTAAACAACCACCATTACTGATTCAAATCTATATCTATTAATCTATAAATCTATACACACATTTTGCTTTGCTTTATAGGTCACCAATAACCTATAAAGCTGGAGATATGAGTCCTCAGCTGATACTCACACTATTATAAACACCAGTTTTGTACATTTTATACTGAAGGAAAGATGAATGTGGATCATGAAAGTGGTTTGAAACCTAAAAATGCATTTCAATAAATGGAAATGGAGATAAAGGACACAATGTGATTATGTGTGATATATTTAAACTCTACACAGTATGCTAACACTACCAAGCTGGCCCATCATAAGGTGTTAAGCTGCCAATAGGATATAACAGGCAAATGAGCAAGCAGCCATTTAAGAGGCAACAAGTGTTTTGTTCCAACGTTTCCACGTCCTGAAGGTGAATGTCCACACGCTTTATTTAATTTAATGCTAAAACTAGGGCATCTTGATCAGATAATTTACCCTCTTTTTGTGATTTGGGCTGTAAGAGGTGTGTATTTACACCGAATCTTGCATTGTGCAACTTTGACAGGCAAACTGATCTGTGATGGCAGCCTGGCACCCTGCCTGACTGTGCAGGTGTTTCAGTGCTCTGCAACAAGGAGAATGGAAGGTTGTGACAGGACAGGTGGACAATTATACACATCCTCTCTCGTCACCCTCAAAATCCACTGGCGCTACGGGCATGCTGCAACGCACCTCCTCAACCAGACACTATGGGCAATGTGCTGAGATCTCACAGCATCAGCGAATATCAGATCTTAAAATAGAGCTGCATCTGCTGCTTTAACTGGCTCAGAATTTGATACTGGAACCGAGGGAGCGAGCAGACATCACAGGTAAACCATTTTTCTACAATGATCCCCAGACACAAGAGACTGACTTTGCCCACAGAGCTCAAACTATAAAGCTGATTCTCGTGGCAAGGTTACTCATCATAACAACAAGCGTCCATAAAAGAAGAAAACATGGAACGATTCAGTGAGGGTAAGTCGTTCACAAGTTGCCCGAGGAGCTACTGTCACATGTGAACAAAACAGGGAGTTATGTTTAACTGATTTTGGTACAATGTGGGCAGTGTTCTCAGCACAGCGTGTGGATTAGGGCCAGACAATGACACAAAGTGGCCGTGAAGCTTTCCAAAACATGATGGGCTGTTTCATGTCACTAAATCTGCTCTCAGTCACCTGCTGCAGGCGGTCACTGACCAGTCTCACTTTTCTGCATTGTCCCCCTGAAAAATCTGGCTGTAACAATATGTGACATTTGCCGTCGCCTATAGTTGCCCGTGTGATGAAGGTTGTTTTGATCTTGCCGTTTGAAGTTTTGCACGTGGTGTGTGGGGGCAAGGGGAGGTTCTATTGGATGAGTGATGTGAAAAGTAGGAAGGGAGGAGAGCGAGACAAACAACAAAAAACAACAGCAAAAACAGTGGCTGGAAAATGTCACCTCAGTGGGACTCAGCGGAGAAATGGGTTGTCAGTTCACCCCTATTGTGTTTCACTGGCCTCTGGTAAGTTGCTTGGTTAGCTTAATGTCAAAGAGAAATGTCATAGTCAGCCTCTAATCTCTTATATCTTATGATTCTGTTATACTGGAAAGTTAAACATACATTTATGTTCATTTAGTAATCATCTATACACTCCTAATTCTTTGTGTTAAGATCTCGTAATGCTGTAACAGTCAAGTTGGTATATGAGTGTGTTCATTTCCAAATGATTTTTGAAAATGCAGTCTATTAAAGAAGTTAGAACTTTTGGGATTTAAAAATGGATTTATCCTCACTCCTGTTTATCAACCTGACTGCAGCAGCTATCTGCAGAGGTGACCTCAACTGTCAGGTAATGTTGAGCTGGAGGGGAAATGTACTTTCTAGAATTCAACAATTATCTTTTAAATTGACAAACGTGTAACTCCTGGCAGAATTCAAACAGAATACATTTTTTGTCTCTTGCCATCTACATGGTGGTCCACCAGAAGGGGAGGGACTTCGACTCTATATACACATTCCTGCCGAAGGTTTCACACCAATCCACCGATGAACAGTTAGAGGCGGTAATGTGCCAAGAAACGTAGCAGTATGCTAGCAAAGGCAGCGAGGGACATTATAAGAAGGATTATACACTCAGCATATTTGTTTGACCTCAAGGATATACTGTGAGTTTTGGTAAGAAAGTCTGTGCTATCTCACTGGTTTGAGGTAGGCGGGGCTTAGTTGCAATAAAGCTGATTTTTCGATGGTTTTGATTTTTAGTCGTGCATAGTTATTCATGAATATTTGATGCGATGGAGACACACTTGAGATTTAAAGCCATCTTTTCACGTGTTTGACCATGTGTGTTTTTGAGTGCCGTTCCTCCCGTCTTTAAGACCAGCCAGGTGTCACTCAGCACGGTCATTCATTACCGTGGTAACCTGGCCTGAACCTGGCAGCCGCTTACTTCCTGTCACTGATACTTCCCCTGACCTTCAGTCTGTGCCAGCGCTACTCCATCTCTCTAACACACACACACACACACACGCACGCAGATAATTTTATATGCACACTTTCTGTTCCTTGTGGCCTTGCCTGTTTTCTGAACAAATACTAACACACTCTGTTCAGGACTGTGTTAAATTTAATAGGGTTTTGTCTCCGAACACTTACCCTCCCACAAGAAGTGCCATACTGGCAGCAATGTCAGGGAGTGTAACACTGTAACGCCTTTAAAGTCTTCATACCTTAATAAGGAAACCGAAACACAGTTGAGAGCAAACTTGAGCAGGAAATTTGATTTCAAATTCAAAGAGAGAGTTTTGAAGCATGCAGAGGAACATTCAGGAGAGAAAGCTGCGGGGAGCTTTCACACTGACCCGAGAAGAATAAGGTACAAGAAACAACCAGAGAGGGAGCTGAAAACAGCAGAGCATTGCTTGCTTGAGGTGGGAGGAAGAAAGTTAGCTTGGAGCTAGAGACTTTTAAAGGCTTTCAGAGTGGATTTATCCAATGCAGAACAAACACAACTGAGTATCAAGAAAAATGACTTTTTAAAAAAAGCATTGAAGATCTACTCTTCAGTGAGTGATGGAGGCAGGGTGTTTGTTTTTAGCATGGAATTTAAGTTGCATCACCATGGCCCAGAAGGACCCAGATCTACTTGCTGAGAACATGTTTTCCTTTGTTGGCTATGTTTGGAAGGCTGATATGGCCCAACACACCAAACCAACATTTAAGAACCAGCAGCCACAAATGCAGACTGTTGCATCTCCTCACATCACCTGTGTCTTGAGCAAAAAGTGGCACTTGAACACACCACAAAGACTACAACAGACAGCCAACTAGCTTGTACATTCTGCGCCTGAATGACGGGAAATAACTCTCCATACCAGCAGGTGGCGGTAGTCTGTATTCGTCATTCATAAAGGAAATCTGAAAGGACTCAGGACTGCAGATATACAAACTGTAGTTATGATAAAGCAGTTTTCATGCCACTCTCGCTAATATAGCCACTTCTAATCAAGAACATGTCTGAAGTTACAAATGGTACTGGTGAAGAGTTGAAGAGTTGGCTTTCTTTTTCCTTTCTCTTCTCCAGCACTGGTTTTCTTAGGTGAACAACCTAAGAACAACAATCAGAGGGATTTCTCTCACCGACGGCCTCCAATTCAGCACACTCTGACAAGGGCTGACTCGAGCCACCCACACTTTGAGAATCAGTGTGCTGGTGTATATGTTGTCAGTTTATGCACTTGATTTTGTAGTCTTAAGGTGTAAATGTAATAGTTATATTATTACTGTATCCCCCTCCACTCCACAAATGTAATGTAAATACATTTACTCAGAGTAACATTTTAACTGACCTACGTTTAACTTTGAAATCAAAAGGTGAAAAAAAAAAAAACTTTTAAAGAATTGAAAGTCTTTAAACAGAAATGTAAACATCCATGACAACTGGACAAACTTGATCTGAAGGAAGGAAGATTGTGTTTCAGACTGAAAGCTCCAAACAGCCTCTCATGGACTTGATGGTGAGATTGTTCGAGAATAAAAATGTTTAGCCTTCTGAAATCCTATCTGCACTAGGATTCAAGAGTGCTGCAGTGTTGTCTCCAGTGAACAGCATTAACCCCTTCATGTTTGATGCCTTTCAGGTGAGAGAAGCAGCTAGCGACTTATATGTCCATCAGGAGAGGCACAGGATAGTCTACACTCCCCTGGCTAATGGCAAAGTCAGGGATTGTGGTACGCATTAGGAACTGGCTGTTAACACTAGGAGTCATCTTGCAGGGCACACACACACAGTCATGTGCATTCAAGCATGCACATACACATTTACACCTGTGCACCCGTCCACAGAAAGTCCTGCTCAGAGACACACGCTGCAGAGGGATCAGCTTCCTCGCTGCAACATGAGGTGGCATCTTTAATGGCTGCTGACATGGTGTGATTTCCTTCTCTCAAATTCCTCTCACAAGATTCCTTCCATGCTGCAGGTCAAGTGAAAGTACATATACTGACCTGCTTGTGTACACACATGGTTATCCACTGCCATTATTTGTTATGTATAGTTTTTTTTATATAAATTCAACAAAAAGCCTGCTTAAAGACAAATGCTTTAAAAGTAATGTGAATTATGAAGCTGAAGAGGAGGCAGAGGCTTCACACATATTCTTATTGCTTAACTGTGTGCTTAGTGTGGTGCTGCCAGCCCCCACAGTGAGCCCACTGCTCAGTTCCTGCTGCCAACAGCACAATGGCTGAACCTACTAAACCCTCATCTTCCATGAAAATGATGTATATAACTTTAAGTATGTTGAATTCTGTTTTAAAAATGTAAGAATATTTGAATTTATTACATAAAAACAGAAAAATGTATTCGTGACAAGGCGATGAATAAAATGTCATCAAAAACATGGAATAAATTGAAGGAGAAATGACATAATACACTCTGATTTACAGTTCTGAGGGCTTTGGCTGAGCCAACCGCATGCTCCACACCATGTCATCCACAATTAAGTCAGTGAGATAAAGGACAGATGACTGTGGAAGCTTTCAGATTCGGCCTTGCCAGCCTCCTGTCTCCATAGCAACCAAACCCTGAGTAGCAAGGTCTGTGATGGGACAGCAGGAAACGCAAACCCTGTATGGTTAGTAAAGCAGATTTGAGGGTTACTAATGGCTACATCATTGGTGTGAGTCAGAGATCGGTTTGCTCAGGTGTCGTGTGCACCCAGATACTCAGCCATCTGTCACCGTGGCTCTCAGAGGCACAGCGATCTGTCACTGTGTGTAATGGCCGGGCCACATTGGAGTGTTTCAGAACCCGAGGAAAACAGTCACAGTTTCACACAGAGGACCTATACTTTACATTAAAAGATACACTTTTTACACTATTTTTTACTAACGATGAGTAAGTTGGCCTCAGTCTGTGAGGATGAAAACCTTTAAAAACGTGTAGCCAAATAAAATGTTTGTTTTATTAAAGACTAAGTTGTTGTGCAGTATTTTTTATCTACGTGACCAAGTACAACAGTGTGGCTCACGGAGGTTGCTAAGCATACAGAAAGTACTTGTTGGTTGGATCAATTTATTGTTGCTTTTGGTCTTTTCATGTGCTTTGTTGAGTTTAATTTATTTTCCCAAGTTTGCTTTATCTATAAGTATAACAGGGATTGAGATTGTCAGTTGTGGAAGAAGAATTTAAATGATTTTCTTTCATAAAAATATCGATTTCGCAATGGAGGCATTCCATTGTATTATATATTAATTTACTGTCCTTTTCGGGCGTGATGCTATGACGTGTGTTGAAGTTTTGGCTGTTGGTTTAATATCCATCTCTGTCAAGCAGTGCTTAAACATCATTCAGATGATGCTGAGTTTGAAAGAGAGACTGCGGTAAAAGAAGCAAGATGTCTCACTCCTCAGCAGCTTCTGAAAAAACAAATGTGTAACTCAGTATTTAATTAAGACTTATTAACTTAGATTTATTAAGACTTTTTAAAACAAGTTTAACATCTTCTGGATGTAGTCTGATCAGGTGTATGATCCGCTGCTTTCTACTGTTCCCTGTTTTCCCGGCACGTTTGTGATGACGACGGGGACACACAAGGAGCCTCTTGGCAATGTGGAAAGAATTAAATGCAGGTTATTAGCGGGTTTACCTGTGCTCAAAAAACCTTCATAAATATACACGCTCTTTTCAGTGTTAAAGTGGTATTATAGACAAAACCAGCCTTAACTTAATAATACAACCAGGTGTTGTGCCTTTTCATGATCAGAGTTTCTTGGTCAAACTGGGATTCTTTTGCTCTTCTTTGCTCTAGACAGTAGCCAGGCTGCTAGTGGTAGCCATGTTGCTAACGCTGCTGTAAAGAGTGTTTATTTTTATATTGTAGCTGGTCCAGTAGCTGTTAGTCTATACAGGTAGCTAGATTTCAAGAGTCCCCTGTGGAATTTCTGACCTGCAGTAGTGCTATGGAGCAGCTTTTGAAGAGTGGGTCTCTGTTTTGTATTGTTCACATGCACAAGGACACACTGTACATACGCAGGGACATGGGTCATGAGATACACGTTCCTGCCAATGGTTTCACTCTATTCCACTGCTCAACAGATGGTGGTAACATGCCATGAAAAGCAGCAATGTTCCAGCAAAGCCAATGAAGAAGACGACTGCAAGCTGGCAAACTGTATGTAAACAATACAGAACTCAAATCAACTTTACAAATGTTTTCTGAGGAAGCAAATGGATTCAAAACATTTGTTCCCTCATGAAACAAGCATGACATTACCATAAAAGCACAATCTAATACATTTAAAATAAATATTAATATCTGGAAGGAGCCCAAACAATCGACAATATATTGTCAATTTGCTTTGAGAATACTTTACAGAATATAATGAGCGTATATTTTGATAATATATTGGCAAAATATATTGATAAGTATTTAAAAATATATTACTTAAATACACATGAATCCACGTATGACTCAATAATAAATTATTTGCTGAAAATATATGGTGATATTATGGTTTTCTTTACAATATATGAAAAAACGGCAAAATAAGTAAAGTGCTTAATTTGGAGTTGCACACACTGGAAATATAGTTTTTAAGCACCCTTACCTAAAAGTTGTAGTACGTATCATCTTTAATCTAGGCAGCTCCTCTCCAATTATGGAGACTATTGTGTTTGATTATACAACGATTATACACAAACTGTTAAATGTAAGAATTGAAAGAGACAAAATGTAGCAATATGCATCATCAAACGCAAACAGCCTGTCAAATATTATTACGGACCTCTATCTGACACACCGTCAGAGAAATGCAGGCCACAAAGAGAGCACTGCTCCCTGCTGCCTTTGCCCAGTTTTGACAGAAAGGAGTTATTGTTTGGAAAAAGTCAAAAGTTGATTCAGTGTGCTGCATCTCTAATTAGAAATATTCAGACAGGACAATGTATAAATATGAATCCACAAATGGCAACCAGAGACATATAGGTGAGTATAGGGCCTCCTCTGTGTGGTGTACTGCTTACGTGTTGTGTTTACACTGACACATATGCAGGTATCAGCGGGGGGGCAGTTGTATAACATCACTGTGGTTGATCCTCTTCTTGCCAAAACTCTCTAACTTCTACCTGTGCACATATGTCCTCTTCACACTTATGTCACTTCTGTTTATTTATACTCATAAGTACAGCACTGTACGTCTAATCAGCTGTTATTTGTATTCATTAGCTTAATGGAGCTGGAATGTTTAAGAAAAATAACATCAGATGGTGCCTCCTCTAGCTGTTATGGTGATGACTCAGCTCAAAGTTTGGAAAATCACCAAGGTTAACAGTCTGGTTTCCATTGCTTCACTGAAATATTTACTCTGCTTCCATTTACAAGTTGGATTGGAAAAGGTAGGGTGCAAACTATTTCTAGGATGCCTGCAACAACTGTACTTTGATGACAGTGGAATGAATTTAAACAGCTATGAATTGTTGTTGTACATGAGCTGATGGTTAAATTGTAGCCGCAAATGCATTCTTGTGCGTCCAAACAACAATATAGGAGTGATGAGGTTTGAAAACTTTGTGACTCCCTATGGTTGCCATATCGCCATAAAGTAATACCAAAGAAACACATTTCACTGACCTGCGCTGGGGACACATCCACTAATTGACTGCACTGAAGCTAAATCAGCAGGGCCAACACTGTGATAACTTCATGACGGCCTAGTTTGTCACCTCTGAATAAACGTCCCTGAGCCTTAACACTGGTATCTCCATCAGGACAAGATAAAAAGGTTGCTAAGCAACTGGAACCTGGCAGCATGTTTCTTTCCTCCAATTAAAAGATGAAACCTGCCCAAGAGGGAGCAGAAATTCACTGATGAATCTACTAATTGCCCCTGTCCACAAAGACCAAATCATCTCTGTCACCATGCTGTTATTGTTATAACTATGTCTCAGACACTTTGGGGGCCGGATTTATATCTCTGATACACATTAAACTATTAATCAGAATTAAAAATTCCAATTCTTGAGATTAGATAGTTATCTGAACATTAAGTCTTTACAAGTTCTGTTGTTATAAATTGTCCCTTTTTAAAATAATAATAATAATAATAATAAGAAGAAGAATGAGGAGAAAGCCCAGACATGTTTTCACTCAAGGCTTGGAGTTGGTCAGCACCGAGCAGCAACCTCCAGTACAGGAAAATTAACGTTGAACTATTGAAAACTGCAGTTCCTCGAATGACCACTTGAGGGTGGTTCCAAAAGTGAATAAATCCTCAAAAGAGCCCATGTTAAAATATGTTACAGCCTGGTACAAAAAGCAGTTTTGGTCACTATAGTTACTTTCTCCATTCATGCCATGTACGTCATTTAAATTATATTAGGCTTAAGTTGTGCATAACTAAGGGCTTGTCCAGGGCTTTTAGTGACAGCCAGCTAAGAGCTTTGTAGGGACAGCTGTGGGTAGAGCTCGGAGCTTCTGGAGGAACAAACACCCGGTCAAGAACAGCACAAGTGGATTCATCTTCACTCTCGCTTCTTAACCTGTCGCTAGCAACGAGCTGCAGGGGTACTGAAGTACTCTGTAATGTTCTGTACCTCATGAAAGTACAGATAGGAGATGGGAAAAAGAAGACACTGGAGGATATCAGAAATGACTCTAAGTCTGGTGAGTGCTGAACACACTCTTAACGCTAACACACAGATCACATACATGTGTCTGACTAGACACAGTATAGGGAATAACATTACAGATGACTTACAGATTTAAATTCCATTTTTTTCACTACGGTTAGTATTTATTCACTAGATATGTTTACAACGACTAAGATATAATGTTATGTGCATTTTAAAAACAGGACAATAATCATCTGTTTCCTAACAGATATTGGTTAAATATTTAGCTATATCAGCTAAAACAAAATGTTTTGATCTTGGCCAATTACAATTAAACAAGCTGTCTGAATTCCAGTTTAGTATTATACAAAAAACAAAATAAAAAAAACCCCTGTGATATGAGCGTGTGTTTATGACAAAGTGTGGACAGAATACCTTCCTGTACATTAGCCACAAGATAGCAAGCGACTGCAGACACTCAGTTTCCTTACCACTCCAATGGAGAAGTAGTTGTTGACGATGCAGTAAGGGACAGGGTCCCCCTTTTCCTCCTTGTCATCAGGGACAATGTCTATGTTCCAGCGGTCCAGCACCACCTCTGTGCTGTGCTCGATGTCCCGAAGGAACTTCAGCAAGTTGCCACCCTCATAACCTGCCGGGAACAGCCAGAGAGGGAGGTGCAAAGGGTAAAAACACAAGCAATGCACTGATACAAACAACAGAAAGTATACATAATGTGCCCAAAAGTACACCACCGTCTACAGCTGTGTACTTGGTTTGCTTCAATTAGTACTATCCATTTATATCAAGGAACTGACCACTTCTGGGTAATGGTGACACAGATAGATGGTTTGTTTGAGTGTAATCAGCAGAGTAACAGTGATAAGTGACAGGTCATGATGTCTGCGCTGTACACCTGCATGCATATGATTAGATGTAAATGAGCTAGTTATTGTAAAGCATATTGCAAACAGCTGATGCTAATCAGGCAATACAAGCAAGGGCAACTTCAGTACTCTGGATGAATAATGGGAGGGAAATGATAAGGCGACAGCATGCGGTTATAGAATAAAGCCAGGCCCACGGAGAAATGTTTTGGCCTGCACAGAGCACTGACATTTACCTCAACATATTTGGGATGAGCTGGAACACTGACTGAGATAAAGTTATTTTGTGAATTTTATTTTTGAATTAAATTCAAATAAATCAACTCTAATGTGATTTAATGTGAGCAAAAACTGGCAGGGACTTTAATGAGTGGTTCCTGAAATTATTGTTTCACCCTATTTAAATTCAAACCCCTGCATTTAACTGGTGAAATGGTGAATTATATGGGTTCAGACATGAAACACAGTGGCACTGATTAGGCTGCCATTTCATAGACACTGCCACCCCCACCACCTCCGAACTGAGAATACGGCCCGGGCCTGACAGCACCCCGGGGAGCCCTCTGGTTTTGCTCTGCAGCTGACAGCCCGCTTCAGCAGCCAGGCATGTTAATAGCGATCAGAGGCGGAAGTATGTTCCAAAGGTGTCACGAGGGCGTGAGGCATTAATGAGTACCATCACACTGGGAGCATCATGTGTGAAATATGAGCGTGTTTGCATGTACACATTTTCTGACACACTGGCATTCTTAAGAAATAATTGCAATTTCAGGGAAAACAATTTCCTTTTCACATTATAAAAACAATTGTCCCTTATCACATTTATTCTGAAAGTGTGAAAACACTTACACATTTGTATGTTGTGCATCATACACACTATGTATCACACACTAATAAGCCCTTTAATAGTTTTCAACAGTCTAAAATCTAAAGTTGACAACACAGGACATCAGAAGACGCTTGTGTCACAGTCATAAAGTCAAACATAATAAACGTGTTTGTGGCCAGTAGAACAATATTAGGCCTCATTCAGACAGAATCAGGCGCTGCGAAAAACACCATCCTATTCATTTAAATGAGGGTAGTGTGTTGAGGCTGCTGTGGTGTGACTGCAGGGGGTGCTGAAGAAGCTTATGATGGCGGCACAAGAGAAGTCATGAAACTGTCGTGTCTCATATTGACATAAGGTCATGCTTTAGTTTTTTCTCATTTTTTCCATTTCTGTTTCCTGTTTTATTTTGGCGTCTATCTCTCCTCTCGTTGTGTGTTTCCCGCCATTGTGATTGTCTGCCCCTCCCTGATGTGTTTCACCTGTGCCCGATTATCTTTGCCTCCCTTGTGTAGTCTATGTGCTCCCTGCTCCCTTTTGCCAGTTCGTCTTCACCCTTGTAACCAGTATTTACACTCTTGTGTTAGCCTCTTAGTACTTTTTTACCCTGTGTGTGGATATTATACTTCAGCCTTGCCCTCTGTTTTTCGTTTGCCTTTGCTGACTGATATCCTGTGTACCGAACCTGCCTTCAGTAACAATGTTTTTCTCGGAAACTTGAACTGTCTGTGGGTCGTGGGTCTACTCCTGCTGTGTCAGAAACCTTGTCAGAAACGTCATAAATATTCATCCTAAGAGGGACATGTATGCAAAGTGAATTTCAGGGCAATCCATCTGACAGTTAACAAGATATTTTCCCCAAAGCCAAATATGTGAACCTATGGTGATAAAGCAAAAGTCAGGATTCATCATCTGGGGAACAAGAAAGTTTGTCCAACGTTTTTGTGCCAATGCATGATATTATTTGTTGAGATATCTCACAGGATATGTGAAATGTTTGACCTGCTGGTGGCACCAGAGGAAAAGTCCGGGATGGCCCTGAGTAGGATTCATCCTCTGGAGACCATGAATGTCTGTACAAATGTCATGTCAATCCATCCTATAGTTGTTGAAATATTTCTGTCTGGCCCAGAGTGCTGTACCAACTGAGAGCCACGTGGTTAGCGTCACTAACAACTGACTCCTCACCTTCGGATACACGTCACCCTCGCTTACACTGTCTGCCGAGGTAAATATTCATCCGGCTAAATGTCTGCTGATACTCCAGCTCTTACATCACTATTTATTTCTCAGAAATACCATCTATTCAACTGAAGTCCCAAAGCCCCGCGGACCTGGCAGCATATTGACAAAATATCATGCTGAAGCCTGGGTAAGTGCTCTGCTGGTCCTCCAAGAGGCAACAATCAAGCAGTCACAACCAGCCATTCTAATTACTAGCCCAAAGTACTGCAACAAATCAATGGCTGGCAGAGGATTTACAGCACAAGTGCTTTGCATATTAACAGTTTTTAATTTGACACATAAGAGCTCTCGCTCTCATCTACCAATCTTTCATTTCCTACAAACAGGAACAAACATGCCTGTGTTTGTATTCTAGTATGCAACGGAGACCCTTCCTGAAACTACAATCATACTTGAAGCACTAAAATGAACCCTAACAGAGTGTTTAGACTGCTGTCAAGTCAATCAAGTACTCATTTAAACCTGTTCCTCTTTAATGAGCCAAGTTGAACCTTGTGGCATCTGATATTGTCTTGACAGCGCCACTCCTTTGTAATTTCTTCATTACATAGGACAAGGGTTTTAATATTGACACCTTATGTCATCTCTAGATGTCTTGTGCATCATTTTATACACATTTCTCCAAACTTCATCTGTGTAAACTTTGGAATCTCCATTAAAATTCTGTGTATTTGAACAACGGTTGGCTGCGCAACAGTTTGTTATAACTGGGCCGTTAGTGGGACAGTGCTGTGGCCTCCATTCATGATTCAAATTTAAGTTACTTTCTATTGTTTGTCTACAAGATCAAACAGCACATACATAGATACAGAGGATAATTTTAAACCGACTGAATGGAAAGTCTGTTGTGGGGCACTGAACAACACTGTCACAACATTCAAATGTGGCATGTGTGACAAAACGGTTCTACTTGTTATTGTTCTTAAGTTTCACAAATACCCTGGGGATGGATGCACTGTGAAAGATTAGACAAACAACACACACACACACACACGCAGATGACTGACTGAGTGCCTCACCTCCTCCCCAGCGTAAGCAGCGTGCCAGGTCGTTGCCTGTGCCCAGAGGGAGGATGGCCACTGGGGGGTGCCTGGCAAAGTTGGCCTTATCTGCAAAGACAAACACAAACAGTTCAATCTTCTTGAATCAACTGTCTCATTTGTTTACAACTTTGGCCTTATTTTGGTAGCTTCAGACACAGTATATATTGGTTACAATGACATTATATTAACATCAAGATATGGAGGCTAATGGATCTGAGAACAACACAATGTTGCCACAGCAGACGATCAGGCAGGATGTAACAAAGCTAACTTTTCATTCGTGTATCTACCACTTTATTTGGAGGCGGGTAAAGCTGTAATATTGTCGGTCCTTACTGTAGCGATTACACAGGTCAAAGTTGAGCGTAAGTGTGTCTATAAACTGATGGATTTTTATAATGGGCAGTCTGTGACAAAAATTGTTGGCTAATTGGAGGATTTGTTAACAGCCTGCCTGACCCTGTTTGTTGTCCCACCTGATTTCTTTGTAGCGGTCCCAGATCTCAGTAATTAACTGATTAATTTATCCAAGTTGTAAGTGTTGGTAATGTTGTGATGGTTCCAGTCATTAGTCCAGAGGATATAATCTGCGTACCTATACAGTCGAGGATCCAGCCCACAGTGCCGTCACCTCCACAAGCAAGCACCCGGAAATCAGGGACATCATGGAAGAAGTTGAGCCTGAGAGGGCAGAAGATCCGGTAGATTTAACCAACTTTTTCTACGAAATGCTCCTCGATCTCATTGTCAAAGTGTGTCATAGATGGCACATCCATTGATTGGATTTCATAATGGTTGAGTGAGGGAGAGAGAGAGAGATTACAATCAATGTGTGCCTGTCCAGCTGTGTTCACTCCATTCCTTCCCCTCGAAACCATCATCACAGAGTGGTCACAGAGGGCGCGCCCTTCAAAGGGACCTTTAATGTGTGTTGGGACAAAGGTGTCGACAGTAGCTTTCATCTCTCTCCGTCATGAGACAGCTGCATACAGAGCACCCACCCCTTTCACACCAACCACCTGGTCCTGCAGAGCAATGGCCGGAGACCTTCCAAACCATGTCGATCTTAAAATAAATATGATGTGGGTTGTACGGCAAATAGTTATTCAGTGCTAAAGGTAGCGATTTGCTCTTGTGATGTGGCAGCTCTAACAACATGAGAGGCTCACTCAATATTAAAGTTCCAGTGTGGAGGATTTAGGAGCATCCTGCAGTGTGGCTGTAGATTGCCACCAATTGAACACCCTTCATCTCACCCTCCTCTACAGTTGCCGCTAAAAATGTGACAGGCCCTGTCTAGAGACAGTTTTAGGTTTGTCTGTTCTGGGCTACTTTAACTGAACATGGTGGAGGACCTGCTCCCTCTGTAGATATAAAAGGCTTATTCTAAGGTAACAAAAACCTAGTCATTCTTAGTTTCATGTGATTATACACAGATAAAAACATGATGAAGATCAGATTCCATTTTGACCCATAGATGTCCTTAAATTCTACACACTGGCTCTTTAAAGGATACATTTGTCAATAAATAAATCTTTTATAAACTTTGCATCGGCATTTGATAACCCTTCATTACTTATGGATCTTTTATCCAACCTGGACCAGATTTCATATCTCACTGGTACCTGGAACAACAATATGCTAGCCTTATTCCTTTAAATCTAAACAATCTAAACACACACTCCAGAACAGCCTCCTCTGTTTTTGCTCTGATGTTATGTCAGTGGTCCACTCAAATGAAAGCAGGTGGTGATCAGGTCAGAAGATGCAGAAGCCACGAGGCAAACAACCCTCTGTAACTGACATTCAGAGGAACTACACCAACATGCACTCAGTGTGGGGACATTTCCACATGGAGCTCCGTCTCTCATCTAACCGAAACCCTTCCATCTCAGCATAAAATTTTAATTAAGCCCCCTAATCCTGACTGTTTGTGCCTATGCTTTATGTATGACAGCTCTGGAGAAACATGTGCATCAACAAAGAGCCAAATGGAGGTTTACATTAATGTAATGACTCAAAGTACAGAGAGGAATTGCATTCCCTAAACAAATTACTCAGAGTAAGCTGCCTCTCACTTCAAAGCCTGCTGCGCCTGTTGCTAGGGAGCCCATGGTAACAGTTGTGGAAGTTAACCCTCGACGTGACAACAGACCTTCATTCAGTTTATTTGTATGCATGTGTTTATATTCACTTGTGCACACTGGAGCCCCCAGCACAACTGTCCCACTGCTCAGCAGTAACACAGTTACATCACCTCAGTGAGATGTGGAAGACCCCTGTGCTCACATGTGTGTGACTGGTAATATAGACCATGTGCACTTTATTAATAATAACACAACTGCTGTAAATTACAATCTCAACAAAATGTTCTTGGTTTGAAGATATTGTGGAAGCAAAATGATATAATGAATGGAATAATAACAATAATAAACAATAATTCCTGTTTAATTCCTGTTGAACAACCAGATCAATTGAATACATAATTAATTAAAAACTGTGTATTGAGATAGTTTTATCACTGAACTCTAATGCAGTTAAACTCTAGTTTAACAAAACTACAAAAACAAAAGTTCTGAAGGACTCAGATCGTAATGTTAATATCTTTTCCAGTGTCCAACATCACATCGCAGTCTTTGAGTTTGACTGCGTGTATCAGCCACAGCTTTCTCCTCTGAGACCTGCGTGCGTCACTCAGCTGCTTTTCCTACAATGGATTCTCGAGGGCAGCAGCTAGTCGTGACTGAGAGAGAGAGAGACGTGCACGAACATGGGAGGAGAGAGATTCAAATGGAGGTGAAAGGATGGTGAAGAGAGCGCTTCACCTTCAAGGTAAAGCATTTACAGCCTTGGTGCTGTGCAGCACGATTTTCCTCCGTGAGCGGACAAAAGGAACAACAGCATTCATTACAAAGTACAAGCTGTGCTCAGCTCTGACGGATGCCTGAGTGTGTGTGTGTGTGTGTGTGTGTGTGTGTCAAGAGGTCAAATGTACAGCACGGCAGTAATGCGCATTCCCATTCTCCTTCAGCGACCTCCACAGCAGGTTAGTTTGATATAAAGGCGAGAAGTGGTCTGACAGCACAGCTCCCTGACTGTACTTACTGTACTTCTACTTTATATTCATGTTGTTCTTTCCATTCTGTAGTACAAACTCCTGATGCAGCTTAATCAGTAAAAAAAAATAAATAAATAAAAATGCACACATGCATTCATCTTTGAATCTTAAAATCAGCTGCGTAGCCACAGGTGTGCCTGGTTGTGGCTGTGCCATCTAAATCTAAAGCTGGCACACCCAACAAAAGCATGAGTGGCCAATGAGTTTATATAATTACACTATTACACTTACACTATTGAAATTAATTGGAAAAAATAGACTGTTAGAGAGAATTCATGTCACTTGTAGTTCCATGAAGTTCAAATGCGTATGGGGTTGCCTTAAAGTACACGCTGCCTTTACACTGTTCAATATGCGGTCAGTGACAGATTATTACAGCAAACCAGCTAGCTAGCTCAAGCCAAGAGATTGAATTAAAAATGCAAAAAAGTCAAAACCAAGCTCTCTGGACAAGCTTTACTGTAAGAGGCCATGCATTGAGAAAGAGGACCAGAGGACAAGCCTCGGGCAGAAGCCTCGGGCAGAAACCTGAACGCTCCACTGACGGCCCTGGGACATCGCTGTAAATGGTTGACATTTACAGTGATGTCCCATTGCGGATTTTTCAGCAATAAACGTGCAGATGTTTAGTGAGTAGACCATTGCAGTCGCCACAACTAAAAGTTTGATACAACTTCTACCTCTACAGTGGAATTGTGCTTCTAGTTGAACAGTCCGGAGTTTTGTTTATGATACTTGAGCTTAGAGTTTTCAGAATCGTGTGCATAGTTCCAGTTTTTGTCTGTTTACAACGTAGAAAACTGTATTAAATGATAGCTTTATTTCTGTGTCTGGCTCTGTATATGGATACTTCAAGCACTGAAAGACCTGAGGTTGTATATTTTTTAGATGCTCTAACGTGCATGCTGTATCTTAACCCAAAAGACCCAAAGATTTTAAAGCCCCAACTGGACATGATACATCTCTGATCAGATGGCAGATGGTCGCCCACTGTTGAGTCCGGTTCTGCTCCGAGGTTTCTGCCTGTTAAAGGCAGTTTTTTCTCACCACTGTTGCCAAGCTTGCTCAGGGGGGAACTGTTGGGTCTCTGTGAATAAATGAATCAAGGCGTATGGTCTTGACCTGCTCAATTTGGAAAGTGTCATGAGATGACTTTTGTCGAGAATTGGCGCTTTACAAATAAAGATTGATTGATTGATTGATTGACTGACTGATTGATTGATTGATTGACTGATTGATCAGAACATGCAACATCATTCAACTCAAGTAAAACAGATACATTTGGACACGTTGTGTATGATTGAAAAGAGATGAATGCAGCAGACTTACCCTACCATTGGTCCCCCTTGCTCCAAACTGTACACCTGCCGGGGGTTTAGGAGGTACCTGAACTTCCTCAGCACCCTAGAAGAAGAGAGAAACACATAAGAAAGGACAACTCATCTCGTAAGAAATACAGTGAGCACCTATACAGTACATTGAGTACATACACAATATGCCATGTATGACAAAAAGACAAATTCAATATTCCAGGTTATAAAGTGGAGTATTCATCTATATGTTAGAAGACTGAAAAATAATAAATAACTGTAATTACTGCGTCACGGTGTACGCCTCTGCCTATTAGTCAAGCTGCAGTTTACATCCATGTCTGTGCAGACTAATATACTGTATATAGCGAAGGCCTTGAATATAGGTTATTAAGTGTATTTTTAACAAAATGGAAATTCTTACTATATTGACATGTATGATTCCAGGGAATGGTTTCCAGTTAGAAACATGCTGTCTTCACTTAGAGACTATTATTACAGAGGAGTACAGAGGACTGATAGAAAGCCTCATCACATGGTGCAGCGACAATCACCTGAAGATCAATATTAGCAAAACCAATGAGCTTGTGGTGGCCGATTGCTGTATGTCTGTTAGTGTCTAAGTTCACTGAGAGGAACAAAAAACAGTCAAATTCCTTGTAAGTGTTCACATTTTGGTCAATAAATCTGATTCTGATAGAACACAAAGAAGAAGCTATGAATAGTAAAACGTGGATGCTTCACACACATGTTGAACCTGCAGAACAGAAGATCTCTACAATCAGCACAGTTTCAAGGTGGACACCAAATGATAGTGTCACCAATTCAGTGTTTGACCTAATCTAAAATAAGGTCAAAAGGACGGGTCTCGGCCCAGAATAGATTCCATTGGGACAATGGGACAGATGCAGGAATTATTATTTCTCACTTTCTTTACATTGTGAGATGTTTTTCCACATTTCATTTAATTTCATAGGGAATAATGAATGAATCTTGATGAATAAAACTTGGCCGTATTTAGGTTGGTATATACAGTATGAGTGGGGACTGTTGGGCCTTGGTGGAGATATGCGTTCTTCTGACTCTTCTGAGTCTTCTAGTCGCTGCTATTTGTAAGGAAAGTTGATTTTTGAGTCCTACAGTAGTCCCAACTCGGCAAAAAGTGATGCATGTGATGGTGGCTGACCCGTCCTACAATCCCAAAGCGTCAGTTTTTGACAAGTTGGGAAACCCAGAGCGTCATATTCTCACGATTTGGGAAATGAGACTCAAAAATCAACTTTTAACTTTCAACTTCTAACAAACAGCAAATAATAGGAAAAAAAAGTCAAATCAACTTGCATCTAACCTCTTTGCTGCTCTCATGACGAAACCTTTTTAGATGACCTAAGAATCACCAATTCAGTATTTTTTTATACAGTTTTCTACCAATCTCTATTGGTAACCTGACGCGCCAGCTGGTTTGTTACAGAAAACCATACGAACGTCATCCTGATCATGTGATCTTGCTAATCCTGCTGCCTCGCAAGGATCATTTGAACTCTGCTGACAAGGTTGACAGGTCCATCTTAATAAACTTAATTGAAAAAATGATTTGCAACCAAACAGTTAAACAGTTTAAACTCCTGTACAGTATATCTAAAATTCTACATGAGATTCCAAAGCTGCCAGAGATAAAAATTCATGTATTACTGACTGAGTTTTAAAGAAAAGTATATAATACAATGCCAAGAACATTACATTTTATGGAATGCTGCAGCCATGAAAATCAAACAAGTTGTATTTGAATATTCAACTCATATAGCTTCACTATAGACATGTCAAATGACTTCCGTACAACCTCCATACACATCTGAAATAATCTGTCCTCAGGAAGATTCTTCTCTAAAGTTTCTGTTTGAAATGTGCAGAAATAATCATTTGAGAGTTCAGGAAGAAGAGAGGAGAGAAGAAGTGCGAGAGACTTTAAAGCTTTTCACTCTTCCATCTATGATCTTTCAAACTGTCAGTATCTGAGCCAGCTGCACGTCATTGCAGTAGATTCCTGTAACCTTGTGAGTGTTACATAAAATGCTCATTGAAGCCTGCACAATAATCTTCATTCACATCTCACACAGGCAATTTTACTGGTACCTAATATGCTTCTAATTTCCAAGGAGGCAAGTCAGAATATTTCAGAAGACTAGTTGAATATATTTAGATAAACAAGTGAATAGATGCCTCAGCCTTGAAGAACTCTACACAAAGCTGTATGAGGGATTGATAAATGTATTTGCCAGTGGATGACACAGATTTTGACAGATAATATAAAATGTGTTTAAACTCATAACATTTGTATGTAGGACAGAAGCTTATACAACTTCTGATGAGTTGCTGTAGTCGTCAATCAAACTAAACATGTTTAGTAACTGAATGGAAAAACTTGTTTCAGTTTCACACAGACAAAAATAGCATCACAATAGCCTCTGGTTTCCTGTTCAAAATGATGTTTTGTTCTTGTATTGTCTATTAATAGAGGATAATTTCCTTTCTAGTGGTAATAAATAGTGTGTTGCTATGGTAATGTACCAGGCTGAGGCAGAGCAAAAGAGTATGATTGCTCTCTGTTGTGTGGCAGGTGGGGAGCAAAGTAACAGTGTACAGCCATCTCAGTCCTTAAATTACAGCATTCAGAGGGACAGCAGGGAGGTGCACAAGCTATGGAGCCCTGTGTGACGGAGATCGGTCCTGAAGTGCTTTGTAATTTTCACATAATGACCTAAGAGACTCTAATGATTATTAGTTATTAAACATAGGCATTTAATCATATTATTTCTTGGCTAAACGTAAAAGCTTAAATTGGCATGGGTAAGGAGAACAATGGTAGTTTTATTCTTCTACTTTCATTCTAAATTATCCATCACTTTTGTTTTTTACCCACATTTCGAAATGACCGATTACGCTTCTAAATGTTTTAATCCATTTTCTTTTTTAATCAAAAACCTACTAATTAAAACTGTGGTTGGTAAGATTGGAAAATTACCAAGAGCAAACTTCATTTCTAAAATATCAAACCAAAAAATACAACCCCCTCCCTTCAGGCCTCCAGAGCACCTCAAACGCAGACTGCCCATTAACTCTCGCTGGCTAGCAGGGAGATGTATTAGCAGCCAGTTTGCTACATTCAAGCTCTCTCAGCCTTTGTCGTCTACTAAATACATAACTACCATGATTATAAACACAAGTTATTTTAACTGTCAATAACTCACAAAAGAATACCCAGCTGAACGGTTGCTACTTACTGCTGTAGGTGTGTTCTTTGTGCTAACTGGGTTAGCGACTGAATGACAGTCTGTTACTGCAGCTGGTGCTTACTCTTGGCTCACAGGCTTTGTGCTTAGTGCTACTTAGATAGCTATCTACTTAACAAAAGGCTTAGGGGCTGAGTGCTTTGTGCTACTAGGTTAGCTGCGTTCAGGCGTTGTGTACTGTACCTGCTAACCATGTCCTACTACCTTATGTCTCACTCACATGTAAGAAAAAACCTAACATTATCACAATGACTGTAAACTATAAAAATGGCTATTGTACTCACCGCTGTCAAGCTAGCAATGTATTCGGAAATTTTGGCTGCACTTTCTCTGCCATTCTTATTCCATTAGCTTTAATAATATGTCCACCTAGTAGGGATGGAGTAGGGTTATCCCTATAATTTTTGATGTGGTTATCCCGGGGTATGTGGTATTACCACCAGGTGATTACATTTCACATTGCTTTGAAGGAGACACCAATTGCTTCTATACCATTTTCTGTCACAAGGTGGCTGCAGTGCTGCAGTGCACTTCAACTGTAATTTTCCATTTTATGTCAAATTAACATTTTTTATGTTGTTATGTTTATTTTAAGGTCTAATCTTATGTGAAGCACTCACTGCACATACTTCATTTGTTATTAGGTATTTTGAACTGCAGCTATTTGAAGCATCACCATCTCTGGCTGTGTAATTCTTCATGTAGGTCTTAAACAGAGCCTTGTTGCAACTTTGCTTGCTCCGCTTTTCATTTGGTCTGAACCCAAAATGCTCCCAAATTGCAACAGCTGCATTCTTGACCAACTCACTTGTGTTCAACATACGCAAGTGGCCGACACCGCAGTGAGCATTTATACATGTGTGCCGGGGTGTCTGTGTTGCTGCCAGCATTGAGCAGATTGCCAGTCGACTTTCCCACGTTAAACACATCGATCCCTTCAGCTCACGGCTGTGTCTCTGGGCTTTGCAGACTGGACAGGCCAAGTGTCTGCAGGGAGGAGTGTCCCTCCATACAAATCGAGCTAGAACGACTCCCTGCAAGGCAGCGTATGCCACTAGACTGCTCCTGGAGGGAAAACTACAGGTCACAGTCATCAGTATTAGCAATGCTGCTGTGCACCGGAGGTCAAGCCGGAAAATTCTCCTTTCTGAGGAGAGGCTGTCATGTGACGTGTGAGTATGAGTGCTTCTAAATAGTATTTTTTTTATTTGACAAATTACATTTTCTACAAAAAGTTCTGTCTTCACTTTTATGGGATCTTTAAACACACAGACAATGGTGGTGCTGTACACACACTCTTAAGGCATTGGCTGTATTCACACAATACGTAGCATAATCTTTTCATGACGTCAATTAAAGTTACAGTGTTGATATTTTTAATTACAATATTACCATATTACCACCCAATCCAACCACCTAGCTTTGTGGAAGGCTCCAGTCATGAGTGTACAGGCAGAGTGTGTGCAGGCAGACAGGTATGTAGGTAGACAGACAGGTAGCCTGTTCAATCTTAGCATCCGGCCGAATGAGATGATTGGATGGGCTTATTAGAGGCCTGTGACAGCCACATATACTTATTATTTTCTTTTATTTGTCAAAGTACTTAAATTACCGATTGCTGTTGGGATGTTAAAAGATTTTCTCCAAGTATAACAAAAAAAATTGCCTCGAGAATAACTTACCAACTTACTACCCATGAAATAATCAAAGTTCAGTTCAAAGTCTTTATGGGAAGCCAAGCTGTCTTCAATCTTAACGTTCCTGCTTGGTCTCTATACATGATATTGCAATAAATGTAAACCACAATGGTCGAAAAGACCCATGGGTGACAGGAACGTACCTCTCTCCCTGCCTCCCTCCACTCTTGGGATTGACCATGACCAGGAGTGGGTGAGTACCCGGGAGAGGAGTGATCTGGAGATAGGAAGGAAAAACAGACTTAGGCATCTGTTAACTCGCTTTGTGTGGATGAAGTGCTGCTGGATGCTGGATGCTGGACCTGTGTACCTGCAGTGCTTGTCCGTCTCCAGGGGAGAATTTGAAAGTCTGATTGGTGTCATCAGGGCTGGTGCTGGGTGGCGACTCCCCCTCACCTCGCTTCACCACAGAGTGACGGTCCTGTGATAGAGGAAGACTGATGAAGTTGTGCACAGATAAACAACGATGAAGCAGGATTTTTATTTACTCTACACTGATTCCTCAAAAGCAAGAAGAAGAAAAAATATAATGAATATCAATGTATTTACCTGTTTACATGCATTCTTCCATTTATTAATCAAAATGAGCTCTGGTTATGCTGCAGGTGCATGGGTCCATGTATTAATGTTTGAAAAGCACACTCTGGATATGGATAATATGCATATAAATCAGCCTGTCAATGAGGTTTCTGTGAGGAAAATTGAAAAGTCCAATTCAAGCGAGAATTGAATCATCACTAAGCGTGAAATTGAGGCAGGTGTCTGGTGGACACAGGTCTGACATGACTGGTTAGAAGCAATCTGTTGAATAGCATGTCACTAATACAGCCACTCAGTCATCAATCTATCCATTCTCTCTTATCATTTGTAAGTGTGAAACCAATGGATATTTTTTGACGAGGGACCATAGTGTTTCAACATTTCAAAGCATAACATCACTGGATTTATTTTTTAAGGTGACCACAGGACTATTTCAAACCACATTTGTGGTGACAAAAACTAATTTTTTGATGGGAAGTCAGGACAACTCTATCCGTGTTCTTTAATGAGACTTCGGGTCATCTCCAGCTTAGAACACAGGTATTCTAATCCTAAACATGATCTCTTCCTGACCCTGACTAAGCAATTTTTTGTGCCTTAAACTAACCGGACCATAAGAACAGCGTTTTCACGACGTAAAATTAAAAACTGAACCTAAAGAAATGTAAAGTTTCAACATATTCGTGCTTTGCAGACATCTACTTTGCTAACATTTATTCAGGCAAGTGGGTTGCTTTGCATTCATTAAAATATTTTGAACAATCCAGTATTAGGCTGATTTGCTTTTTCTGTTAGATTTGTGGTCCTTGTACTTGTTCTATTGTTGTTGGAGTGAATAGTACAACAAAAAGGAGTGCTTTTGACCAAATGTCAGTGTGGATCCTACTGAGCTACAGATGAACATCTAAAAGTGGACAGCTTTGCAGGAGTGGCTTAATAAAACAGTCATGCAGTAAACCCTACCTTCATAAAGGTTACAGGTTATAATGTTTAGTTTATGTTAAAGGTGATGAGTTATGGTGATTTTGAAGGCTGCAGTTTGTGGTGCTGTTAAATTGTACTGTGTGATGTTCTTGTGTCTATTATTTGGTCTACCCATTTATATATATGTATACACACACACACACCCTTATACATCATTAAGGGTCGGCTAAATGATAATAATAAAATAACAGAAGCAGCTCTCTGTATAATGTTTTACAGTAATGTCTGCTATGTCTGAAATGATCATAACATTGATGAAAGTAGGATTCATATCAGGAGTCTGTATGACAGACAGCATTACTTTTAGCTCAATGTTCCTATTAAATAAACTTTATAACAACGTTCTGAGGCGGCAGTAACAGTTGTGAGAGTGAGGCTGACTGTATAATCAGGGCCGTCAACTGAGTCTGAAGAGGATTTTTTTTTATGTGAATGATATAATACTGAAAACAAACCGTTCCTCCTTCGTCTGTGGGAGTGAACATAGTTTCAATTGTACATATGTGCAGCCTTGTGTACGGATAGCAGAGAAAAGCATTCTCACCAAGACAACGGGGCAGATGTACGAGGGCAACAGAGTGTGGTCCCTCAAGGCTCCTCCATCACACTCTGCTTTCACATTAGATGCACACTTATTATGGAGCTACGGAGGAGAGGAGAAGCAGAAACATAAGAACTGTGGGTGGACTCCATCTGTGGGACTGAGTGTATCAAATGTTAGCAGTATGAAACGCTACACGTTGGAGGCTGTTTATCCTGACAGTATATACTGACTGTTTGACAGGCCATCAGAAGTCAATCAAAAGTTATACATTTGTATTAATCAGTGGAATATTTTTCATGCTGACATGAGAACAGCTCTGTGAAACGGTGTGTTTTGTGAGCAGGGCTGATGTTGAGAAAACTCCAAGTCAGTGGTGACATCTAGTGGATTTGAAAGGTAATGCTAAGTAAAATGGGTCAAAGTGTGTAAGTATTTGTATGAATCATATTGTGGCAAACATGTCTCAAGTCATTTGGTTTAAGTCTCAGGTCCCAAGTCATTTTTGGGGGATAAGTCAGTCAAGTCTGTAGTTAAGGCAAGTCAAGTCCAAGTCAAGTCCCCTTTTACACCACCACCATCAAGATACTGCAGTCTTACCTGCAGTAAGAATTCTTTTTAGCACCTGTCTAATAATTATATTATTGGATATTTTATCTAACCTGTTCAAAAAATATGATGTGAACTTACTTCTTATTATAATTATAGATATTCAGTGAAATAAATGTCATCAAATAGATCAAGCCAAGTTAACACAAGCCATCAAAACAGTGACTCAAGTCAGTTTGAGTCTATAACTCTGCACTGTGGGGACATGAATGTGTTTACACAGGACACTGTAGGGATTTGCCTCATATATGGGGACAAAACTCTGATCCCAATGTAGTAAAACATCACATTTTACATTAAGATGTAGTTAATGTTTAGGTAAGGACCGAACCATTACACAATTTCTAGCTACAGAAGGTGTAAGTCAATGCAACGTCCTAATGTGTGCCTGTAAGAGTGAGACAGACTTTATAATGGACATAATTAATTCACAATGTACTGATATTATATCAGTATCATTTTATGAGACTATAAATCAGTGGTTAGCAACCTTATTGATATGAAGTGCCATTTTAAATATAATATCAGCAATATTAGCCTCATGGTTAACAATAAGTGTAACAAACAGAAATAAGCACTTGTACAAGAATGCTGCCATCCTCATGAAAACATCCACATCTGAGTTGAAATCATTTATCATGTTCATCAGCAATAACATTACAATAAGTATCATGCCTTTGTGCCAGTGGTTACTACTGCATGGTCTCTGCATTTTGGCAGGCTTGGGAAGTAACGGAATACACCTGACGGGATTACGTAATTAGGATACAAAAAGAGGTAACTGTATTTGGGTAAAATTACATAACAAAAGATGTAATTAGATTACAGATACATTCAGCAGAAAAGGAAATTACTAACAGGATTACAATTTTAAAATAAAGAATGAAATACTAGACTGTAACTTTGCACATGCGCGCACATGAGTCTAACACAACATCACTCTGGTTTTAAGTGAAACCAAATACACACTAGTATATTCTTACAGAATACACACTCGATATTAAGATAACATACATGCTATGTTATTGATATTTATTTCCTCTTGTCTTTATTTGCATATGTTTGGTACTGAGGTAATCCAAAAGTAATGGAAAGTAATCAAGTTGCATTACTTTAATCTTGTGATACTTGGATTACTTACTACATTTTTGAACAAGTAATTAGTAACTATATAGGAATACATTTTTAAAGTAACCCTCCCAACCTTGGATTTTGGATATTGTTATATGGAATATGACATGAAGTGATGTCATTTTCTGAACTTACCAGACCGTTCTACTTGTTCTCATACACGTCTTTACACACTCAGTCATTATATCCATATTACTGATGATTATTGATCAAAAATCTTGTGTAAACATCTAGTTAAAGTATCAAAAGTCATCCCTACAATATTTTCACAATATTGATTTTGAGGTATATGGTCAAAAATATTGTAATATTTGATTTTGTCTCCCAGTCTTAAATTTATTAAGTGTTTTTGATGAGATTTTTAAATATCGAGATATATTGTGTATCGCTATATAGCCTAAAAATATTGCAATATTTATTTTAAGTTCATAACACCCAGTCCTGCATTGTTCATTAACCCCTTTAATATATACTGTGAGGGTGAACCATAATAAAACAATACTCTACAGTCTATACAGTCTAAATCTATTGTGCTGTATACTTAGGATGCTCCCCTGTTAGTCAGTACAGAGTTTGGAATGTGGCCACTGCAAATTAAAGCATTGCCTCATAATAATAAGAGTTATCTGTGTCTACATAAGGCAGCAACTCACAGTGATCTGACACCACACACAGTGCAAGCCCGTCAGGCCCTGGTAACACTTGATGCTTCTGTGACAGCGGTCGCACTTGGTAGGAGAGTTACCCTCTATCCATACATGCTGCATAGCCTGGAGGGTAAGAGAGAGAGGGCAACATGTTAAAATGTTAGTAAGCATTTTAATTAGTCATTTCATCAAGAAGCAAACATAATTTATGGTTTTGAATGTTATAATGTTTTTTGCTCAATGTATAGTGAAGTGCATCTACAAAACTGTGACATTAAGTTGACACCATGTGTAAAACAATAATGTGCAATATTAGTTTTATCTAAAATAAAACACTGCTGCAGCAAAAACAACTATGATGACTTCAAACCAGGGCCACTTTTTTTTTATCTCGAGAGAAATAATACATGAATGGAGCTAAAATTCACACCAGGATAATAACAACAGCTGAGACACTTAGTTGCTCTACTGGACAATAAGCAAAGTATCCTTGAGTGAAGTCTGTATTGTGCAAGGTCACGGTAGAGATGGATATTGCGATGTGTAAAATAAAAGTGGCTGGTGACGGAAACTTTACATTAATGTAAGTGAAGGGGGAGGCTAGTTGAAGATGGGAAGAAACTGTTCTTATGGCAAGAGGTTTTGGTCCTGTGGTCGCAGCCTCCTGCCAGAGGGGAGAGTCTCAAAAAGTTTGGGTCTGGGTTGAGAGGGGTTGACAACAATCTTACCTACACGCCTCAGGTCTTTGAGGCGTGCAGGCCCTGGAGGGATGGCAGATTGCAACCGATCACCTTCTCAGTAGAGCGAATGATAGGCTACAGTGTGCCCTTGTCCCTGGCAGTGGCAGCAGCGTACCAGATGGTGATGGAGGAAGTGAGGATGGACTCGATGATGGCAGCATAAAAGTGCACCATCATCGCCTTTGGGAGGCTGAATTTCGTCAACTGCCACAGGAAGTACATCCTCTGCTGAGCTTTTTTGATGAGAGAGCTGATGTTCAATCCCCACTTCAGATCCTGGGAAATGATGGTACCCAGGAAGCGGTAGGACTCCACCGTGTTGGCGGTTCTCGCTGCAACAAGTCACCAGATGGTCTATATCCCACCTGCAGTTTGACTCATCCCCATCTGAGGTGAGCCCAATTACAGTGGTGTCGTCCACGAACTTCAGGAGCTTGACAGACTGATGGCTGGAAATGCAGCTGTTGGTGTACAGGAGATTAGCAGAGGAGAAAGAACACAGCCTTGGGGGGATCCGGTGCTGATGGTCCGTGAGTCAGAGACATAGCTTCACGTGCTGCTTCCTATCAGAGAGTGTCCTCACCGACCAGATACTGTGCGTGGAGTGGTCATACCAGGACTCGGTGACTTTAACAAAGGACGCCTCAACCACGAACTTCCCAAATACAAACAGTTTATTAAATGTCCAACCAGAGAGGGGAATGATTTGGGTCACTGTTAAACCACAGTCAGCGCTGCACTGGGCCACTCTGATCACGTCAAGGTCCATCTGATTCCTGCATACAGGAAGAAATTAAAGCTCTGCAACCTGTTGTGAGGACATCAAAGAAGTGGACCAGCGAGGCTCTGGAGGATCTTCAGGCATTAAAAAATGAACTCAAACTATCAACAGAATGTGAAGTAATAACAGTTTTGATGTTATGTTAGGGACGTCTATGTATAGTGTTGCAGATATCTGCCGAAGTTAGCACTGAAGTTAGCATCTTTCTAACCTCTTTCTCCCAGCAGTCCAAAGTGTCTGTGCTTGCTGTGTAAACAACACTCCCTCGGTATTCTGATCAGCTGCACAGCTAAGTGAGCTAACAAGCAAACAGCTACAGTCATGGATGTCCAAACAGAATACAGTTAGCAGTTAGTCTGGTGATATGCTGTACCCTCTTTGTTAGGAGTATGAATTCAACAGGTGGCAAATCCTTACATTACGAGAAACTGGGAAATGAAAATGTTTGGTGTTTTTTTTATGACTTAAATGTGTTATCGATTAATACAATTATTGACTGTTAAATGTATCATCAATTACTGAAGAAATACAATATACAAGACAATTTGAAAATAAATATTACAAAAGGAAATGAATTGGACTGAAGAAAAGTACAAACCTCCACAGGGGTATACAGCATGTGACCTGAGCCTGAGAAATCATTCTGTAGAGCCTAACCACATCAATGCTAAAAGACAGAGGGTATTTACTAGATGCGCATGACCTCACAGACCATCCCATGATCCTCCTTGCTCTGTTAAACAGAACCGTGAGCCAGTGGGAGGCTGCTGAACAGACTGGTCAGTGTTCCTTTCTCATTACCCTGCAGCATCAGTCCATGTTATCAGCAAGGCATGTCATGCACAGAATGAAGCCTTTCATGCGCTCTGTTTGTACTTACGTTGGTGTGTCTACGTGACTTGGCGTAGGTGCTGATGCAGGCAGCGATGTCTTTGGACACACAACGTTCATGTACTGTGTACTTGCATACTGTGGAAATACGACAGGAGGCAACAGTTTGTTGACATATTCCTCATTTACACTTCCTGGTTCTGTCTCACGCTAAAGGTGTTCTATGTAGTGTTGGGGTAGAAAAGTTTAAAAAAGTTTTTCTGCCTAAACAAAAACTAAATAAACTGAATAAACAAACTGACCTTAAAGGACAACACAGTTTATACTGTTTTACTTTGTTTATATGTGGCGGACCCTGCCACCTTTCTAGATTCAAACAGTGTTCTGGGACCTTATTTTTCCTCTTAGAACAGCTTGTTTAATCACTCATGGAAAAAAGTTCTGAGTTTAAATTTCCTCTCAAAAACTACATAGTGCCCCTTTAATAAGAGCTACTAAAACAAGGTTTAGAAGGAATTTAATCAAATGTTACCACATTACAGATCATTTCAGACAATAAGTGAGTACTTGCATTAAACAGTGACAATAACAGCAGCCCGGAGAACTGCTCCCTGGCAGAATTCAATCAATAGTGAAATTACACATGATAACATTGTTAATGTTTTTTTAATGACGACTGCGAGGACTTTTAATTGAAAAACAACATTGACTCAGAGGCACTCAGGCAGAACAAATAACTGAAATTTGAGTCAGATGCTGGGAGTAAAGTGGAAGACAGATAAAGATGGAGGAACAGACAAAGATGTAATGACAGAGATGGAGAGGAAAGGAAGTCAGAGAAGCAGGAGAAATGGAGACAAAGAGATGTAAACAGACAGAGGAAAGCAGACACACACTTACTGGAGCAGCAGAGGCCCTGCTTGCGGACTCCGAGCAGCATGGTCTGGCAGTAGTTACAGTACGCTGGTTTGTTGAAGTGCTTCAGACGCCAAACATGCTGCCCATCTTCCTGTACATTCTAGGAGGAGACAACAAAGGATGGATTAAGCACTGATAATGTCCTTCTATTGGGACAGCCTTGTATTTCCAGGATTTTGGTGAATGTTGTTGGCATAAACAGTCTGGAGAATTCTCAAATCAACAATAACCCCACCCAGCATGTACTTTATCTGTTTGAAAGAAGGGCTATCACAACATCAGATTTTCACAACACAATTATTGTGGTCTAAAGTATTCACAATAATTATACTATCACGATGTCTATAGAAAATATAAATATAATTTTTAAAAAGCCCTGTCATATTCTTCTTTAACTTTGTTTATTTTTTTTTTTTTTGGAAAATAAATTGCACTCAAAATACAAGTGAGGGGATGTGAAGAGAGCCTCGCAGCTTGACTAACTAACTTCAATAAGTAACAGTAGTAGTTTGCCTAACAGAGAGTGTTGATTATTGAATTTTCTGACTGTAAAATTGGGTATGAGCCTCAAAAATCCAGTATGGAGTTCATGAAAACGTGCTATGCATTTAGTACATGAAACCATATTTTTAAAAAGGAAAATCCTTCCCCAGGGAAGTATGTTTTGAGTGTAATGGTTTAAATTTCCAGCAGTAGTAACAAAATGTTTAGATTTTTGTTAAAGCTACTACAGAAAGCTTTCATGTGTTGTTGATTCTGGCGGTCCCTGTGGACAAAAGCGGTATGAGCACCACTGCCTTGTGGTAACAAGCTTGATCTGATCTTTTTTAGATAAAAACATAATTATGTACTACATGGGGGCTCTGCAGAAAAGGTTTGGGAACCATTAAACTATAATAACAATAATAAAGTAGCCAATCTTCTCTCTGATGGCATCGTTTGCTTATGTAGGTCATAAAGAGGCATCAAAATAAATTGACTGAGACTGTTTCATAACCAATCAAAATCTCCTTGTAGTTTAAGAATAAACAAAAAATAAGTAAACGGTTAGCGGAGAAGGAAATAAGCTACATTTCTGTTAGTGCTGCTGACTGGGAACTGATCTTATTACAGCCAATGAGTACTTTGAACTCAAGATGTCAAAAAGGAACATACAGAACAATAAATGTTAAATGGTTGTATGAAGACAAGCTATAGAGTTTTACACACACCCACACACACACACAGAAAGAGAGAGAGAGAGAGAGAGAGAGAGAGACTGCCCCTTCCCAGACACAGTCTGACCAGCCTCACAATAACACTGCTCTACAAACACCAATCAGAGTAAAGCAAATTATAACGCAATGTAAAGAAACCTATCTGGAACGTTGGAAAAAAGAAACTAAAAGCCAAAGTAGATTAGAATGTTATCTAGCCCTACAAAGAGATTATGAATTAGCAGAATATTTCTCTACTGTCAGAGATAGAAAGCAGAGACAGATCCTCACCCAGTACAGGCTCAGTGACCACAAACTGACAATCCAAACAGGAAGACACAAAAAATCATGGAAACCAAAAGAAAACAGAACATGTGGTCACTGCTCGACAGGTGAGGTTGAGACAAAGATGCACTTTCTCCTACAACGTAAAACATTCAATGAAACAAGGAACATTTATTTTAACAAGTTCAACTCTGTAATCTCAGAGTTCAAAGAGCTGAATGACATCTCAAAATTAAAAACACTCCTGGAGACAGGGCATATCTTGCTGCCCAATATGTGTCAACATGCCACAACCAGAGGGACAGTGAATGACCGACACACACACACACACACACACACACACACACACACACACACACACACACACATACAAACACACACAAGATATACTGTATATATAATTAATGCAAATCAAGCTTAATGTTGTGTTAATATTCATATCATTGTTTATTGTGTTCTGTCCGAATGTTTGGACAAATTGTATTTTGATGCTTTGGCAACATTGTTATTGAAACTTTCATGCCAATAAAGCCCCTTTGAATTGAATTGAAAAAAATGTACCGTATCCATGCCCAGCAGGACCAGTAAAGGGATAGTAGTGAGGCCTCCTCTGATCCACTCCTCCAGTGTGACAGTCCCATCTTTGTCGAAGTCAATCTCTTCCATCATCTCCTTCAGTATCTGAGGAGACAAAGATATATAGTCCTTAAAACCAAAGTCAGCATATCTTATGTATATACCTCCACAGAGAAGTCAGTTACAGGCAAACTGCATACTGTGGTTTAAAGTAAGTCTCTAATATTATTAAAGAGTTTCTAGTGGTTGAAACAAATGGACATACTCTATGTACTGGTACTACAGGACCACAGATGGTTGTACGCTTTTAGCTATATCTTGTGCATTATAAAGTAAAATGCATTGCCATTGTTAAACAGACAGAGATACTTTTACAACTTCATAACTGGCTCTGATTCACTTTCATGGTAGGTGTAATTGTTTACTCAGCTCAGGGTTCAGTTATATTCACAATACAAGGCACAAGGTCAATTTATTGTCATTTTTTAAATCACAAGGGTTTAAAAATAAAATAAAACAATGTTTGATTCCCTTGAGTCCTGCTACATCTATCTTGACAAATGGAGTGCTGATGATGAACTGAGGAGTCTCCCAGCCTGAGGAATGAAGCTGCTCTGTAGTCTGGTGGTACGGCAGCAGATATATTCTTTATCATTTGTCAGATGGCAGCAGGGTGAACAGACTGTGGCTGGGGTGGGTGTTGTCTTCTAGTATCCTACTTTGATTGCTAGCTTCTTTGGTGGGTCGGTCTCAGTCTCAATGAGTTACCTATAGTATTAGAATTCACATTGTCCTGCTGACGAGAAACAATCTGTTTATTCTGATTAACATCGCATTTCTCTAACTTTTTGTTGTCTGTTCTCACAAGCTGTGTCATTCTCTCACTGTCCACTCTATAGCTTCCTCCTCCTCCTCTCTTTTCATTCAGGCTCCTCCTGATGGATCATGGGCTCCTGGGAGCATCTACCTCTCCTGGCTCCTGCTGCCTCACATATTGATGGATCTGGATCATCATACCCTGGCCTCCGTTTGATCATTGCTCTCCTTTATTTTACTATCTCCTTATATCTGTATTTCTGCAAAAACTGATGCCTCTTCACTTTGATCTTCTCTGTTTTACTGCTAATTATCCTGTGTGGCCTGCCCTCTTCCAGGTCACCCCGGTGGACAGGAGGTCGTGTGGCTCGGCACCACTTGGTGATGCTTCGTCCTGCTCAGTCGTCTCCTGGATCCACACACTTTACATATACTATAATTTGTATCAAATATTCTGTCAATCCAATTTGTAAACTGTGATTTTGTTGCTCTGTTCTGTACATTCGACATATACTGCATGTCTGTCTGTCCTGGGAGAGGGATCCTCCTCTGTGGCTCTTCCTGAGGTTTCTTCCATCTTTTTCTTCCTGACAAAAGTTTTTTTTTTTTTTTCACTTCTGATGTTCTGGTGGTTTTAATCAGCTGCTGTAGAGCCTTCCTGTCCTGGGCCGTGATGAACCATGTCAGTTTGTGATGTTTCCAGGCAGGATGCTTTGTGTTGCTTCTCTGTAAAAGTTGACCAGAGTCTGGCTCCAGAATTTAGCCTTCCTAGGTTTCCTTAGGGAGTAGAGCATTTTTTCTGTGCTTTTTTAACCAGTGTGTTAAGGCCAACAGTTTGAAAGAATGAATGAAAAATAACCATGGCAGTTTAATTTTCTTTACAAATGACTCCATGGGTATAAAATTTCACTGTTTTGTAGTTTTGCTGCAAAATGCAAAAAAACAAAACAAACTTTGAATGAATAAACCTCTTTTTCATGGTCCTCCCCTCTAACAAGCCTGTTGTTTTTCTGCTTTAAGCAACCTTGTGTTTTTCTGGATCTAAAATCCACTTTCTGGGTGTCACTTGGGGCATTAAGGGTGAGTAAATAATGACACAACCTTGACAGTGGGGCCTGTTTATGTTTCTCTTCCAGCTCAGCATTAGACTTTACTGCAGCGGAGAGTTTGCTCACCGGCCGCAGCTCCGTTGAATCCCACTCCAGGTACTCTGCCACATGCACCATCTGATTGATGATACGATCCAGCTCCTACATACAGAAAGACACAAGTGGAACCCGTCATCATAGCTTTACCCCCTAGTTTGCATTTCCCTTCATACATTTCAAACATGGATGACAAATGTGAAACTTCTCCTGCTTGTGATGTGAATAATGTGCTTTTAGTCAACAATAAAGTCAGTCCTTATGGTGATGTACAGTGAAACAAAGTCTGTATATGAACAATGTATATCCCTTCATATATAACATATTCACAGACGAGAGTGTCTGTTTATGTGGTCTCTTCAGCACATGGCTAATGTCAAACTGAACAGAACCATTACAAATGACCTCATGTAAACACAACTGCTGTCACTGAGTGTCCAGGTTTCTATTCTTAGAGCTGCTCTGTGCAAAGGGCAAAGAGAGAAAGATGAGGTTGGTGGGGGAGGGTGGGGGAGGGAGACAAAAGTAAGAAGAGACTACTCACCGAGCTGTCCAGAACCCCGTTGCCGTCTGTGTCGTACAGCCGAAACATGACTAGAGGTAAATGAGAGAACAGAGATCCCATGATGACTCAGATCCGTCAGATAATTAGTAGCTGTCCGAAGCATTAACATTTGTTCTTGGACTCTCTCCAAATGTACTGGGGCATGGGGAACAGTTAGCGGAGATTAGCCTTGTCAGTGTGGGCCAATATAGCATTAGACGCTAAAGAAGTCAATTGGGCACAGCAGGGCTTAAGCATGTCACTGACCTGCCCCATGTGGGAGGTGTACACCATATCTACGGCCCTGGGGAGGCAGCTAGAGAAGGATGGAACGCCTTATTACTCATGCTGTCAACCTGAGCTGACGTTCTACTCAACAAGCTGTATTAGAGGCCTGAGCACACATTGCAGATGACAGCTGCTCCCACTTGACATTCCTGAGAGGAGCTGACCCTCCGCCTGCATCCCCCACCCCTGTCACTCACACTCCAGCTTGTCCTCCGGTGTCCCCCTCTCGAGCAGGGAAAGGTAGCAGACGATGTCCTTGAGAAAGACCACCTGGGGCGATGGCAAGGGGGAGCCTTTCTGGGGCGACGGGCTCCTCCGCAGAGACAAATGCTTCTCTGAGCGGCTCCTCTCTGTTGATGTACAACACAAGTGTTCAAGGCTGCTCACAGCTCCCATCACTCTCTCTACTGTGCTGCGGTTCCTCTGGTGAAATTAATGGAATGAATAAGTAAAAGAAGCAGTTTAAATGACACATTGAAGTATTAGTTTGACAGCTTTAGAGAACTCTGATCCCAGTACAACAGGTAGAGACAAAACAGAGCCATGGAGAACAGTTTGACAAAACATTGTTTACAGTACAGATGGAGGATGGAGATGCCACAGGCTGTTGACCAAAACAATGTGACATCATGTGACAGGGTAACCAATCAGGAAAGTCATAACTGGATTAGCAGCACCTAGATGGCATGAGTCATGTTAGTCTAAAGTCTAAAAAGCACAGAAGTGCAATCTTCATTTTCATGAAGATGCACTAAAACTCTGATTCTATTATCTTAGAAATGGGACCATCATCAGACTTTTATAAACAACAGGAACCTACTTCATCTTAACCGTACCTTTCATTTTACTGAAAAAAATTTTGTGGCATGTAGTGTAGTTTTGGAGAAGAAATTCAATCTCAGAATGTTAATATTTACAATATTAATGAGGTAATAATATAAACTCAGCAATATTTATTTTTCCCATAAGTGAATAAACAAGCTGTTCTCAGAGGAAAATAAGGTCCAGGAACACAGTTTGAAGCTAGAAATTCAGCCGAGCGAAGTGATGACGCATTATCAACATCCGGTGGTGGCGCATAAATAAAGAAGGAATTTGGGATGTGGTCTATACAAGGACGTTTTATTACTGGACACAGTGTTGGAGGTGGAGCCCCGTTCATGCCTATGAAAGCTGCTCAGTGGTGTTTTGAAGCCAAAAAAGCTCAACTTCCCGGCTGTGAAAATACCTGGATCATAGATCGAGCAGGCTAACTTCCGGTTTAACTCCCGGCTAACTTGAAGGGGGATAAATAATTTAATCGTGCGGCTCTTCTAGACTTTCCAAATGTTATTGGACCGAATGGCTCAAATTATGACAGTGAAATGAATCATTATGCAGGGGTTGTGACGCTCAAAATAATTTATTCTTCTTTGTCAAAGACAAAAATGATGAAGCAGTGAAAAGTGCCTGCTGATTTCTTAAATTTAGTTTCATGTAGATAAAGACCTGCCTGCAAGTACTACTCGCAACTAGAACCTAAATTAAGAAACTTATATACAGTTGATATTCATATTCAAATTATATTCCAAATAAATACAATAAGATCAAGTATTGTGAAAACATTGAAAATACAAAGTTGGGAGACACTGTGATTACTCTGTCAAACTGCTTTTTCGAGCACTAACGTTTAAGATTAAGAATGGTGACATTTGCACACAAAAACAAAACACACAACTAAAAAAATGTCAGGCTGTGTTTTTAATTCCAACTTTGTTAAGAAATATTCTGAGTGGATCAGTAATTGTAATAAATCCTAAAGCAACTGTATGATTACACCCCTACAGTATACAGGTTCAGCACTTGAACTTCATTTATTTTTATAGCACTTTTCATACATTTAAAATGCAACACAAAGTGCTGTACAAGTTAAAAGACCTGACCCCCCCCCCCCCCACACACACACACACGCAAGCACATACATACACACAAGTACATGCACCTACTTACTCACTTAGGCATGCACACACAGCCGCAAACATACACTCATTAAGATAGGGTATGGCTTGGCACTGAGGATCCAGGTGAGGAAAGCAACGTTGGGGAGCCATCCACGCCGGGAAATCATGTTGATCCATGGCCACAAGGGGGCACCGCCACGGGAACCACCCAACCAGGACAGACAGAGGAGCCCACACCACGGCTCTTAATACAAGACACACGCAGGTGTGACTCTAACATGCTACATGTATATAGGCTGAAAGGACCATCAGTCATTTCACCTATGACTCCTGGCCAATATCAGAGTGTGATTGTTGTCCTTTCTGTCAAAGAAAACCACCACTACCAACAGCTTGCAGTCAGTCTTGTCTCAGTGTAGTTAACCTCACCTGGTGACAGTTTGGGGGACACTGGCGACCTAGCAGGACCTGTGTTGGGGGTCAGGGCGTTGCTGCTGGCCTCTGAGGTTTTGGCCTGGGTGCAGGGTGATCGGTGGGGCCCCCCAGGTGTATGGGCCCCCGTCCCTGAGCGCTGTGAGGAGGAGCGAGATGAACAAGGCGAGGTGGTGGCTCCTGAGCCTGCTGTGCTCATCACACTGGAGTGCTCCGGTGTGTGACGGCCCATTGCAGACAGGATGCTTTTCCCATTCATCCCTGTTGGTACGTACACCAAAGAAAAGAAAAAAAAAGTTGGATAGAGAAAGAGTGAACATAACTTATAGAAACCGTGGAGGGTGAGGGGAGGGGATATTAGAAGCGTAAAGAGTTGGTTAATTTAAAAAAGGAACATGAAGAAATACTGTAAAACTTCACAACAATCCAAATACTCAGGATGCATAGAGGGACAGGAAGCAGAAAAATGACAACACTGCGTTAAAACCTTACACAGATACCATTCACGAAGCATCAAATCATCCACTGTCCACAGCCAAAATACCATGAACTCACATCAACACAACAAGAGCACACCAAAAGGGAGCAGGAGGTTATAGCCAGGAGGACTCTTGTCCCATTAAGATGACATCACCCTGATAATATGGGCTAGTCGTCCAGTTCTGGTACCTGTAATGGGGGCACAGGCCACTTCGGTCTGAATAGAGATGCCTGCATCAATGGAACGGGCTTCTGTGGTCAGTCATTGTATCGATGGGGGAAAAAGACAATGGCAGCAGCAGCAAGAATGAGTGAACATCAGAGAAGAAAGAGTATTCTGTATCATATCTAAGAGCAGACATTTTTATTTTTAGATCCTTTGTCAAGAACAGAAAGCTGTTTGAATGTTCATACCAAATGCAGGAAAGGCAGGAAGCAGTAACAGTGGTCATGATCGAGACCTCTTATATGTTATACAGCAGACGGCAGAAAGCAGGATATTACACATAGTGAAACATTGGCTATAGTTTTCCAGGCACTGGGAAAAGTTCTGAATTCATGGTGAGTTGGCGTGGACTGACTCGGAGGGATTAGATCAGACAGTGATCAGTTCCTTACAGACTGGTTCATATCATGTTATTCAAGACTGCCACCAGGTGTCAGTGCAGGCTCTATCAACGCTCTCCAGATGAGAACTAACCTAAACATGTACTGAATCCACACCAGCCTGTCAGCTCCTTGATAAATAAAGTTTACCATATTTGTTTTTACCTCAAATATGATGATGACAAGTGAGTTCATTATATACAGTGTGTCAGGTGTGTTTGGGTTCCTGAGATAGACTCACAATGAGAGAAATAACAACTAGGAGTGGATCAGTAGTTTAGATTTTGCACAAAGTGTTTATAACTTCACATGGACCTGAGAGCTGAGTAGATGACCATTGTGTAAATGTTGAGATCACAACAGGAGAAGCAGCAGCACTATCGCAGATTACTTTCTCTTCAAACCAGTCTGCCATTCTTATTGTCATTTTGTCACTCTGCTGACATTACATTAATGAACTGCCTGAAACAGCTGATGGATTTATCAATCAGATATTTGACAGAAAATTAACCAGGAACTATTCTGACGAGGGATTTAATTAAAAATGACATTAAACATTCTCTGATTTCAGCTTCTGAGGATGTGCTCCTTTTCTTTGTCATTTATAATCGCAAACTGAATAACATTGAGTTTAAAGGAAGCTTACGGTAATAATTAATTATGAGATTCATAATCATTACATTTCCACTGAAGTCCCTTGTTCTAGTGTCATTTTGAAGTGTTTGATGACCACATTTGAATATTGGCAGATATCTCTATGACAACTCTTTTACTATCTATTATCAGCATCAGCATTTGCCCCAAAAATCCAGTATCATTCAGGCTTTAGATAAAGGGGCACTATGGAGTTTTCGAGAAGAAATTCAATTCAAACATTTATTTTTTTCCATAAGTGAATAAACAAGCTGCTCTCAGAGGAAAATAAAGTCCCTGAACACTGTTTGAAGTTAGAAAGGTGGCAGGGTCACATATAAACAAAGTAAAACAGTTTAAACTGTGTTGTCCTTTAAGGTCAGTTTGTTTATTCAGTCATGAAAACAAAGAGAGTTTGTTTATTTAGTTTGTTTAGGCAGAAAGAAATCAGCCAATGAAGATCTTTCTCTACTGATTAATATTTCTTCCCCAAAACTACAGAGTGCTCCTTTAAAACAAAGAACTTGAAGATGCTACCTTAAACTTATGAAAATTATGATTTCGCTCATTAGTCATTAGTTAAAATAATTGTAAGATTTAGCACTGAAACTGCCCCTACCTCTCACTCGCATGGACATGTAAAGACTTTTTGATATAGTACCCTTAGGGAGCAGCATTTCTATGAGTGGGTTCCACTTTTGTTTGTCTCATGCACGTAGGTGATGCTACCCCTCCCCGCCAATGGTTTCATAATATTAACTGCTCTACGGGTGATGGTTATGTGCCAGGATATACAGCAATAGCCTACACAAACATAGGCAGGAACAAAGAAGACTTCTTAAGCATGAATGTGAATAATGCTAGTCTAGTTGCTGATAAAATGTCAGTAGTTAATATTTCTGCAAACCACTGATGTGTTCACATTAGTACATGTCTTTTGCTCATGTACCATATTGACATTTGTACAATGTGTGTTTTCACGTTCACATTACATGTTTATAACCTGACTTTCATATTGGGAGGTGCGGAGGATGGCAATGGAGTTACAGGAGAGCAGACCGCGTTTCAACATCTGTAAATGTTTCACCGCATAATATTTTTAAGGAGACCTCAGGACCTTTTCCAGACGTGTTTTTGGCAACAAACCAATAATGTATTCTTTTGACAGTAAGTTGGGACATCTCCAGCCATGTTTAAGCTGACCAAACCAGGTATTTTAAGCCAAAGCATGTTTTCCTACACCTAACAAAGTGGTGTTTGTGCCTGAACTGAACCCAAAGAAATGTAATGTAAAAGCGGGGTCTACAGTATAGGGGCATTCATTCATTCATTTATTCATTCATTCATTCAAGCTGCTTTTATGATGAGCCATCTTTGTGATTTTTACACGTTTGTGATTGTCTGCTTCCCTCACTGGTCCCGCTTGTGTAGAAAAAACGTCATGGTAGGCCCTCATTATTGCCTGTCGTCTACTTCTGTACGATCGTCGGATCGCATAGCGTCTTCGGCGAAATGCATGGATCAAGACATTATTAATGCCCGCTGCTCTATGAGGCGTTCATACGCGCGGTCCATTAAAGTTTGCGTGTAAGCGCTCCAGATCAGCACTAATGTAAAAATAAGCGGACGCTCCATGATGTACAGTAGGCTACTGATCTGATGTACAGATTTGCTGACTACCCGCCTAAACAGTTTGACCAATAACAGAAGGGCGTTGCGACCACGTGAGTTTTGTTTATATTGATTTTGGACCGTTTGAGTTTGGCCTTTGTGAACCGGACCGACTCAAAATTGCAACAATGTATCATTCTCGCGTTGGTTCGGATCAAAAAACGGACCTTTCACGGACCTTTAGGTGTGAACCCGACCTTAGAGTCTGTGAAGAAAACTAGCAATGACTGATCAGACTGAAGCTTTTCTGTTGCCATCAGAAATAAAAACCCACCTGCAAACAGGTCACAACACAGCAGTATGGAAACACGACTTTACTGCCATTTCTAAAGACAGACTAGAAGGACGGCACACTGAATGAAGAGGGTGACATGCAGCTGATGTGCCGGCTGAAGTCAAAGCTCAGATGCCTCAAAGTAAACTAACTGAGACACTGGGAGTCTCAGCACCAGTGCTGCCACCCAAAGTGACATGCTGTCACTCACATTTAGCCTCTCTAAACTTGTTGCCTCTTCCTTTATACCACAGAAATAGATTTCTAATTCAACAGTCCATCTGTCTCCTCAGCTGCTCTGCAGTGAGGAGCAGAAAGGCAGAGCCCGGTGCCAGCCAGGGCCCACACAGCACTCACATGGAAGGATGGAGGCAGACACAGTTTACATACTGCGCAGAGCGAGGTACACGAGACCTACGCCGCCCGCACACTTCTCCTTCTGCTCTGGTCAGTGTGAAGTCAAAGAAAGGCGTAAATATAGACTCATTTGCAAAGAGAAACTGGGACTTGATTTAAGTGGCAGTCCATGGGATCATGTCTGGTGTTAAGTGCTCAATACTGTGGAGTTTTACAGGGACCACTTTGAACACAGACCAGTACTTTGATCTGTTTCAGTCTCTGCAGGTTTTTCCACTGGACATTGACAAAAACATCAAAGACCTACTGATTAAAAAAAGGCCAGCTGATCAAATGCTCTGTGCTACTTGTTGATCACAACATTACTGCTGCGGCGTCGACTAAGGCTTATGATCCACACCTGCATGAGAGAAGGTGAGTAAGCAAGCAGGTTAATCTTTGTTCCGAACCAAATAAAATAATTCAGAAAACACTTTGTATGTCGAATGGTCTAAATTATGCTTTGCTTTTATCTGGCATGCTTGTGGAAAGAGAAAGAACTGATGACAGGCGGAAAGTAAGAAAAACTCCATTACGTCACATGCAGTTAAATCACTGATTCAGTAGTCTGTCAGACAGCTCTCTGGAGCCTCTGTCTTTGCTGCTAATGTAACATGCTCAGTTAGTTACTATAACAGTAAACAGTGCCAACAAGTGTTATTAAAAGAATCCAAAAGTCATACTTAAGATATCATATTAAAATATGACTTTATTAAAAGTGAAAATTACCCATATGAATAGCTTCTAAATTAAAGTCTTAAAGTTTCAGACATTAAAGTATCAAAAGTACAAGTAAAGTTAATTCTATATATATTTACAGATATATATATATATACTGTATACTATGGGTTGACCGATGGAGGTCAGTTTGACAGTACAGAGATGATTTACACCTGACTATGACTTTGACTTCAGGGACGACAATACACAACAGACGGAGACAGTTGAGGCGCGCAGTGGGAGAGAGAGGAGACAGAGTCGGGCATCAGCAGCAGGTGAAAACGACGTGTGGAGCCGGAATATTTTCACATCTTATTCTGTCAATTGAGGATTTATAATGACCAAACCAGAGGTGATTGTGGAAAGACAAACCAAGGCTGTATTGGTGAGTTTTATTTAGTTCAGATTGAGTTTTAATGTAGTGTGTTTTATGATGAGTTAATGAGAAACTTGAATTCTGAAGGTGTATGATTGTATTTTCCTGTTTAGTTAGGAAAATCTTGACAATTTGTGAGTTTATTTTGTTCATTTGTCACAATAAAAGCTGGCATACATCTCCCGGCTGAAACTACAGGGGCTATCAGACTCTGACCTCTTGAGGTACAGATTGGGGGACAGGATGGGCTGGGGCTGGCGGGGTAGCATGCTTTCTAACACGGTACATAGACATAACGTCAACACTGTTGTTTCTTCACACTCTTTTTTAACTCCTTGTGTCAGATTGTGTTCAACATGCAGACATTTTTTTCACTCAGGGTTCTGGAGGGAAGTTGCAAAAATATTTTGAGGAAGATTAATATTATTTTAAAGTAACGAAACAGCTATTAACCTGAGATTGTCCGGAGACCTGCCTGACTTTTCTAACAACTTTCTTTAGTAGGTGTACGCCAGCTCATTGCTGTGCTCTGTGACAGCAGCTAAACCAAAATACACTTGCATAAAACGTCATGGATTCTAACTTAACTGCAATTGATGTGATCAGTGGTGTTAAAAAAAAAATGCAACTATGCTGATAGAAACAGCCTACCCAGTAAGCTTGTTCCAGCTCGAGACTGATCGGGAGAGCAGCCTCCTGTCTTGCTCTTGAAGGAGGTGAAGAGGTGCTGACACAGCTCCTCTGGGATGTCATTCTCCAGGTAAGTGGCCATGAAGAGCTGGAAGCCTTCATAATCAATTGGCTGCATGGGAAAGGAAAGAGCAAATAGGTTAACAGAATAATTGAGGTACGCTTAGGAATCTGAAGTTCACACCGACCACAGATGGAGAGTTAATACGTTATAACAATGAAAGAGAACAATGTGATGGACATTTTGCTTCAAGTCGATCTGCCCTGAAATGAAGTTCTGCAGCGTTGTTATGGGTGACATGCCAATATTTTCTTGATGATGACATGGTTTGAAGCCATTAAAGGAAAAACATTCTCAATATATTTTATAGTAAGGCTTTAAAGGTCTGTAAAATGTGAAAAGTGCAATTCTGTCAGAGCAACTGGCCACCACAGAATATCTCATTAAGGTCAGCAGGAGCCGACTGGAGCTGCTGGAAGCTGCACCCACACAAACCTCTGTGTTTGGAGGCCTGATGGCTTAAAAGAAAACCAAACAATATAAAGAAAGCAATATAAACAGCAAAACATGTCATATTAACCATTCTGAGCCATGATGCTGAATATGTAATGCTCCTCCCATTTACCTCCTATAAATACCCCCAGCTGCCCCTCACTCAGTCATGTGGTGGGTGCATAGTAGCACTCCAATCAACTCAACGACCCCATGAACTTTGACCTTTTCCCTTCTGGCAGGGTGACGGACCATCTGTAGCGGATAAGGCTGGTTATGTTATGTTAGTGGACAGAATGTGCATGCAGTCTGCTGACACAGACACCACACAGCATGCAGAGTCTGCCGGGCGGAGGCTTACTTGGTTGAGAACGTCTTGCTTCTGTTTAACAGTAGGAACAATGAAGAGGAAAGAAGGGAGGAAGGAGGAAAAAGTGAGGGAGGAGTGGGTAGAAGAAGAGAAGGGGTTAGCTACTCTGTGTGAGGTAATATCTTGGATGAAGATGTTAGTGGTGGTTAGGTTGGAGACCAGACTGATCGCTCACTGTTTCTGCTAAAAAATTGTCAAAAAAAAAGAAGAGAAACAAAAAGAAGTTCTGAAACCCACGGTGACTTTGTTATGTGCCGTGTTTTGTTCAACCAAAAGTGCAAAATCCAAAGATGTTCCAGTCACAATAGCCATGTTTCCATAAAATGTCAAGCGAATTTTAATTGAACTTTTGAAAGTTTGCAAAAACATCAAAATGCAACAAATCTGGTGCGTTTCCATGAACTGTTTTGAGTGAATGTACTAGGCTACTTAAAGCGTCATTTTGTCAGAGGATGATGTGGTGCAGGCCCGACTCAAAAATGCTTTATGGAAACACGGCTTGTAATACAAAGAACGAAGCAAACCTTCTCGTTCAGAAGTTCAAACTGAAAAATGTTTAGTTAGCATTTTTTAAAGGAATGACTAATCCATTAATCATTTTCTACTCCAGACAACATCTGTGCCATTAATGTTTGGGAGGGGTGTCATGATTTTGAATCTAAATTTAAAATCAATCAAAATGAGCTTTCAACTTCAATAAACAAAATCAACCAGGATCGTCAATACTATACTCAATGGGTTAGGGTTAGTCAATACTCTCTATCTTGCCTACTTGCCGCACAGACGACACCACTTGCTTACCGGTTGCCTGCAGCGCCACTTCCACACACTTATCTGATATATTTTCTGTTTCAGAGATCCTTTATTTATCTGTTCTAGTCGAGGGTTTACTCAGGACTTGAGAAACCATCTTTTGTCCTTTATTACTGAATTACTGAGGGGTGGTATTTTCTGTTGAACTCTGGAATCTTTATTTTTGGTGAATATTATTGAACTTGCCTTATCCTACCCTGTAGAAAGACACCAGGATAAAGTCAAGCTGATGTTGTAAAATACTCCAATGATTTTAAAATGTAAACAACGAGTTGTCAGGGCATTAAAGCCGAATTATGTAGGAATGCAATTTATCGCTCGCACAGTTGGCAACACCACTGCTGTCAATACCAATCCAAGGTTTGTCAAATGAGCTAACTAGCAAATGGCAGCTACAGTTAGCAGCAGTTAGTGGTTAAGCAACAAGTAAAGCTGTCCATCACGAGGGAAACGCAGGGAACATTTTCTGTGGATAAATGACCAATTCCACTGGCATACAATAGGTGGTGGTGTGTGACGTTGTATTATAAAGCATTACCCATCTCTCCCAGTAGATTCTACTGACCAACCCAATGCAAGCCATTAGGGCACCATTCCCCCTACAATAAGTCACTCTACCATTAAAATGATGTTGAAGCTGTTATTTCAAGGTAAAACAGTTACATAATATTGCTGAAACCAATCTGTTGATCTTCACAAATCCAGACGTGATAGTCTAACAATTGTATCACCTCCAGTCCTGAAAAAAGGTCACATCCAATCAAATCAACCCCCCCCCCGAGCTCTATAGGTGAGTTCTATGTGGTCTTCCTCTTGGTGATTGAACGTAACTTGTGCAAGTTAATGCAAATAAACTCAGCAAGCATACATATTAAAGCTGAATGGACAAACCCCTTTCCTCTCAGGGAACATTTAGTTCACACCAAAATAGGACAAAGTAAAGCTGATCCCTGTTGCACGTCAGGACTTAGTGGAAATATGCTTCTAATTTGCTTCTGCTCAGCGGGTTTGAAGCAGCTGTAACTGACGCCCATCAGAGAAGAACACACCGTGATGAGGATCCTCCCTCAGCTCAACAGTGTTGACCTAACCCTGAGAGCTCCCAAAGCCAGCCAGGCATTATTCATATCACTCTCTTCTCCTTATTTGGCCAAACAAACCATGAGGCTTTAATTTGCTGTGCATCGTGCAGCACAGCCAGGTCAGACAAATATTCTCATGCACACACACACACACACACACACACACACACACACACAAACACACACACACACACACACACACACACACACACACACAGTCCTTTCACATACTGCACCACAAATATACTATATTTGAAATCATTAAATATAAAAAGCTGTGCTCAGATTTTGATGGATTTCCTAGAGTGTAAGTAAACTTAAATTCATGGAAATTCTCATCCCTCTGGAAAACATTTTTACCCAAGAGTCTGAGCCACGATTATTTTCCCTGTGAGCTTCCAATCTGTAAATATCTCCCAAGGGCAGCTATGACACATTTACATGGTTCATTTAATCATTCTCATTTTGGCATGGCTGTCAGAATGATTTGATTGACTTTCGTTTGGCATGACAAGGTAGGACTACCAGCTACCGTCCTGACTAGATCCCAGACTGGCGGAGTAGATCTGTCCATCTAAAGGACAATGTTATCAGAGTGAAGAAATGAGAATGTCATTTACTTGAGAAGGAGCGGGCCAGACATGAACAAAGAGGATAAGAACTTCCTGAGTTTAGTAAACGTACCTGAAGGCTTATCATTTCTGACTAAATGTTAAAGGGTTTTTTTAAAGGGAAACTGAAACTTCACTCAAATCAGTAACGGGCCCCGGGTCGATAACTCTTATACCACATTTTGAAAGATAAAGCAAACATTTACACATGCATTCAAACTGCTCGATATTGACTGCGTTGACAATAAAATGGGACGTTTTTATGTGGAATTGATCAACTATGTTACAAAAACAGAGCACAGCTAAATGACATAGTCATGCCTGGTGGAGCCTTTAACTACTGTGAAGGGAAACCCTGTGGGTGTATTGTACAGCTGTTGTCAGCCTCTCAGTCACTCATCAATCACTGAAGATTACACTATGGTGCTACTGTTTGTTTGCTAATCTGTTCATTGGAGAAAACACGGCACTAGTGACAGCTAAACGTGTCAGTCATTGTTCTTTGTTTTTATCCATTGTCCTTATAATCAGTGTTAAAAACTCCTTCAGAGTAGGCAGGGCCACATGTTGGCTAAAAATAAGATTTCACTACAGCTGCACAATGGACTGATGAGTCATTGGAGGTACACACACACACTGATCGATGGCAAAAGCAGGGCCACGGTGGTCATCGTGGCGCCAGGTGACAGTGTGGTCTTAAAAAGACCACATGAACATTAAGCCCGGCTCCTATGGCGCCAAACGTCCAGCCGGGCTGTTAGTCATGTCATCACAAATACTGAGGAAAGCTACAGCAGAGTGGAGGTAATAATGAAGAGGCAGAGGAGCAAGACGAGAGGGCAACGATACTGAGGGGAAGGAAGTGGATGTGAACACAGAAATATTTGGGCTGAGCACGGCTGTCATTTACACACACACACACACACACACGCACACACACATTAAATTAATGTATGCAACAAGTGTGAAATTCATCATGACAGGCATAAGAAAATGTCATCAATGCACCATTTTGTCTTGCCTGAAAACGCATGTAAAATTTTAGGGTGCTCCGATCAGGATTTCTGGGGCTGATCACTTTATTGTCATCTATAGTTGTTAGTTATTAGTGGCACTTTAATATGCTAATAAATATTTATATTTATTTTTCATTGATTTAAAAACAAAAGAAACAGTAAAAGCAGCATTAAGAAAACGTAAATAAGACGCAGAATTTGGGAAGATGTCCCAGGCTCAGTTGTGTCAGTCTTTTTACTGTGGTCTTTGCACCCTGAAGCCATTATTGCAAAACACCTGCTCACTGCTTGTACCCAGGTACCTTCATCTCTGACAGAAGACTGATAAAGACGCACACAGATGTAAAGTGTCTGTAACTCCAAACTCAAAGTACTTTCACCTTCAAACTGTACTCAACTTGTTATGTTGTCACATTAAAATGCAGTTTACTGTTTCACACTTCATGTTCCTCTGAACAGAAACTCTCAGTCCTGCTATGTTTAGCTCTGCTGTAAGCTATTAGCTTCATCAGCTGTTAGCTCTAATGCCAATATGCCCCAATATGCCCCCCACCCCCCACTCTGGGGATGACAGAAAATGTACTTAGTACGACAGACAATCCCAAATTATGAACTGCACTGACTATTCCTGACAAGTGCGACTACAACGGAGCGTGTCTTCTCATGCTGTTACGATAATTATGCCTCTCCACAGCACTGTGTCAGCAATAGTTACAATCACTGACTTTTTTTTTTAACGCGAGACCTAATGGTAATTGTTCCGCAGTACCGGTCCATCTATCTCCTCTGTCATGACTCACGTCATGGCAGCCCCTCCTTCTTCTCTGCTGTCTGTTTTCCCAGGTCTGTCTGATCCTTCTGTTTCACCCCTCTGTCTGTGTTCTCTGTGCGTGGGCGTGGCCAACCCTCTCTTGCAGGCAGCACCAGGTGAAACTCATTTCCACAATCAGACCCACTCCATAAAGCCTCTGGATTTCCAGCCACTCATCGCCAGATCGTACTATCAGCAAGAGTGTTTGCTTCAGCTATTTCACCTGCCCGCTTGCTTGCCGTTCCTGCCAGCTTGCCTGCCTGCCTGCCTTTCCTGCCTGCTTGACTGTCGTCAGTCCCAACCGTGAGTTCCTTGCCCTCTGAACAAATCTCCCAGTTGGACGCAGACCGCATGGTGACGCCAAACAAAGAGACACTTATTCACTTGCCACCTTCACCAAACCACGTGGGATTCCAGGATTCTCAACACCCCTCCCCCCTGCACATTTATTCACCGTGTCACAAATAAATATTTAACTTTAACTGCTTTTCTGAGTTCTGTGTCTTGCATTTGGGTCTGGTCCCTGTTAACTGTAACAGAACGATCTGGCCCAAGCATGGACCCAGCAGACACAGACCCAGTTCTGCAGGTCAAGAGCCTTCGCCACGCTGTGGCCACCCAGGGGTTATGCTTGGTCAGCATGACCAGTCTCTGTGGGATTGTGGAATCCTTGCCGGACCTGGCTTCCGGACTCGCTTGGGTAGAGACAGCTGCAGACTCCTCCTCCTCTGGCACCGGTTCTCAACCCACCTCCAGCAGTACCAGTGGGCGCTTATCATCCCTGTGAACCTTTGTTCCTGCACGCGAACGCTACGAGGGGAATTCAGGTGACTGTAGGTCATTCTTATTTCAATGCTCTCTGGTATTTGAATTGCAACCCTTGACCTACTCAAATGACAGAGCCAAAATAGCCTATGTGTTGGGTTTATTAACTGGGAGAGCTATGTCTTGGGGTACTGCTTTCTGGCACAGCCCACATACAGCTAATGCTACCTTTGATGAATTCTCAGCAGATATGTCCTTTGTGTTTGACCACCCTGTAGCTAGAAGTGACGCTAGCAATCGGCTGCTTAGCCTTCAGCAGGGTTCCCTTAGCGTTGCAAACTACTCAATTGAATTCCGTACGTTAGCGGCTGAACTGGGGTGGGATGATAGGGATAGGGTATTTTCATGAATGGGTTAAACGAGGCCATTAAAGACAGCATAGTGGGGAGAGCTGAGACTAAAGACTTGCAGGAGCTAGTAGACTTAGCCATCAAGGTCAACAACAGATTGAGAGAAAGACGTAGGGAGAGATTGCAGGGCTCCCAAACTGGTTCGCCTGGTACTGCTGCTGCAACTGGATTTTCCTACCGGTTTCCTGAGACCAAGACCTCAAACACCAGCTCCTCCATTCCACCCCCACAGGCCGAAGAACCCATGCAGTTGGGCCGGAATCGACTCACCCCCACCGAGCAGAACAGAAGATTTAAAGAAGGCCTGTGTATCTATTGTGGAGAGCCTGGACATCGACTAGCAGCATGTCCTCTACAGTTAAACCCGAGGCCTCACCAGTCACAGACGGGGTTCTGGTGAGTAGCACAGTATTACCCTGTTTGCCCCGAAGATGCGTAAACATTGATGCTAGTATTTTCCTTAATGGAAATACTTATAGACTTGAGGCTCTAGTCGATTCAGGTTCTGACTCCAACCTGCTTGACTCAAACTTTGTTAAACACAGTCAAATAGCCACTGAACTCATTGACCCTCCACTCACAGTAAACGCCCTCAATGGAGATTTATTAGCTCTCATTTCTGAGCAAACCCAGCAGTTACTTCTCCTGTTGGCTGGCAACCACAGAGAAAAGATATCTTTCCACGTAATGCCTTCCTCTCATGCTCCCCTAGTGCTCAGCCTTCCATGGCTACAGATTCATAACCCTGTAATTGACTGGGCCGCTGGCAAGATTGTTAGTTGGAGCTCATTCTGCCATTTCTCCTGTCTCAAATCAGCTCAGCCCCCATGTTCCTTAAACTGTGTTGCTCCACCAGAGCCTCATGACGTCTCCTCTGTGCCTCCAGTTTATCACGACCTAGCTGAGGTCTTCAGCAAGTACAGGGCCATGTCTTTACCTCCTCACAGACCATACGACTGCGCCATCGACCTGCTGCCTGGAGCCTCCCTTCCTACCAGCCAGCTCTACAGCCTCTCAGCCCTGGAACGTGAAGCCATGGAAAGGTACATCACTGAATCACTGGACTCAGGTATCATCCGACCCTCTTCCTCTCCACTAGGAGCTGGATTTTTCTTTGTGGAGAAAAGACAAAACTGAGATCTTGTATTGACTTTCGTGGCTTGAACAATATTACAGTTAAAAACAGGTATCCTTTGCCTCTTATCAGCTCTGCCTTTGAGCCTCTCCATGGTGCTACCATTTTCACCAAGCTGGACTTGCGTAACGCCTACCACTTGGTCCGCATCAGAGAAGGGGACAAGTGGAAAACTGCTTTTAACACCCCGTTAGGTCACTTCGAGTACCTTGTAATGCCGTTTGGCCTAACTAACGCCCCGGCAGTTTTACAAGCTCTTGTTAATGATGTGCTGAGAGATTTGTTAAACCACTCTGTTTTTGTCTACCTCGATGATATCCTGATTTTCTCCCATAGCCTTGAGGAGCACATTGCGCATGTGCGGCAGGTCCTCCAGAGGTTGTTGGAGAATAAATTGTCAAGCATGAAAAGTGAGTTTCATGCTTCCTCAGTGACCTTCCTAGGTTACATTCTGGAGTGGGGACAGGTGCGGACCAACCCTGCCAAGATCCAGGCAGTCATGGAGTGGCCGCAGCCTAACTCACGGAAGCAGCTCCAGAGATTCTTGGGCTTTGCTAACTTCTACTGATGGTTCGTGAGGAACTACAGCCAGGTAGTAGCCCCCCTCACAAAACTAACCTCTCTGTCCCTTTTTGGTCTCCTGCAGCTGAGGAGGCATTCTGTGAGTTGAAGAGACTCTTTTCCTCAGCTCCCATACTGGTGCAGCCAGATCCATCTCGCCAATTCATCGTCGAAGTAGACGCCTCGGATCTTGGTGTGGGAGCTGTCCTGTCGCAAGGAGATGACGAGCTTCACCCCTGTGCCTTCTTTTCCAAGAAGCTTTCACCTGCGGAGCGGAACTATGATGTCGGCAACAGAGAGTTGCTAGCGGTTAAGCTAGCCCTGGAAGAGTTGCACCAATGGCTGGAGGGAGCAGATGCACCGTTTACGGTATGGACAGATCACAAAAAACTGGCATACATTCAGACAGCTAAACGGTTAAACTCCCACCAAGCACGTTGGGCCATCTTTTTTGGTCGCGTTAACTTCAACCTCAACTATTGACCCGATAGCAAAAACATTAAACCTGACGCTCTCTCCAGACAGTTTAACCCAGACACTGACAGGCCCGTAGCTCCCCTTGTCATGCTGAGTAGGCTCTCTGACATGGGAGATTGAGTCCTTGGTAAGGACGGCCCTAACCCAGATCCTGGTGGTGGTCCCTGGGGTTGTCTGTTTGTACCTGTCCCTGTCCGTCCTCAGGTTCTGAAGTAGGGACACACTTCACGCTTTGCCTATCACCCTGTAGTCTTCCGCACCCTGCTCCTGATTCATGCCCTCCTACCGTCGCCCCTCCACCCCCCGGCTCATTGGGGCCTCATCCTGGACCCCCTCACTCCACTTCTATGAGAGACACCCAGACAAGCCTGGGAGACCTCCTGGAGGCAGTCATGGGGGGGGGGGGGGGGGGGGGGGGGTACTGTCATGACTCACGTAATGGCAGCCCCTCCTTCTCCTCTGTTGTCTGTTTTCCCGTGTCTGTCTGATCCTTCTGTTTCACCCCTGTCTGTGTTCTCTGTGCGTGGGCGTGGCCAACCCTCTCTTGCAGGCAGCACCAGGTGAAACTCATTTCCACAATCAGACCCACTCCATAAAGCCTCTGGATTTCCAGCCACTCATCGCCAGATCGTACTATCAGCAAGAGTGTTTGCTTCAGCCATTTCACCTGCCCACTGTGCCTGCCTGCCTGCCTTTCCTGCCTGCTTGACTGTCGTCAGTCCCAGCCATGAGGTCCTCGCCCTCTGAACAAATCTCCCAGTTGGACGCAGACCGCATGGTGACGCGGGTCCGCCATTACACGTGGGGAGCCAAACAAAGAGACACTTATTCACTTGCCACCTTCATCAAACCACGTGGGATTCCAGGATTCTCCAACACCTCTCCCCCCCTGCACATTTATTCACTGTCACAAATAAATATTTAACTTTAACTGCTTTTCCGAGTTCTGTGTCTTGCATTTGGGTCCGGTCCCTGTTAACTGTAACATCCTCAGTCACAAACAGCTGGCTGACAGGACCCTGCAAATACGTTGTACTGGTTAAACCATGAGGGCACTGAAAATCCGTATTGATGTTGGCAGTAGAAGAGCTAGTTAGCTGTTAGCAGCCAGGGAGCAGCAGAGTCCTGTTGTGTGTATGACTATGGCATTTTAGCAGCACATAGAGAAACTATCTCATATGTTTATCTGATCGACTCCTCTGATCGGGCTTATAGAGACCAATGATCTAACTTTTTACAAATTTAACGTTAAGTCGTCATTTCGTATTAACATATGATCATGAGCAAATGTAGTATCACAAAAAAGTATTTAGGTTTTTCTGTGGTCAAAGAGACATTTCAGCCTGCAGCCTGATACTGCAGCATGCTAAAGGTGAGTGTACCTTCTGTGGGTATAAAGAGAATATGCTTCTCTACAGAAAATGATGATTTAATGTCATTAACGATGGTGAACAATATTTTGAGTTTTTTAGTCTGAGTCTATTGAGGTAAGGGACAACACTCAATGAGGTGTCCTTTATCAGGAATTAAGAGATGACATGGAGTCCATTAATTCCTGATTATGGATGGGACTCATTGTCCCTGGGGGCTACGCCTTGCATCTTGCATCACACAGTTTTGTGTACCTGATGCACGTTCTTGTCTGCTCCATTGGGTGTCCAGTCACTTATAACTTCCAACAGAGAATTATTTATATATTTTGTGATCATTTTTGTTTGTGTCCTGTGTGAAATCCAAAGTGAACACTGACTTATTATTTAAATCCAAGCCAAACCTAGCCAAATAGTTTTATTGCATAAATCTAACAGAGTAATTGTTACTTAAACCAAACCAAGCAGTGTCTGAAAACTGAAAATATAATTTTAAATACATGAAAACAATAAATTCACTAAGTCTAAAAGTACAGTAAGTAGTAGTAGTAGTAGTAGTAGTAGTAGTAGTAGTTAAAATCTAAATCCTCTACCAGTGGCCCATGTGGAAGCCACAACTTGCTGTGAACAGTGTCTACATCTTTATGCCATAACACCTGACTATCTATGGACTTTCCAGCAGAAAACTTCACATGAAACCACCAAAACGTTTTTACAAGGCAGACTATCACTTTACATGCACATAGATGTGAGGTCAAATACACAAATTATTGAAAAACAATGTCCACTCAGACATGGAAGTGGGGAACAGGGGTCCTGAGGGCACTGCAGCACCCCCTAAAATGAGGCATTATAAAAACCATCGAATACCAAGTTTCTAGTGAGATCCGATTATGGACACCCCGAAGGGATTCATCCCACTTATACCACAGTCACTTACCTGAGAAAAAAAATCAAGACCATTCATTTATATTTTCATCTGTTTTGCAATCAAAATGTAAAGCTTTTCACAAACCAAAACTCTGTTTCCCTTGCCAGAGGGTTAGACTTATACCTGGAACAATCGCTACAATCCCATAAGGTTGTTGTGCAATGGCAATGTTGTTCCCTACTCCTCCAGTAAATAGGATGAACCTTAGTTACGACTTGGTGGGGGGTAAACTAGTCTCCTCAGCTCATAGAACCCTTATAACAAAACAGTTTTTATGATACAAAATAACAACACAACAAAATACAAACCATGAGCCTTCAAAGGAACACAAAGCTACATACAGTATTTCATGAGTGAGGTAACCTTCTAGTAACTTAATTGATCACAAGACGGGATAAGTCAGGATCTGTCTGATTCAGCCCGGACACATTCTGACTCTGGCAATGATTTTATATTATACTTAAGCGTCTATTAATCAGATCAGCACATTGCAACGTGAACAACGGAAAAAGGAAAACCCTCCATCACACAACTATTAAACTGGAGGTGGCTGTATGTCACAACCACAAGCTAAACCCAGATGCCTTTTTTTTAATTTAATGCCATAATATTGTGGTGTTGTAAACTGTCAGTCTCTTCCCTTGATTTAACCCAACAATAGGGATGTTTTGAGAATACAGGAGACACAAGTGCAATGGAACCAGTCAACTTGGGTTCCAACTAAATATTACTAAATTATAAAATAGCATCCCAGCCGCCAGAATAAAATGTTGGCATTCTACATTTCTGCAAAACATGGATACATAGAAATCTGTACTTGTCATACATGTCTTTTCAACATGTCTAGAATACATGTCACATCACATTCAGATAACATGTAGTGCGGACTTTCATGTGGGAGGTGGAGGGGGTGGTGGTAGTTGGAACTGCCCGAGACCAATATTCAAAGTGGCTTTCAACATGTGTGAGCGTAAAATGTTATTATATAGTGAGTCGGGACATTTTCTAGCCATGTTTGAAGAAACGAAACCAGATACTGTTGGTGAGAAGTCAGGATCATTTATGTTATGTTTATGGCTACAGAACTAAGTAAGTAAAAACATGATCTTTTTCTAACCCTAACCTGATTTTATGCCTTAACCTAACCAAACCATAAGCACAGCATTGTCACAACATAAAATGATAACATGAAATGTGAAGTTTCATCACATTTTCATTTTAGGTGAACTGTTCCTTTAACCAAATATTCTGATGGTATCACCTCAGGAGAGAGATTATTCAACACTGAAAATAATCGTTACCACACTTCTTTTTGAACGGCAATGTCACAAAAATGTCTTGCTTTTTTCAGCCTTGAGATTCAGAAGAGCTTGTGCTTTTTAGTTGATTAATTTATTCTCACATTCAGTTCTTCTTTCCATAATATTTTAATTAATCATTAGCCTATAAAATGTCAGAAAATAGTGATCACATCAGATCATTAGTTTGCAGGAACGTACACTGCCAGCATTTATTCTGATGATAGTGTTGGGAAGAGTGTTCAGGAAATCAAAATTCAAAATAACCACCACAGAAAATTCAAAACAATGGTAATATTGGTCTTTGAATATGAAGTTTATGTAGAGTGTTTGGTCGGCTTCTGCGAGCAAAACTTTGCCCCCATTGACCACAAAAGGTGTCAGTGAGTCAGTCAAATCAGTTCGTGTGGAACTGTGCCTGGCTGACAGATGTACAGTATATCATGACCCAACAGAGACATAAAACAAAAAAATTATTAGGCAAAGTTAAACTGTGGTAAATCTGCTCAAAAACACCCCTTGAATGATTTACACAGAATCAGTCTAAATACACAAAAGACACTGAAAATCGATTAACTGGCAGTAAATTCTTTAGCTTCACAAGTCAACTTGCGGTGGGTAGTACAGTATGTTAAAGAGAGAGAACAAGGAGAGAAATGAGAGTCATAGCTAAAAAGAAAAAAGACAAGAAATCAGTGACACTGTCTAAAGTTCAAATGACGGTATTAAGCAGTCTGCACCAACTGCAGCCTCTACGTCTACAGCCCAGCTGGGAGCTGATCGGCTGACGTCAGGCGCCAAAGTTGATGCTGAGGGTGTGTCTCCACCACAGCCTTTATCTAAAAATGAGCTAATGACTAAGCATTCGGGTGCTTGATATCACAATGAATCAGAGGAACTTAACAAGCTTCCGAAAAAGTCACGCCATGTGTTTGCGTGCGCACGGACAGTAGCTGCGTCAGAATGACACCAAATATGGACCAGAATGTGACAGAACAGACAGAAGTGGATAACAGAGAATGGAACTGTGCTGCAGACACACCTGCTCTGGATTGTATTTGGAAAGGACTCCTTCACCGTGAAACTCCTCCAGCACATCCTTCAGCTTCTTTGAGGAGTCTGAGTAGGAAACAGAGAAATATAGAATTTTGTTATTACATTTACTGCAGTGCATTCGATTTGATACACTTGACTCACTTGTGAAAACCTTGCGACCTCCTTTTAAGCAAAGGAGTCCAATCATGCTGTATGTGAGTACGTTTCCTTAAAGGTATGGCTGGTAAGTTATTCTAGAGGCATTTTTTGTTATATTTCCAGACAGTCTCTTAAGATCCCGACAGCAATCAATACATCAAATGCTCTGACCATTAAAAGGAAAATATCCACTAACTGTGGCTGTCGCAGGCCCTTAAGGAAGGCACATCCAATCATCTCATTTGGCCTGTATGAAAACATTGGACAAGGCTGCCTGTCTGTCTAACTCATACCTGCCTGCCTGCATGCACTCTGATCGTGCACTCATTGCGCATGACTGGAGGCTTCCACAAGGCTATAGGGGGACATACTGCTAAAGCTGTCAGGGAGCTAGTCACACAAGGTGACAGATAAAATGCAGCCAGAATGTGAGACATGAGGTAGCACTGTGCTCACAGTTCACAGCCCCTGAGCCTGTTGTCCAGCAGCTAGCTAACTCAGTGGCACAAAGCACACAGCCCTTGAGCCAAAGAATGAGTGAGTCCCTGCAGAAGCAACAGATTCATTAAGCAGCCAACCCAGCTAGCACAAAGCAAACACCTACAGCATTAAAGAGTAACTGTTGGTGTGGTTAGCCTTTTCAGACTGAGGTATGTTCATGACAGCTATTTTTCTTATGTTTATATGATTGAGCCATTTAGCGGAGTTGTTTATTTATGAATTTATTCAGCTAAAAAGCTAAGAGTTTGTTGAACGTAGCAACATAGGCGCTAACACACAGTTCCCAGCGGGAAGGCGAGAGCTACGGAGCAGTTGGTGTTGGTGGGATTTTTGGTTTGATATTTTATAATTTGGCTTGCTCTTGCTGGTTTCTCCATTCTTACCAACCCCAGCTTTGAGCACTTTTTATAGCCATATTTTCTAGTGGAAATGTTCCTTTGGATAGAACTGTCTCATAACCTGAATAAACATGAAGCATCCCATTAACAAATGCTCTGATAAGTACTCATCTGTACCAGGAAGTGCTGCATCAGTTGAGCTGAGCCTGTGAGTCACCATGTTAGCGAAAAGTAAAAGGGCACATGGTGTCTTTCTCACTTTTAGATGCTAATCCCATATGCATCGCACACACACACACGCACACACACACACACACACACACACGTCACAGAGCCTCTGTCCAGAACTCTGACCGTAATGACCTCCACCCATGATCATCTGTCAAACAATTACAGGGGACAAATGGGGACAAATGTGCACATGTGCATGGGTGGATCGCCCCACTTCCATCATTACCACACTCACTTATGCATGCACACGCTCAAGACCTGATTTCACCAGTCACGCCAGCTCTCATAATCAACTACGGACGACACTTCACTTCATTATTTTTAGTGCTCAGCAGCAGCTTTGCAGCCTGTAAAGCTTTCCTATTTCTGTCCTGCATTAGATGTCCACGATGACAGAAGGAGGCAAACAGGGAGAGGGAGAGGGATAGAGCAGTGTACCATCTCAGGTAAGATGGGAAACATGATAAGAGAACACCCAGTGTGCAAATAAAGAGCAGCCTGCTCTCGAGCATTAGCTGTGCACACAATGTGCTTAGTGATCTGCAAGCACGTAAAGAACATCACAGTCAGATGCACTCAGGTCAAATCCAAAAATAATTCTTTACGTAGTGCTGAAACCATGAAAATGAAGATTACTTTGCTTTTTATATAATTGCAAATTAAAAATCTTTAGCTTTTGAACTGTTAATCTGTAACTGGGCAGTATCTGAAAGGCCCGAGATACTGAATTGATCTGAAAAGACTGTACACCCTTTTTTCAGCCAAAACCTTCAGCTGCTAAGATAAAAGTGTGGGTTCACAAGCTCCACAAATATTTGTGGACTATGAAACTTCACCTGACTTTCCATCAGCATGTAGCATTTTTGGGTGGACGGTCCCTTTACATTTAGAGCCTGGCTGATTGATAGAAGGACATTATCAGCTGATGTTGACCTATCACAGATATCAGAGATATATCTGGTTCTGTGCATATGTTCTTTAATATGTGCTGATATACATCATAACCCATAACGCAGAAAAAGATGCTTGGAGTAATTCACAATTATTACAGTTCCAATGAAGTTTACTGTTTCAGTGCACTGATGTCACCATGGACAGCAAAGTTTATTATCAAACTGTAAAATATTCTGGCTCCATCACACCAGACTTTTTGGCATCTCAGCTGGGTAGATAACTTAAATGATTAATCAATTATCTAAATTGTTTGTGATTAATTTCTGTTGATCGACTAATAAATGAATCAACAAACTGCTTCAGCTCTAATTGATTACATTAAGGCTGCAAATAATGATCATTGCATCATGATCATTTGCTGATTATTTTCTTGATTAAATGATTAATTGTTTTGTCTATCAGAAGTGAAAAAGTCCCTCCTTTGTCTTGTCCACCGGCAACAGTGCAAAACAAGAACATATCACATGACCCTATCATACATCACAAAGAAACTCCATCACGTGACATCTGAGAAACTAGAACCGATAACGTCGAAAAATGACTCAATTACCAATTAATCAATTTCTAAAATGGTTGGGATCAATTAAAGAAACTAACTGTTCCAGTTCATTTGATTATATAGCTTATTAATGACACTAGCCCTTTAACCTGATAGTATTGCTCTGTCACGCACCGCTATCTCTAGGGACAAACAGCTCGTGTCCTTCATTATGTCCTCGATTGATTGGCTGGTGATACACAAGCCTTCCTGTCTTTCATCTCCTCACTATCAGTTAAAAATGAGACCTTCCCAGCCTGCAGGGGCCTTCCCACTGTACACATCTGTCATGTTTCTATTACACTCCAATCTCTTCTGCAACCTGGGTCGTAAACCAAAGCCCTGCTACACCACAGCATCAGCAACATGAACGAGAATTAGCCAGGATTATGTTTGTGTCCTCTCCTGTGCACAGTCTCATAGAGAAGATCCATCTGAAGCCAACAAATGGTGCAACATTATCCCCTCGCCACTTCTTGCTCATTGCTTTGGGCATGTCAAGTCTCACAAATTAGTGAGCAGCCAGCAAACTCTGCTCTGTATAAAAAGGAACCACCGGTATTTCAGTTGACTTTGTTTTGAGCAGTGATGCTTTTTTTCATGTTTTTTCATGTATCATTCCGAGTAGCTGCCCGCTGCTCGATTTTCTGTAAGCTGAATATCTTGACTGCTTTCCACATCATCACTGCAGATCTTTGCCACTGACACCAAGGAACTGGCAATTCAAGCATCATGTAGAGACAACTAGTAAGTGAGGCAAAGACAGTGATTTTGCCATTTTGGTTACCACCTAGTCTATCTCAGTAGTAAGAATCGTCAGTGACCTTACAGTCAATCAGTGAATCCGACATAACGACCTGTTGAGGTTTTACGTCTAAGGTCTACAAACAATGATTTATACATGATTGTGTTATTCCTATGTGGAATAGCTTGCGTGAGAGTCATACTATATTCATCCACCATCATGACAGGCAGAATCCACCAGGCACGAGAAGACAGATGCTCTTTTGACTAACAAATGTGGTTGCTAGCAAGGGAAGTGATGGCCACAAGGCTCATCCAGCAGGCTAATGAGTGGCATCCTGAAGTCCTGAGCCAGTGTTTGCTCTCCTTTTGATTTGAGAATAAGAAGTACCAGGAGTAAACAAATGTCACTAATAGACTGATGAAATCTGAATACATACAGAAAAGAGAGACAGAAAATGACCAGTGTTTCATTATTTTCTTTAGTTTTAAGCAGCAGTAACCCTAGCACTTTAAAGACTTTGTCTAGGACAGTGGTTCTGAATCTTTTTCTGGCCACATCCCCTGATGATTAAACTGTTTATTGACGATTGTTATATTACTCTTGCTATTATTCATATTAATTATTATATCAAAATTGTATTTAATTAGTCATCTGATATTTTATTTATTTATATTCTCACTACATTGTTATTATTCTGTTATATAATTAAAGCTGCGCTGCAGAGTAAAAAGTCATTTTGTTATGAAACACTACATCCTCTCATATTGATTTAAGCAAGAATGTTTTATAAATGTTGCAGATCGCAAATGTCAACTCTTCTCGTTGTGAATTTCTGGTGTAAACTCATAAAAAAAGATGACAAAGATAAGCTAGTTATGTGAAATGAATAGATAAGATATATTGGCCACAGGGCAAAATTGGATGCAAGGCTGAGCAGCTCTGTCATATTTAGGTCTATAACACATTCATGGTGGTCAGGCAGTGTGCGTTTAAGGAGGGAGTGTGATTTTTTTCTGTTGGATACTTTCAAAATTTAGCTTGCTCTTGCTGGTTTCCACAAACTTAGCAACCCCTGCTTTAACCAATACATTTAAATTGAATAGAATGCATCATCACCTCCTCCAAGGGGATATTGTTTTCACCTGTGTCTGTTTGTTGGTTGGGTGGTTTGTCAGCAGGATTACTTAAAAACTAGACAGATTTCCATGAAACTTGTATGGAGGACCAGTCCCAGTCCAGAATAGACCCCATCAACTTTTCATGTGGATTGGGATAAAGGGACTGATCCAGGATTTTTTTCACAGTTTCCTTAACATTACCAGATAAGGCATTTTTTTCTCAGGAATAATGCATAGATCTTGATGAAGAAAATTAGGTGTATTTAGGTGGCTGGTGTCTGTGAGTGAGTACAATTTGATGTGGATAAAGGGGACTGTTGGGCCTTGGCAGAGGTATTCGCTCTACTGAGTGCCATTCTAGTTAGTTCATGTCTTGTTTAGCTTCTGTAGTGCTTCATACTGTATGTCTTATGCGGGACATTTGTGGCTTGTGGCCCTGCATACTTAAAATCCATTGATTCCCTCGTTTGAATTTGATTTGCATAAAGCCTTTGGCACGCTATAGGATAAATACCACATTATTTAGTTTAGCAAACAAACCATTTGAGCAGTATCAGCTGTACACACACACATACGTACGGTGGCCCTGAAGTGCAAATCACAACGGCAAATCAAAAAACACAACAGCAAATTAGAAAACACAACAGCAAGTCAGAAAACACAACAACACATCAAAAAACAGAACGGCAAATCAGTTTTTTTTTCTGATTTGCTGTTGTGTTTTCTGATTTGCTGTTGTGTTTTCTGATTTGCCGTTGTGATTTGCACTTCAGGGCCACCGTACATACAATATGTGTGCACACTGCACACACACCCAAAGATGCACACAGAAAATCATCATCTACGCCACAAATGTGGAAACCCCAGATGGAGACACGTGGGTACTCACACTCGCTGTATTGTTGCAGCTGGGCAAACTCAGCTGGGCTCAGACATACCCAGCCTCTGTCTCCCATACTGCCTGAAGCCAGGGGCAGGGCTCTGTCTCTGGGAGTGTGTCCGTCCACGAGCGCGCTAAGGGGTGTGATGTTATCCGTGGGTCAACCTGTTTAATAAGACTGAGGCAAAGAGCTTTGGGCATGTCATCTCTGCCTCTATAATAAGCACCTTGTGAGCATACAGGAGGTGGAGAGTTGAAATAACTGAGGCCACATGAGTACTGCTGGAGGCAGAAAATTGGAAAGATGATGAATGTTCAACTGAGTAGAGTTTTTCAAGTGTTTATCTGAAGCCAGGGGTTGTTGCTTTCAAGTACAGAATATTGCTGAGGTGCTCCAAATATTGAATTTGTCACTTTGAATGCCACAAAACAAAAACAAAAAGATATATGGAGGCTGTCTACCACAGTAACTAACTACTCCTCATGACTGGGAGATAGCACAATGTTCCTCAGCAGGTCTGCAACAACACACGCCTTCCTGACCTGAGGAGAGGGACAGAGAGAGAGAGAGACAGAGAGAGAGAGAGAGAGAGAGAGAGAGAGAAAGAGGAGGAGAGGAAGAAAGTAGAAGAGGGGAGAGAAAACAGAAATAAATAAATCATGGTGATCATCAACATTCTCTGGACCGTACATAAAACATACAATGTATGAAAAGCTTTACATCAGTAGTCATAACAGAAAAATCTGTAACATCTCAAAGTCATTTTAAAGATAGAGGGGGCGAGTGGTTGTGGAGGAAGAGGCAGGAGAGAAAGAGACAGTGAAGTTGACAGCATAATATGAACAAAAAGAGATTTACAGCAGAAATGGAGGTGGAGAGTGATGGAGCATCTGAACACTGAGGAGCAGACACAGCTAGGTGAGGGAAATGGTGCTTGGACTGTGCAGGACATTGGCATGGTTTAATCACTGGACTGAATTTATAGTTTTTAATTTAGTGCACGATATAGTCATTTCTTTTTATGTCAAAACACACATGGTTTTATCACCGAGCTCGCTCTCAGGGGAAATTCACTGTTAGTTCTATGACAAGAAATGTCAATTATCCATGTAGACACAACCAGGTCCTTTTTATTATTATTTTATTTTTTTATTTTTTTAACATTATAGGCTATAACCAAAACTGTTTACCGTAACCTTGACGAGGGTAACTTGGTCAAACCTGAACCAACAAAATGTGTCTGAGATACTCAGGACAAACAACATGGGAACAAATGTGGAGTCAAACTGCTTTAGTGATCCACTGATCCAGAAGAACACTGGACATGTTTCTACAGAGACAAGATGCTGTTCAGTCTCTTAACTTTAATTCTTTGGTGCTGTTATCCCCACAAAAACATTTCGGTATGGATTTTTCAAAACTTGAGCAAATAAAAGAAATTGTGTAATATGTTGTTTTCTTTCCTGTAATTGGGCAAACCAGCCCTTTAACCCTTCATCAGAATCATGTCACACCAGTATTATGTTTGAAGTTAACATGATATTGTAGCATGCTAACATGCTAGTGTGTTGGCGAAATTCTAACATTTAGCACTTACCTTACAATGTTTAGTGTGACTGCATAGACATAGCCTGGTAATGGGAAAACATTCATTTAAGTATTTATGCTATTATGCTATTTAAGATGTCAGTGTGATGTTAGGGTTAGGTGTCAAGTCAAGACGGAATTCTTATAATCTAATGACAGAAAAGTACATTTGTCATAAAATGTCCATTTTCTGCTCTGGGTCAGCCGGATGACATTAGGTTGAGCAGGAGTGCAGGCAAACTGAAGCACACAGGGATGTTTATATAACTGAGTTAGTTAGTTATTATTGTGGGCTTAGATTGATAATAGTAAACATGCAAATACATTGGAACAGATTTTGTTGGCTCAAATTAATTTATTCTCTGAATAATAATAATTCTCTTCAAAATCATTTATGTAATTGGATATAAAAATAGTCTCCATTTTCTTATTTTACACTCAATGAAACATATATGTATATGTACATAATAACATACATAATACATAATGCCATAAATTACATGGCTTTAGGTCTTTTTAAATGACAGGCTTTGATGTGTCAACAAAGCAGTGGTGCAATTAATACCAATAATACTACAGTTTGCTATATCAGTGGCTGGGCCCTGGCTCTTTTTGTGCAGGCTGGCTCACTGGGCTGAACCAGAGCCATCAGAGTTGTGAGTTGCAGTTGTGCTCCTCCGATAAGTCAAAATGTTTCATTATAAAAAAAACCTTACACGTCTAATTGTAGTTGAGAAACAATTAAATTAACACATCTCCATTGAGAAAGTGTAAAAACAAAACTAAAAAAGTGTGATGTGACCTATCTTGGCTCCAGCTGGATCCTGGCCTGTGCTGGAGATGAAGTTGGAGCTGATGCCAGAGTACATATAGTTCCAAGAAACAAAAGATAAAAGCATGAGTGAAATTCACTGAGGTATTAACGACAGATTATTTTTAGAAATGGTTCTCCACTGATAGAGAACACTGTTTTAATTTACTCTTCAGTAAATCAGACTGGTGTACAAACATTGCACTTATGATTTCAGCCACTGGGTTACATGAGTCAGTCTGTGTCACTGTGTGTTATCTGGATACATTTATTGCATTCAAGCACAGATCGGGTTTAGATCTATGGATTTGCTGCAGTAGATAAACAGTATATGCCAATATGCTTAACTAAACTTCACAGTGATTTTTTTGTTGATATGGTATATATGGTTTATGGTATGGATTATAATTTATCATTCATTCATTAATTATGCGTAATCACTTATCCTTTGCAGGGTCTTTATTAAAAAAAAAAACCTCATTAAAGGAGCACTCTGTAGGGAAGACATTCTAATCAGTAGAGAAAGATCTTCATTGGCTGATTTTTTTTCTGCCTAAAAAAACTAAATGTACTGTTTTACTTTACTTTGTTTATATGTGGCAGACCCTGCCACCTTTCTAGCTTCATACAGTGTTCTGGGACCTTATTTTCCACTGAGAACAACTTGTTTATTCACTTATGGAAAAAAATAAAATGTGTACGAGTTTGTATTATTACCTCATTAATATTGTACATGTTAAAATTCCGGGATTTAAAATCTTTAGGTAATAACATTAACTTCACCTATCCATTAACTATACTGAAAAGACTTGACTCATTTTGACAACAGACTCAAACTATTTTGAAATATTACCCATCACTCTGTCAGTAGTGTTACGTGAGAACAGATGAACATGATTTGACTGTGGTCAGATTCATTGTAACCAGTTTGCATAGAGGACTGAGATGTGCTGGCGTCATGAGACAAACCTATAGAAAGCTATAATACTGTTTGACTTCCCTGAGCTGTCTGTGGCTGTTCTGCCATTAGCAGTTGGTTTCAATTGAACATTTGGTTGTTATAGTAACCGTCATTGCTCATGTTACTTGTGTTTTATTAGTTTTTTGTTACATTATGATGCCATAACAGAAATTGTTTGAGTGTCTCAAAATGTGTTGATCACTTGTGGCTGCTGCAAATAATGTTGATAACTTGAATTATTAACAATAACCTGCATTTTTCAATCCAATATCTGTGGTGGATATGGGGGTGTCAGGTCAAATGACCTTCACATAAATGTGTGTTTACAGTTTTGTGAAATGTATAGCATGCTGTCTGCACATATCAGAACCAAGACTTCTGACTTCAGTTCACTGAGGCCAGCAACAGGCTTGTGACCGGAAGTTAAAGGATAAGTACCGTTTTTTACAACCTGGACCTTATTTCTGGCAAAACATATGGTCATTTACTCACCCAGATAACTTTGGTGTCATTCGGCGTCGTTCGGACGAAATTAGATCCAGTGTAGCGGCGATATATCCATATAATGGGAGAGACGGGGCAGCGACACACAGCCTCTATATAACGCATTATCTGCCACGAAACTAGTTCATTTCATCAATATTTTGTTATGAAATGCTAGCGCTATTAGCCTCTGAGTCCGGGCTCGTCTATTGTCAACATCCGGGGTCTGTAGGCTGATCTACTACCTCTGACCTGGAAGATGTCGTCTCTGAGCTGCGCGCGCACCCGCGACAGCGCGGCTTGTTTACCTGTAGCTGCTGCTGCTAGTTTGACCCCGGATGTTGATAACGGACGAGCCCGGACTCAGAGGGGAATAGCACTAGCATTTCATAACAAAATATTGATGAAATGAACTAGTTTCGTGGCAGATAATGCGTTACATAGAGGCTGTGTGTCGCTGCCCCGTCTCTCCCATTATATGGATATATCGCCGCTACACTGGATCTAATTTCGTCCGAACGACGCCGAATGACACCAAAGTTATCTGGGTGAGTAAATGACCATATGTTTTGCCAGAAATAAGGTCCAGGTTGTAAAAAACGGTACTTATCCTTTAAAAGACAAAAACAAGAGAGAAATGAAAAAAATAAAATAAGCAGCCAAACCAAGGTCAAATGTGTGACTTTATGTGATTTGAGATCTCAAATGAGTTCATGTCTGTGATCGATTTAGCGCTGACTGAGCAAGCCATTCTGAGGCTAATGTGTTGCAAATATAACTCTTAATTTACTGTTAGGTTAACTGGTATGTATTTGATTCAATAGTATACTCTGTCAGAAGTGCTACTCGGATGGTTGAATGGCTTCGGAACCCTAACATCTACACCCGCACACACACACAAACACACACACACACACACACACACACACACACACACACACACACACACACACACACACACACACAATAAACAGTTATTGAAATTAATTTCTTTCGGTTTTCATGTGAACAGCTGCAACACTATGATTGTCCGTGTGGAGAGACTGCTGGCCTTTCACTCTGCCATCCAGTTTGGCAGTTTGGAATTAACCCAACACACAGTTTTGATTTCGGACAACATGTCTTACAAACTAGTTCTGGAAATAATAACCCAACCTTTAGTCTAGACAAATACATTAACCCAGTTTTGTTGTATTAAATTACTTTTCCATACCTTTATAAGGCTGCTATAATTACTTTTATACCGCTGGTGTGAGTCTTGTTTTTGGTGTCTCATCTTTTTCAGATTTTTAAGTACTATCATTGAATTTATTGTGTCTTGTCAAACATGGTTTTCACTTTTAGTAGAAACAACAAAGCCAATTAGTTGTACATGCTTAGCACACTGAGTACGTACACAGAAGCTAAACACACTTCCTATCAGGGCTTTGGGCTAATTTGCAGTAGCCCATTAATTCCCACTGTAAATATTCATCATTAAACACATCATCATACTTAAAAGTTATGTATTAACCTAAAACAGCTGCTTTGTAGTTAGTGAATTTTACTCAATCCTAGAGTTAGCAGTCCATATAGACTAGGTTCAGCCATGGTGTAAAACACCTTTAGTCTGCTACGGAGTATTTAAGACTGCAGTAAGGTTAACTGTGGGAGTGACTCAAAATAAACAGTGCCCATCTTCATTAAAATACAAGCACAGGTCAACAGTTAGACCTCATTCATCATAGTAGTCAAGTTGTTAGAAGTACCAGGAACAGAAAGTCTCCAATTTTTTTAGATTTTATACAATCAGTTCATTGTTCAATTGTATTTTCTGCAAATTTTATTTCCAAGCATGACAGTATGAATGCTGTTCCGAGGTCTTCTCCACATAAAATACAATTCTGGGCTGAAAAAATGATTTATTTTTTTACTGGTCTAAACATACATATGCTTAAATATTTTGAGTTTGAAAAAACAACCATGCCTTGAAAATCTTTAGCTTTACAGCGGTATGTTAACTCATGGACATGACCTCTGCGTCCTAACATTGAGGAATGGTGATCCATGGTACAGGCGATGTTATTTTTTACTACAATATGATCAATTTATTATTTGGTCTTGTCAAAATAAAGAAAATCACCAGCCTTATCCTTTAACCCTCCCTTTGTGAAGCAGTGTTCTTACTTTCCAGCTTAATATCCATCCCCTCTCCTTTACCAGCTGATCTCTTCACTCCTGCACTACATGGAAGGTGACATGTACTAATGGGCTGCACAGGTTCAGTGATGTTACTGACTCAAAGGGAACAAAGGGGAGATGTATATGTATATAGTGTGAGTGTGTGACAGAGCGAGCGTACGGGGCCTCCCCTGTGCGCAGAGAGGGATTCTGTTTTGCTCACGAGGTTGCCCGGCAACTATGACGTCACTGGAGTGCACGACAAAGAGCAGCACCATGACAGACAGAGAGCTGCGGATACTATGAACAGATGACTTGATAAGCATCAGTTCTGAGTGTGTGTCCTCAGTATGTGTTTGTCTGCTTTTACCTCAAACCGTGTTTCTTTTTTTAAATGTAACGACAGAATAACTGTTCACTTTCTTAAAGCCATAGTTAGCTTAAAGGAATAGTTCACTCTAGAACGAAATTCAGTCATTATCGACTCACCCTCATGCTGATGAGAAATCTGGTGTAGTTTTTTAGTCCTCAAAGTGCAGCTGGAGACCCGCGGGGGTACCCTCCTGCAGCAATAATCCATATAATGGTGTCCGAGACGAAAAGGTCCATAAAACTACACATAACTTTGTAATATTCCTCCATACTGCTCGTCCGCTGCAATCCAAGTGTCACTATACTAACAGTCACTATACTATATTTGCCTGGAGGCACGCTCCTGCGCAAAAATAATTGCCCTAATTCCATTCAGTCTGTATGACCTACTATTTACCTGTAATGTGTCCTGCTTTGAACTATGTAACCTGACTTCTGGAAATAAACTTCTAAGAGCCTAAACGGTCGTACATGGCAAACTATTGTTTTCTATGTACATACCTCTGAAACAAAAAATTGCAAGTCACAAATCGTAGGAAAACATCGTGCAGAGAAGGCTGAGATGGTCACGGAGCACTCTGGGGCAGGAACCCTGAAAATCCACAGCCGTCTGGGGGAAATACCAAATTTTTAGGGAGTCTGAGATTAATGTTCAAGCCTGTTCACCACTTCACACAGACCTGATCTTTTCATCCATCACCGTTTTTATCTCTTCAGTGGAAACTTCAGTGGATGTATGACTCAGATGTTTCAAGTCATGATAAATTTGCTGAGTTGATTCCATTGCACTTTATCGTATTTTGTTTTGATCGATACACCAACGTTTCCCACCTCAGCCAAGCATGACACCTTTTATCGAATATTTCTCATCAAACTGTCTGCGTTTCCACTCAAGACTTTATATGCACACATTGAAAATGTGCATAAAAATAGCTGGATGGAAACACACCGAGATATGAGAGTGGTATCAATCATCACAACTAACCCTCTGCCCGAAACCGATGACGCGTTCCCTAAAATTAGAATTCCTTTAAGGTGTCTCTCCAGCTTTTAAACTCAACAATGAGTGAGTGACTACAGTCCTGACCAAAAGGACAGTGAGTTGTGTGAGCCTCCTCCAGTCTGCTGCCTCAGTGCTGTGGTTGATTGGTGTCAGTGACTCACAGCCACTGAGTGTTAAAAAAGAAAGAGAAGCAGAAAAACAGAAGGGTTATTTACACCCCTCACAGTACATTATGTTCATTACAGCGCTCCGCCTGTTTCATTCTGAATGTTGGACAAATTGACTTAGGTTTTATGACAAAAAATGGCAAGTGTCAATGAAAGGGACAACTTTGGTCAATGACTTAACCAAAAATTCATAGTTCTGTTTTATGATCAGCCGATGCTTTGACTAAAGTTTGGTCAGATTTAAGCACATGTTAATTAATTACTTTTAACCTCATTTACACGTCCTGCAGTTATGGAGTAACATTATCACTCATTTGGAGGCATGTTTGGTGCTGAGCAGGTGGTCTACAGTAGGTTATACACCACCAGTCACACATTCCAAATATATCAAGTAAAGCTGCTTTAAAGTCACTCACTTTGTGAAATCAACTGTGCACATCAGAGGTTCTCTATAACAGGACTGTCATAATTTGCGTTGTCACACAAGCCAGATGTAGACCACATGACCAGATTAACATAAATATGATGTTTTAGGCATTTGAACATATAACAGTATGTTGCCACATTTACAATTTAAGTTTTGGGAAAACCCAATTCGAGGTAAAGAAGTATGTTGACTCAACACCCAAATTCTTGTGACTAAGTAAATTCATCTAAATTAATTTAATTACCATTCAAATCAGTCCAACACACCACTCCAGTCTGCTGTTGTTGTGTCTGCACATTCGCCACTAAGAGGTGTTCCAAGACATAAAGCATGTGCAGAGTGTGCCACTGCCAAATTAGGATACTGATGATGATTACAGTGATAGCACTGAAGAGGAGGGACAGTAAACAGAAACTGGAGCGCTGGCATAATCATGTTCACAGAGGAGAAGATGGAGAGAAGTCTGCAGGATGACAGAAGTGGAGGGCTGATCCGGTCTCAGTCCAGCCATCAGAGTAAGAAGACGCTAGTTAAGTGTACAACTGGAAGCAAAACGCCATACAGGTCGCTCTAACTGACATTCCCCTGTTGAGTGTTTAGCAGGATGCTGTGGGTTAGTCAGGCCTCATTACAGGAAGAGAGTGTGGAAGCCCTGATAGCAGCTCTCGACACACATACACTCCCACCAGCAAAGCCTTTTCACTTACAGTGGTCATGTCTGCTGCAGGAAGCCATAGGACTGTGTGGCCATATGATTAAATGGATACCAACAGCAGCTTTTCTGTGTCAAACATGAGTCATTTTCAGGACTGAGATAATCTTCATGATCCATGCACTTGCTAAATATAGCCCTCCTGCAATAACTGGGTCGTAGCTTACCGAACAACTCTTGAAACTGAAAATTCAAGCCCTAGTTTGCACCTGCATTGAACTGGTTGGTTATGCTTTTGTTAAGCTTACATTTATTTGGAGTGTTCTTGGTGCCAGTTCTTCACAGTTTTTTTTTCTTCACAAGACTAAAACTGTCAGATTATATCTCGAATCTGCATTGACACAAGAACTCAGCTGGAAGTTAGACAACGGCAAACGCTGTTGAGCTTTAGTCACGCGTGTGAAAACAATCTTAAAATGTAAATGTCTATATGGGGAAGCATACAGAAACCGTAACAGAAAAAGCTACCATTTCGCAGCCTTTCGATATCGTCTGGCGAGTAACAAAGGGGAGGTGAAAGAAGACAGGGTGAAGGTTGAGTCAACTGAAATTTAGCAGTCAGAAAATTGACAGGAATCTAACAGAGAACTCAACTACACCCATTGTCTTGTGGGAATTAATGAGCCTCAGTGTTGAAAATAACACACAGTCGAAGCACGCTCTCCAACTGCTACAACTGCAGCCCCCTGGGTACTACACAGAGGCCTCAACGCAGCGACAGGAGAGCTTCCTTCTCAAAACAGAGTGTGTCTATTTAGCATCATGTCAGCTGAACATTTCGTTAACATAGAGTGAAAAGTGCCTGTGCATTCAGCATGAATTTGCCTGCATGGATTCCGACTATAAAAGTGCTGCACACCTGCAGAAGCTTGTGTCTGTTTTGCGTTTTCCTGTGTGTAGGTGTGTTTATATGTGAGCCTGAAATCCACGCTTTTTCCATAATCATCTCTTTCTGCGCATTGAGAGCTTTTTTTGACATAAGGAAATCAAACAGCTCGAGTGTGTGTGGGCCGAGGTTTTGATTCTTTCACCCTTGAGACCAAAGAAGGCCAGTTCCTCAGTATTATTCACTGAAGCACATGAATCACTTCAATCATCTGGATCCTATGGCAGGTTTCCTGTGCTTTGTTCAGACCAATTACCGCCTGTAATGGCTCGTTAGGCTCTTTGTAGTGGTCTAGGATGCTTAAGAAAATCCTCACAGTACTTGAACAATAAAGAAAGGCTATTATGAGTAGTGTTATGACTGACAAAATGCCAGATATTAAACCATTTCGAATTCTAAGCAAACATCATGGTCCAGTTTCAATGTCCTCCTAAACCATAAGCACTGAACCCCCAGACTTTTACCTCATCTGTTAGTGTCTGAGTATGGAAGTGTGGAAGGGCTCCAAACTCTGTGTTGAATGGGATAGCACCTAATGTTACCTGGACAGACAGTAAAGGTTGTGTTTTCACCCGTGTGGTTTTGGCCGGATTGCACTAAAAATCGTCGAACTCCAGAAGAGACCATATTAACTTTTGGTCTCATCCAGGAATTTCCTCTCACTTTCTTAAACATTGTGAGATTGAGATTGAGTCGTTTTTCAACATTTTGATTCATTTCTCAGGTAATAAGGCATGGATCTTGATTTTAAAAAATCAGGTGTATTTAGGTGGCTGGTATCTATGGGTGAGTACAATTTGATGCAGATCCTCGGTCTGGTGAGCTTACATTCTTAAAATTAGAGTGATACCGAATTACCAATACCGATACCGATAATGAATTGGACCTCTTATAAGCACAACAGTACTGTTGGATCAAATCAACACATTTGAATTACAACAATGGCAACAGTAAACAGACAAGAAGGCTACACACATAGTGCTGGTTAGCGAAGTGTCCAATTAATAAATTTACTATTGTAGCTATAATATTGTACATACACAACTTCTTATATTAAAATAGACTCTGGGGCTTTCACATAGACTGTAAAGCTTAGTGACTTGGGCTGTGTTAAGTCAGATGTCATTCAAAATCAAACGGTTTTTTTTACAACTTCCATCAAATTCTCTAACTACTTGGGTTTAACCATTGTACTTCCGGACACAAATTTACCAACTGGTACATCTGGTAAGTTTTAAAAGTGTCTGATCAAATTCTGAGTATGAAATCAATGTAGAAACACTTCTTTGGACTGTTGATTTGCCATGAAAAACTTGTTACATGCTGTTTTTTAAGTAGTGTTACAACCGTCAGTGAAAAAGACTACGATTATGGTGACTCTCACCTTCACACTGTGGGTTTTTTCATTGGTGTTGGAGCCATTATACTAGCTTTTTTTAAATAATCAGCGTTAAGATTAGGGTATTGACACATGGCACATGGCTGTACACTATACAGCCTCCCCTGGGCCAACAGAGTGAACTAGCAGTGGCAACGACAACAATACAGAACTGGCCTTTACAAATGAAGAGTTTTTGCTCGGAATCATTTAGTCCCAAAACGCACCACTCCTCAGACAGTGGGAGTCTGCTGAAGAGGATCACTTTCTGCTCAGGATAGAGATTCCTTCTGTATGAGGTTTTCAGTGTGGGGCATCAAAGACCAGGGGGGAAGTGCAGAGGCCAAACATGCAGTTCAAGACAAATTGAGCAGCAAATATTGTTTCACAGAATCAACTGCATGAGGGCACGGCTAACCTGAAGGGCCGTACACTGAGCTTCATCTTTACCCTTAAAAGGAGTGCTTCTAATCCCCTGTCAAGACTTGACAAGACACACATTCTACACACACACACACACACTATTCCTGCGTCTTGTCCCAGAACCATCTTCACCTCTCGCCCCCGTTATCAGAACTCACTGTTTCCACTTAGTCCTTTTTATGCTGTGATCTTCTCTGTGATAGTTCTTTCCATCTCAGGAGAATGAATCATCTCAGTTTTCACAGTTTGCAGCAGAGGCCGGTATGATGAACGTCAGATCTCCCTCAGCATCGTTAGTCATCTACTGAACTTTCACCAGACAGTTATTTGCCTACAGCAGGTGTACACTGTCAAGGCTACAGGGACAGGAAGAACCTGAATGTGTGATGTGCTGTGACACCTACAGAGCGCTGAGCAGGTCCTGGGCCTCTGTAGCTGACACTCAAACTATCTGAGGAACATTGTGGATTGATCTGCGATTAGCTCTGCTGCAGGCTAGGCTAACATAGGGCAATGGCTTTCTGTTCTCTAACCTACTGGGGATGTAGCCTCACAAATACCAGGAGTATTTATGGAAGGCCTGGGTGTCATGGCAACTGGGGGATTGTGTGTAAAACGCAGAGGGGGAATGGAAAGGCCAAGCTATACACAACAACTGATTGTACTGTGTTTAAAGGGGAATGCCAACCAATTGAAATAATAGATTTACATGCTCTTCCTCTGCCCTCTGACAGTTTAGTGTTGTGAATATGATAAATGATTATGTGTGAATAACAACCTTCTTTCCCAGAGCCTGAATCCATACAAACAAAACTTTTCCTCTGCAGTGGCTTTGCAGTAGAATAAAATAGAATACATCAAGACCTGGTCTTAATCTTAAAGAGCTCTTCCAGAGAAATAAAAGCACTCTGCCTGGGAAAAAGCATTTGTGCCTCGGTATGTTTTCCCATATGACTGATAAAAAAAATATCTTAAATTGCATCCTTTCCTTCTCCCTTAGTGCACAATCCACACTATATGAACATGCAAATGCTACGCTGAAGGATTTAAGTTTCCACATCACACTAAGTTGTATATAAACCACAACGAATAGTTGTGATGTCACAGAACCCTGCTTGTGTGTACATGTCTTACACTGAGATTTAGCTGAGCTCAGAGAAACTTCCCTCCTTCAGCAGGTGAGAGTGGCAGTATGATGGTCTTGCAGGTTAGTAGATTCTGTGTTTGTAGGTGTGCTATGGTCGAGATTTTATTACCTCAGCCAAGGAGGGTATGAATTTGCTCATTTCCACTGATTGGTGGGTTGGTTGGCTGGTTGGCTGGTGGGTTGGTTGGCTGGTGGGTTGGCTGGATGGTTGGTTGGTTGGTTGGTTGGCTGGTGGGTTGGCTGGATGGTTGGTTGGTGGGTGGGTTGGCTAGTTGGTGGGTTGGTCAGCAGGATTACACAAAAACTACTTTACAGATTTCCACAGGCCTTAGCTGGAGGATGGGTTTTGGCCCAGAAAGGACCCCATTTACGTTTGGTGGTTTTCTTTAACAATGTGGCACATTGGTTTTCCACATTTCTTTTAATAAATGATTTGATGCAAATACAAATAAAAATCTGGATCTAGTGGATTTAAATATGTTCTACTTGATATTGGAAGCTTGATTGAATTATAGGGGACTTTTGGCGGAAGTACACGCTCTACTGAGCACCATTCTAGTTAAATATATATTTAAATTCTTGTCAATTCTTGGTTCTGATTCAAGTTATATATTTGAACAAAACATGAATTTTAAAAAAAATTGTGACATGTCTCAAAAGTAACACATTTTGTGATTCATCTTTCATATGTCACCTTTCTCCTATCAGGCAACAGGTAAAAAACAGTTCTTATCCTGCTCTGCTCAGAGCTGTAATAAAGCTGATCCAGTTGATGCAAATATAAAGGCCTCAGTATGCTTTAAATAAAGTGATTGTTACATTGTTGAACAACATCTAAAACTCCCTTCTCAACAGAAGAATCAGATGGGTGTGTCACAGATGATAAGACAAGAATGCCACTCCACACGTGTTTTTGCAGAGGTGTTAAAGTAAGTTGTGGTGGTAAGATGTGGAGGATTCCACTATCAGCAAACAGTTGTAAACACCACCTGAAAACTGAAATGGCAACCTCATGCTGCAGTAGTAAAAAAGTCCAACCAATAAGGCCATCACAAATATTCTGACTGACTTTACATTCCAGTGAAGGCAAAACAGGCCTGTTACTGTGGGACAAACAACAGCCTAGTTTACCCTACCAGAGTGTTCTGCTGGATTTTGTTAGCTATTGTGTTTCTGCTAGGGAATAAATCAATTCTCAACAAGCAGTTAGTGCCTTAAATCTTTACTGCAGAAATGGTGTGGACTGATTCAATTAGAAATACTGTATTTTGTCATGAAATGTTGTTTTACAAGATTGTAAGCCCAAAAACAAATAATGAGAAAAACAATATTCTTCTTCTTGTGGTATCAAGAAGTTGGCAGGTGAATGTGTGTGCTAAAATGGAGTAAGTAAGACCAGTAGGCAATAGAAAAGGCATGTTACTGGTTAATGTATTGGTTACTTTTGTTGTGCAGCACATTCAATGTTCAATCAACTTAAACACACAGTATTGAAGTTCTGCTGCTAGGGTTCTCTAAAGAACACCATTACAAACAAAAAGTAAGGAAACAATTGGATGATGTTGTAGCGTGGGATCTTGGGAGTTGCTGTCTCCATTGTTAAACAACCACCATTGCTGATGAATATCTATCTACTTGACTCAGGCAGAAATGTCTACAGACGTAATAAGTGCTGTTCACATTACGTTTAGTCACACCAACTTCCTTCCTCACTCTCTGACTCTCTCCTGGGAGTTATGGCAACAGACAACCATTAGTAAACATTTAGGATAATGTAAGTACACAACTCAACAAAAGTACTGGTCATATTTTAAGGGGCAATATATAAGAATTTTAGTAGAAAACATCAAAAACTGTACTAAAATAATCAAAAGAATGTAAATGAATAGCAGTTTTGGCATTATGATGTCTATGTATTGTGTTGCAGACATATCTAATGACGTTAGCATGCTAGCCCTGGTCAAAACCGTCTGTGCTAGCGATGTAAACATAAAACACTACCCCTGAGCTCCCAGTATCCAACGCTCACTGCACAGTTAACTGAGCTAAGGGCTGCCACAGTTAGCAGCAGTTAGTCTGGTGATATGCAGCCCCCTAATTGTTTTGAGTATGAATTTGACATGTGGCCAATTCTTACATTTTGCACCTGTAAGATATTTTAATGTGGAAATGTTTCATTTTATATCTTTAGACGGTGATGATATGTCATAACCTGACGTGGCAGATTGTTTGTTTCACAAAAATTGTTTGGCTCCACAAATCTATCTGGAAAGGAGCCGCTAGAAACCAAAAAATACTGTGAAAGTGATTGGACTAACCATCCGTCTATTCCTGTCTATCACGAGCTAACTTCAACAAGTCAGGAGAGCGCAGCAGAGTCAGTAAGTAAATCAAACTCTTACTGACGTCAGCAGAGAGGAGAGTGAAAGCATCACCCCAATCAAGGAAATAAAACTCTCCTGTTCTGATATAACTGATGCCAGCAGCAGCTACGCTAATCTCTTAAAGAGCCGCCATTGTTGTTTTCAACGGAACAGTTGCTCCTCTCGCTTGTCCTCACATGTAAACCACACCTGTAACTGCCAATAGTTGACCACAGGACACTGACTGGTTCAACAAAAGCCACAAGCTCATAGCTCTAAGCCTTGCAAGATGGATTTGCGAGGTGATCAACCTTTGTGCAAGTTGTATCTAAATGGTTGCATCCTCGTTCAAACGCAAATAACTAAGGGTTAACAACGCCATGCCATTATGTCTTGGATTTCTAACAATGTTCAGTATGTTGCTTGTTCAAACTGTTTCACTCAGTTATGTCTACATAGGTACTTTTTATATGGTTAATGTCATCAACCGCCTACCTGCAATAGTTACCACATCAACAGCATTTCTGTGGATTTGTCAGTCTCTGAGTGGGTTTTTAACCTGGAGGTAAAATACTGTGTATCATGACTGAGCTAACAACAACACTGTCAGTCACCTGTGAGGGGAGCTGCAGTGCCAGGCGCAACTGATTCAGTCAATGAAAATAATGACACTCCTCTTCTTTTTACAGTGTTTTTCTCTTAATGTTGTTTTTACGTAAATGAGACTCTACATTTAACAGTTCCTGCTTAAAAATCAGGTGTTGAAATGGGGGGTGGTGTCTTCTATCCGGGTAGGTACTGAAATGAAAGGAATCAATTTGAGTGGGTCTGTGCATGCTCTCGTCCTAATCACACAGATCCATGTTCAGACAGGCGATTGTTCACCTCTTAATCCATGTGATGAATTACTGTCTGATGGCACAGGGATCACCATCACCATCTTCACAGCCCTCGCTGACCCACCAGCTGGCCACATGATTTCAACATGAATAACACAGTCTAAACACACATGGCACCGTTACATAGACACATACTGTTGTACACACTGGTGCTGATATTCTTTCTTGGGACTGAGAACGTGAGCTGCATATCACAGCGCAGTTAAATGATCCTCTTCCCTTCACCCTCTATCCATCCTCTGTCTTTACACTCTCTCTGTTGATCCTCTCCTCATTCCCTCAGCTCTGCCCTCTCTGCTCGCTTGCTGTGTTCTCACAGACGAGACTCAGGGCAGAGAATCCCTAATGTTTATCACCGACCAAGTGGATGCTGTCAAGGAATAAATAACCATCACATTTGGTGATTGCTTGATGAGATGTAATTAGGCGTGCCGACGGAAGATTAATCATGAGAAATCGGCCGTCTCATGCTAAAGCGTCGCTTTCAAGGAGGATTAGAAGGGACTGACATTAACATATACTCAAAGACCAATGGCGTTTAATTAGAGACTAAAATATAAAGTGATAGATAGAGAATTATATATAATTATATTATTATATTTTGGTCAATAGCTTCTTTAATCTAATATATCCTGGTTGAAAATTGGTAATAGACAGTACCTGATTATGAGGGGAAAGAGTTATGCCCTTCAGTTTGCAACTCTCTTGCAAAGGTCACCCTTTTGATGAAACATGTTGGAGTTAATTTTCGGTTCATTACATTATCTTTTTGATCAGTTCTTTGTTCCAGAAAAGAGTGACCTGACCCTGAGAGCTGATGCATATCACTGTAACTTGATAAAAACAGATCTAAGTACAGTGTAGAAATGGTGTTGAGCTGAACTGTTTCGCCTCCAGCTGGTTCCTGAGGGAGAACGAGTCTGAGACATTTTGTTTTTAATCCATCTCCACCCAAACACACATCACATCCAGTGTTGTTCTAACCTTCTCAACAAGAGAAGTTATGATGCCATTTATCGCAAAACGTCACCGCAAAGCCTTATCAGCACCTTGGTTCAGATACAGCAAATAAAAAAACAAGAAAGTTGGAGGGGGGAAAGGTTATGGCACACAAGCAAAAACAAAATTGGGCTGGAAAGGGGAAGGGAATTCAACAAACAGGGAGGGAAATGTGTCAAAAGAAAAATATATAAATATAAAATATAAGTGCTGAGAATGTACTGAAGAAAGAGAGAGCATGGAGAGACAGCAAAGACACATCATACAGCTCTAAAAACCAGCATGATCATCGACATGGAAGCAAGAGAAGAAGACAGAAATGGGAGAAGGGGGACAGGAGGAGTAATCACAGACAAAGTCTGCCCTACCTCTGGCCATTGCCACTCCAACTATAGTCCATGTAACATCCCTGTTAGTCCCAGCTGGTCTGACAGTCAGTCAGTCAGTCAGTGGGCTCCAGGATGTGGAGTCGAGGCTGGGCTGGACTGGTGTCTGGTTCCCAGTAAGCAGGCAGCGGCAGCAGCCGAGTCGTCCTCTCTGCTCACACGAACACGCGGCTACATGCAGCACGACAACAGAGGCACTGGAGCCTCGGCAGGGACAGCAGCAACATCCCTCCCATCCACCCTGAATTAATTAAGCCCTTTTTCTCCCTCTGCTGCCCTCCCTCTCTCTCTCTCTGTCTCTCTCTGTGTGTTTCTCTCTCTCTCTGTCTCTCTGATTCTCATGTGCGCATGGTTAATGCTCTGTGTGTGTGTGTGTGTGTGTGTCTGCTTCCCCCTGTGCTCAGTTTCCTCTCTTGCTCTCTTCCCTCTTTCTGTCTCACTGATCAACAACTGTAAATGGGTACTGTTTTCCTCCTCCGCTCCACCCTCTGTAAGTAAGGTTCAATCTGTCTTGCCTTTCTTTGTAGTCTGTTTTTCTACAGTGAGTCACAAATCAGTGAATGGAAAGAGAACTTAAAACATTCTTATTTTTGTCTTTTAGGAATGTTCTTTTAGAGATCAGCAGCTTAACTAGGAGAAACTTTCACACTCGTAACTGAGGCACAAACTTATTATTTTGGGAATATTTTCTTTTTTCCAAAATGTGTTTTGATAAATTAAAAATTAAACATACTAGAATGAATTTAACTAGTTATGTAACAGTCTTAATTTAATACTGATGTCTGTATGACCTACATAAGCAGCCAGACCATCAGGGAGAAGATTGGTTATATCTGTTCTCTAGTTATTCTTCATGCTTGTCACCGGATCGCAATCCAACTTATCTGAGGTGGTTAAGTCATAAAAATGGCGGAGTGCTGAGGATGAATTGAGGAGTCTCACAGCCTGAGGAAATAAGCTGTCATTAATAAATGAATGAATACATTCATTAAGACATTATTTGATCGTACATATTCACAAAGAGATACATTACCTCATCGCCTGCAAACAGCTGAGTGTGAAAGAGAAAAATAGTAATAAAAATATGCTGAGTGTCACACGAGGCAGTGGTGCTCATTCCACTTTTGTCCAAAGGGGCCGACAGACTCAACAGAAAATGAAGTTCCTTGTAGCCTCTTTAATTTTTAACAAAGCAGAATTCAAAACTCAGCACTGTTCAACAAAGACAAAGAAACATTCTCTCCAGGCACCATTTTGAGCCTGATGTCTCAATACAACAGCAGCCAGCAAAGTTGGGTCTGAGCTTCTCATACATACATCGTACATGTCTGTATTAGCCTGAGCTAAAATTATCAATACATGAACAATAACATATTCAAGGGGTATGGCTTAGACCAGCTCAATTTGGAGAGTGTTATGAGATGACTTTTGATATGAATTGGCGTGACACAAATAAAGATTGATTGATTGATTGATTGATTGATTGATTGATTGATTGATATTGACATTAGTGATATGCATGCTAGAAGATCCAGGAGAAGAGACACTGGATTGAACTCAAGCTTAGTTCACACACAGGGAAAATACACTGTATTTTTGTAGTTTGGGGCAGGACCACAAGTTGAAGCGCAGAACAGAGTCCACTGCCATTGAGGTCCAAGGCTGCAGGACAGTGTCTCCGCCAAGAATACAAACACACACATTCAGTGGCTTTATTAGGTTCACCTATACGGTCAATGTAGTCTAATACAACAGCCTGGCCGTAACAACTATCTTCGTGAGGCTTACACATACCACAACACACATACCACAATACATCAATACACATACACCCTAAATCAAAAGTACAGTTAGCTAACAATAGGACCAGCTCTGGTTTTGCTTTTGTTGTGAAAGATTTTATATCTGATATTAGTTTGATTTATGCTGGTAGTGTGTTACAGAGTTGAGCACCCTGTGTGGAGAAAGCTGATTTTCCAAATGTAGATGTACAGTAGGGTGTGTTATTTTACAGTTTTCATTCAAATATATTTTTACCACCAAAGTTACAATCACAGTTCGATTTTCATGGCCTTCCCATTTAATTAAACAAGGGTGCAGAATATTAGAAACACCACCACTGGGACCAACGCTACAATGCTACAAAAAAGCAGCTCTAGTGTTTGCTTTATTGGCATGCTTTTGATAATTACAGTACAGAGTTCTGAATACTTAAATTTTACGTCACACAATAATTCTAATATGACCACATTTACTTAAGTACAATAGTCAGTGTACCACAGGGAGTGTCAGTAAAGTACATTTACACACAGCAGCTACAGACACACACTGATCAGGATCACAGAGCAGAAGGAGCCTTTGTGAGCTGAGCTTGTGTTGCAGTATTAAGTTAGCACAAAGAGCAAAGCGACAAAACTCCCACATCTAACCTACTACTGTGGACTATTTAATCATCCTAACAGGGCTTAACATTCACAGTTTATTTTGACGCCCCTAAATATGAAATACTCAAGCATAATAGAATAGATGCTAGCCACATTAGCCATGGGACGCGCTAGCACTAATTTCGGCAGACTAACCTGCAAAATAAATCGTAACCTAAGGCAGTGGCAAAACATACCACTTGAGGCTCAAAGCGCATCCCGGTTTTTACATTGCTGACCCTCGGGGAGCAAGTAGTCCGGAGGAAAATTGTTAGCGCACACTTAGCCTCTAAGAGTTTTTCAGTTCTTGTGAGGACATTTCCATCAAAAATCAAGTTAACCCACTGAACTTCACATGAAGACATTTTGCCCTCTAGCAGCATTTTATTGCAGCCACAGTAAAGCGCATCATTTTTTTATAGGCTGAAACACTTAAGGTATTCCAAAATCTATGTCGTAGCAGAATGTGACACCCGTGGCGGTGATGAAACCTGTATGCCACCCACCCCTTTTGCAAACATATAATCAAAAAACTTATATTTACAGTACATCAGAATTGGTGCGTTCTTTTTGTTTGTTTTTTGTTTTTTACTCAAATCTAAATATAGACATATCAAGACAATCTTGGTTCAAGACAGAATTAAACATTTACTTGGGAGAAAAAACTGAGGCAGAGCATGTCAAAGCCTGCTGGAAAACCAGTGGAAGAGCACATAAAACTGCACTGAGCTCCCTCAAACTCGGCCTCCTCTCTTAGATTTTTAGATCTTACTGTATAGTTCTCACCATTACCCTTACATTATCTGTGTGCCTCTCTTTCTCTCCCCCTCACGCCCACACACTCACAGAGTACATCCTGCACAGTGTGTCACACAACTCTAAGGTGTCACTGCAATGTGTCGGCCTGTTGTTGTGCTGCTGGCTATTTCTGTAGAGAAGTCATTGATGAATAAAGCCAGTAGCATCCATCTATCAGTCCGTTCTGCCTTTCTACCAGCTCATGTTACAGCATTAGCACACACACATCCTTCTTTCTTTCTTTTCCACATACACACACAGACACACGCACACACATGTGGTGTGATGCCTCATTTCACAAAATCCTGCATAGCTTCCTGCTGCTGTAGATGTGAGCTAAAAGAGGCTGATCCCCAGAGAAACAAGAGGAGCGTGCATTATTTTTTCTCATCGGCCCCCCCTCCCCTCATTCGCACATTTCCATCTTCCTGTCGTCTGGATGTTACACTGAGCCGTTGTCAATTTCAGTGAATACAATTTCTATGGTGCTCCTTGTTCAAAAGCAGTCAAACAAAGCAGCAGAGAGAGGGATTCTCAGAAAAGAAGCGATGAGCAGAGGTTCTACTGTGAAGCCACAACCCAAAGATGGGGACTGTCCTCACGATGGGAACTCTGTAGAAGGACAAGCAAAAAAACTTACAGGGCATGAACTAATCTTAAAGGGAAACTGGCTCTCCTGCTGCCTTGGTTCCTCTAAGTAGCTCAGAGGAATGTGATTGTGTTGGAGGAGAAAAACACAATTCGCTCCAAGTTTCTACCACTTCCCAAGTATGTCTGACATTCACTGATAACTTTGAAACACTGGTTGGTGGGTTTTCAAGGCAGTCAGCAAAGGGAAGGGGGCCTGTTGAATGTCAGAGATGATGACGCAACTGTAAAGGCAAAGGTCACTTGATGGGGATAAAGTCACATTCCGCTAATTGAAATGTGGATATCAGACACCATAAATGATGAGGAGGGTCTTTGACTGCCATAGCAAAAACAAATGGCCCTCAGCTTACTGTAAGAAGCAGACAAACAGGATGAAAATAGCACAATGTTGCCTTTTTGTGAAAAAAGGCTGTTTGCTTGTGTATTCATCCCCATTACATACTAACTCAGGGTGTCAGGGTTTCAGCACTCACAGCTATGTTATTGTTGGGCTCACATCTGGATTTGTAAAGATCCACAGATCATCACATGAAGGCTGTCATTTACTGTCCAAGTTGCGGGCGATACTGCAGTATGGCTCTCACCCTCTCCACAACGCTCTGGTCAAACAGAGGAGCACCTTCAGCGAGAGACTAATTGCTCCCAAATGCATCACTGAGCGCCACAGGAAGTCATTCCTACCTGTGGCCATTAAACTTTACAACTCCTCCCTCCGATGATCGGACTCAAATGGCTATATATATATATATATATATATGTATATATATGTGTATCTATGAATATTTCCCATACCATATTGTACTGTATATCTGTAAATACTTGGACTGGTCATTGCACACTTGAGATTGTCTACTTTATTATTTTATTTTATTGTCTACTATTTTACTTGTTTCCATTCATGCTATATTTCTATTTCTACTTTGCACGGAGCATCTGGAACAAAAACAATTTCCCTCCGGGGATTAATAAAGTACTCTGATTCTGATTCTGATTCTGATACTTCGAAATCTTCTTCAGAAAGATGTTTGCGATATTTTACAGCTTGACATCATCTTTATGGCTTCAACTAATACTCAATGAAAATAAAGACTCCAGAGTTCAAGAAAGTATACAGTGCCATCCTTCAGTGCTTCAACAATAAACAACAAAATGTAGAAATTCACTTTGTCACAAAGTTCAGTTTCTCAGATCTGTAAAAGTAAACCCTCTTCCCAAACAAATCAATAAAGGAGTTCTAACATCTCTGACACTTTCTAACCAGTCAGTTGATTGTCTTCCTGCACACAGGATAAATGTTTGGAAGTGTGGCTGCATGCTGCTGGTTGTGTTTTTCCCAGGGGGAGGGGGTGGAGGCTGATACTGCATTTAAATTCAATAATTAAAAGTGAATGCTATTTTGATCGGTTTTCATTTTAGAATAGAAACCAAAAAATTGTAAAGTTGTGTTTCTATACCAATTATTTTGCAACATTCGTTGTCATTCCAGGACTTTTTTTTCCAGTGTATGATGTGCCACATGTTTGTATCATATGGAAGTCAAATGGAGGAGGTGGCAGGGGATCGTGAGGGGGAACGCATGGCAAGTCAAGGGACGTCACCATGACTACTAGCCAAATAGCTGAAGGATGGAGGATGAGGGAAATAGGTGTGTCTCAGTGACTTTTTCTTATTTAAAAATAAAAAATACAGCATGTAAATAGCTGAAGCATCTGATACGGCAGCACAGCAACGTGAGAAAAACAACAGTGCTGGAAATGAGGCGTCCACTGCCAGTGAAGGAGTTGTTATTTAAAAGTAGTATTGTAATAGAACTGTAACAAGTGATGTAACCTATTACTTATGATACCAAGTAATAGGTAAAGTAATATTATTACTTTTTAACTGTGTAATAAGTAGAGAGTAACTTATTATACTTCCTGAGTAACTTGGTTTCTACTTATTTTATCCACAATGCAGTATCATTGCCGAAGAAACATCTGGCTGCACCCATTATTATTCTGGTATAGGAGGAATGATCTGGCTTGCTTATATTTCTTGAAACCAATCACAATTGTTTTGGGCAGCACTAAAACCAGTGAAGGTGTCTCTGCTAAATGGTGTTGCCGGTCAAGCCCAAGCCCCCAGGAAGAGCACCAGGCTTTGAAACCAGTTTTCCTAGTGGCCAAACCATTTAATTACATCATCACGCAATGCACTGCAACCCAAAAACAGTTTTTCCCATAAGCTAACATCGTGAAAGAAGTGTCTGCAGGACGGTGGATAAAGATTTTTGAGTGTCACAACCACCCGAAATGACTTGTTTCACTGTCATAACTGGAGCCATTCGGTCCAATAAAATTTAGAAAGTCTAGAAGAGTCACACTCTTATTGTCATTCAAGTTAGTTGGGCGCTAAACTGGAAGTTAGTCGGCGGAAGTCTCTAGTGCGCACATGGGCCACACAACATGGAATATCTGGGTGAAACCAAGCAGTTTTCATAGGAATGAACAGGGCTCTACCTCCAAGGCTGTGTCCAGATTTAATACAATGTCCTTGGGCAAGCCCTGGTATTAAAATGTCTAAATCTTCACAAATAAAAAGGTATGAGCTGCTAGCTTGTTCATTCATACTGTTAGCGACCAGGTTTTCAGCAAACATTTTCAACATGTATGTTGCTAGCTAGGTTGTTGCTGCCGTTTCCTGTAGCGAAGAGGATTTTGAAAACAGCAACACAGAGATAATAGAAGGGAGGAGAATACTGCCTGAAATAGCCGTGCCCAATACTTGTTGCTTACACAGCCTGCATACAGTGAGTCAGACTAGGTATGTACACATCCAGCAGACACAGAGCAAAATTATCATTCATTTGGTGACACTTTTCTGGTCACCAGGTGAATGTAAGTCCAATATTTACTCTCTTTTAGCTCAGATTTTGGTCTCTACCAACTCCTCTGTGAATATTTGGCTCATTAGCTGCTAAATGCTCCAGTTTGTCACTAACAGTGTGTGTCCTCAATTTGGTGATCAACAGGATTTGTGTAGTCAGATTTAGTGTTTTTTTCTGGAAAAAGAAGACACGCTGGGAGCCGAAACAGTACCAAAGTCATGGTTTAACAGAAAGAATCTCTTAACATTGGATTGAGCTACGGCATATGCTAGCTTTGTGTAGTTTCATTTTTACCATATAGACTTGGGAGCTGAAATCATCCAACTTTTGGCAAGAAACCAAATAATATTATTAACCAAGACTGTAATCCTTCCTTAACCAAGTGCTGTGAGTGCCTGAACATCACCATAACAAATGTTTATTATCATTTCTATTCTATTCTATTTTCTTTGAGATACAGTAAGAAGACAAATATGGTAGTTACATTATGTTTCTCACAAAATGTTTTTGCTATTGCAGTATGCAGTTGAAAGAAAACACGAAGTTGTTGTATCGATGTAGCCTTTATTATCAGAATACAATTGACTATTTTGACACATGCAATCATTTCTTGGTACACACCTGTCAATTATTGAGAAAAAGATTAAATAAAAATAACTGTCTTCAGAGCAGACACTAATCATCTATGAAATGAGAAAAAGAAATCAAATCTGAATAAGAAACTCCCTCTATAGTTTCTCTGATTGACTGTTTTCCATTTGTCAAAGCTGAAGTGAGTGGGCGTGTCATGTGGGCTCGGACACAGGTGGCTTTTAACTGTCCGAGTGATGAGATGAGATGAGAGGACATGAGCTTGTTTCATCACAGGGGAAAACAGCAGTTGCAACATCAAAGCGTCATACAGTAGGAACTGTGACTTCAAGAGAGGTTTGTGAGTAGATTTAACGCTCAGATTAAAGGTTGGAAGATTACAAGTCAGTCAGTTTCATGTGACACCTGCTAAGAAGGAGAAACAAACGGTAGAGGATGCATCTACTGCTACAAACTCTGCTTCTTTGTTTCACCTCTGGAGACCCTCTGTAACTGTAGTTGTTGAGTGAGAAAGGCTCTGCGCCACAGACCGTTGTTTCACTTCCCCCAACTTCAAGTTTTGTCTTCATTTCACAGCGCTGCATTTTTAATACGTCACAACCGCACAGTTTCACCATCAGTATCGTTACAGTTTCAGTCATGGACAACTATGTACATGGAAATAACTGGTGTACACATAACTTAGAACCACATATACATCGCATACACACCACCCACACAGGCAGTGTCTCACATACATATACACAATGACAATCAATACAACTACTGCAAAACAGGAAGTGTTTTGTGTGTGTGTGTGTGTGTGTGTGTGTGTGTGTGTGTGTGTGTGTGTGTGTGACTAAATAAATGGACTAAAGACAGATGCAGTAGCTTGAAGACTGCAAGGCAGCTGCATGAGCAGTGGAGAAGGACAATTACAAGGAACATTTCACATTCCATTTGTTTGGCTCTTGAGCATGCTCAGCTGTTTTTTATCCACTAACATGACTGATTTTTTTTCATCCTGGATTGCACATGGTAAATACTAGCAGCAGTAGTCATTCACTTCCCCGTCTGTCCAGCCTACTCATCTGAGCTCCATTCATCTGCATGAACACCTCCCCCACAATGTATGAATCAAAGAGTTCACAAAAATCAGTCAGGGACGCTCTCCAGAGCCATTGGTAACATTTGCGCACACTTCATAATGGAGCACACTCACGGCTGGTAAGTGGCTGACAACTCAATTACTGAAAAGAGTGGGTTGTTTTTTTTGCACGGTGGCCTTGACATCAAGCTTTTCATTCCTCTATCAGCTGGCAGTCATTTCTGAAAAAAGTCATACACATGGAGGATTATTGAATAGGCCTCAGACAAGGTGAGTTCATCTAAAACCTTCCTCTAACTATTGAGTTCAGAGTTAACACTAAGCTAAAAATGGAAAATGTGTTTTCTGGCAGCAGAAAAAAGAAAAGAACAAAACTGCACATTAGAGTCGTAATACTTAAAGGTGCAATTTGTAAAATATGAACTCAACTCTGCTCCGACTCTGTAACTCAGTAACTCTGGCCAAATCTTACAAATTGCTCCTTTGAGATTTTAGTCCTTGCATCAAGTGCAGGTCCCAAAATCCTTTGAGCTTCTACTTTGTTAGAAATGCAACATAAGAGCAACTGCTGTGTCTGTTTACAGTGCAGATAAATAAATCCACATTGTTTAATTAAAGAAGTCAGTCACTAATAGTTACAACTGCATTTTGATATCATCCAGAAATCAACCAATCAAGGAATCAAGGTCATTTTACAACACCAGGTTGCACAATCAAATGCAGTAAGCCCCTTGATGCTAAACTAACATAGAACATAGGCTATAGGCTCTACAGTTTGTGTTCTGTGTGGCTTTTTCACAATTAAAGCCAGTTGCATGTATACATACAGTTGAATTGTATGGGATCTAGCAGCAGTAGGATATTCTGTAAGCATTAGCAGTAACTTAAAAAAGCCCATACAGTGTAAAGAGAAGAGTAACAGTAAACAGCAAGGCTCTTATCAAGGAGACATAATGTGTTTCATAACATTAAAATATCCTTTGAATCCCTGCATTTTGTCTGGACTGGCCTGTTCCACTAACTTCTGTTAGTCAATGCAATCTCTTTCTGAATGAATGAAGTGTTTTCCTGAGATTTACTGTATATATTCAATCAGCAACCACAACAGCATTTGGCATTGGAAATTGAAACCTTTTTGATTCATTAAAAAAGCTAAACAACAACTACTCTGTAAGTACAGTAAAAACACAGAAAAAATGTCGAGCAGCAACAGTACTTGGGTTATCATAACTTAGCTAGCAGCCAGCTGTCTAAGAACTTTCACACTGTTCGATCCTCTCTGGCCTCTCTGTTCTATTGTTGAGCCACCATGGCCTACCAACTTCACCATTAACTCCTCTTTTGTTGAACCATGACATTTATCCAGCAGGTTGGCAAGGACTTATGGAAAATGGTGTCCATTAAAGATATAAAAAAAAAATTAGATAAACAAAGATAATAGAAAAACATCCTTATATAAATGTAAGATGTGAGTCACATGCCATACCTTTTAGGCCCCAGAGCTGGTGTGGGAGAGAGAAGTACCAACTAGATATAGTTGGGCTGACCTCCACGCACAAACTCTTGGAGAGGGGCTGGACTCTTTTCCAGAGTTGCCCAGGGTGACAGGCACCAGGCGGGTGTGGCAATACCCACAAGTCCCTGGCTGAGTGCCACGGTGTTTGAGCTCTCCCTGAAGAATGAGACGGTCACCTCTGTACTACTTGAAGTCGCTGGAGGGAAGGGCTTGTTTGTGCTCATGCACCGAATGGCAGCTCAGAAAACTTGGCCTCCTTGGAGTCTTTGGGTGTCATACTGGAAGGGGTGACATCTGGGGACAGTTCTTCTGGGGCCTGGTCTGTACCTTAGTGGTGCTTTGTTATTGGACTCCAAAACAGTGCTTTGTCATGGATTGGATTGTCATGAATTTCTTGCTCATCTGGGAAAGGACGAAGGACATGGAATCCAAGTGGACCATCTTCATTCACATTTATAGGGAATTTGGGTTAAATTTGGCTATCAATAATAATTAATGATTAGCAGGGATAGTCAATAATTATGATAAATCATAAGATCTAACACCCTTGAAGAAGGGACAAGAGATAGCCAATTCAATAATTCAGTCTCATAAAAGGAACTAAGCTGTCGGTTTGTAACTCTGAATAGTAATTGACTTAATATCTACAACCAAAATTACCATAACAACTAGGATTTCGGAGTCCTAGACAGAGTAGAGGTTGGCAACATTCACTCTAGTTCAATATTAAATAGACAGCATGTAGGTTCTAAAGATAAAAACACACACTCTAACTAACATGTACGATATACAGATGAGTGAGTGTGTGTGTCTGTGTGTGTGTGTGTGTGTGTGTGTGTGTGTGTGTGTGCGTGCGCGTGCGTGCGTGCGTGCGTGCGTGTGTGTGTGTTTGTCTGTGTGTGTGTCTGGAAGAACAAAAGCATAATGGTGGCTAGGGTTCAAAGTCCCACACCACATGGCATGGACAAAGAAAGACTACAAACAAAATGGCTGATCAAAGGAGACTACAAGATGGCAGATGAGGGTTGGACTCCAAAATGGTGGATCACCACTTGTTTCTTTGATAGGGGAGAAACAAAGAAACAATGGTGGTGCTGACACCATCAGCTCACTGATATCACACGTAGGTGAGATGCGGTCCAGGCTGAAGGTGTGTGGATGTGATGTGATGCCAGGTTAGAGAAGATGGTTAGTTGCACCCCTGAACAGTGAACAAACACATAGATTGAACAAATGTGCATTACATCAACCAGAGTTTAACAGTTCTGTGCTTAGCCATGCTATGTGCTGTGTGCTATCTAGGCCCAGTTCAATGACACCAGTCTTTGTAGAAAGGGTGCTTGTGGTTCCTTAACTGATGAGCCAATCAGGAGAACGTTGTAATCCCAATGTTGAACAGTTCTGTACTGTACAATGTCTGATGAAAGAAGGTGGATAGAGGAAACTGGTTGCTCCTTTCCTTTTTAAGGGGTAGCAGCTTGTGCTTACTTGCTGCGTGTTCTCGGATTGTGGAGTTAGCTGTCAAGCTTTGTGTCAGAGCTGCTGGTTCTAACTGAGCTGGGGTACTAGCAGGACCTCTTGTTGCTGCTGTGGGGAGAAGTTCTGTGGGCCTGCTGGAACTGTTGGGCCCAGGAGAAGAGCTGGGGGCAAGGCCACCCAGGGGAGAAGAGGTGGAGAAGAGAACTGGGGGCAGCCCAGTGGGGGCAGAGCTGGAGAAGAGCTATGAAGAGCGAAGAGAGCAGGCAGCCCAATGGGGAAAGAGAGAGAACAAAGGAAGGAGCTGGAGTTTTGACTATCTGGTCAGCGGGGGGGTTTGTCACCCTGACCATTAGTAGCTCAAAGCTGTGTCTCTTGGCAGTCTTTGCACCTAGGTGTAAAGACTGGGGAACTCTGGAGTCCATTTTGAAATCCAAAATGAATGACTTCATCTGTGGATCCCACCAGAGCTGTGGTCAGAAGGTCATTGGTGCCATTGGTGTTGTTGGTGGACAACAGTGGTGAGGTAAGCCGTCAAGTTGAATAAGGAGACCTTTTGGGCTTGGTTGGCCCAGGGGTCTCCTGAAGCAGTAGAGAGGAATGTGGAGGCCAGAAGGGCTGCATTCTCGAAGGGTGGCTGACTTAAAAACCTGGTTGTGGGAGGAGGCTATGGAAAGGGACTTTCAGTCGGCTTCAACGAGCTTCTGAAGAAGACTTGTCCATATCCCTGGCAGAGGTTACTGTGGTGGTCAAAAAGCGCCTCAGCAGCAAGGTGAGATTCATCCTTAGATGCTGAAGGTTCTGGACATTGTCAGGCTGTCTTGATGACACACCTCTTCAGTGCTATGTGGAGGTCAGGGACCATTCCTTTGGAGTGGCAGACCAGGGTGGTGGTCCCCATCTTCAAGAAGGGGGACCGGAGGGTGTGCTCCAATTATCGGAGTATAACACTCCTCAGCTTCCCTGGGAAGGTTTATTTCAGGGTGCTGGAAGTGCAAGGAACAATGCGGATTCCGGCCTGGTCATTGAACAGCAGACCAGAAGGGTCCGCCCTGGTCTGCTGGTCCAGTCCGCCCTGACACACCACAAAAACTGCTCAAGAAGGGCTCAAGGAATGTGACAAAGAGCTCAAGGTGTCGACCTGGCCCCAAAATTTCTTGATCCAAATCTGATTAAGCATCTGTGGGACGTGCCGGAACAAGTCAGATTCATGGAGGCCATACATACAGGGCCAAAAGGATCCACTACAAACATCCCAGTGCCAGACACCATAGGGCAACCCCAGAGGTCTTATGACCATGCCTCAACAGGTCAGAGCTGTTATAGCTTTCGAAGAGGAACCTGCACAATATCAAGCAGCTGGTTTTTAACGTTGTGGCTGATCCGTGTATACGTCATCTGGCTGGGAATGCTTCAGGATCCTCGGGGAGAGCTGGAAAGCGTTGTTGGGAAGAAGGATGTCTGGAATACCCTGGGCCTGCCGCCACCATGATCCCAACCTTGGATAAGTGGAAGACAATAGATGGATGGATGGATAGATGGATGGTAATTGCCTACAATCCTAAAAATCCACTTTGATTTCATGAATCTCAAGGCTTATAACTTTAAAAGTACATTTGTGGGGACATGAGGGTCAGTCCGTCAGTCAGTTTCTCTGTGTCCAGCTCATTCTGCCTTTTTCTTTGCCTTCTCTGGTGGTTGAACTGCTGTAATGTATGGAGCCAATCCAGATACATCACAGCCAGCCAGTAATGGGATTTATATTTGGAATATTGAGCAGACTGGACTTCTCTAGGGAAGAGAGGCATTAGGATGACTGCTCTGATCTCCCTCTGAGTCCACAGTACAATATCTGGCATCTGATACATAGAGAAAGAAATCTATTAGATTGACAAAAAGCCAGTGTAATAATTATTCTATATTCTTAATGAAATCATTCACCAATATTGCTCAGAAACACCCACAGCCAATCGTAAATCTTAAAAACAGTCAACATTCGCAGAGGCGAGCAGACATTTCCATTCAAAATGTACTCTGGGGTACAATTGTTTATTCATTCATTTAGTCAGAGCCAAGTGACGGAGCTATCTGCTGCTCTAGTAACAAATGTTTTACTCGCCTGTTGTGCACACACATACACACGTTTGACACGTTGACAGAAAAAGGGAGAATGTGAATCACTTGACATCAATTTATTGATCCTCTTCACCTTATGCAGGACGTGACATTTGCTAGCCTAATTATATCATGACATATGACTTCCTGTCATCAGGGCATTAATGCAGCAGCTTGCTCTAAACAGGAGTAAGATGTAAAGTAAGTGTTGATGTGAACTTCAGCTGACAGATATTATGGAGGTAAGTATGTCTGTCAGTATACAGAATGACAGCTCATGTGTCTCGCCATACTGGACTTCATTTAAACAATGCTACTGCATTGCAAGATCTCAGCAATAGACTCTGTTAGTACAGTGTATTATCATGACTGATAGAAACAGTGCTCTATACTATATACTAGGGCATTAGTGACTTCAGATTTTTTCAAGTCGACTTATCCGTCAATAAAGTCGAAGTCGAGTCGACACGTCGTTTGATGACGTCATCACATTGACACAGCGGAGGAACACCTCCATACATGGGATGTGTGTCCGGCCCACAGCCGGAGAGTTTTGAAACCAGGAAACAGCTGATCACAGCAATCAGTCCATCACTTCAGCCGCGGACGTCAAGATGAGCAACTGGAAAGCCGCTGAGATCCGGGAGATGCTAGCGTCTCCTCGGTCTCTGTAGCTGACGGCTACCGGACACAACCAAACAGCTAGTAGCTGCTGTCAGCTTGCTGTGTAGCGGCAAGCTACGAACGGTCGCTACTTTCAAATTAAAAGCCCCCCGCTAAGAACCCAGTTCTTAAATCCAATGGGATGCAATGTAAAGCTTTTATTGTGAAGACAAATTTGTTGTAACTGTTCACGGCCCAAAAAAAAAAAAAAAAACACGACTTGTCGACCACTCTCAGGGGCCGTCGACTTGCGCCACTGACGTCGACGCGTCGACAAATCGGCTTTTCTGTTAATGCCCTACTATATACAGATGAAGCCCCTTAAAACTTCCCATTCCTCCATGACGGGGCCCTAACCGGTCCGTGACGGGTCCGTGCTCGGACCTTGAAGAGTCCTTGACTGGACTGAGATCCTGAATCTTATGGAAATATATATCGTATGGAAACCAGTTGCAATGGTTTATCTGTCCACTAGGAGGAGCAGTGATAATGGCAGCTGAAGCATTACTTCAGCGTGAAATCAGCTGTTCTTACTGTATCATAGGCATACAGTATTTGCGTGTGTGAGAGAATGCTATTCCCACACAGAGCATATTTAAAGATTATTAGGCTACCATATCATTAGGTCATCAATATTATGCTTCAGCTTTTCGTTTTTCAACAGTACTTCATGAAAGTGAAAGTAATATGGCTTAAATGGACTGGTCACTGATGGTGAATGTAAGTCAGGTTTTAAGGAGCTGGAAATTGTGTCTTTTACTCCTCAACACAAACAGACTAAGACAACTTTGTAAAATTGAATCCTCCTCACTCTCTATGATGGGAAAAAAATAAGGATATTGGAGCTATTGTACGTGTTCTTCCATTTTTTCGAAAATGTGGGAAGAAACGTTTTTGGACAGTTTTGTGAAAACAGCAACCAATCATCATCCTGTGGGTTCCCCTCAGAGAGACGCAACACCGTCTCAGTAATCAGCATCAGTTACTGTAGATGTCTCTCTTAATAGAGTCCAGTTGTGGTGGCAAATGACCACACTGTCAAAACTCACAGCAAAGAGTAGTCCTGTAACTTCAGTACTGTTCATATCACCCTGATTTCCGACACAACAAAATTCATTTCTGGAAAACTGATGAACAAATTACAACATGAGTCCCCCAACTGGTTAACTGCCTGTGTGTCAGTTGGAATTGAAATGATATTGTGACTATTTTGGTGCTTGGCAGACCCTGCCACAGTAATGCCAGGGCCCCTGAAAAGGTCAAGTGAATGGCCTCTCCCTCAATCTGCTGTACAAAGAAAAAACATTGGTCATTACATTATTATTTGGGTGTAAGGCCCTTGCAAGCTCCTTCTTCATTCTTTTTCTTTTCTCGGCATCCTGATTTATGAGTAGGCATAGCAAGGAAAACTGACCCCTAGTACTTGGTTGCGATCAGTAAATTAATCAGGTCATGTGGGTGACCATATGGTACACTTTTGACATTCTGGTGTTCCGTTAAAAAAAAATGACTCATACCATTTTCAGGAAAAGGGGTTTACATTTTACAAAAGCAACAATAAATAAAATGTTTAATCCTGTTGTTTTGATATTAATAAGTAATGGTGACTATTTTGGTTCATATTAAAAGTTGGTTTTATTGCTTATATAAGGCTTAACATGATTGCTGGCCTCAGAAAACATCATCATTGGTGCCAAAGATTCACAGTCCATAGAGAACAATAGTGTAGGGAAATCTCAATGCTGAATAAATAAATAAGTGAATAAATAACTGAATAATGTTTACATTTCTTCAACAAATAAGTGTACAAAAAACAATTTACATACTGATTTCTTCACTAAATTTAATATACATTTTAGTTAAACTAATAAACTAGAATTATTCTTTAAAGCAACCTTTATATTAATCTGGTGCAAGCTTGCTACATTGATGCATAGTTAACAAATCAATAGAGCAGAAACAGTGCTGGCTACACATAATCAATCTTAAAATGTCACTTTTTAAACAGATAGGATCAATAGCTATAGCAGTTACATTTGATAAATGTACATAATTATCCAACAACCTCTTTGCAGCCTTCAGCAGCCCCAAAGGCCTTTACATCATCCCTAACTCCTTCTCTTGAGGGGAGGATAGTGTCACCATACACAGACTCTAAAACTGTATGGAAGAAACCTAATCTAACTGTAAGGTCAACATCATGCTGTAGACTGCTGATGACTCAGCTGATGAAAGCAGCCAAAATACAGATAACAGGAATTCAAAATAATCCTTAAACCTTCACTGCTTGTCACATCTTGCACTCTCCATCTCTGCTGTCCATTTCAAGACTGTTGAAAAACACCATCTTTAGTTTCAGCAAATCCAGAAAAAACATGACGAGGTAGTGTTATAAATGTTGTTATACAGGCACAAAGTCTGCAGACAAAGGACATCAGGGTGGATGGGTCAAAATAATGTCTGACTTTAATATGGAAGACCTGTGTTTGTCAATGTTGCTCTCCTTTACCCACGACTACAGTTGTTCCCTACTGCAACCTTAAACAAGTGTTTATCAACAAAGGCCCTCTAACCTGAAAAAAAAAAAAGTAATTTAAACCCAATGATGATATTTCTCTCACTGTTTTTTGTGCCTAAACCAAACAAAATTCTAATCCCAACAGAACTTAACATGCTTATATGTTTCGTTCCAGAGTGCATGGACAGACAACATATGATGTCATTTAAGACTTGATTAGAGTCAACAATGGAATTGTAAAGGATTCCTCTCTAATTGCTGATGCTTTCAGTCAGCATTTTTCCTCTGTATGCAGCTCAAAATCTTCTGATTTTCCTTGCTCTTGTATTACATTGAATCATTTTGAATATGGTAGCTCCTGCTCCTTTTGAAGAATCCGCCCACTTGAAATTCAGCAGTTTGTGGTTTAAGCTCTGATAGTGCTGCTGGGTGCATGTATTAATGCATTTGTGTTGATTTGTTAAATGTACTGTGTTTTATAAATATTTGTGTTTAGGACCCCCCCTCATATAAATTTCCCAACACCAACACCCTGAATTTTTTTTTGACTGGGAACGAAAATGAATCCGCCTGAAGAACCCAGTTGAAATGCAGCTGGAGAATGTAAACTCAGATCATTAAGTCACGCACATTCTCACAAACAAGATCAAAGACTTTTGTCTGTTTTGGAGAACATGGCTCTAAAATGATGACTTTATGCACTTTGATGGGACTGATTGGTTGGTGTTAAATGAATGACTGCTATTATTGATTACTTACATGTGGAAAAATAGTTGTATGCAAAACTGTTATTACTTGCCCTAAAACAATACTTTATTGTACTTCATACTTTAATACTTTAATTTAGTATTAAAGACCTGATTAAAAAATCAACTACAGGCTTTATTCAGCAATAAAAAGAGGCCAAATAAAAGAGAATGTATGTGGTTTATATACATGTGCAGGTGAAACAATGCCGTGACTCCCCATGCTCATTATGTCTTAATCTGGAGCACAGTCTCTTGAAATCATCCCAGATGGCCGACTCATGTGGGTGGATGTGGGAGCTGGGATGCAGAGGAGGCGGTGAAGGACACTAATATCAAGGATCGCTTTGATCCTACGAGGTAAATCCCTCTCTGATGTCACTGAGCCACTCCACTTTGCACATGCTGACTGTTAATGAAAAAACAAAAGCCGTGTTACACATGTCATGATGGAGTGAAGACAGAGTGGAAGTAGAAATGAAGTAATATATTCAAATAAAGAAACCATGCATATTAAGTGTACTGCAAGGAGCTTTAAACTGGTTATGAAACAGTCTCAGTTCAATACTGATCCCTCTTTATGACCTACATAAGCAAACAAGACCATCAGAGAGAAGATTGGCTATTTCTGTGTAGTTATTCTTAATGCCTGCCACTGAGTTGGATTCCAAAAATTAAAACTATTTTTTATGGTAGATGAATTGAGGAGTCTCACAGCCTGAGGAAAGAAGCTGCTCCATAGTCTCTGTATTGTCAGATGGCAGCAGAGCAGCAGACTATTATCGTAACATTTTATGTTGGCCTTGCAACCGAGATATTGCCGTTGGCTTATGATTATGAAGAAATAACATTACTACAGAGTGTTCATAACTTTCTCAACAAATTACTAGAACAGAGCAACACAATCTGTTAGCTGTATTACATGTAACAAAGGTAATGGAGGATAGTACAAAGTTATCTTTGTTTCAGCATTGTCATATTAGAATTATTATAGCAACATTACAGTATGTTTACTATTCTTCCTGAAAATAACAGCTCTAAAATAATTCTAATGTTACAGTGACTTGTAATCTCTGTCTCAGCCACTCCGCCCCTCCTTCACTCATGTCTGCACAATGTGACTTTAGTGAGAGGGTAGGATCTCTGTTTAATCGTATTTAACGGTTGGTCAAATGGATATGTTGGTCATAACAAAAACCCACAAAAATAATTGTCACCAGAATGTGCAGTTACACTCAGCACTAATAAACATTGTAGCATCTTTGAGCTCATTCTTTTGGCCAGCAACTTTATCGTTTTATTTACTCATATTGCTTTAATCAGCATCTTTTTCAGACACAGCAGGCAGTTGTGATCAGTGATAAACCCTGTTAACCCACTGTCCAGTACCTGCTCAGCACCAAATAGCACACAGACACATTTTGAGACTAGCTGGTGAACATAGTAGAGCATTTAGCAGCTAAAGGGCCACATATATTAAACATACTTTAATAGGCTATCCAGGCATTGTTAGGCTTCATCTGTCTGATTGTGAATCTCTGTTCGTGTTGTCTTTGTAAGGTTGCTTTTTTTGCATGCACTTTGACTATGTTTTGTATTCCATGACTCTGTCCTTAGTATTTCCTTTGTAATCTATATTATTGTTGATGTAAAGCACTTTGTAATTTGTGTATAGAAAAGTGCTGTACTGTATAAATGAAGTTTTACTTACTTACTTATGATACATATAAATATCTCCCTCAGGAGTTGGTAGAAACTGAAATGAGTGAATATTGGACATATATCAGCCAACCAGAAATACGACTTCAAATGACAATAATGTCGCTCTGTGTATGCAGGGTGTGTAAATGAGCAACTGTTTGTCTTCAGGTTTGCCATATCAACTTTATACGGTACTGTTATTTAAAGTTAAATGTCAGTGTTGTGTCTACATCTTCTGGTGCTGGTCAAAATGGCCAAAAACTGAATTATTACATGGTATAAAAATGCATTTAATGCTTAATTTTCCCAAAACCCAACCAGAAGGGGTTATTTGTGCAGCAACAAGGACATGATCCCTCACTGGCTTCCCACCCGTTGTTGGAATGCACAACCAAGCTGAAGTCGCCACTACAAGGAAAGTGAATCCCAGGCTTTGCTATGGTGGGCTAACATTACCACCATCACTACCATCTGTGGACCCAATCCTCTTCTGCTTCTGTTCCCAATCCTATATACTCCTTTTTTCACAAAAAGATACCTATTGATTTTCCTGTGTGGGATAATCTCACTTGTGTTTGTTCAGCATGGTATGAAATTTGTACAACTGTTCACCTTACTGACGTGGCCTTATTCTGCTGACCTCAGCTTCCTATGCAACCTCTGAATTATTCAAAGGTTCACTTCAATTATTTAATCTTTAATTCAAAAGAAAATGCACAAATTGGATGTAAAATATTAAAATGCATTAGACCGCAAGAGATGCTGCTGCATGAATGTGCAACACATACAGTAATGCCCTAGCTACTCTAAAGTTTGGTATTATATTAATGCTTGTACGATTTACTCTTTGATTTAAACAACACTTTTGCATGTACTAATATATTAAAGCTGCACTAATCAATATTTATATATTTAAAAAGAACGTGTTAATGAAACCTGTAGTTCGTACAGATTAACAAAGAATGATAACCTGACTCTGCAGGTGATAGGTCTCCTTTAATTCTACATGGCATCTTTGTGCTTTCATGCACATTATTTTGGTTCTGTGGCCCACATTTGACTGTTTTTGTTCACTCTCACCATTATTCTGTTTTCTGCCAGAGCAGGCAGCTGTTTTCATTTAAGAACAAACAATGAAAACTGCTGTAAACAGCTAACTGACACAGTTGGCAACTAGCTCACTCCACCCTCGTCAACACAGCAGCTTGGTCAGTGGCACTACTGTAAGCTTCCAACTACAACATCTCTACTTACCGTTAAAGTGTGGTCACATCAGCAAACAGCAAATATGCAAGGTCCTTTCAATTAAGCTTGCTGAGAAATATTTCACATATTGTAAATTTTGGCCTGTTAATGTTGTGAAACGGTCACAGTTTGGTTAGATTTTTGGAAAAGATCATGGTTTGGGTTAAAGTAAGTATGCTAGTTCCTACATGAAAGTGCTCACAACAAATCTGTGGATTATCTTGTGTAACTAGGTCATGATATCTGGAAAATAAACATGTTGAGTTTTTAATTTTTTTTTAACTTCCAAAAGTGTGCCATCATAGTTCCAGTATTTATAAAAGGGGGCAGACATTTCAGTTATGGACTTCTTCCAAAACTCTGCACTAAAAAGAAGGTTTTTGAACAACTCACGCTAGCAGTAGCTTGTTCCGCTCGTCGCCGTCCTGCCAGTCGAGAAGCGTCGATGCCCGATCCTCGATCCCCGACGTAACATGGAGCTTTCTCCTCCATATTACGCTGCACTCGGGGATCGACGCATCTCGACTGGCAGGAAGGCTACTGCTACTGCTAACGTGAGTTATTTAAAAACCTTCTTTTTAGTAAACTCTGTGTACATAAAAAAGTTTCTCAATGCTCATGTTCATGTGTTGTGTTACACTGTCAGCTATCAACTCAGTTTATAAGCAACAATTGCTGCAGAATTTTCACACATCATGGGACATTTTATGTTTTCATTTCAAAACAGCCTGACAGGAAAACTGCTGCTGCTCCAGATGGACACGTATTGTTCTGCTTCAGGTTGTGTATTCTTTTCTTCCAAGTCGTGCTTTTTTATTAATTATCATTACATCATTTACAAAGTATCATTTAAAAAACATTTCTCACACATTCCTGAAATGTTGTTTTAAGGCCTTTCATAAGATTTGTAATAAATTATTGGGATGAGCCTGGTGATTCAGACGTTGGTCACTCCTGAGTGAAAGGCCGCATTATGGATTCAGTACCTTCAAATCACTACACCAAACTGAAGACCTGCAACCTGAGAGGTGTTTTTCCTCTGTGTCTCACCTGTAAAACTCACCTTTCCTCATCTCACCTTCTCAGAACGTGTGAGGGCAGAAGCTACAAGTTCTCTATAATGTGAAAAGGGTGTGAGATGAGCAGATGCAAGCAGTCAACAGCAGAGGTTTGCTCTTCATCTGCGACATTAGCAGACTAACAACAGCAGCAGACTGCAGGGTGGCACAGAGGCCACTGCTCCCAAATGGAAATGTCACTAAGACATTTGTGCTCACAGCAATTTGACATTCAAATCAGTTATTTGCCATTTTTCCAAACAATGATCTCCTGTGTACTGTACAGACACCCACAATCACATAGGGATACACGCTATTATACTTTGGATCTTCACAAAGCAACTGATGAAAAACAGCAATGCATCACAATATTACAAAATTCATTACTTATCATTTACGTTTGGACCTGCACTCACTCTCACTACTCATTCTAATGACGTGGCATTAGAGATGGTATTATTGGTTGGTTGGTCTTTCCACGACTTTGGTCCAGAAAGCTCAGGAGCTGGTCGCACCAACTGGTCTTTACTAAGCCTGGTCCTGACTGCTAAGTCAGTCTGACTTAAAACTAGTCAATAGAATGGGTTCTACTTCAGTTGCATCAACTGAACTTAAAGGTATAGTTGGTAATCCTGTTCAAAAACACTTTTTGTTATACTGGGTGAAATGGTCTTGCCACCCTGAGAGTAGTCCATACATAATGTGTTCAGAAAAAGGAACGAAATAAATCAGACCTCTGTGGCAGCTGCAGGCCTGTAAAAACTCTGACCAATCCCTCCCTCTCGGTCCGAGTTGAAAGAACCAATCAGATGCCTTCATGTCTCGTCCTGCCTGCACCCACCTCTGTCCCCCCCTCCTCCCTGCGCGCACTCATCACGTGTCACCGTTGCCGGATATATTCAGCACACTGCATATGGAGTTAGCAGGAGATCCACACTCCAGGTCAGAAGGTGGCGGTAATGCACACCTAACGGTTGTTTGCCAACAGCCATAAAACAACAACAGCAGAACTTCTTCTGCTGTTGTTGTTTTAGCACAGTTAGCACAGTTAGCAAGAGAACGATGGCAGAGAAAATAAAGCTAAAGTAGCACTTCCAGAAGTGATGCAGAGGTTGCTGTCTTTCTGTTGGACAGGTAATTATTTGTTTTGCTTCGGGGGGATTTGTTATTTTCATGAAATATGTAACGTAAGCCAACTTAGCTACTGTCGTAGCTTGTATTAGCCCAGTGCTAACGGCTCTCCTTTTTTTTTTTTTTTTTTTAAACTTTATTGAAAGTTGTAACAATAACAAATAATTCAGTCGTTCCAGTTCACATTTTCACATTCCATAAACTAGTAACAATACAGGTGTACAAATATGATATCGATCTAAGAATTAAGCCAAAGAAGGAAATAAACAGATAAACCATAAACAAATAAATAAAATAAAATAAATAAACAAATAAAAAGAAGAAATTTCTCGGTGACAGTTCTTGTAATCCATGAAAATTGCAATTATAATTGTTGTGATTAATTGTTATTGGTTAAACATTTCTGAGTGTATTTTCATTATTGTAATTAATTTAAGAGACTTAAAATAATAATCAACCTCAATCAAATACAATTTAAATGATGGTGAAGAATTCTGAAATTTACATTTATGTATGTGAAATTTTCCTAAAATATAAAGGTTGACTATAGTACATAGTTTCTTATCTTTAAATTCAAAATACATTATAATGTTCTTCCCCTCAATGTTGATTTTATGTTTTGTTTTACATAATATATAGCTCTCAAGTTCTTTCCAAAATGTACTGCTATATGTACAACCATAAAACAAATGAGTTACATTTTCAAGTTAAATTTTACAAAAGGTACATTTGTTATCGATGTCGAGAAATCTTGAAATATACATCTTAGATGGGTATATGTTATGTAGTATTTTTAAATGTAATTCTCTGATTTTATTTGTGACACAGAATTTGAAAGGAACAAGCCATGCCTTGTGCCAATTAATATCCATAAAAATAGCATTCCAAAAGAATTTCCCTCTAGGTGTTATTTTCTTAGCATTGTAGAAGCATTCTCTAATATGTTTATTAGTACATTTTTTACTCAGGATGTCAATACCGTTTATATAAAGAATGTTAGAATGGACGGACTGTCTGAAGCGCGTTCAAGTTTGTGGGGGCGGGGCTTTGGACGGAGCACTGACGGGAGGGGGAGAAGGGGGTGGAGCTTAGACAAGGTGCCACTTTCAAATCTTGCTAGCTCTCCAACATTACCAACTATACTTTTAAGTGTGATCTTATCGACCGGTCTTAGCAATGCATGTCCATGTGAATGCTGTTGCCCTGCAGCAGCGTGTGTTACAAGGATACATTCGTAATAGGAGTGCCGTAGCTCCTTTAAGGAACAAGGCAGTGCTTAATGTTTGTGCATAGGGAGACAAGAGGCAGAAAGTGACGGTGAATACAAGCAAAGCAGAGAAGAAAGGTTAGCAGTGAGTTCACCAATACATGTGCAGTGTAGATTACAGTGAATACAGGCTGCAGCTTCTCACAACCAAAGTAAATCTTGTGTTCTATTTCATAACTGCTTTGATAAGTGAAGGCACATTGTTTGCAATCTTCCACTGTCCTGCTAACTAATCGTTTCTAATTTACCACAGCATTATGGAGGATCAAAGAAAAAGGAAAGGCCATTTTATGGACACTGAGATAAGAATATTAGTCGAGCTGTCTCGCCACAAGAAAACATTGACTGCCAAGAGATCCAGTGTAATAAGAGACTCCCTTAAAAAGTAAGTTTTAGATAACTTGATAAATTAAAACACAGTCTATGACAAGCTCTAATTATTTATCCCCTCTTGTAAATTTGGCAAATGTAATTAGGTAAGTCATTAGCTAAATCCTTTCTCTGTGTAAAAAAATTAATTGTGTCAGTTTGTCCCATTGTGTTGCACTACCAGCGTGTCGGCTGCTCTGTGACTAGACAGATTATATGCCTTTTTCACAGCTGATCAGCCGCACAGATGAGTACACTGCACCGCCTCAGTTTTCACTTTAGACCTGCTCCTGACTGGGCATAAGATTTACACCCTGTCATAGCAAGAAGAAGCTTTAATCTTAGGCGGAGCAACCAACGTAACTGTCAGGTCGGACTTAGAACAACAAGTTACGACCAACTTGGAATCAGCTTAAGAGCAGACACAAGCCCTGTTCATGCAACTACAACAATTATCAAATAGATTGCCATGAAATGTTGTCCCAACCTTCCTGGTCCCCACAGGATTAATCCTTTGTTTTATCACCAAATACCTGCAAAAGTAGTAAAGTTTTATTTAATGAGAAAATGGTTTCAGTAACAAATCTGGAAAGTGGCAAATTGTGGACATAGGTCTACAATATCCACTCTTCAATTATAATATCAGCTCATAGGACCAAAGCTTTGTCAAACTTTACGTGGCCATGTTTTAGCACTAACAGCACTCGTGATTTGAAACATAAGGTATGACTTTTTAATTTCTTAACATTTAACCAAAAAATCATTCTTCATTGTAGGTTTAGATAAACGTGTGTAATTATTGTTGATTTTTGTTACTTTGACATTTCAATTTTGAAGAGTATCTGAGATATGAACTGAACATCTTTTATACATTATTAATTAATTCACATGTTTCTAGAGATACACCTAATATTTATGTTTATGAGCCATTAAATTGAAATAAACTTTTAACTGAGTTTAACATTATTGGTTTAACATCATTTAAATTGAACGATCTTTCTAAATGTGTGAATAAGCTTGAAATGTCTAGAATTAAACTAATTTATTTAATTGATTACGTATTACCAATTTGCGCTCAGTTGGAGTTATTACTCTACATTACTGTACATCTTTTACAATATCCAACTGGTCAAAAATCATAATTATATTCATGATCTCGCAGTGCCCTTTCTTTATCGTTTAGTTTAATTAAGATAAATCATTTTCCAACATCAGAAATAAGACTTGAGACTGATGCTAACCCAAACATTACTGATACATCCCGTTCTTCATATGAGAAGCGTACACACTGAGTCGTGAGAGGAAAAACAGAAGGCTGAAAGGGCAATTAGTGAATTAGTGAATCCCCAGCTGAATGGTCATCTGATTACTTTGGCCCTTAAGTCTTATGTGATCATCCTGGATCATTTTCTTTCATTTCCGCTGCTGGTCATGGCTGTATTCCAGCTGCGGGGAGTAAACACACTGATGTACTGTTCTCCATCAGCCAAAAGCTGTGCTCCTAATGTGATTAGCATGCTTTAGTGTACCAGCCCCACTGTGGAGGTCTAGATGACCAATTACACAAGGGATGGCAACCATTAAGAAAAACCCTCAAACTGAAGTGTTGAGAAATGAAAAATAAACAGAGACATTGAGGCTTTTTCCTTGTGTGTCATATTATTACTTACATCATTGCTGATAGGTGGTGAAAGAGGACAAACTGCTGTTTATTTTACAGTGATGGTGCTACAAGCAGTGGTCTCTTCCTTCTTAGTGGAAACACTGCTCACTTTCATTAACATGCCTCTCTGCTGATGAGGCACATATGGTTTGTGTAGAAAGATTTCGAGCAGGCCTGAAATTATTTCCTGAGGAACTCGAGTGATTCAAGTAATAAAAATGATCAATTCCAATCCTCTGCTTCTGATTCAAAGCTTCATTTCATCATGGATCTATAAAACATACTGTATATCCATGTCAAGGACTGACAAAGTGACCAGGCTTATTGTTTTAACTTCCTCTCAGTAAAACCATACACATGTTAAATATTTCCCCTTCCACTTACTTTTTTTTTTTTTTAAGAGAGAGAGAGAGAGAGAGAGAAAGCACGGTCAGGTGACACAGTGACGCCTGAACTTGTGAGATTTGTGCACGTCGCATGAGCTGCATTTTTATACTTTTTAAGTTCTAAATGTTTTGACAAGTGCGCTACCAGAATATTACCCTTTTTTTCCCCTTTTTTCCTTTTTTTGTATATAATTTTATAGTGTGTGGTTCATGGTCTTAAATCTTGGACCTATAAGCACTCTGATATATCTGACACTTGTCTGAAAAGGAAAAAAAATATGACATCTTATATCAATCTTTAATCCATAATTTGATGTGATTAAAACCACATTTAAAACCACATTTAATGGGTATAGTCAGTGCAATTTTAACAATGTTTATTTTCTTAATGTTGTCCCTGTCAACTGCCCAGGGACTGCAGATGTAAATGAGCTTGTAGCTAACTCTGGTACAGCTAAGAAGCTGTGCACGGTCCATGTCAAATAAAACAATAAATACATAAATAAGCAACACAACCACCATGCGTCTTGTTTTTATGTACAGTATTCACAGACTTAAATGCACATAATAATGTGAAAAAACAATATTCCAACTAAGCTGTTTACATGGCAGATGAAAATGAATATTCCACTCATTTTCCTGTTTACATGCAGCAGTGCAACTCTTGATTAACGTAATGACAGACATCCTGTTTAAGCACTTTGGAGGAATTTACTTCCTTTTCAAACTGCTGTCATGCTGCTCCTGTGGTGTACCCTCATTGTGATATGAAAGAAGAAATGTTGTCTTTTCCTATGTGCATGCATCTCTACCTCAGCTTTGCAAACTTTTGGCTGGTTTGTTTGTTTGTTTGTTTACAATGCACAGAGCTGACCGTATGCTGTAAAGAGGCTGTGTGTCGCAAGCTGCTGTAAAAACGCCAATAGAGGCACATATTCGAAATGCGCTATATATATCCAAATGGAATATGCTTTTACCATGACCTGTATCAAATTCTGAATATTGTCATATTCTGAATAATAGTGGAAAATTAGTGTACATGTAAACAAAGCCTGTGTAAATGAGGGCCAGGCCTCCGTGATTTATGAGTTTAAATGAAGGCAAATAAATGAATAAAACCAACTATCAAAACTCTTTCAGCCATCTTGAAATATCCATTCATCGGAACTTTTCCCTTCTCTATCATCCATACCAAATGATGTGTATGTAGCATCAGTATCAACATGGTTAGATAAGGGGAATGAGTTATTACTGAGCACAAACTGTCACAAACTATGAATGGTGTATAAGATTAATGCTGCAGTTTGTGGCCTGCTAGTGTCATATTGACACACCTCATTAGAACCATGATCTCTTCATATTAAACACGGTGGAATTTCACAGATCAGAATCGAACAAAGTAAACTTGAGTCCAACACAACCGGCTAGAGGAAGAATCAAAACAGGAAATCCCTGCTTCAATGTATCAGTCATACAGGTCACAAGTGAAGTGAATGGTAGATGAAGTGAATACTTGTCTGGCTGAAGTATAATGAGAGTGGACCACTAGTGCATCAGTACAAGAGGGTGCAAATGCTGTTTGAGGAATAAGGCAGCACTTTGTGAAATCATGTTACCCTGACAGAAGCATTTGGCCAGTAAAGTGCAGGGCTCCTATTGCATCTGCTCACACACATAAGCTACATACTGTTCCCAATATTATTAGTAATCTTTGATCAAAATCAACAAAAAGAAATCAACACGATCACAACCAAATCTTTTCTTTTCATAACATGTTAAGCAAATTTTGTCAACATGTTTTAGTTTTTTTAGTTTTTTGTGATTTCAGACTCCCTGTCGTCTGGCTGACGTTGTTATTACACCACTGGTCACTCGAGTGTTGGAGTTTTCCCATTGGCTGGTGCTCTATCCAAATTAATAGGTGCTAACAGTCCTGAATTACATCCTGAGGAGGTTTTTAAGTTTTGTTATTGCGTTATACAATCCCTGTAAAGAAAGAAGTTTTTGGAACAACAAATTTATTTTATTGGACAAACGAACTGCTGCTGTTTTGGAAGCATTCAACGACTAATTGGTTGCCTTTTTAAAATCCTTGAGGGATATTAATAGTGTAAATTCATTCATTATGTTACTTCTTTATTTTAAGTTATTTGCTTTTTTCACTATTTGTGGCATTCATGTTCTCAGTTGTATTGTAACTAGTGCAGTGCCCGTTCAAAACATGCTGTTGGGCACAGATTATCTGGTGATGTGAGGGGTTTACAGATCCAGTCTTAAGCCTCCTGAGATGCTCACAGACTCATCAGGGCCGCCCCCATTACATCAAACATGTTTGATATTTACGATTTGAAATCTGGATGATTACATTACTACTTTCTGAGCCGGACCACAACAACTGATGAGAGAGGCATCCCAGAGCAGCTGACAGTGCTGCCAAGCCCCGGTAAACATTTTAACGTAAGCTAGCATGCTACTGTTGACAGAAACTTTAAATCTCACCTCCAATTCTCACCAGAGAATAGAAAACCTGTGTTGACCACGTCTTCCCACTCATCCAGACTCATTCAACCTTCTGCTTTTGTTGTGTTCTCACTGTGGGTTAAAATTCAGAAAAAACACAACACCAAAACCCCATTGAACTCATCCATCTTGACAAGAAAAGCCCAGTGTGTGCAGTGGGTGCCTTGTCTCAAAAACTGGGAGGTCCATGAACACACGCCAAGAAGACTTGTGACACCTACAGGCTGATGTAAGAGACGTCCTCAGGAGCACACTGACCAATACATGGTGTAATCTATAGATTTTGACCTGGTCTTTTAAGAATAAGACCACCGTCAGCTGTGTAAAACAGTGTTTAACAAGTTTAACTATGCTCTTCATTTCTTTTTACAAATACATTAACAGTCCCAAGTAGCAGGAACATTCTGATGGAACCTGAATTGATTACCAGAAGTTGAAAGTAGAAAATATGCATTTCTGTTGCACATTCATTATTTTTCCAACTTTCCTCTAATCTTTGCCTTGTTCTTGTAAATTACCTTCTACTGTTACTGATACAAAAATATATATATATATTTTTAAACTAGAAAACAAAGCCACTCTTTAGTTGAAATTAAAACTGCTGAGGAGTTGCAAGTAGGCGTTTGTTTAAAGGGTACTCCGATACCTGCATATGAATGCAGAATCTGGAGGCAAGGGACAAGATTTCCCTTGCCATAACAGGCTGATTGCACTGGGCAAAAAACAATATTGGAACTGGCTATCATTTTTGCCAGTATTTAGCTTTTCATTAGCTTTTTTTTTTTTAGATCTGAAAATCATTGTCTTAAACAATGAGCCGTTCCAGCTCTTCCAGCCAGCCTGATAATCAGCACAGAAACCATCGATCAGCCATGTCATTTACAAGACAAAGCTTTGAAAGTCTCATGTAAGAGACGTCCTCAGGAGCACACTGACCAATACATGGTGTAATCTATAGATTTTGACCTGGTCTTTTAAGAATAAGACCACCGTCAGCTGTGTAAAACAGTGTTTAACAATGCTCTTCATTTCTTTTTACAAATACATTAACAGTCCCAAGTAGCAGGAACATTCTGATGGAACCTGAATTGATTACCAGAAGTTGAAAGTAGAAAATATGCATTTCTGTTGCACATTCATTATTTTTCCAACTTTCCTCTAATCTTTGCCTTGTTCTTGTAAATTACCTTCTACTGTTACTGATACAAAAATATATATATATATTTTTAAACTAGAAAACAAAGCCACTCTTTAGTTGAAATTAAAACTGCTGAGGAGTTGCAAGTAGGCGTTTGTTTAAAGGGTACTCCGATACCTGCATATGAATGCAGAATCTGGAGGCAAGGGACAAGATTTCCCTTGCCATAACAGGCTGATTGCACTGGGCAAAAAACAATATTGGAACTGGCTATCATTTTTGCCAGTATTTAGCTTTTCATTAGCTTTTTTTTTTTTAGATCTGAAAATCATTGTCTTAAACAATGAGCCGTTCCAGCTCTTCCAGCCAGCCTGATAATCAGCACAGAAACCATCGATCAGCCATGTCATTTACAAGACAAAGCTTTGAAAGTTTCATCAGATTGCATATTGTTCATTATATAAAAATGTAATTGTCCTGCACGTCACAGTGAAACACCTGCTGGAATCAGTCATATAACGATTTGAAGTGTCTGAAATAAACTCACAGGAACAGCAGACAATGGGAGAGCTTGGAGAGAATTTGGGCTCCCTGTAAAGATAATAATTGGGTTCCTGTTATTGGTTTCCTCCAACTGAATCAGACACACCATAGTGTGCTGCCTACACACCATAGGAATGGGAAGACTTGTCAGCGGCTGCCAAGTCTTCTTCCAGGATCGCTGTGTCTCAGCAGTTTTTAATTAAAACGCTGCATTTGTGCCACCTATCCCAGCTGCCTGGGAGAGAAAATACAAGAGAATAAATTACTGCATCCATCCCTGCTGGCTAAGCTCTGCCGTTTCACAGCATTTCATTAGGACTGATAAGCCACTTTTGAAACATCTGGGGGCTTGTTTACTGTTATTGACTAAAAAACCTTGATGAGATGCTAATTTAAAGAGAGGACAATGGATGCAAACAGTTCTAAATATAGCTGAGCTATTATTTTAACTGCTAGAAGAGGTTAGATCAAATGGAAATTCACCTCTCAGACTGATCATTCAGCCTGATGAAAAAAAATAGAATTTCTTCAAATCAACCTTTTCCTGTTCTGTGATATGCACAACACATTCTCCATGATTCCTCCATCCTATTGAATTATGAACCATATCTTGGTGTCACACATACAGTATCCACTTGATAACAACTTCTGGTGTTTAACGCTCATAACACCAGTGCAGCTTGTGTTCACACGCAGACTGACAGGAAGTGCTGTCATTTGCTCAAGAACATGCAGTATGTTATATTCATCTGCCTCTGAGTACAGAGTTAGATACTGAAACCTTTGGGTTTCACCCCACTGTGTTATTTCTAGGCTTCTGTGAGGTAAAAGCAACTCCCAGTTCAATACAACGCATGATGTAGAGGTGGAATTTCAAAAAGACAGCCACTGCCATCAGAACTCACACACAGTGTAAACCTGCCGTCACTGTCAAACTGACTGACAGTCACACGTCGCCTATCACTTGACATGTTTTCTGATGCTGTTAAAGCTTCATTCACAATAGTAATGCCCATAACCACAGGAGTGCAGCATGTTCAAGTTCAAAATTTGCATCTCTTTAATTACATAAATATACTTCAACACAAGTCAACAAGGTAGCAGACACAAATGTTAGTCAGTAGCCATGTTAAGCTCTGTGAGGTTCTACTGATGCACTGTGATGCCTTAAAGTTCTGTCCATTTATTTATAGAGCACAATATCACAGATCAAAGAGGGCTTTTACAATCTGTAACATATATAACCCTCTATCCTTGATTCACACTTGATTCGGATGTGGAAAAACTTCCCCACAAAACTTTAAACAGGTCGACAAATGGTAAAATTAAATGGTAGACACCTCATGTGAAGCAACAGAGGAGGGATCCCTCTCCCTGTGTACAGTGCCATAATGTCATTGCACAGTTTTGAACAACATAACAACCATGTATCTTATTTTCATGTCCAGTATTGACAGACTTTTTAATTATTTTCGAACAAACTACTTATTTTTCTGCGAAAAAGAATTGTGTAGAAAAATATCAAACCCTGGCTCCTCTCTCACCTTCACAAAGCTGGCCAATCACAGTCTGAAGTGGGTGTGAATATCCGATGATCCTACATGAGAAACGTGCTGGAGGAGGGTTACAGAAGCTGTGGGACCATCTGATTGACACTTCTGGCTGTAAACCTTAACTTCTGGGGGGTCAGGATCCTCCACAAGGGGCTGCAAGGAAATTTTGAGGGGTCTTGAAATGATTAACAGAAGTTGAAAGTAAAATAAATGCATTTCTGTTGCACATTTATTATTTTTACGACTTTCCTCTTAACTTTGCCCCTTTTCTTGTCAATGACCTGCTAATTTTACTGACAGAAAGTCAGAAAGCTTTAGCTCCTTTGTTTCTCTCTACTTGACTTGTAAATGAGAGCCAGCCCTCAATGATTTTCAAGTTTAAATAAAACCAACTAAGGATCCACTGAGCTGATCCAATAACAGTGGAGATGATGGTTGTGAGACCAAAGGAGCTACCTCTACATAACATTTTGCACTGGGGCTGTAAGGAGTTTTAATGACAGCTGCCAGTAGAAGATATGTTATTTTACTAGCATGATGTGCAAAATGACAGAACTATTTTATAATTCTGTTTAGACAAGAAGGACATATTTAAAGAAAATGCATCCCAGCATCACGGCAGTTGGTGTAGTAGTGACAAAATGTAATCTCTAGGATTCATCTACATGGGCAAGAATTGTCCCATTTTGAAAATGGAAAATTTGTGTGCATGGAAATGAATCGTAGAGATTAAATTTCATCACATTTTCACAAAGTGATTCTTTTAAAAACATAGAACCAAAATCCCAATCTTTTCTAACTTTAACCAAAGTGAATCCTTTAAATCGAATTTCGTGACTGTTTCACTAATGAAAAATATCTTCTCCTAACTTTTACCAAAGTGCTTTTGTTGAGGAAATCTAAATGCAAACACAGGATTCTGATGTGACAGTCCTGGGCCTTGTACATACAGCATCCCCCTCGACCATCTCCCTGCATAAATGTTTTTCATTTCAGCCCCGTCACCAGGGTAAATGTGGAGGGGGTGGTGGTGGAGATAGACAAGAAAGCTTAAGAGCCAGTAAACACAGTTTGAGACTGTATTTTAACATTTGTAATTGTGGAACCACTGGATACGTCTCATTAGCGACCATGGTATTTCAGCATTTGTAAGTGTGTCATCCCATATTTGGCGACAAAAAGCAGATATTTTTGATGGGAAGTCGGGACATCTCCAGCCATGTTTGTGAAATCAAAACTGGGGGTTTTTAACAAGACCATGGGACATCAGCTGTGTTTGAAATGAAATTGGCAATTTAAGCCAAAACACAATCTTTTCCTAACCTAACCAAGTGTTTTTTGTGCAGACACCTAACCAGAGCATATGTACAGCATTGTCACAAGATAAAATAGAAAATTAAACCTAAAGAAAATAAAGTTGCAACATCAAGACGAGTCAAATTATATAACAACATGTCAATGGTTTTGCATAAATGTACATTGCCAGCATTTGTTCCGGCAACCTGGCTGTTCATTCAGTCAAAGAATCATGGAGCAGGCACAAAAGATAGTCATGCGAGAGTCACAAAACATTTTAACTTCATGCTCAAGTACACAAATCCTATAGATCATATTTTGTGACTATTTCATGAGCTGTCATGATACTATGTTGGAAAATCAGTATGATGACCTGTGATCCATCTTCATTCAGTCTAATTAACTATCTAATTAACTACTATGCCATAATTTAAAAGCCCAACATCTCTTTCACACTGGACCAAAAACCCACTAACAGCTAATAACATCTGTGCTTTGTCCTTAATGAGAAAGAGTCCAACCAGCATTTACTCCTGCATCAGACCACTCTGCCATTGTCCCCGGTGTTTTTAATGGCTCTGGCTCTGATCGGCTGTGATTGGACAATGACCCCTGGGTTGAAAAGCTAGTTTTGGTCACTTTCAGGCAGACTCTGTTCAAGAAGAACTCAAACTCGATCTATCGGTGCTGAGTTTGAAAGATAGACTAGAGAAAAAGATATAAAGAAGGAACCTCTCTAACATTTTCACTGGCCCTCATGTCAGTGCTGATCCTTGCCAGCTGCCTCTGTATGATCGGCACTGTGCATGTGCAACTCACAAGAGAAGTGAGAAAGAAGCAGGATGTCTCAATCCTTAGCTACATTCATCATCGAGCGAAACACAAGAAAAGAACAACAGAAAGGCAAACTCATCTCCTGGAAATGTGAAATATACATTTTCGTGTAAAAATGGTAAAAAAGGTTCAATTGTCAGTCCACACGCCTCCATGAGACAGCTGGTCCTCTGACAGCCATCACTACATAGAATGGCCTTGTCTTTTTGCCTGCAGAGTAAAAGTGCCACACAGGAGCTGTGTTCTCCTCTTGTTCATTCTCAGGCTCCTTACCTTCTCCATCAGGTTACAGAGATCTTGCATGGACCTCCCCTTCTCATTAGGAACCTAACAATAATGTACTGTGTGTGTGTGTGTGTGTGTGTGTGTGTGTGTGTGTGTGTGTGTGTGAGAGAGAGAGAGAGAGAGAGAGAGAGACAGAGATAGCATAATTGTCTTGTTATAGATATGGTTTAAGAGCAGTGGCTCCATGTCTCTTGTCTAGAATCCAATTTAGCTGATCCTGTCTGAAGTGCTGAGCACCTTTGTTGATCCTTCATTAACATGTTGTTGACAGAATCCAGTGAGTTCAGTGTATGAAAGTGTGTGAGCAACTGAACACTGTAGGACACCCCTCATTCATCTTCCTGTGGACATTATATAAACACAGCAGGCTCCTCTTTGGTTCATCTGACTCATTTGGCCTGACTGAGCACATCATTACACCCAGTAAATCAATTTCACATACATTCAAACATGAAGAGTGCACCAGATACATCTCAAAGACAGTGACAGAAAGCAGACCCTGTCTGCTCCAACCTTTCAGCTCAGTTGTGATGAGACAGTCGACATACTGAAGAACACTTAAATTGAAATATTGATGTTAGAAAAATAGGATAGAAAAAAGAATAATGAGCCAACAAAAAAAACAGTAATTCATCCATATTTTTGAGATGAAAAGATGGCGTCAAAACAAACATAGCTAACAGCTGTAACCTGTTTACCTTTAGGATAACTGCGTTTAGAAAATGGAGGCATGTACAGATGGATGGATGTGATTTTCCAATATATTGTAACGCTGGGTGATTTACTGATGTTATGTGTAGTATTACAGTGTGTTAAATTGAGGGAGGTGTCCACCGTAACGGGGAGGGGCCGATATATGTGTTCAGGGAAGGGAGGGGATGATGTGTGTTTTACGACAGTGTTACGACAGAGAGTGGGTTGGAGGCTGACTGGAAGAAAAAGTGTGTGAGCAACAGAGAGAAAGAGTTCCTGAGTTGAGAGGGTTAGCCACGCTGTTTGTTGTTTTCCGGGGGACACCTCAACCTCGGGTTAGCTGTGCTTCGGCGAGGGAATAAATCTGGGCTCAGTTGAGCTAGCAACTTTGATCTCGTCTCCTCCCGTTCTTCCGTTAGCTACCCAGCTACCCCGCAACGCTACACTGGTGTCAGAAGTGTTGGACTTACCCCACATCTCCGGTAGCTGGACAGCGACGATGGAGGCAAGCGGATGGCTAACTCCACCACCGTCGGGGGAGACGAAGGTGAGGGAGCAGCGGCCGTCTCTATGTGGAAAAGACGAGAAGGTGCGTTTGAGTGCAGCTCGGAATGAAGGAGTGGTGCGTTCGAGGCAAGCTCGGGAAGAAATTATGGAGCGTTCAAGTGATGCTCGGACAGAAACTGAGAAGGGGATGTTTAGGCAGTGGCTGAAGACAAGCTATGCTGAGGTGGCTGGACAACACAACAAAGCTGCTGACCAAGGATGTGACAGTGAGTTTCCGGGTGAACAACCATGGCTACAGGATCCTGACAAAGTAACGCCCCTGACTCAAAGTAGCCCTGCCCAAACCCACTGTGGACCAATTAGCTCCATTACCGAAGGTGTTCCAGTACCGTGGCCTGGTTTGGATAGCCCATTAGCTGGGGAAGCTAGCTATCAGGATGCTTTGGTTTCACAGCTAGAAACTGTTAGCATGGTGGCTAAAAAGAGTAATGGCAGGGGCCATGGTGATGTAATCAATAGTTCAAGAACACCAGTCATTCAAACACCAACCCCGAAGACTTGTTTTAGCTTGGCCGCTGACCACACTAACTACATGGGCTCACTTGCATCTGAACAGATAAGGGTTACGACTAGCTGCACTCAACATGATGGTTTCCCCCCTGCAGTGGACCGGGTTGGCTGTGCCCCCAACAACACTCCCCACTCTGGCCAAGTGTCTCTCCATGACCCCACTGCATTGCTGACCACTGCCCTCACACAAGCACTCACTGCAGCTATGACTGGTGCCTCCCCAGCTTCCATAGCTACAGCTCAGCAGAAGAGAGACCAAGTGAAGGCGGGGCGATATGACGGTGCTACTGATTTGGAGACATACTGGACGCAATTCCAGCTGATAGCTAGAGCCAACCAGTGGGACAAGACTGAGAGTGCCATCCAGTTGGCTGCAGCTCTAGAGGGGGAGGCCAGGAGGGTTCTGTTGGACCTCTCCGTAATGGACATGACTGATTCCCAAGCCATAGCTTGTGCTATAGAACGGCAGTTTGGGGACCCAACAAGTAAGTCGACCGCCAGACGTCTGTTCAATGAGAGAACACGCAGAGAAGGCGAGAAACTGGGAGTCTATGCAGCGGAGCTACGCCACTTAGCTCGCAAAGCTTTCCCTGAGTTCACTGAAGATCAGAGATTTATTCTCTTGAAGGAGGCTTTCATCAGTGGCCTGAGACCTGACAGGTTACGGGAGCAGGTGCGGCTTAGCAACCCCTTATCGTGGGAAGGGGCACTGGAACGTGCACAGGAGGTTGAACAGATCTTTACAGAGGGCGGGACTGTGAGACCTCTCCAGTCCCCATTCCCCCAGTCACCACGCCACCAACCCCTGCAACAACAGCCCCCACGCCCCCAGCCTCTATACTTCCTCCCTCAACGAGACCCCCCGAGACCCCCGAGAACCCCTAGACCACAGGACTACAGGGGTCCTCCAGACCCACAGACACAGACTTGTTGGAGATGTGGCCAAATAGGTCACATCCAGTACCACTGCCCTGACCTCAACAATCCTATGCCACCTGCCCAGCGCCAGCCGCCGAGAAACGGGGTGGGGAGCGGAGGTGAGGAAGGTTACTCCACTCCTGGCCATGCACCGTCCATGCACTCACCTGCTAGGAATAACTGTGTTGCAGAAGGGGGCCCCGCATTCCCCCATTCAGGACCTCAAGTCTCACGGGTGTGGTCCTGGATTAACGGCAAGTCAGTATGTACGCTCGTGGACTCTGGTTCAACAGTGACAATCATCTGCCCAGACATGCTCCCGGGGGACCTTCAATGGTGCTCCAATGTGCGGCCCCTCATTACCGTGACAGGAGACCAGTCAGCCATGCTGGGCCAGTGCACCGTCAATGTCCAGTTGGGGGAACAGACTTTCCCTTATCTAATGTGGGTGGCTGAGATTCAGGAGGACTGTCTGCTGGGTTTTGACTTCATGAAGGATACCAAGGCTGTGTTGAACGTGGACCAGGGAACAGTGACATTCATGGATGGTCCACCATTACCCCTGATATGTGATGGAGACCTGGGGAGCAAGCTGGGGGTCCAGCTAGAGCCATACCCAATATTACCCTCTCTGGGCCCTAAACCATTTATTGTTGAGACGGAAACCCAAGCCCAGGAGTTGACGGCTCTCCCATGTGTGGATGTTGTGCAGGATGAAGGCCAATCATGGTTGATACCCTTAGCCACAGGGGCTGTTCCTTTCGATGAACTCCTGTTGCAACTGCTCAGCCCAGACCCCCAACCAGAGACAGTTGGCGATCTGGCAACCAGCAATGCAACCGAGAGTGGTACCGTGAACTGTGATATCCCACAAAAGCCACCAACCCAGGAGGAAACTATTGAGGCGTTGTTGGAGAGTAATAAAGAGGGGTTGTCCACGGAGCAGCAGCAGTGGTTATGGGACTTGCTGTATGAGTTCCGGTCCATTTTTGCCACCTCACCCTCTGATCTGGGCAGGACCCACTTAATCCAGCATGAGATGGATACAGACACAGCACATCCGATTCGTCAGCGGCCACGTCGCATACCATTGAATAAACAGGCGGCTGCTGAAAAGTGTGTGGCAGAGATGAGAGCAGCTGGAGTGATTGAACCCTCAAACAGCTCGTGGGTGTCACCGGTGGTGATGGTGCCTAAGAAGGGTACTCAAGGGTGGTGCTTTTGTGTCGACTTCAGACCGGTAAATGAGATCACAGTCAAGGACTCATATCCCCTTCCCCGAGTCAATGATGCCCTGGATGGAATCAGGGGCTCTGCCTGGTTCTCCTCACTCGATCTATGGAGTGGGTACTGGCAGGTGCCTCTGTCACCAGAGGCCCACTTCAAGACGGCCGTCACGGCTGGTTCAGGACTGTGGCAATTCACTGTCATGCCGTTCGGGCTCTGCAACGCCCCGGCCACATTCGAGAGGCTCAAGGAGAAAGTGCTCGTGGATGTTCCATCGCAAAACAAGCAAGTCTATCTAGATGACGTGCTGATCCATGGGCCAGATTTTGACACCGCTTTGCAGGCACTCAGAATGGCCTTCTCCAAGATCCAACAGGCAGGGTTAAAGTTGAACCCTGAGAAGTGTAGATTGATGCGGAAAGAACTGACCTTCCTGGGCCACAAAGTGAGTGCACAGGGGGTGAGCACGGTGGAGGACAAAGTGATTGCTGTCCGGGACTGGCCAGTTCCAAAGAATGTTTCCGAGGTGCGCTCCTTCCTGGGGTTAGCCTCTTATTACCGCCGCTTCATTGCCAGATTCTCAACTGTAGCTGCACCTCTATACCAGCTGACATGCAAGAATGTACGGTTTGAGTGGGGCCCAGAACAGCAGCAAGCGTTTGATGCGCTAAAATCAGCTCTGTCATTCCCCAGTTTTGACAACTCCAGATCCAGCGGGGCAGTTTGTGTTGGACACCGATGCGAGTAACGACGGTCTCAGGGCGGTCCTAGCCCAAGTTAAAATTTGTGGTATGGACAGACCATGCCTCCCTCAGGTGGTTGATGTCCTTCCAAGAACCTGAAGGGCAACTTGCCAGATGGATCGAACGACTACAGGAGTACAACTTCTCCATCGTGCACAGGCAAGGAAACAGTCATTCGAATGCGGACAGCCTCTCCAGGAGACCCTGTCGGCTGGATTGCTTGCATTGTAGTCATGCTGAGGCCAAGGATGAGGAGGCAAGGCGGGAGCAAACAGAACACTGCATGGCCCTGAGACTGGATGATGTTATTGATTGGGCCAGGGAGCAGCAAGGGGACCCAGATTTGAGAACGGTGTTAGAGTGGTTGGAGGCCAATCGGCGCCCAGAGTGGTCAGAGGTTGCTGCCGCGGGCCCATCCTTGAGGGGTCTGTGGTCACAATGGGAGGGCCTGTCGCTTCGTGATGGAGTACTCTGGAGACGTTGGAAGGAGCCAGCTTCTGGGATGGAGAAATGGCAGGTGGTGGTGCCTAAGAGTCGACAGGAGGAGGTGCTGAGTTTCCATCATGGCCAACCAGGAGTGGGGCACTTTGGTGTAAACAAAACACTGAATAGAGTGCGGCAAGGATTCTATTGGAGCACTTGTAGGCGTGATGTGGGAGCCTTTTGCCAAAGTTGTGATCCCTGCATTGCCCGCAAGGGCCCCACAGGCCAGAGTAGAGCACCACTGCAACAGTACCAGGTGGGGGCACCAATGGACAGAGTGGCTGTTAACATTCTTGGCCCCTTTCCCCGCACGCCTCGGGGACATCGCTATGTGGTGGTAGCACTGGACTATTTTACCAAATGGCCAGAGGCGGTGGCAGTTCCAGATCAAGAGGCGGCTACTGTCTGTGAGGTGCTAATTGAGGGGATGTTTAGCCGTTTTGGGGTGCCCGCTGAGCTGCACCACGACCAAGGGAGGAATTTCGAGGCCCAGCTGTTCATGGAAATGTGCAAGCAGCTTGGGATCCGTAAGACCAGGACGACACCTCTCCATCCCCAGAGTGACAGGTTGGGTACGGGCACCCTCCAGATACCCCCCAAGTACCAGCTGGCCCAGTGTATGCTACCCAGCTAAGACAGAGGCTGGAGCAAGCACATGAGTTTGCGCGGGGACAAGCTGAGACTGCAGGGGCTCGACAAAAGAGAGCCTATGACCTGCATACAAGAGGAACTCACTTCAAAGCAGAGGACTTGGTGTGGGTCCATGCCCCGAAGCGGATCAAAGGGAAATCCCCTAAGCTGCAGAGTAACCGGATCGGGCCCTGTCGGGTCTTGGAAAGAGTTGGGGAGGTAGTCTACAGGGTGAAGCTGACAGGGAGAGACCGAGTTGTGGTGATACATCGCGATCGCCTAGCACCCTACCGGGGAGTGAATCAACCAAGCTTCAGGCAGGATCGTCGATCTCCACCAGCTGTTCAGACACCTCCTGCGGAGGGGACCCCAGCTCCACAGCGCTTTCCAAGGGGACCTCAACGTTCGGCTGACCTTCTGGAGAGGGATGTTCAAGTCACACCGCTTGGAGCGGTTATTCCCACGCAGGATTTCGGGGACGGCAGAGGGGGCAGAACCCCTCGTCCCAGAAGGCAGCATAGAGTTCCCCAGCGTTATTTGGACTGAAAGTTGGCTCCTTGGGGCGAGGAGATTTAGAAAGGGGGGGGCAGTGTAACGCTGGGTGATTTACTGATGTTATGTGTAGTATTACAGTGTCTTAAATTGAGGGAGGTGTCCACCGTAGCGGAGGGGCCGATATATGTGGGAGGGGATGATGTGTGTTTTACGACAGTGTTACGACAGAGAGTGGGTTGGAGGCTGACCGGAAGAAAAAGTGTGTGAGCAACAGAGAGAAAGAGTTCCTGAGTTGAGAGGGTTAGCCACACTGTTTGTTGTTTTCCGGGGGACACCTCAACCTCGGGTTAGCTGTGCTTCGGCGAGGGAATAAATCTGGGCTCAGTTGAGCTAGCAACTTTGATCTCATCTCCTCCCGTTCTTCCGTTAGCTACCCAGCTACCCCGCAACGCTACAATATGCTTTAAAGGGTTGGATTCCAAAACTTTCTGCCATAGAAAGACAGAAAACTGGGGTGGAAGAAACATTAAACCCGCAGAAACTGAGTTGTTTGGCCACTTGGAGACAGCCAAACATTACTCCGAAAACACTTTTTAAAGTTATATTATGAAGATTTCAGCATTAGAGTGAAAAACCGCAAGACCTTTGTTAAATAATCTTTTAGGTTGTGTAATTATTAGGGCCGGGACTGGATTAAAAAAATTAATCTAATTAATTAGAGGCTTTGTAATTAATTAATCGAAATTAATCGCATTTTTAATCGCATATAAATATTTGACCTGAGAACATTGAGAAGCAATTTTTTTCATATAGGTTTTAGTATACCATTGAATAATGACTTAAGTTTAAAATAAACTGAATAAATAAAGACATGGGATGTTTCATTCGGTGTGTAATGGACATATATATATAATGTATTAGTTTCACTTTTTTAATTGAATTAGTGACATAGGCCTTAATAAACTCTCCCATGACATTCTAATGCACCTGTACATCATAAACAATAGGAGTGATGGGTACAGTAGGATATGCAATAATTAACTCCTGCATACATCTTGACAGCTCTACTTTACACTGTTGATTTGTATAATCCCAACAGACATGTCCAGTGATTTTCAGCTTTCTGTGTTTACATGTGTCTGTTTTGATGATACAAGTCAGCGGTCCTGAAATGTGTGTTTCTCTTCTATAAAACACATTCTTCTTTCCACTTAGGGCTTCCTTCACCTTTGAAACAGGGCAGAGCTCCGTGGGAAACACCTGCCTGACACAGCAACGTAGGGAACCATGCACGTCCGCGGCGCACAGCTCCACGGACATGCACGGGGGGAAAAAACGGCGTCGCCGTCGCACCGAATGCACGCGGCTACGCGCCGCTTTGGGTTGTGAGCGCGCATGTCGCGCGTCTACATTGGAAGCTAATAGGTAGGCTATTATCAGTATAATCAGAGGCAACCATGAATGAGTTCGCCTCAGTTTCACGTGATTGTCACTGTCAGCCTGATAATTCTACTGACCCGAGCTGAGACGCACCCCAAGTGTCGGCGGCTCTCGTTAAATAATTGTGCTCCAGTATAATCGGTACGCCTGAAACTCATCCAGTGAGAAACGTTCCGCGGTGCAAATATAAGTGCGATTAAAATGCATTAATTTTTTAACGCGTTAATTTTTGTGTAATTACTTAATCTTAATTAACGCGTTAAAGTCCCGGCCCTAGTAATTATATTATCCAAATGTTACAAACAATGTTCAAACCCAGAGAAATCCAGTTTACTCAAGGTTACTGTGTGTTTCAGTTGCTTGCCTGTCACCATAACTTCCAGGAAGGAGTCAGAAAATGAGGAACATTACACAACACTAGATTTCTCAAGTAGATCATACTAGATTACTTTACTGTACATTTGCTGTAAACTAGTGATCACAGCATGCACCAAGTGTGTGTGCATCTGTGTGTTTGAAATCATGTCCATCACTAAACTCAGCACTCACCAAGGACTCTACTGTAGTTCTCTCTCTTCTTATCCCCCACATTACAGAACATAAACACCCAGCAACAGAAAGTCACCACCACAGATCACTGCTGCAGTCAGGTTGATATATAGGAATGAAGATAAATCCACTTTTAATCCAAAAAGTAATGTCTGAGCTCTCCTCTGTCGGTAAGTGTCTCTGAATCAGAGCAGAATCCAATGTGACACCAGATGTTTATTCCTCCAGAAGGTCTGGCTCTGCACCAACTTTTTCCTTCAGAGCTGGCCAGCCCCTGAGCAGCTGAGCAAAAGCTCTGCCCGGCCCTCCTAACACAACACATGGCAAATGTCTTTTGTTTTGTTTTGACTGAGAGACGCAGCAGAAAATACATATGTGCTCTATCAACTCTTGAAGGAAATAACTCACTCTTTAAACTTTACAACTATGTTGAGCAGCTCTGAAAACAACACCATCCCTCACGTGCTGAAGGCCTGTGCCAGCCAGCTCTGTGGAATCCTCCAGCACCTCTTCAACCTGAGCCTCCACCTTCAGAGAGTGCCAGTGCTTTGGAAAACATCCTGCCTTGTTCCAGTGCCCAAAAAAGGACATCCTGTGGCACTGGATGACTACAGGCCAATTGCACTGACCTCTCACATCATCAAGGTCATGGAGAGGCTGGTTCTAGCACACCTCAAACACCTAGTGTGCCCATCACAGGCTCCCCTACAGTTTGCATATCAACCCCATGTTGGGGTAGATGATGAAGCCTACTCCTCCCTGGATAGACCCAACACCACTGTCCGCGTCATGTTCTGAGTTCTCCAGCGCCTTCAACACCATCCAGCCCAGGATGCTGAAGGTCAAACTGGAGAACATGCAGGTGGATTCTCCCCTCATCACATGAGTCGGTGACTATGACAGGCAGAACGCAGTTTGTGAGATTACGGAACTGTGTGTCTGACCGTCTGATCAGCAACATCAGCGCCCCCCAGGGAACTGTGCTGTCTCCCTTCCTCTTCACCACCTACACTGCAGACTTTAAGTACCGCACTGAGTCGTGTCATCTGCAGAAGTTCTCTGATGAGCTTATCACCCTGGAGGAGGTGGGGGAGGACAGGATGCTGGCAAAACGGCTGGCAATCATGGACAATACCTCTCACCCCCTCCACAAAACTCTGGACAAGCATAGAGCTAAGGTCTACGATTTGAAAGATTTGTCATTATTGCTAACATTATTTAGATGGTGGTTATGGCCCAATAGTACGACCTACACAATGTGAAGAGTAAAAGGAACCAAATAAATCCATTCTCTCTAGCGCCTGTAAAACTGAAAAGGAATTGACCAATAGGAGCCATGCCGGCCACATGGTCCCGACCCACTTCCGCATTTGAAACTACAAGCGGACAAGAGGTTTGTTTTGCCCTGAGCAGTTCAGCTGCCTCTGCTCGCCCCACCGACAAAGAGTCAAAGAAAGAAAGTCTGTCACTGAAAAGACACAAACCGGAGATGTGAAACAAAGAGGGCTCAAACCCGAATAAACATCGGGTCATCATTTGAACGGTGGCGAAAGGTCCATGAAGATATGGACCCGGTGCTGATACAGCGGAGTTTCTGTTGAGCAGGTAACCTTCGTCTTTATTGTGGATGTTGTGACACATAACTTTCATGCCGATGCTGGCTTATGACTGTGAAAGCTGCCGTTAGTTTGTTTCTGTGTTATTAGACGGTGTCTGTCTCTGCAGTATTGTCAACACTTGTTTACTTGTTCGATGGAGACGTTAGCCTCTATGCTAGCATTGTAAGCTAACAACAAGCTAACATTGCTATCATGTTTACACCAAATCAGCCTATTTATTTGCTCGTGGCAGCTAAATGAAGCAGCAAGTAAGATGAATGAATGGATGAATGAAACCCCAACGCGAAGCGGAGGGGTTTCGGATTTATTTCCGGAATTTTTATTTTATTTGTCCGGATTTATTTCTCCATAACAACCTCTCGCCCAGTCACTATTCAGCTGTTTTGCTAACCCTCTTCCAGGTCTTGTCCGTTTGTTTTCAGCGAAGCCTTTGCTAAATCAATATGAAGGATTATCATATAGGCGTTACGATGTGTGTATTTGTGTGTTTTATCTGTCATAAACAAGAGATTACCATTTACGGGCACGTTTGTGTCGCGGTCTGGTGCTGCTCAGACAACAGCTGGGACACACACAGCTGGTCCGAGACTCACACAGGTTTGTTTTTCAGCCACAATGTGGAAGCGATCGTTGTGATGAAAGCTGACGGCAGCATCTGTTAGTCTCTATGCCCTCAATAACTTTTAGAAGTGGCTAACTTAGCTGTTGTAACTTATTACGTAGCTGTAAGGTAACGTAGCTGTAACATGCTAATGACGTTACGCTAGCTTGGCTGTGGAGCTTAGCTGTGGACATTGTAATGACTTACAAGATTTACCTCAGTTTCAGCGTGCATTGTAATAACTTTACCTGTGAATCCGACGTCGTTACTCCACATTCAAAGCTGGGCTGTATTTGGTTTCTGCCAGCCGGCTTGTTGCTCTTGGTGCTTGTTGTGGGAGGGGGTGTGTCGCGGGAGGCTCCGAGGGGAGAGCGATACGAGCTCAGAGGGGAGGAATTAAGGAGCACAGAGGGGAGGGGTGTGTGTGGGGGGGATGCTTTTTTCAAACCTTTCTCAGATCGTAGACCAGAGCTTTAAGAGCAGCTTCCGCCACAGACTCATTCAACCCCGCTGCCTAAAGGAACAGCACAGGAAATCATTCCTACCTGGTGCCATCAGACTCTATAACGCTCACTCCACAACACACAAATAATCTTAAATTATTACTACTGTAGTTAAATTATTATTACTGTATATAAAACTGCACCTTATCCTTATGTTCCTCTTACCTTTTCTACCTCAGTATTTTATTTTATTTTATTTTATTTTATTTTACTACCTCTTATTTTATTTTATAGTTATTTAAGTATTTTATTGTTTTTTTATATATATATAGTATTTTATTGTTTCTATATTTGCCCTTGTATTTTGATTGTATTTGCACTTGAATTTACCCACTACTATGATATCTATCTATCTATCATCCATCCATCCATCCATCTATGAGGGTGAATTTAAGCAGGAACATTGTGGCCGAGCAGCTAAATAATCTGAAACTCACTGTGAAACTACATAAAGCTGAAGAAGTGTTGCAGATTGGGATGATGATTCTCTGCAGATTCATTGTTACCAGAGACCTCTTTTATATTGTCACTTTGTTTTTACATTGTCATTCTGGATCTGTAGCTTTTAGCTGTGGAGCGTTCAGTGGTGACTTATAGTGCTGTTGTCAGCTCAGGTCTGATTCATATTTCCTCCTAGTAAAACACCAACAAAGCCACAGAAAACAGTCATACTGTGATAACTCTGCTATTAACCTTACATAAAGTGGTATGTAACTTGTATTGGCCAGTTTTGTACTACTGTGACAGCTTGGACAGGAACAGACTGAACACACTGATGAACTGGGGACGGTCTAAATCAGTACTGAATGAAGAATTGTGATCCCATCACTTAATACTGTTGTACATACTGTACTGCACTGAAATGCTTAAGAGAAACACGTTTTTGTACTAAAGCGATTTTTACTTCTAAATAATTAACTAGTCCTGTATTCAATATATTACTTAAGTGAAAGGATATGTCATCAGATAAATGACTTAATGTATCAAAGTGCAGATTGTCAGTGTCAGTGAGATATTAATTTATAAAACTGATTTGTGATGCATTACAGTATGAGAAGAGTTTTAATGTGGTAGCTGGTCCCAGAGAGCAAATTCTAACTACTTAATATACTATTTCATAGTTTAATCAATAATAATGTATCATATTTTATTTAATCATCAAAGCGTCTGTGCACTCACTCCACCCACACAGGTGTTTTCATTTCGGCTGTCTGATTAGACCTGTGCACAGACTGACTGACTGACATGTCCTTTGCCTCTCTGTTGGTTTTGCTGCCAACCTTATCATTCTTTTTATGCTGCAATCCATTGCAAGTCGATATTTCTGAGTTGATGTTCCTGAAATCCAAGTGCATCTACTCGGGAAAACGCCCGCAGCAAACTGATGTTTGTATGGCAAGTCTGTGAACTTCACAGGCAAGTACAGCATCTGATTTAACAGATATGGACCTCATCCTCGCACAAAAAAGTCTATCAAGCATAAACCAACTGAATGGAACTATAAATGCCGCAGTGTTTGCCACAATCACTTCATAAAGTTAAACATGATGAAAAGATAAAAAGGCATTTGTCCACTGTGTGCACCGCCATACTGCTGTGATGTCATCTATGTTTATGTCAGTTAAGTTGGGCTTGGTGCATCTTGCCAGACTTTCCAACTTGGACTTCCTACTTGGATGACTGTTCCATTGCACTTGTCCTTGTCGGAGGTCATTTTTTTTTCTGAATTCCGAGTGCAATGAAATGCAGCATCAGCACATAGAGTTTATAATCATCCATTATATCCAGCATGGCTCCACCCAACTTAAACAGAGTCTTGCATAGCCAGACCTCTCTCCACAATGCATTGTCAGCACTTGAGAAAGGTCTGGCAGCACCAAATCTCATTCTGGTGTAGGGAGAAAAACACTCTGGCTTGCTTGCATGTCTTTAAAAAAAATCAGATAGTAGAAGGAAGGGAGGAACAGGCGCCCAGTGACAGTATTTTTACAATCTATAACAGCCTACATCCAGTTAGTCAGACTTACTTGTAACTGGCTCGAGGTGTAATCAGCCAGTATTGGAGTAATTGAAAACACATGTGTGGGTGTGCCTTTATTTGCAAAGTACAGGAACTAGAAGCGATAGCTATCAAATAAGTAGTGGAGGAAAAAATACCCTCAGATATTTAGTCAGGTACAAGTATAAAGTCCCCAGAGATCTTTAAGGATCCATTTTCCTTTGAATGATCATTTTTTCAGTTGAAGTTGTTCATCAGTTTAAGAATGAATGAAAGCAAAAATGGCACCAAAAGAATGAAGGTCAGTCTTGATATTTCTGAATAACGTGTACTAAAATCCATATTTAGAAGGAGAGTGACGACCTGAGTGGCTGGAACGAAACTACAAAAACACTGGTTTTAACCTGTATTACAAGAGGCACTTCTGCTGAAGCCAGCAGGCATTAGTTAAGAGGGAAGATGACTTTTTCTCACAAGATGGAAAATCTCCGGCATGTATCAAAGACCTACTGCTTCTTTTCAGGTTTGACTGCAGGCCCAGGGTCTGACGTTTATCTGCCTCTTCTAGTGCCTCCTCAGCTCAAACACAGAGCACTCTCACTGAGATCTCAATTAATGTGACGCAACCGGGCTCTCTAAACAAACCACACTGTGCTGCTTTGGAGCAAAATTTGGTTTATGTTTCCAAGAATAGATGCAGTAAGGACCGTGTAATACAAATCTGGTGACGTTTAGGGGAAGGGCAGATGCCTGCAGTTATGTAAAAACATGAGGGAATGGGGGGTTTGGGGGGGGGGGGGCTGAGATGAAAGGTTGAAGAAAGGAAAACACTGCAGTTTATCCCAGATATGTCCATTTTCCGTTCTGTGCAGGCTATCAATAGAATTCGCTTTGGGAACCTCTGATTCCATCATGAGTTTGTTTTGCTGTTGTGTCTCCATGACAATTTCCCTTCAAAGAGAATGCTGCAGCAAGTTAATTTCTAAAAATATACACACTGAACCACAAGGACTGGCAGGGCAGCCAAGGTTTTGCAGTTCAACCCTCATTTCCTGAGGATTGTCCCTCGTCTTGGTCCCAGGGTCTTCCGGTAGCCAGGATTTAAGAAATCAGTCCCCATTGCCACCATCTAGATATTTCTGTCTCGCCACCCAGAAGCTTGATTATTGAAAATATATACTTTGCATTTAATGTATTAATTTAACTGTTAGATTATACCAAGTCAAACTTTTTTGATAATATAAATACTGTTTCAAAGACTTCTCTCAGCTGCCACATTACTGAATTAAGCTAATTTAAACCTTTATTAATACATTTGTTGAAGCCATGAACACATCATTGACATATTATCATTATGTTTCTGAACAAGGTCACAATGTGATGATATGTCAACACCAACCAACATTAATGTATGTCATGCCGCTGGCCATGTGATGAATGTAACACCATGTCCATGTGATGCCAAAAAACATCAGAGACAAGTCCAGCTTGTTTTCATTGTTTTCTTATTGGAGTGTTCTAACTGGTTTTGTCTTTCTGTTGTTGTGGAGTGGGTTTATCAGAGCTTTTCCTGCAGGATATGAGGCTGATGAGAGCGGTGAGAGTGAACCAAAGCAATGAGCCGAAAGACACCAAAACACTTCATTGAGCTGAGGGGATCTAGAGCTTCCCTCAGCTTTTTTGACTCCTTTCACATTAAACAGAATCAACTGATCCATTGTTAATATAAAACTATTGATTAGAGCAGCTTTAAAGTTATGAAGTCTAAATAACACCAGAACCAGTAATAGGCCATTACTTTGTTGTTCTAAATTGTAGCTACAGTCCAGAACATGTTGTTGCCCACATATAATGATGATGTTACCTTCCTGTCACTGTGGCATTTTCATGTCCTTGTACCATTCATACCAAGTATTGAAGGGTTAGAGGGGGAGTAAGTTGGAGCTGGGGGTGTTATGCAATGCAAGACATGACAGGGTGAGATGATGAGTCTGTTATGGCAACCCAAGGAGGAAACAGTGGCAGTTCTGCAGCATACGACTGTTAACATTCCCATCCACCATTACTACTGTACAGGCGGAGGCTTGAGTTCACTGCTTGGTCAGGTCAAAAAACACGTGCTTCAGCCTGCACCTCATGTAAATTTAAAATTTGCTCCACATAGCAGTTTTCACTTAATTTAACGTCATGTCTATGTGGCTGAGTAACATCCTGCAAACAGAAATCACACTGGATAAATAAAAGAGGTGAAAGCAGTTCATACTGCCCAGAATATTTGTCTGAATATTAAACCTGTCGGTTTTTCCACTGAGCTTTGGGAGCCTTTTCTCTGCATGTGTGAGGCAAACAGAAGGTGTTTTACTGCCATCCGCTCGTCTCTTCATTAGAATGCAGCACCAGCCTGCAGCTGCACGCAGAGCGGAGAGAGAGGAATGATGAAACCAGAGCTAAAAATAGCTGCCTCCCAGGATCCCCCCTCATACGGCATTGTAAACACTCAGAAAGCCAGCGACAGGCAGCCTAGGCCTGTGTGTGTGTGCATACATGGTTTAGGAGCTAGTGTGTGTGTTGGACACATTGCAGTCCTTCTCTCCCTCCCCTCGTCAGTCATAAACCAGTGTTTGGTTTGGCAAGCATGCATCATCGAGCTGCTGTACAATTAAAGCCATCTGTGGGGTTTTTACTTGAACTAGTCTGGGGAACGTTACTGCCTCACAGCTCTGCAGCAAACACTAAAAATGTGCCTGATAAATCAAAGCTCAGTCCATATTCACATTGTGAAAGTGCAGATTGTCATTGGAGAGAAATCTGCATTTTGCAAGCATGACAACAGGAAGCATCTTATTCAAGGACTGTCACCTTTATCACAAGGTCTGTTATTACATGACAGGGTGCCCACTTTTTACACAGTAAAAGCAAACAGTGTCACAGTCTGTACACACATTCAGCGAGGTTAGCTTCCTGCTCATCTCAGAGTCAATCAGGCAGCATCATAAAAATAAGATCTTATTAAACTGAATCAGACGCTCCAAACTGACTCTGTAGATGTAATGATTTGATCCCAAACAAAAAAGACAGAAGCAGACAGAGTCATGTCATCCAATTTAAAGCCATCGAGCAATTAAGGTTTAATCCAGACACCGGGATTGCAAATGAAATCAGGAACAATGCAAACAACCTTAAATCCCCACACAACAACAAATCCATGTGACTGACGAGGACAACATGTGCTCCACAGCCTGGAGATGACAGAGGAGCCCCTGGAGACATGCACTGTATCTTTGGGCCAGATGAGCTTTAAACAACCTGAACCAAAAGTACTACAGAGCAGCTTCACTACATTCAACCCAACGACTGGCTGAATGAAAGGTTAGTTTGTCTGGATGCTGATTAAGTGTATGAATACCTCTGATCAGTGAGACCAGTGCACCTGAGGAATGAAAAAGGCCTTACATGCATCACTTACTCTGAATCAAGGCAATCCTCGTATTGTCACAAATCATTCACAACTTCACGCTATAGGGGTGGGGGTAAGGGGCAGGGTCAAGGGGTGTATTGGGATTGGTCCAAAGACTTTAGAACTTTCCCATTTCAAGGAGGGTGGTGCAACCACATATGAGATATAAGGTGCAAGCCAAGGTACAAGGTAATTTATTCATTATTGAACAACACAGGGTTACAAAATGGAAGTTCATAAACTTTTTTACACAAATTACAGAACATGTGTACAGTTTATACACAATTATAGATAAACACATAGTGCCTCTTGATATGTGCGCAGTGAATGTAGACAGCCGCAATACGATTGTAATGACAATATGTTCTGCATCTTCACATCAAAAGTTTGAAATCTTGGAAACACTGTCTGTCAACTTTGACTGTGTGTGAGCACCAAGCATCAATGTTATAAACACAGAGTCCACCTCTCCTCGTCCTGCGCTCTGTCAGCTCAGAACACCATCCACCGAGTGCAACAGATTGATCTGAGATGTAAAAAGGTCTCTGTTAAGATGTGGGCACAACAGTGTCTGATTTCCCGTTGTCCATTTCCTTTTCCTGCAGCCAGACACGAGGCAGGAGCAGCGTCAAAACCAAGATGGATTAGCATGGCTCCTATTCCAACTCTCTTCCTCCCTAGGGGCAGTCCAGTCAGGATGGTTGAAAGATGTTGTGGGCTGTGATGGTCAAAAAATAGAGGTTAAAAATTATTAAATGTAGCATCATTTTGAGGAGCTACCGACTGCTGCATCTTCACTTAATTTGCCTGATTGCTAGACATCTTCGGACTGTGTGGCTGTTTACAGACTGTTTTCAGACTGCAATGTGCAAGATTAACCAAATTCAGAGGTTTTTGTACCTTTGAAACAAGATTCAGTGAGGTTATTACATCATTGTTGGTCGATATAAATTCATTTAATATATAGTATAATCAACTGATCAAAACAACTGTAAAAGCACAAAACAGCCCAGTCGGCAAGATAAAATGTTGGCAGTTAACATTTCTGCAAACCAATTATACATTCACTTTTGTACGTGTCATAGGCTAAGAACCACATTGACATGTCTAAATATCACGTTCACATTACTGTACGTGTTTATGACCTGAAAGTCACATCAGGAGGTGGAGGGGATGGTGGTGGAGTTACATGCCAGTAGACTGCTGAGCCAGTGACGTCGGGACAATTACCGGCCATGTTTGTGGCAACCAAAACAAGATGTTTTTCTAATCCTAACCAAATGTTTTTTGTGCCTAGACCTAACCAGAAAATAAGCACAGCGTTGTCACAACATAAAATTAGAATATGAACCAAAAGAAATGTAAAGTTTCAACAAAGTCTTGGTTTGCAGAAACTGTTGCCAAAACAACTCCTAAAAACATTGGGTATGTCTTTAAGTACGTGTCTATAAATGGGACTCATCCACTGTCATACTTTAAACAAGCAATAAAAACAATTTATGTGGCAGTCTGTCATCAAAGATAAACATGGAGTCAGTAACAGAGCTACTGTCCAAAAACATGTTAATATCACTCGCAGGCAGTCGTCCTCTACACTTACGTAGTAACCTAAAACGTGTGTCTCGCTTTCCAAAAAGATGCTTTTCTTTTGAGCAGCACTGCATGTCTGGGTAATAATACAGCCTTCATGTTCTCAGATCCAGGACGGATCAGAGATCATAGAGAAACTGAGGGAGATGGGTTTCCATGGCAATACGGTTTCTTTTTGCTTCTCCCCAGCTTGATGTCACATCAGCCTCCCCTGTAAACCTTTAGCACAAAGGTGTGTATGCACAGACGAGAGCAGAAGAGTGAATGAATACAAAAATGGGTGACAGCAAGACTGCAAAGATCCATTTCACCGTGAATGTGGTGAAATAAGCGTAAATCATCTATTGACTGTTGAGGCAGTACCTCCTGTTTCTCCATACTGGCCTGCTTAATACTACTGTGTGTCTTACATTTACCTTGTGTTGTGTTTTATATACATTGCTACAACAATTCATTCAAACTAAACAGGAGAATCGTTTTTTACTATTTTCTAATGTTTTACAGAATGATCCTGATATCAGACAGTGCTGGAGAAATACAGACAGCTGCGTTTGACTGATGCTGTTCCTTCAGTGATCTGCACATCAACCAGCTTGTTCGGGTTATTTGGTTGTATAAACTAAGCCTTACCCCAGTGTCAGACTCTGTGTACAATTCTGCCATCTTGTGGTTTAAAGTGAAACTTGTAGGTCATTTGTGAATCACATGAGACACAGATGATTTTGAAGGAAAAACATCAGACAACAGAAAAAATAACTGAACTCAAAAGCCCTGTTAATATACTGTAATTATTGTGATATGTTGCCTTTATTGTGGCCAGTATACCAACTCTATACGTATGTATGTTTTCTGGTCCTTTGGAAGAGCTTTACATGTATTGTGACAACAGGATAATATTAAAAATGATTATTATTACTATAAAGGGTAGAAGTAGAGGTTGTAGTGACATGTCTAACACTATATTGCATTATATAACATTTTCTATAATCACAAACTACACCCATACTCTTGTAATGACGTCTCAAATCTGGTTAATTTTGGTTCCAGCATGCTGAGACCTCGGGTCCAAATTAAGGTCCCAGCAGGTCCGTATGTGTGTGAGGTGCACACTGTGAAGGGTGTGAGCTGAGGTGCCTGTGTGTGTCTGAGTGGCAGGTGTGTGAATATTGGCTAGCTGAGGGTGTGATGGGCAGGGAGCCACATCACAGGGACACGACCTCTCTGCAAGGGGTCTCCTCAGAGGACAAGAGGGTGTCAAGAGACCGAAAGCAAATTTATCTTGTCTGACTGTAGCAGTATGTCCCTCTGGACCAGAGGCTTTAATGTTGACTCAGAAACTTGCTGGATCTGATGGTGCTGTTTTAGCTGCAACTTTTAGTGTGAGTTTTGCTTCTGTTTCAGTATCAGGCCACTTTCACTGAAGACATTTTAACATGTCAGTAGGAAAGCGCAGGTGTGATTATAGACATTTTTGAAGGCTTTACCAGTTTGCAAACCATCAAATCAATGATAGATCAACAGAATATGTATACTTTTTTCATGTTTATACAGATGGATTTGTTCCTGTTGGGCTCATATGGAATAACACAAAGGTTGCACAATAAACTAATTGCAGAATACAATGTCCAACATGAAAAATAAGGGATGCTTCTACGGAAGCGCATTGCATTCACTGGATAAAAAAAAAAAATAGACACCTTATCTCGTAATTACGAGATCAGGATCTCATAATTATGAGAAAAGATGTCGTAATTACGAGAAAAGATCTCGTAATTATGAGATAGTGAAACACTGCGGTCAAGCCAGCCCACACGTTGTTTTCCGGTTCGCGATGTAGCCTTTCAAAATAAAAGCCCTTTACACGTTCATATTTACTTCACATTAAGGTTAAAGTTTAAAAAAACATTTTTTTTTTTTATTACTCGACCGTTCCACTTCAGATTCATAGTACTCAACCTCAGGATGACACCCAGAAAAAATCAGGTCAATCTGATGTGGCATTTCAGAATAAAAGCCCTCTGAACTTTCATATTTCACTGTATTATATGTACATTAGGATTCATATTTCTTAAAAACTACCTGTTATTACTGGACTGTTCCACTTCAGACTGATAGTACTCGACCTCAGGATGACACCCAGGAAAAATCAGGTCAATCTGATGTGGAATTTCAAAATTAAAGCCCTCTTAAATGTCAGATATTGTCAATATTTACATGTATATTCAGATGGATATTAAAAGGAAACTCCCTGTTTCCACAGACTAATTTTAATTCAGACTGGCAGTGGTCCACCCCAGAGACTCACTCATGTAATATCAGGAAGTTCTGATATGGAATTTCAAAATTAAAGTCCTCTAAAATTTGAAATATTTTCAATATTTTTCCTCAAATTCAGATTTACATTAAAAGGAAACTACCTGTTTCCACAGAATAATTTCAGTTCAAAATGATAGTACCCCACCTCAGAGACTCACTCATTTAATATCAGGAAGTTCTGATGTGGAATTTCAAAATTAAAGCCCTCTTAAATGTCAGATATTGTCAATATTTACATATATTCAGATGGATATTAAAAGGAAACTCCCTGTCAAGCTGAATTCACATGGAAATATTGACATTATCTGACATTTAAGAGGGCTTTTATTTTGACATTCCATTGACCAAGTGTTTCTAGTTGTGGGCTGGCTTGACCGCAGTGTTTCACTATCTCATAATTACGAGATCTTTTCTCGTAATTATGAGATCCTGATCTCATAATTACGAGATAAGGTGTCTAATTTTTTTTTATCCAGTGAATGCAATGCGCTTCCGTAAAGTTCAGATCATTTTAACTAATTTATATACTGTTGGGCAGTTTTATCTACAGCAACGCCTCCTATTCTATGAGACCATCATATGTTTCATCATGGCTGTCCTGTCAGAACCACGTATCTCTTAAAAGTCAACTTTTAATGCTGTCAGAATAACAGCCTGTTTTCAGCTTCGTGACCATGCATTTTCCAGCTTATCCAATATGGTTGTAAGGCATTTTACTGATTGATACTGACTGAGTATGTCGTAGGTAGTACGTTGGTACTTAACTTGCCATTTCAGCATGTAGGTTGCTAACTTGGAGGTTCTTGTTGTTTCCTGTAGTGACAGACTAAAAACAGTAAAACGCAGATAGCAGTGGAGGAAATGCCACCTGAGATAGGCACCCGCTGGCAGATTTTCACTGTTAAATATCACATTAATGTTGATTTGGCACAAGGAATGTATGGAGGACACGGTAATGTGATGCAGAGAAGACGTAGTACTTAGGTATACTTCAGTGTGAAAAGTCTGCTGGTAATTACATAAATGTATTAGGTGGAATATCAGAATCAGAATCAGAAATACTTTATTGATCCCTGAGGGGAAATTGCTTGCGTTACAGCTGCTCCCATTCAAAAGTCTTAGAAAATAAGCAGAAAAATAAAAACTATAAATAAGCAAGAATAATGAAAATAGAATAGAAATATAAAAATTCTACATCCATATATACAGTGTAATAAATAATGCCACAGTTGAAATATGGGTCATTGCACATTATTTGTTGTAATTATTGCACATTAAATACAAAAGAGAGAAACAAAATGTCCAGTGTCCTCCTACTGGCTCAGAGTGTCTGACACAGAGCGAGGAGTTGAACAATTTGATAGCCGCAGGCAGGAATGATTTCCTGTGGCGCTCTGTGGTGCGTCTTGGTGGGATCAGTCTGGTGCTGAATGTACTCCTGTGGCTGTCCACCACGTCATGGAGTGGATGGAAGCCATTGTCCAAGATGCCATGCAATTTGGACAGCATCCTCCTCTCTGACACCACCCTCAGAGAGTCCAGCCCCACTCCCACAACATCACTGGCCTTGCGGATCAGTACTGCGGGTCATATACTGACTGAGTATGTCGTAGGTACAGTAGTACGTTGGTACTTAACTTGCCATTTCAGCATGTAGGTTGCTAACTTGGAGGTTCTTGTTGTTTCCTGTAGTGACAGACTAAAAACAGTAACACGCAGATAGCAGTGGAGGAAATGCCACCTGAGATAGGCACCCGCTGGCAGGCTGATAACAACAGTCTGCATACGCTTGTAGAGTTCTGATGGAGTATGCTGGCAGCATAACCACGACAGAAGTTTGAACTGTTGATGTTTTATGATTTTTACTTAAGAAATCTCTTCTCACTGTGCCTCTCTTTGTAACACGCATACTTCAACACTGTCTACAAACCATAATGTTAGATTTCTTTGTCCACAAGGAAATGATCCAGGATGTTTTCAAAGCATCATTTGGCCACATTCAATAGATCCGAAGAGGAAGAGAATGTAAACACTGGCTCAGCTTCCCTGGATTATAGCTTTACGGCCTCAGGTGAGTTTCTCTGACCACATACAGAGTTCCTACATTAATATTAGCATGTCATTCTAGTGCAGATCAAAGACCCTTACATGCAGCTGTAGTGCTGCTCGTGGTTGCTGTCATCCTGAATCAGCTTCAGGTGAAACTGTGTGCTTCAAACAGGCCGGGGTGTCATTTCACAGCCTTTCATCAGCTGCCTGCGGTGGATCAGCAATCATCATTTATTGAGCAATCCATTAGGAGTATTACTGCGAGACATTTTTCTTAGGAAAACTGCATACGTCATGATGGGTTTTACTCATCATAATAACTCTGCAGGACTAAGCTGTTCCCGTCATCGGTGTTTCTTCAGCTTTAGCTGTCTGAGTGGTTTTGGTCAATTAAAAAAATATATTTATTAAAATCTATTCATAACCCTGCAGAAGATTTTGTTATTTTATTTGACTTTGTTTCTGCCCATCAGCCTTGTCACTATGTTCCTATCTCTCCTCCCTCTCACTCTATAACATCCATCTCTCTTCTCCCATCTATCCCTTGTTGCCATACAAGGTAACTCTTGCAGCCAGAAACTACATTCCTGGGATTAACATATTTCCTCTCAGCTGCTCAGACAAATCATATCCACACTAGTTATAAATAACTGAGCGGGAGGAAACGTGGGGCTCAGGGGAAGACGTCCTGCAGCAGAAATGTTTTAGGACTGTAACATTCAAGGAGGTTTTTGTCAGTGCAGATTACAAAGATTCACAAAAATCACAGGGCACAGTTGGTACTATGGATTGAAAGACAAAACATTAGCTAATTCCTACAGGCATGAATTAAGAAATCTGGTTTTAGATTATGAAAATACTTTTAATGATTAGAAAACCTTTCCATCAGCATTGGGAGAAGATAAAGACTAAATTCTCATCCTTGGGTGAACTTTTCCTTTAATCCTGACCTTAATGCTAAACTTAAGCCTTGGGTCTTTGGAAAATTTGGACAATCTGCTCTAAAGGGGTATTTTTGTTTCACTTAATTTTGTGAACTCGTTATTTTTTTCTGAAATGTTTATCTCACAGACAAATTATTATTCAAATCTGAGTATTTTTATGTCTTAAAAAACATGTCTGGAGAAGATATTATTTTTCTCATTTTTTTTATTGTTAAATTCCTCATTTCTGTGTTTTGCAGTGCATTGTGGGAGATTAGTGGCTGTTGACACTCAAAATCGAGCAAAATAAGTATGTATTCTTGATTTTGTCACTTTTTCAGCATGGACAAAAGTATGTGGACAGCATTGCAGCGTCATGTGATTGTTGAACAATAACAAATAATCACGAAGCTGCTGCCATAACTGCTGCTCCTGTGAAAATGTCCCTCATGAGCCTGGCTGCAGGGATATTCTCCTATTGAGACATTAGAGCGTTAGTTAGGTCCAACATTTATGTTGGATGATAAAGTCTGGCTTAATGCAGTTGGTGGGGTTGAGGTCAGAGCTCTGTGCAGGCCAGTGAAGTCCCTTGACATAAAGTATAGACCCTGCTTTGTGCATGAGGACATTGGAGAAACTCTGTTGTCTAAAGTATAACTGTTTACTGTAACTATAGATGATTTATGTTAAGTAAACCTAAAAGACTTTAAGTCAAAATGATGAAAAAAGCCCCAGACCAAAGTACACAGACTATTTGGACTGCAGCTGCAAGCATCATCCACAGGAGGGCGCACACTGGCTCACTGTGAAGCAGCCCCCTCTGACACCACCTCATTTTCTCTCTCCTGTCACCCACCGACAGCATCAGGGTTTGTGGTAAACAAAGAGGCTTTAGAAGTGAATAACCGCAGCTGGGAGAACGTTCTGGCTGGACTCCCTTTGTGTTGTTGGGGTCACAGCGTTTTTCCACTGAGCTGAGCGTCAGCACTAACAGCAGCTGGCATGCTGCAGGCTCTTACTGGCAAATCCCACTGAGTCATCAGCAAGCTGCACCTCTTTGTCCGCAGGTTTAGCTGAGCTCTGTGACCTCTGCCGTGCACTCCTGTCAGCTCTGTGTCATAAGACCACCTATACCGACAGTCAGGAACAGTGGAGCAGGATACATACAGAATGTAGACCAGGCAGAAGAGGGCCAACACATGCTCAATATACAGTGTGTTCATGCACCTCAGAGTGATACCGCAGTATTCAAATCAAGTATTCGGTACCTCAAAACTCCAATGCAACTAATCTGATGTTGAGACCTTTTTACTCTGTGCTTAAATGGATTTGCAGACAAAAACTGATAAAAAAAAAAAAACTTCTGTACAGTCTTAACTTGATTAGTGCATGTTTTCCAGATGAATAAACTGTAATCATTCACGAATCACAGAAACCTTCACTAAAGGCTTACTCACTCATTTTGGAAGCATATTACTTTTACTTTATTTTTGTGGCATATTATTTCATTCATATATATTCCCAAAACCGACATGTATTAGGCCAGTCAAATAAACTGATAAATAATAAATTAAATAGACTGAGTGTAGTTTTAGTGTGTCTTCATCACATAAAAATGGTTGCCAGCTGGTCAGCTGAACCTGTTAGAATATACTTTATTTCATCCAGTTGGAAACTTCATAAAATCTGTAACCCACTGAATATGTGATGGTGGTGATTCTTGCTTCCACGTCTAACCAGGCGTCTAGTTACAAGAGAAGTGAAAGCCACTAAATTAGTTTGTTTGAATAAAGGTAATTCCCCCTGACAACACCAACAAATGATGATTTTAGGGATTATTGTCATCTTATTTAATAAAGCTGAAATGGTGGACACTGTGTAGGATTTTTGCGACGAGCTTCATCTTCAGAGAATTAGTCTCGTATTCTCAGACGACAGCATGAGGTATCAATATCTGTAGCATTAACATTACTGCTTAAAAAAAATGTGGTTGTATCAGATTTTGAGCAGGTTGGAAAAAGATTTGTGCTTTCCATGTTTTGTGTGTCAGAGAGGAGCTTGGTATGTAAAAGTTTAGAATCACTCAGCAGCACTACAACAGGTCTGCAGGGACAGAAATGTAAGCTTGATGTATTCTTTTCATCGTCTTGAATACAAGAGTGATGTGCTGAAATGTTCTTTTGTTACAGCTGTGCCATTTTTATAATTACTAGTAGTACTTATTACTTAAAACCTATTCACAAGCTCCAGGTGTATAATCATATAAGAAAAGAGTAAAAACTGTATCTGAGGTCTGTGTCTGTGCTGTGGGTGAACAGTGCTTCAGTTGTGAATCAACATTTTTAATTGAGGTCACTGATTCTTAGGTCCAGAAACAACATGTTCAGGTACCCTCTTAAAGGAATCTGTTACTGCTTTTATCGTGCATATTAGGGAGGTCTTAGTGTTGCTTTATTTAATTATTGACCAAGGCAAAATCTGCATACACGAAAGCTGCCGTTTGTTTTGCCAGAATGCCTCTCGTTAATGCTGAGTTGAGAGACTTATCTGCACAACATGCTTCTACCTCAGCTTGTTGTGAGGTAAGTTTGTTTTGTGCTGTTCCCTTTGTGCCACTGGGAGGGAGGAGGTCATGTGGCTCTGCTCAGTCGTCCTCCAGATTCCACATTCTTCACATGAACAGTATATTATGTATTCTACTTTTATCTGATATTTTGTCATATAATTTTATTTTTCATTTTACAAAAGCCAAGAAGGCTCCAATGTTGGATATGTGAAAGTTATCGAACTGGGAGAGCTTCAGACTTTATGTTGAATAAATCAGAATTTCTTTCAATATACAAAACAGAACATGGATGAGCACACTGAGCACAATCCTTTTTTATTAAATTTCCAAACAACAGTTATGTCAAACATGAACTAAAAGACAGACAATCTAATAGCTGGGGACGTGACGGAAAGAGCCCACACTGGGGTTGACGGCTGCCCACTCTGTGAAGCGGCGGTACTCTCCCCTCTCCAGCAGGTACTGGCGCCCGCGGTAGTTGGGGAGCTCGTAGAAGACCCAGGCACCCTCCGGCACCTGGACAGAGTGAACCTCTCGGAGGTTCCAGCGGTCAGGCAGGTTGCTCAGATCTTCAGTGCACTCCAACATCTGACCGCCAAAGTCAGGACGCTCGAACACACGAACCCTGGACACACTAGAAGGCTGAAAGACAAGGAGCAGGAAGTCTGTTAATCTCTGCACAAGGAGTGACCCAGCAGCTAAGAGAACAAAAATCTGAGAAAATATACAATATGCTTTGTATATGTTTGGTAAATTGTTGATTTTTTTTTTGCAACTGAAAACAAGATAAGGTTCTGAATTTCTCCTTTTTTCAATCTATTTTGATTAAACATTACATCTTGAAAAGAACCACCTCCCTCATGTTGCATGTGGCAGGTGGTGGGGTAGATAGTTGGACTCACAGTACAAAGAAAAGGGTTGTATACCATGTTCACATCATGGCGGACACAAGCACTCACATGACCTGACAGGACAGTTGCATGAATGCAGAGTTGCTCATGTGAGAGAAAAAAAATAGTGTACATCAACAACATAACACTTTATCTATTAAGTTTGGGTTTAATTACTTTGAACTAGGCACGTTGGCTGGCATCCATGTTGAAGCTGAATATATCACAGTTTTCAAAGACTGACCTGAATTCTGTTTACTGGGGTTTACATCCTGAGTCCTGTGTGGTTAAGTCTAGCCAGCAGAAACACTTTGGTTAAGATTAAGGGAAGTAAACGGTTTCATTTAAATGTTAATAAAGAAATTGTGTATATATGCGTTGTAAAAAATACCTAAAAATCATTCTTTGAGTAAAATTTAAAATATTGTGTTAAAATATTTCTTTGGTAAAAGTGAAAGTCATCCATACAAAATAGTTCTTGAGTATAACTCCTAAAGTACTACCTTGAAGCAGCATGCAATCTGCAAAGTAAGTACTGCCTGAAGTTACTGAATAAATGTAGTTGAGTAAAAAGTACAATATTTGCCTTCAAAATGTAGTGAAGCAGAACTATAAAGCAGCAGAAAATGGAAATGATCAAGTACAAGTACCTCAATACTGTACTTAGTTACAGTATTTGAGTAAATGTACTTAGTTACATTCCATAACTTTATTTCCCTAACCTGAAGCAAATGTTGGATGCCTAAACATAAACATAAAAACATAAAAATGTTTTTGTTGATAGGTGAATATTGTTGGAAAACACATACTACATACACAATCAATGTTTTGTCACTTGTTAAATTCTTGAATTAACACAGTTTCCTTATTATATTGAGAAAAACGTAATCGGGTACACGCTATGTTTCCCCAAAAATGTATTTGCGGTTGCAAATTCGTAGCACATTATGTGAATTTCCAGGAGACAGGCTTGAAATATCAACACACTGGTTAAACACACTGGTGAATTTGGAAAGACCAAACCTTTGCGAATCTGAAAATGGTCAGAGACTGACAAAATGGATGCCAGAGTTATTTATAGTGAGATTCATCAACATATTGGTTCATTCCAGTAAATCCTACATGCTATCACTTAAGGCTTCTCATATGTTTTCTGAAGGAACTCACGTTTCGTACGACCCTGCAGGACCTGATGCTGTCATTGTAGCCCATCCAGTGCTGGTAATCAGGATACTCCCCCTGGGTCAATATGTACTGGTAGCCCATGTAGTTGGGCCTCTCATACAGCACCCAGGTCCCGCTCTCCACACGAATAGAGTTGCAGCGGCTGAAGTGGGTGTTGAGCTCGGGACAGTCACTGTGACACTCATAATAGCGACCTTGGAAGTTTTTGTCTTCATAGAACACGATCTGGGAGAGGACAGTGGGTGTTCAGTGGATATTCTAAACCACTATAGCGTATTGTTTTTATCTACCCCAGCTCTGAGCACAGACAAGAAAAGTATGACATCCAACATCCATCTCATTGCTCGGTAAATAACAGTGATCTAACATGCAAACGTGCATCAAACAGCAACACAGTTCACATTAACATGTATTTCCACTACAAGTGTCGCTGGAGACAGACCTCTTCTAACAAACCAAATAATACAGACATGTTGGTCACAAGCATTATCTGCTCGTGTGCCTACCTTTCCCACATGGTCCATGTTTGGGCCTCACACTAACTAACTTGATAACTGTTTGTTAATCCCACCTTTCACATAGACAATATTGCCCACAGGCCTGCTCCAGATTTATATATACAGTGTATGTGGGCACAGTGAAATGCACTGCCAGGACCATCATTGTCATTTTAATTGCCTCAGCATTTATATCTGCACAATGGCTGATGCTGCAATTGTTTTAAAAATGCTTGGCTTTATACAGTGTTTACTCACTATTGCAACGGCTGACCTTTGGATCTGTCAAAGCCTGATTCCAGAAGCAATTTATTGATCCGATTAAACTGTCTCCTCTGCAGCTGGTACTGAGGCTGATGTGGTAAAGTTGGCTTGTGGCCACATAGTGCTGAGGTACAGTCTGTGATGCAGGCTACAGGTGTATTCAGACTGTCATGCTCCACCCGCTGGCCACATCCACACCAGAGCACACAGTCAGCTGACTGCTGTCAGACGAGCTGTGAAAGACCTGGTGGATGAAGGCTCATTCTATTCTATATTTATATCAATGGCTGAACGTGTTTACAGCCACCGAACTGCATGACTCATTACTGCAATGACTGGAAGCTGCCCTAGCTGACTGAAAGTTAAAGGAGAGATGAAATTGGAATGTGTTATTTTTGGTACTATGATTTTTGGGTCAGAGGATTAATCAATTAATTGAGAGAATAACTGTCAGATTTGTGAACAATAAAGATAATCCTAAATTGCAGCCCTATGCACAAGTCTCAGCAGTGCTCTGGCTGTGGCACAAATCTTTTTCTCTTCGAGGAACAAAGCTGATACTTACTGGTGGGCCAAGGGCCAAAAACAAACACCTTTTGTATTGTCAAGATGCAAAATGGTACTCGGATATTAAGTTCCCTTAACTGACTGATTTCCTGCCCACTGTGCTCATGTTGTGAAAAATAATCATTAATCCTTATACAGTACATCTAGAGAGCATTTTACCACACAAAAACAGCATCCACACCATCTTTTATATCATACTTAATTGCACTTTCATGTCATAAACTAATTATCATTTACCAGAAAACATCTGGCAGGCCAAACCAAACTTTATGGCAGGCCAACTTTGGCTCCACTTTGGGCAGCCGTGTTTTAACTGTAATACTATAACAAATCTTCATTTAGCCCTTCATGAGCAATTTTTCCCTTCACAGGAGAACATGAATGAATGAAGAAAAGCAAAGCAGTGTTGTCAAGTGCTTTATTGTTTGTGTTGAGACAGAAATCTGCCAGTTGCCCACAAATTGTCTACAGGCATTTTCAGTTAGCTGGTTAGTTAGTTAGTTTGTTTGTTTATTTGTTTGTTTGTCTGTCTGTTTTGGGATGAGTTATTTGTTGCACAAAGACCAACTTATTTGTACAAGCACTCTTTGACTGTCACTGTGAAAAGAACTGTGACCACACAAGAGCCTCTAATGATCAGGCAACTGCGCTGACCTGCAATTATTACAACATTTATATATGTGAGGGTAGACTAAATATTTGAAACGTTCCTCAGGATATGCATTCAGTTCAACAGTGTTACAAACTACATCCTCCAAAATGGCCATGAAGCTGACTTAACACTACTCTGAAAGAGTTTCAACAAATGTTGAACATCATGACTTGGATATAAGGATTAATTGCTATGTTGTTGTACTCGTCAGACTAATATTTTTAGCTCAGTTGTGCCCAATGAACTGCAAACTAATTGTACATTTTCTTACTAGTACTTGAAAACCAGTTGTCATGATATGTTCAGGTAAGTGTTAACAGTGCATACAGTAAGTATGATATACTGTACTCTACCTGTATTGTCAAAATAAATAATTAGTTGCATTATTTTATCATTCATTTCTCTTCACATTATATTCTATAATAAGAAAATGGTTGAATTAAACTTCACACAGGCACAAATAAACACTAGCGTTAAAGGAATTTATTGACTGTATTATATTACAGTACAAGAAACTTCAACTGGTTGACTTTCACAGCTCCATGATTCTCTTGATGGAGCCCACATTTGCTCTCGCTGCTCCCCACTCAGAGGAGGATCTGTACTCCCCTTTCTCCAGCAGGTAGTAGCGCCCACAGTAGTTGGGTTCCTCGAAGAAAATCCAGGAGCCCTCGAGGACCTTGCAGGACTGGACTTCCTGGCGGTTCCACTTCTCTTGGGTGGACTTCATGTTTTCTGTCAACTCCAAAGACTTTCCATTAAAGTTCGGAAGGTCGAACAACATCAGCTTGTACGGTCCTTTGGCCTGAAACCAAACCAACATGTTCAGTTTGATGCATGAGGAATACAGTGTGTGTGTTTTCTTGTTTCTTTTTGTTGGGGACTTACGTTTTTGACGACTCTGCAGGATTCAAATAAGAAATCGAAGCCTGACTCAATGTCTCTGAACTCCCCTGGACCAAGGAGAATCTGGCGCCCCGTATGGTTCTTATACTCATACAGAACCCACCAGCCACGTTCTACCTTGAAAGAGTTGCATCTGCGTATGTAGTGTTGCAGGTCAGCTGAGTCACAGTTGCATTCGTAGGACTTTCCCTGGAAGTCCCGTTCCTCGTAGAAGAGAATCTGGAAAGAAGGGAGTGAAACAGGATTATAGACTCAGAAACAAAATAAGGTTTATCTGCAGCTGTGTTTGTACATATTTGATAATACATTGATAAAACAGCTCATTTCTGTGTTTCTTGCACCCAATGTAGAGACTTAATAGCTCTCGTACCTATAAGGACATATTTAGAAAACTGTTAAAACTCACCTTCTCCATTTGTGGCACTTAAAACACTGGACTCTGTACCCAACGCAGTACTCTTTATACATGGCAGAGACAATACTACCAAATGCATGGTTAGCAGTGTATCTAACAGTTATTACTGCTTATTGTTCTTACTCACTGAATTGCCTTTCCACACACAATGGTTGTTTAGCCGTGCCAGGTATCTAAACCTCAGTCACAGCTCACTCCTAACTGATCTGAACTGTTGCAAAACATGTGTTTGAGTAAAGCAGTTTTATGCAAACTGATGACTCTGGTAACACAAAGTTATCAAAGGACAAAATATAAAGTTTAGGATTAGACTCGCTTTTGCCATTTAGTTTGGGTTGCATTGAACTTCTTGGAGGTTTAAAAAATGTTTCTGTAGACATATTTTTTGTAAATTATTTGGCATTTGGCACAACCTGAAATAATTTCTTTAATGTTGCTGCAATATTGTTTGTATGTGTCTTGCACAATCATTTAAGTCTGTAGGCAGTTTGGGGCCATCATGATAGTTCTGATGATAGAGTTGACCAGACTTATTTTATTTTTTTAAAAGTGTACCTGAAACTGTCCTTTTTCTGCTTTCCACATTATATTTATCACAAAGGCATATATGCACCAGGATTTCTAACTCTTCTGTTTATGGTTTTATTAAGTTAAGTTTTGACCACGCTGGAGAAAGTTAGAAAGTGATTAGTCATGAAATATTTGCACTGTAACTAACTTAGTCATACCAACAATTTGTAAGATGTTGCAAATTTTGGTGGCAAAAGATATTGAGGTATTCAAATATATATATATAATTTCGAGACCAATACAATAAAATAAATGTGTGCTTTTTAGATAATTTACAATATAGAGGAAACACATGGAAAAGAATAAGAGGAGGGATGTCCATGTGTTATCTGGATGTATATAATTGCTATGCTTTTCATGTCCTAATATAATTAAAATAAACAAACAGATATGCGTCTATCAATAATGTCAAATGCCAAAATTTAGAAAGTGATTAGTCATGAAAATATTTGCACTGTAAATATTGTTCTGCTGATATTGTTCTGATGTTGAACATCAATCCTTACTCACAGTTAAACAGACCACAAATTTATTTTGACATCCTTAAGCAGCCCATATTAATGGAATATGATTCACTCTCAAAATCAAAGGGGTAAAAGGGCAAATGACTATTTTATACCATATTCATTAAGAATAAAGGGCAAATAGTATCACAAACAGTGTTACCATCAGGTGGTTATGACTGGTTATATCAAGCAATCATTCAAGTTGTGCATAAAACTTCATTTATCTTCATCTACTAATTCAACAAGTGTTGGAGACAACCTCATGTTTTTCTGTATTTCTGTTTTTATAGCTACTGAGTCACTATTTTCTTATTAAAATAAAGCATTAAATTAAGTATATTTCTTAACTCAATTTTACTTCATTGTGTGTTAAATTGGCAGGTCTTTTTTACTGACACAGATATAAGACGTATACAAGTTTCTGTTGTGCATGACTTAAAGCTTTAAACATGAACATGATTTTTGGTCTGAAATTATGACATTGTGAAGTCTTCCTACATTTCAAATCAGGTGTAGACATCTTTGTGGCTCACTACCAGGCAATAAGTTAGTGTTGAATGTATATAGTTATCAGTTATCTTGCACTTGTCACATTGTTTTGTGTCTTGTTATAGAAGACCAGTATCTGCTAATGTTTGGCAGGATCTCACACCAGTCGGTCTTGAGATGTAGCGTCTTGTTTTTAATGTATGCATCTCTATGCCTCTCTAAAGCACTTTGAGTTGCCTTGTGTCTGAATATTGTGAAAAGAATAACCTTGACTTGCCTTGGTTAGACACTAGAGGACAAAACTATAAGTCATTGAGGTGTCACGTAAGTCATTAAAAACAATTCAGACAGCACTGTTTTCATTAAGGAAGACCTTTATTCATGTGTGTGCAACACAGGGTTCTGGGGAGACAGACGTCCAAATGGAAAAAGCTGGCAGGAGGATAAAGCCTTTCTCGAAAATAAACCTTTTGGAACTCTGAACTTCCAGAGGGGTTGAGGAACAACCTAAGGATTCTGGAACTTCAGTGTTATTAGGACTCTGGAACTCTGAACTTTTGGAATAATTTCAATTGGGTTAGAGCTTTGGAACCCTGAAGGGATTCTAGAACTCATATCATAGAACTCTGGGTTCTGAAGATTGATTTTCTTTGGACTCTAGAACTTTGGTGGCCTTAGCATTCAAATGACTCTTTTAGAGGCTGCAGAACCCTGCATGGCCGCTGCTGTTCTAGAGCTCTTTGATCATGCGGAAAGACCCCACAGCAGGGGAGGTGGCGCCCCAGTCTGTATAGTTGGGGTACTCGCCACGTTCCAGGAAGTACTGGTGTCCGTGGTAGTTGGGCTGCTCGTAGAGGACCCATGCACCATCCATCACCACACAGGAGTGGAACTCCTGGAACTTGAGAGCCTCGTAAACCGACGGGCAATCCTCAAAACACTCGGCCGCTTGGCCTCCGAAATCCTGCTTGTCGTAGAATCGGATCTTCCAGGACTTTCCATATACCTTAAAAGATTTTGAGAATTAAAGTTGATGAAATTATGTTAGTTTTTAGTATCTAAATCATTTAGCATTCAACTTATTTTTGTGTTTTCATTTACTTTGAGTTCACATCTACAAATGGGTTTGTTGGCAGTTTTCCTAGCTTCCTTCAATAACTGATGTGCATCCTCCTGCCAAATCATGAGCCTTTTATCTCTCCTTTTTGTCTGTTGGCCTTTGACTGATTATTGCTTGGTTGGTGCACTCTGTGGTATTTCACAGGAGCTGGGCACTCTCCTGCAAAAATTAACCCACAAATGTAAAACAACTGATGTTGTGTCCCTAACTACCCATATGTTACTTTATAATGTTTGTCTTAATCTATAGCTTGATGTAGTAAGCTTATCCCAGTTTAATGAAACTGGTGCATTAAGAATAGTATTATGAAACAAATAAGACAATCTTTACTAAAGGATGACTTTTTTAATACTTTGCTATCTTTTGGTTATTCTAAAAAGCATCGATTGAGCTTACATTTTTGATAGAGCGACATGACTTGATGCTATCATTGAATCCATTCCACTTTTGGTGATCAGGGTAGTCCCCGGGGCTCAGGATATACTGGTAGCCCGTGTAATTGGGACGCTCGTACAGCACCCAGCAGCCACTTTCCACCTTAATGGAGTTGCAGCGACTGAAGAAAGTGCGCAGGTCAGCGCAGTCAGCGCTGCACTCATAGCTTTGGCCTTGGAAGTTCTTATCCTCGAAGAAAACAATCTGGATGGAAGAAAACAGGACACATCCTGGTAAAATATCTTCCCTACATAGTAACAGATACAAAAACAGCATATTGTTAAGCCCTGCTGTCATTTAAATGACAACAAACTAGATAGAGACAGTTCACATGCACTAGATCCACTGACCGAACAATCTTGAAACCCTTTGGAAAATGACATTTGCTCCTTACCTTCCCCATTGTTACTGATATTGCTTGCCTCCCACCCAGCTGCAGCTGTGTTGAGGTTTATATCGAAATGCAGAATGTGCAGACGAGGGAAAGCTATTGTCATCTAAATTAGCCTGATTTGCATATCAGCAAAATGGTTTGGTCAAGTTTGATTTCCCTTTGTCCAGATGTGATGGCCTCATACCAAAGAATTGCCAAAACTGACATATAAAACTTATAAAAGCCAACAGCCATACTTATTGATAATCCTGTGTATTGTTTTCATCAGGTTCAGACGTATTGAAGGATTATTTGTTTGTTACTTAATCTCTATCGTCAACTATTTTTGTGGTAGAGGAAATTATTTGGTGACTTGTCTTCATTTTGGTTTTTTTCAAGATGAGATTACAGAATATCATCATGTTGGCGAGGGGCGACGCGGCCTTGGACAATGGTTGGAACCTTGGATCATTGAACATTAAACACTGAAACATGCACCATTGTTCTATGTTATGCAGTGGACCATTAAGTCAAAATATTACAGACAGAACTTAAACAACCAAGTGTGTAACACTGGACTTAACTTGTCTTTTCAGCTCATCCATATCTATTGGAAATGTCAATGCTATGCCACATTGTGGAGGACACCCTAAGGTCTTAATGAAATAAGGAATCATATTGAACATAATGAAAGTCCAAGCTGCAGTGCCACATCCTCAGAGATGAACTCACAGAAGACATTCAGATTTGTCATAGGAGGGAAAGTACAACTGGAACTAATAACTTCAATGATGGCAGCCAGGATTAATGTTATGAGATACACCTGTGTTTGTCATGTCTAAAAGTCTAAACTGAGAAAAGTCTATTTGAGAAAAGATCTTTCTATGGACATTTGCTTGCTAATTTACTCATGCTTATCTGAACCCAGGATATTGTGGTGAAATGGTATGAATCCATAACCTTCTCTCAATGGTGCTACAACTGTATCTGTGTTGTTATTTAATTAGATCCAGTTAACTGTGACTGGGTTTGGTCCAGTTCTGTAACTATCTCAAAAGCAAGGTTTTACAGTAAGGCACATGGCAAAGGGTTTTAATACAGCACAGTTATATTCTCTTTAAGTGTAATGAATACAGCTTTTTATACATATGTTTTCAAAGCTGATCTTAGTATTATGCTAAATTAAACAGCCCCACAGCGATCAATGTCAAGATGAAACAAGGCTGTAAAGTCCTGGTGCAACACACAGCCCAACATCACTACTGCCAGCATCAACCAAACACTGACACTGACCTTCCTGTAAGATCCTCAAACTAGACTTTTAAACTGCTAGTTCAAATGAACGCATACATAATGTGCAAAACAATTTGTCCCCGTCACTGAAAACACTTTGACATGTCACAGTAAGAAGTTAATGATTCTGGGTCCTGGTATTGTTCATGCTGCCTCACTGTGGCACTGTCATTACTTACTGTTAAACTTGAATAGAAAAAGCATTTTTTTACTGTTAATTATAATAACTGAGACTTTCCTATTATGACAGCCAAAATGTCTGCGGTGAAAAAAGCCTGTTATAACAATACTGATAGAAGTAAAAGACAGCCCTACCACAAATCCAGTCAGAATGAATTTAGTCACACTAGTCTTTGGAAGCTGTTTCAAATTTTGCAACAAAAGATACTTAATCAATCCTAATGTATAACTTGTAGGCTCAGATACACAGAGTGACATTTTTGCCTTTTAGATAATTGACAATACAGAGTGAAACAGATTCCAGTATCAAACCAGGGCATCATTGTGAATGTTGTAGAGTTTAGTGTAACAGGACATCTAGAACAACACTGATCTCTGTGGTTCATTCAAATAAACAAATACGTATATCACTAAAATAAAAAGATGATGATTCTGGGCATCCAGATGATTTGAGAGTGTGAATTTCAGATAAATAAAGCACTGAACATATGGAGTAAATGTAATAAAATGGACCAATAGTCATTTTAAATATATGACATATATTTAAGACATCCATGGTCTGAATAAGTAACAAATTCAAGCAAAGCATGACAAATTTCAGGCCATTCAAATTGTGGTCAAATTAAGCTTTTTCTTGTTGCTCTAATTTTCCCCAATCTGAGAAAAGTCAAAACTGCAGCTCAGTTCTTCTCCCTCCTCTCCTGCCTTGTGTCTTCCATCCATTTCCCCTGCCTTTGTTCTGGATCATGATGGCACAAATGAAATTAACAGCGATCGCAGAGCTGCTTATTCATCAGCTTCCAGATAATTTGAATAACAAAACCCTGTTACAGCGCGTATAAAGTATAAAAGCCGCCTGGCAGCCACAGGTTTTTGGACAGATTCCCACAAACACAGATCATCAAACATGGGCAAGGTATGTAGAGAGCAGGCCAGGCAACAAGTGCTTTCCCAACAATGGGAATGAGTGTAAAAATATAGAGGGAATCCAAGTTTACAAGTCTATTTTAAAATGAACAAATTGATGCGTGTTCCAAATGTACTGTTTTAATTTTTATTTCCTACAGATCATCTTCTACGAGGACAAGAACTTCCAGGGTCGCTCCTATGAGTGCATGAGCGACTGCTCTGACATGTCCTCCTACCTGAGCAGGTGTGCTTCCTGCAGGGTGGAGAGCGGCTGCTTCATGGTCTACGACCGTCCCAACTACATGGGAAACCAGTACTTCCTGAGAAGAGGAGAGTACAATGACTACATGTCTTTCGGCATGAGTGACTCTATCCGATCCTGCCGTTTAATTCCCCAGGTATGCAAAGACTTTGGAAAGATAAGCATGATTATAAATGACAACCTACATCTGGGTAATCTTTAATGTATAATTATTATGTCTAATATTGATTCAAAATAGCCAAATCTCTTGCTTGTTCTGCTTGACTAATTCTCTGCTGTGCTGTTAAAATGCGAGTTTGAAAGTAAGTATCTAGTTAGAATGGCTGAAAATACTTTTTCAAGCAGAATTTCACATTGTAATTTTTACAATGTTAACAGCAGCAAAAATTGCAATCTAAATTCTTTAGAGTCCTATGCTGACTTGTCTTTCTCTGTGTATTCACCAACAGCACAGAGGTTCCTACAGGATGAGGATGTTTGAGAGAGAGAACTTCCAGGGCCAGAGTCACGAGCTGATGGAAGACTGCGATAACATCCAGGACCGCTACCGTATGTCCGACTGCCAGTCCTGCAACGTGATGGATGGCCACTGGCTGATGTACGAGCAGCCCCACTTCAGAGGCAGGATGATGTACCTGAGGCCCGGAGAGTACAGGAGCATGAGAGATATGGGATACAGCGGAATGAGGCTCAGCTCTGCCAGGCGTATTGTGGATTCCTGTTAAAGCAGAGTAAAAGAAATGTGTTGTCAAATCAAATAAAAGAGTAATCAAACATCACATTGTTGTCATGTTATGTTATATCTAATAGAAGATATTGAAAGTATGGATAGATAAATACAGGAAAGGTACATGATGTAGTTATATACAGATAATGTCAAATGAGGTTGTACATAGACCAAATGTTGACATCCTATCATTGTTTCACTGGATGAAAATATTAGGATCTGTATCATCTTCCTCTGCAATCATAAAGCTGACAGATGGCCATACACTCTTTGACAGGTGCAAGTCAGTTAGTGTTATTATATCCTCTGTAATAACTGTAAGAACATCATGTTGGAGTCAGCTTTGGGTTCTTCTACTCATTTTTGTGAATATGAACAGCAAACATTTCAAAACAAAGAGGAATTTTAGGCTCATTTCACCACACAGAGTTTTATAGAAATACACAGAGTACATATCATACACACGGCTGGTTTCTATACTAAAGTGTGGAGCCACACTGCTCTGATGCAAAGGTGTTTCTCAAAAAAAAAGGGGGAAAAAAAGGTGCAACTCTTAAAGGGGACCTCCAACAGTTTTAAACATCAACTTTACTACCGAGCCTGATCAAACAGGTGTGTGCTGTCTTCTGTGGCACAGTGAGAAAATAATCCCTAATGATGTCATCAGGACATCAAGGGACAGGATTCAGACTTCGCTGGTCAGGACATGTGTGACCCAGCATTTTTTGAGATGGACCCATATTAGGGACTTGAAGCCAGGACTACTCAGCCTCTGCTTCAACTTCTCTGTAACTCTTTATAACAACCATCATTAAAAAAATGTACATTTATAGTTAATAAACATTAGTTCATAGTTTCACTGTTAACAAACAATGAAATGCTTTGAAATCATTTATTAAACAATTGTAAAGGTTTGAAAACATCAGTTGCAATTTTATAATGGCCATTCAAATAATGAACTACACAGTATTGATTAACTATTTACAAAGTATTATAAACATCAGTTGCCACTTCATCATAAACATTCATTCATTCATTCATTCATTCATTGTTTTCACTATTAACTACAGTTTAATAAACTATAGATGTATCATTTATTAGTGAGGGTTATTATCATATTATAAGTGTTGCAAACGCCTCTGTTTTCTTTGAGTCCCCCACCTTTAAAAAAGCAAAATACTAAATTGCTGGGCTACACCTCTATGATGGGCTTTCAATATCTGTAAATACAATTTCACTCTAGTCTAATGTTAACGTCATTTGTGACTGTTCCTATTTTAAAACACCTCTTATTTTTCATTATGTGTTTAATAGATTTTCATAATATATGTATTATTCAGCTGGGCTGATGGACAGCCATAATATTTTAGAAAGGGAAGCTCCCAACAAGCTGGCACTTATAAACTACTGATGCTCTCCAAAATAAACAACACACATTCAGACCAAGTCCAGCACTTACACTCTTGATGTAAACGTTTTAATTGGAACATTCATAATACATGCGAATTCTTTGAGAATATAAGTTTCAATGTTGACAGATAAAATGTACTGTGTACTTAACAAAAGTCCATATTTTACTGGTGTATCATTTGAAAAACAGTAACAGAACAGTGATCAAGAAAGTATTCAGATCCTTTACATAAGAATGGTTTAAAAATGAAGTGAAGTATGATAATGATAAGCAAAAAGTTCCTCACTCAAATTCACTATCAAAAGTAAATGTCAAGTTACAAGGTGCTTCACAGCTAAAGAAAATACAATACTACATAAAATACAAAAATCGCCCTATTGTTACACTATTTCACATTATTGTGTGTTACACTATCATACATTATTATTGGATGATCAAAACTGATGTGTTAATAAGCAAGTTGTATTTTACAGTTGTAGCTGCTCAAAGTGGAGCCAATTTCAGCTATTTTGTGTACTGATTAACAATGCATTCCACCAAAAAAGGGGTTAAGTGTTAAACCAGGTTTTTGTTTTGTTTTGTTTTGTTTTGTTTTGTTTTGTTTTTTTTTGTTTTGTTTTTTTTGTTTTGTTTTTGTTTTTTGTTTTTTTATATATATATTGACAAATATAAAACAAAATAAAATTAAATATTTTGTCAGTTACACTCTCTACAGTGACATGAAGGCCGCCATAAGACAAAAACATAATTTTATGTATTCAGATGGTGGACTGATGATGTGAGTGCAACAAAGTGCTTGTCACCACAGACATAACACTGACAGCACAATGAGTCCCAGCTGATACGTATGATGCTGTCACCCACCTGTACCCCATAGGAGAGCATTTGGCACTGCACCAGATGCATACAGTCTGGAATAATAACCACTTACACACCGATTTAACAAACATTATAGCCCTGAATGCTATGCTGCTGAGTAAGATTTTTAAAACAATGGCTCCATAGATCATTTAGCTATCGTGATGGGTATAAAAGTGACAGAGAGTTTGGCAGGACAACCACCAGTGCAATCAGGGACAGGACTGAACATCAAAATGGGCAGAGTAAGAGACCATTTTCATGTTGTATTTAGGTTAAAAATACATAGAAATGTGTTAACATATATATCTAAATAGTATTTCATATCATGCGCTATTTGTTAAGACAGATTTCCTTCTTTTAAATGCTTTATTTACTTTCAGATCATTTTCTACGAAGACAAGAACTTCCAGGGTCGCTCCTATGAGACCAGCAGCGACTGTGCCGAGCTGAACTCCTACCTGAGCCGCTGCAACTCCTGCAGGGTGGAGAGCGGCTGCTTCATGGTCTATGAACGTCCAAACTACATGGGCCACCAGATGCTGGCGAGGAGGGGAGAGTACCCTGACAACCAGCGCCTGATGGGAATGAGCATGAGTGACTGCATTCGTTCCTGTCGCATGATCCCCATGGTATGAAGTATAGTGTTGACTCATGATTGACCCTCATGTATGTAAGGTTGAAGATACAAACAGATTCATTAATCAGAAAATTCTCATGCGCAGCACAGAAGAAGACAGTTTTGATAAAGTAATCTTCTGGTTTTTCACATCATTTTACAGCACAGAGGTCCATTCAAGATGAGGATCTACGAAAAGGAGAACTTTGGAGGGCAGATGAATGAGCTGATGGATGACTGCGATAACGTCCAAGATCGTTATCGTATGTCTGACTGCCAATCTGCTAACGTGATGGACGGCCACTGGCTGCTGTATGAGCAGCCCAACTACAGAGGCAGAATGATGTACCTGAGGCCTGGAGAGTACAGGAGCATGAGAGACATGGGAATGGGTCCCATGGACATGAGGATTGGATCCATCCGTCGTATCATGGACTCCTGTTAGGCTCGAGACTTGAAAATGTAATCAATAAATATTAATAAAGAAATTATCAATTTATCAATCCTTTTGAGTTTCAGAACATCAATCAGTGAGCCAGGAGGAAATTTTGGACGCTATCACAAAATGATGGAGAAAAAAAGTTACAATGAATTATCAGCATCCAACTGTTTCAATTTGTCAAAGGACAGTTTGGACTGTAGTGAATGCTGCTATTTTGATGCCTGTGTCCCTAAGCCAGATCAAGACTCCTTCTGCATATGAAATGTGTTATGTCATATATGATGCACTTGACATTAAAATGAATGACGGTGGATGAAACTGGTAGCCCTGAGACTGTGCATGATTTTCCAGAAGTTTCCTGAAATTACAGCAATACTGCAAAACTGTCCCAAATAAGATATGCTAATGTTTTACGAACATGTTAATACTTAGTATGAAAGTCTAAGTCCAGTAACACTTGTAGGCCCATTTTACAGCACACATTATTGGTATATCATAGCAGAAAAAGTGCAGGTGGGGGTAATAATGTTAATGATGATGCTAACGATGGCTGCAAGACACTAGTATTGTGATTGCTAGCTCACTGAGTCACTACAGTAAATGAAGAAAATTAGTGGGAATTTTATACTGTTTATCACAAAGTATCTTCACTCTCTTAATGGCCAGTATGAACAAGCAAAAACTGTTTCAACATACAAATATTAAAAAAAAAAAATGTTTCAAGACATGGATAAACATGTGGATAGGATAACTATCCTATGCTGCGGTCTAATGGTCTCTTATGACCATTCAACTTGACTCCTGCGATGCAAAACACAAAAAAAATAACCAAAATAGGTTGAATGAACCAAACTGATATTCATAAATTGGACTATTATGTAGATACATACTAAAAAAAACTAAAAAAAAACTACAATAATTTTCAATTTATTACTTGAATGAAAAAAGTTTTTTCCTCTAAGTCTATGAATACACCAGTGAGGAGGCAGTCTGTGCACTTTTCAGTTCTTGGGTCTTTTTAACACATCCTCATACCTAAACAACTGAAGAAGTCTTAAATATAGACTCTTAAATATATCACTGTTCCCACCTTGACCCGTAGTTCAGTTAGCTTTTGGCAAGAAAAACAACTTGGTTCGGAAGGAAAACATTGTGGTTTTACTTAAAATAACTTACTATGTACTACTTATGTGACATATGAACGTACTGACATTACGTACGTAGTTTTTTTAGTATTTATCTACATAATAGTCCAATTTACGAAACAGTTTTTGCTTGTTGCTATCATTCATCCTGTTCATACTGGCCATTAAATGAGTGAAAATACAACAGTACAATATTGCCACCTTATTTACTGTAACTTAACTACGTTAGTAACTTAACATAACCAAATGTTGATATTGCTTTCACATGAACAGCGGCCTACTGGGTGAAAGTCCTGTGCTTGTTTTACCCATCCGTCCGACCCTGACCTCCTCCCTATGCAGACTTGTCATTCTTCACACTACATAGCCTGACTTCTTCCTTTGCTGCCATAAAAATTGCCACTAGAGAACGTTCTCTAACAAGAAAGGTGATTTTGTTGTCAACCTATATTTGACCTATTTTTATCTTTTTCTCACACAGGTGCTGAGGAGGTAAATTCACTTGATAAAACGATGAGCTTTCAGAATAAAAAAAAGTTGATAACAGCAAGCTGACTCCCTCAATAAACTGTATTGTACCACTGAAGGGGGCACATTCAGGGCAGGCACAGCAATAAAGGGTTGTGTGTGAAGTTATCTATAAGGATTCAAATAAATAATAATAAACAGTAGCTTCCCTTTAGACTGTGACTACCGATGTGTTTTGGAGCATCACTTTTTAGATGACATGAACAGGAACTGCCAAATTCCAAAAGGAAGGAAAAGTTCAAGTTAGGATTGTCCTTTGTGTCAAAACCTTTGTACACATGGACTATTGGCACATACAATCCAAACATAGAATTACTTTATTTCCATATCTGCTCCATGTTAAAAACCCAGCCAAGGGCATGAGTGTCCAAAAACATCTCTCGATAACCCACCAACATCCATATTTGATATATAACTACAGCTCAAAGCTACACTGACACCAAAAATAATTGAATTCCAACTCTGGAATAATTGGCCTAAAGGTCATAACTCAAACTTTAGTTGAAAGGAAACTGACATTATGTAACATCTGATAGCTAGCAGCTCATGTTTAGAAAAACCAAAGACAAAACAATTAACAAAGGGCAAGTGGTTCATTCAAGCACCCATACATTGTATCCAAGTTCTGTAATCCCAACTGGTGGCCTAATTTGCTTTGAATTGGGTGGATGAAGCTAACTGCACTGCTCAAAATAAATAATAACAATAACAATTATTATTATTATTGCTATTATTATTATTATTATTATTATAAGTGGGTTTGAAGTTGGTAAAATACAAAGATTAATTAAACTTACAAGCTAACAAAACTAAAAAATCTGTATTACCCATATTCCCTTGTAAAACGACCGGTATATGATATATATCATGTATAAATGATATATAAAGATCCATTGTGGCAGGGCTGCATTCGTCTTGGAATTTGCATGTATCTATGCATATTGTTGAAGTTACTTCATCATTAGCCAGAGGATGATGTAACATCCAACACTCAACTGATTTGTTTCCTTCTATTTTTATATAAATGGATACTAATACTAAAATATTTTGAATCATTTAGTAAGTGAAATGTCCATCACACTGTGGAAGATACAGAGGGCTATCATATTGGAAGCTTCTCTTTATTTTCTTTATGTTAGACAACAATACTGCCGGTGTACAGTACATGCATTTCAACTACAGTGGTATAGTGCTGGATAATAACCCTTTAGCGCCCTGACTGCTCAGTAGGCTTCTATGGCATGTTGCTGGGTCAGGGATTTGCACAATAGAAGCCCTACATACTTTTTTCACATTGAGCAAGTATAAAAGTAACGGTTTCCACAGACAGAAACACACAGCAGCCACAGCTCAGTCCTGAGGAACAACCAAACAACCATGACCATGGGCAGGGTAGGTAGTGGGAATGATCCTCCCAGAAACAAAAAATAAATAAACAAATAAATAAATCCAGTTCAATTTTAAATGTATAATGAATGAATTGGCATCAGATATTCATTAAAAATGTGTCCTAGGGTTCACTGTAAATGATACTATGAAGCATTGTTGTGCTTTCAGATCATCTTCTACGAGGACAGGAATTTCCAGGGTCGTCACTATGAGACCAGCAGCGATTGCCCTGAGCTGACCTCCTACCTGAGCAGGTGCCACTCCTGCAGGGTGGAGAGCGGCTGCTTCATGGTCTACGACCGTCCCAACTTCATGGGAAACCAGCATTTCATGAGGAGGGGCGAGTACGCTGACTACATGAGCATGATGGGAATGTCAGACTGCATCAGGTCTTGCCGTATGATCCCCACGGTACAGCAGGATATTTATTCTTTAGACAATGTTTCCTACACACATTTTGAACCATTATCTGATCCTTTTTGTTGTTCTTTTTTTCTTTACAGCAAAGGGGATCCTACAGGATGAAGATCTACGAGAGGGAGAACTTCGGTGGTCAGATGAAGGAGCTGATGGACGACTGTGACAACATCCAGGACCGCTACCGTATGTCCGACTGCATGTCCTGCAACGTGATGGACGGCCACTGGCTGATGTACGAGCAGCCCCAATACAGAGGCAGGATGATGTACCTGAGGCCCGGAGAGTACAGGAGCTTCAGGGACATGGGCATGAGTGGCACCAGGTTCATGAGCATGAGGCGCATCATGGATTCCTGCAACTAAATTTTTCAATAAAATCCACTAATTAAAGAAACTCACTCTTCTATTTTGACTTTTTCTCACACTGGTTGTTTTAAGGCCTGGTCTGCACAGGAGCAGATGTCACTAGGGATGAGATGGGCAGTAGTGGGTGTAAATGATCATGAAGCACCTCCCTGTATGTAGTAGACTTCCATGCAGTGGAAGAAGAACTGCATAATAAAAAAATATGACAATATCTACAAAGACAAACATGGCATACATATTACATACATATTTGATGGTATTTCAATGAATATATGGTATGATTTGGTTTTAGTAATGTTAGATTTGCAACAAGTTGGCTCTCAAAGAAGAACAAGTTAACTCGATTTGCATGCAAAAGTAAATCATAAATCCTGATTCTGTATGCAGTTGTGCATAACGGCCAGGATAATGTTCACTCTGATCTGCAAACGTTCCCTCATCCGAAGTACGAGTGAGTCGCTGCGCAGTGACAGACGCTCGGTAAGCAGCTAACCCAGTAGCTCAAAGCACAGCTCCTGAGCCAGAAAACAAGTGAACCACTGCAGCGGGGAGGGACAGACTTTCGTTTAGTAGTCAATCTAGCAGCCCAGCTCAAAGGACACATCCATAGCAGTGAGCAGTAACTGCTGGGCAGGATAGACAACTTGGCCTAAAAGCCTGAAAGGTACATTCGTGAAGGCTATTCTGTAGGCTTAAGTTTATATGATTGTGACATTTAAAAGATTTGTTTAAAAAGCTTGTGAAACAGTAAACTCTTTGCTCACACACACACACTACGTTGCTTTAAAGAACTTTCTTCTTTTCATTATATTTGGTTAAACCATATAATTCCCACACAGATTACAAATGAGATGATTGTTTATGCTGCACACACTACAGTGTACATTATTATCAGAAAATGGGAAGAAAGTTAAATAAAGTTTTAAATCATTGTATTTGTTGTTTGCTTACAATTATTAAGTGTGTTGGTCAAGTTCATGGGATTACATTTATGTGTGATTTGTAGAAAACATGCACAGTTATTTCTTCTCATTTATGTAACTGCTTTATATTTGTTTCCCTTGACCTTTAACTTTTGACTTCTGAAACAAAGGTCGGGATTAGTTTTGCTAAGTATAATTTGACCAGTAGTTTTGTAAGTTCATTTTGTTTCAAATAATGAGAAAACAAACGTACAAGTAACTTAATAAAATTCTCAGACTTCATGCTGCCAAAGCCCTCTTCTGGCCGATTAGAAGAAAGAGGTCTTTTATGAGGTGATCCTTAAAGAGACGGGAGCCAAAACAGTTTGTTTCAGAGAGAGGATGAAGGTCCCCTTAAAGGGCCATTATAATGTATATGTATAATAATGTATTATAATAATCATGCTAAGTTAATCTAGTTGGAGAATAAACTCATTAAAATGAACTGCATAACTTGTGTAATGTTTCTGTTCAACTTTGGAAAAGATGATTCAATAAATAAAAGGCCAAAAATGAATGATAGACAAATCGCTCAAAGATGAGAGTGAGTATTGATTTTAGAAACAATAAGTGTCAGGAGGAAAATGGATTTGTTAATGAATCTCCTTTCGTCTCGCCTTTTGTAGGTAATATACACCACAGTAATAATGGAATTTGTGGCTTGCTGTTCAGTTAAATGACCCCTTCTACAGTGGAGGGGTGTATAAATAATCACTAGTCATGTGGCTATATTAATAATGTGAGTTCAGCTCTAACATCATCACCAAAACTAAAGCTTTATTTTGCCTCTCTAGGATATTCATAAACTTCTCCGGGACTTACATACAGAAAAGGGTGTTATGGGTAACTGTAGGGCGCACACACCTCTCAGATCTCATCTACACATTGTGCGGGTGTGCACATTAAACAAATTGAGTGTTTGACTGCTGTCAGGAAGCAGGTTTGAGACAGAGATGAAAACAAATACTGTATACACGTACCACATACGGGCATTGCAAAGTAGCTTAGGCTATGAATGCCGTGAAATAAACTAAAGAAACTGCCATGCTAACGTATATGATTGACAAACATGTGCAACTGGGAGAAGAATAACTCCAGTTTTGATTTTTAAATAGACCATCTACTGCATTTAAATAATACATATAGAGGGTGCATTGGATATGGAGGCAGAATAGTGAGAATGTTGTATATGAATGAAGAAGCATAATTTCAGTTATCTGCCTGAACGGCCTTAGTGTTCACTTCAAAAGGGATGAGTGCCTTAGAAATGTTACTGTGACTACACGCAAAAAAAATTAACATCATATATTTCCATTTTGAATTCTGTAAAATTGTTTTATAGTGTTCATAATATTCTTTTCATGTCATGCGAAGGGCATAACATCTAAATATTGTATTTTAGAAACCCATAAGTATAATCATGACACTTCATATTAATTGTTTTTGGTTTTTTTGGTTTTTTTGTTGTTTTTTGTTTTTTTTAACAAATTTCCATCACTAACATCATCTCAAAGGCAGTGTGTAGTATGAGTTGATAGTGGATATTACCACCTTTCAGGGGACACTTTTGAAATATCATTGTGGTCTTTGAAAAGCCCTTTGTTCAATGAATATTTAGCTTTGCTCAAATGTAAGGCTACTGGCTGCTATTGTTTTAGGGCAATCAAAAAGTAAGATCAACCTGTAATTGAAGTAATATAACTATATGAATAGGCTTTTTACTAGCCTATTCATATAATTGATAGTTGTATATTGTGCAGCTTCCAGAAACCATTTTTAGACCATTCATAAAATACTCATGTAATACTATCCCATTTTTGACTAACATAAAGGAAAATTCTGTTCAGAGGTTGTGACCCTGTTGGTATATGGGTAAGCAACTAAAAACTGTATAGGCTTCTATAGTAGGTTGCTGGGTCAGGACTTTGAACAATAGAGGGGCACACGGGCTTTGTCTGATCAGGTATAAATGCACCTTGTTCAGACAAGCAGAGTATCAGTTCAAATCAGTTCCCTGAGAGATCTGCGAAACCACCACCATCAACATGGGCAAGGTAGGACACAGTCAAAATGTTTTAATCATTAATTTGTCTAAAAATATGTAATAGGACAGTGTAATTTGTCCCTTGTCATTAAAAGCCTTTAATACTTTTTTCAGATCATCTTCTACGAGGACAGGAACTTCCAGGGTCGTTCCTATGAGTGCATGAGCGACTGCTCTGACATGTCCTCCTACCTGAGCAGGTGCCAGTCCTGCAGGGTCGAGAGTGGCTGCTTCATGGTCTACGACCGTCCCAACTTCATGGGAAACCAGTTCTTCATGAGGAGGGGCGAGTACGCTGACTACATGAACATGATGGGAATGAGCAGTGGTATCAGGTCTTGCCGTATGATCCCCATGGTAGGTATAACACACACCTAAAAAAAGTGATTTTCGGGTAATAATACCCTTTTTTAACTCAGGAAACATAACATTTTTTTTCTCTTCTCTCTAATATAGCACAGAGGCCAGTTCAGGATGAGGATCTACGAGAGGGAGAACTTCAGTGGTCAGATGAATGAGCTGATGGACGACTGTGACAACATCCAGGACCGCTACCGCATGTCCGACTGCCAGTCCTGCCAAGTGTTGGAAGGCCACTGGCTGATGTACGAGCAGCCCCACTACAGAGGCAGGATGATGTACCTGAGGCCCGGAGAGTACAGGAGCTTCAGGGAGATGGGCATGAGTGGCACCAGGTTCATGAGCATGAGGCGTATCATGGACATGTGCTAATTGTACAATTTGACTTCAATAAATAATATAACTTTCTAAATTCTGGCGTCGTACTGTTTATTTTATTTTGTTTAATCTTTTAGAAAAGCAGATTCTAACGAATTACAAACATTTAAGTTTTAAAGATGCACAATGTAGTTTTTGTGGTCAAATTTTAATCATAAGAGAATTTTTTTTTTTTTTCTGCCTGAACAAACTGAATAAACAAACTATCTTTGTGTTCATGACTGAATAAACCTAATACACAAACTGACCTTTAAGGACAACACAGTTTATACTGTTTCACTTTGTTTATCTGTGGTGGACCCTGCCACCTTGGACAGCGCTCTGGGACCTTATTTTCCTCTGAGAACAGCTTGTTTATTCAGCTACGGAAAATAAGAAACCTTTCTGAGTTTGTATTATTACTATTTATAAGATCATAAATATTAAAATTCTGATTTTTAATTTCTTCTCCAAAACTACATAGTGCCCCTTTAAGTTGAAAGATAATTACTAGGGCTGTCAATGAATTCAAATATTTAATCGCGATTAATCGTATGATTGTCCATAGTTAACTCACTCGCGCATTTTTTATCTGTTCTAAATGTACCATAAAGGGATATTTTTCAGATTTTTAATACTCTTACCAACATGGGAGTGGACAAATATGCTTTATGCAAATGTATGTTTATTATTATTGCAACAATCCAAAACAAGACAAATACTGTCCAGAATATTCTCCAGAATAACCTCAAAGGTACTGCATGCTCAAAAAATATGATGAAAGCATAACATGGCAAACTCAATCCCCACAAGCAACAACAGATGGGAATACTGACCTGAATGTAACGTTCCTCAGTAATACTGACACAATGTAGTGTCCAACTTTACACTTGTAAAGATTAACTAAACAATTTTGATCAGCCTGCAAGCTGTAGCCACACATTTAGCCATCACTGTTAAAAGTTTGTCACATGTAGAGTTGTTCAGGTGTCTCCGTTGCAAACTATACAGCGTGGTCTGCCTTTGATGAGGGCAGGAGGGCTCTCTGCATCAGCTGTGTGCTCGGCCAGCAAGTGGTATTTGAGACTGGACGTACTCCGGTGGTAACTCAGTTCACATCGACAGTAAATGCAAATAGCTTTGTTCTTGTCGAGAGAACCTTCTGGCAGGGCTTTGAAGCTGAACTTGCCATTCAAAAGACCCTTTTCTTTATCCATTTCTGCTGACTATCATCAATTTGCTTTAAAGCGTTATTATCATGTTAACTATGACAGCGCTATTAATTACAAATTGAAACTCATTTAAATGCTCAACTATCACAATTAATTTTTTCACTCTGTGTCACACTAAATATGTGGGTCATGCCACATTGTAAAACACAAGACAACACTTAATATCACACGTCAAAAATACTGCAAGACATCCTCTGGTATCACAATATATTTTGTCTACCCAGGTAAATACAGGAAACAACAAATGCTTATGTATTTAATTTCGTAATGCTTTAAATTAAGGTCCTTGTAATAAGCATAAGTTATTAATAGGTCCCTATACGACGGTTATTTAGTGTTGGTACACAGGTAGAGGCAGGGGTGGTTAGTAGTAGTTAATGACTAATTGTAATTATTAAAATAAACAATATAAAATATTAATATAAAATTATAATTTGTCCACCAAGCACCAAATAACTGGCCATAATTTCTTTTTGGTGAGTAAATCTCCTAAGACTCTACCCCACACTGACAGTTTGTACCGAAAGTCATTTACTAAAAATACGTTTTGCCGTCATTTATCTCCATAGGTTTATATATGCTTCTCTTCTCTGCTGTCTGTCTTTGCCGGAGCATGACACACTCAGAGGGATTTCATGGTGCATTCAGGTGCACATTTTAGACTCTGAAAGGATATATGTGCCAACAGGGACGTCATGCTGCCTTCAAGTGCTCATAAATAATGTAAATTTAGGTCTAAGTCTAACAAAAGCATAGTCGTCAGAAAGTGCAAAAGCTCGAATCATGATGATCGTGATGAGCACAATCAAGGGCAGTCAGAAATCACAAATACTTAACGGTATTTGGAAGCAGCAAATAGGACTGGGTGGTCCACAAAATTCACAAATGCAGCTTTAAGCGTACAATACACAATATCTAGTATCTGCCCATACACTGCAGCCTCTTAATTTAGGTCACACTGGAGACAACTAGCGTGTGACTGTACAGCTTGTTAATCTAGCTCATTTCCTTGCTGTGGATGGATGGCGTTGCCTGCTGTCCTGTCAGCTGGCTGAGGGCAGCTGTTCTCTGCATTTTAACAGGCTTAACAGCAGAGTCAACTTGGGTGAAGAAAACGGGGCTAATCGGCTGTCCATTTCTTCTTGAAGAAAAATGTTCATTTCTGCAGGAGTGTCGGAGAGGCTTGCGCAGTGGTCTTCTCTGTTGCAGAGACAGTGGCCCAGGTTAAATCAGAGTTACATTCGAACTTAAAAGAGTGTTCCCTTTTAACAATTGCTGCAGAGAAGAAAGCATCCTTCAGCATCGCGTTAGGGTGAAAAACAAAGCAAGAAAGAGTGGCATGGAATGGCAGTTACAGTCTAACATCATGGCCACATAAATACCACAATTTACTGGACTACTGGGGTTTGGGCACACTTTTTTGTAAAGAGGCTTTGTTGGTGCATGGTGGCCACATGTTAGGCTTCTGGTTTTACATGCAGCCCGCTCTCTGAACCATGTGGTGAAGTCCCAATAGCCTGTTAGTCAATGAATTGAACAGCATTTGCATCGTAATATAAATATGCATATATAATATATATAATTAGTTGATCCCTGTAATCATGATCACTACAAGTAAGTTCTCCTCCATAGCATTTGTTTCAATGTCTCACAATGGGATACTGCGTCCCTGTATTAACCTCAAAAGCATTTATCTCATTAAGGTATTCCTGATTGACAGGTGATCGTGACATCCTCTTGCATCTACCCTTAAGTAGCTTGTGCTATGACACAGCGTCATTGAAACACCTCTATTCACCTCAGAGCTCATCTCAACCAATTGTGTAGGCTAGCTAGCTTAACAGTCCATAGACAGGAGGGGAGGCAACCGCCATTCCGACATAACGCCATTCCAACATTAGGCCCTAATTGCCGGAATGGCCACACTTAAACCTTTAATGAAACATCCCATCATTCTGACATTTTTTGCCTCCTAAGGTCGGAATGGTGGTATTTATTTCTTTTTTAAATGTCTTGCCATTCCGACACATCTTTTAAAAGGGTTAGGGTTAGGGTTATGGGTTGCGGATTATGGTGAAACTTTGTCGGAATGCCGGGACGTTCACATGTCGAAATAGTGGTACGTCGGAATGGTGACATGTCGGCATGGCGGTATGGCGGACTTTTGGGATGTCGGAATGCCTGCATGTAACCAGACAGGAGATACTTTACTCTCCCTGTCGCCAGGTACCACCTGCCTCTACATTTCAACTCTGGTGATAATGCCTGCCATTCACAATAAGGTTTTTTTAAAGTTTAGCAAATCAGCTAACACAAATTTATCTTTGTTAGCTGATGTGCTAACTCGGATGGACATCGTGTTAGCTTGAGTGCTAATGGCCCCTAACCTCCAACAGACCAGTGAAGACGAAGACTCCAGGGCTCTACTCTGCATGTGTGGAAATAAAATCTCACAATCACACAAAATTGGAGTTGATTATATAATTTAGTTTCACAAACTGCGGAGCTACACTGTGCTGCAGTACAGCATGGCACTCACACTGATGTAGCATGGGGTCATCACTCTCAGTCAACAGAGACAGTAAGGTAGATTCATCTGAGCATTTCAGAAGGGACTGGTTGGACACATTAGTAGTACAGTCTGCACTGTACAATGTAAACAACACAGATGAGCTAATGCAGACTTGAGGCACTCCAAAGTTTTAACTGGAGAGGAGAGGGTTTCATTGGTGACATGATTACCAAACTGCCTTTAACCCTGCTGTGTGAGAAGAGATTACTGCGGTTACGGACATTTGCAGTAGGGGTGTGAGGAACAGAAGAAGCGCTTTCTCTCATTTCTCAGTGGGCATCAGCTTCTGATGAGAATGGGCATTACAACAATAGAGACATATACATCAACCATCGGGGGTTTGCATTCTCATCAGTTAAACATGCTGGCACGCAGACTGATACTGTGGAGCAGCAGGCGTCTTTTGTCTCTGACAAAGCACACAACACACACGTAGCGGAGGCTTTGAAACTGGGGCGGATCTGCAGTCCAGGGGCGCACTGTTATACAGGGAATGGACTCTGCACCCAGCCATTGTAGGACAAATGTTGATGCCCTATGGCCGAGCTGCGGTAGACACATTTGCGCCAAGAGAAAATGCACAGCGTATGCTGTTGTTCTCAATGCACGACCCAGGTGCGCCTCTCAACATGGGTGCATTTAGACACCCATCCTCCTGTACATATTTCCTCCCTTGGCACTGCCACACACTGATCATAACAGATCTGCACAGGCTAGCAATGCACTGGCTGTCGGAGATTTATCAACTCTGGTGTAGACAACCATGACAACTTCGCTACACAGGGACATGCTGTCTCAGGGACAATGTTTCACGCACACCTGCAACAGCATGCACTATGGGCCTGGCCCAAAAGTGGTTTAATTTCAATACAGCAGGGCTTCCTCAGAATGTGATAAACAATATTCAGATGAACACTATTCAGAGAGCTAGAGCGTCTAGTCTGGCCTCTAGGTCCCTTTATGACTGTAAACGGAGAGTGTTTGAAAAGTGGTGTCACAAGAAGGGGCACATCTCTTAATGTCCAGCTGGTGTGTTTTTGTCATTCCTGCAGGATTTGATTGACAAACACAAGGTCTTCTCCACTATTAGGGTGTACCTGGCTGCTATTGCTGCATGTCAGTAGATTTTAAGGTAAAACAGCTAGTCAGCTACACCTTTGCGCCATGTGCTGTACTTTGTGCTCAGATTATCCACCATTTAACTAGCAAAAGGGAGTTGGACATGCTTCAAACACACTTCCACCATGCGCCTTACAGTACAGCACCATAGATCGTTTAAATAGGGCTGGCTGTGTCAGTCCATGCCTTGCCTATTTACATCAACACTGAGGAGTCTTGTAAAACTGACTGGCTTTTTGTATCATGGGCTTATCCCCTAATGGGCAAGCCAATTATGAAGCAATCGCTCTCCCACTGGATTGCTGTGGCCTATACTGTAAATGCCTGGGTTTGCAAGCTCATGTAAGCCTGTAAGCTCTTTCTTTGCTTGTGACCTGGCTACATCCTGGGCCCTATTTAAAGGGGTCTCCATCCAGGACATTTGTGCAGTGGCAAGCTGGTCTTCAACCCTCACCTTAGTCTGGTTTTATAAAATGGACTTATCTGCTCTGAGCGTGGCCCATGCGGTGGGAAAGAATGCTTCCTGTTGAGTGTTGGTGGTCGCTTGTGATAACCTTGTTTGGCAATACAGGAGTCCCTATATCTCATAGTGAGACATTGAAACAAATGCCATGAATGAGAACTTTAGGTTACTTGCATAATTCTGTTACTCAGAATAGCATGTGTCTTACCAGACAGCCCTTCTTGAGAGGTACTTATTTTGAATGACGCTGCATCGTAGCACAAGCTACTTACGGCATTGTTGAGCATGACTGTCATACTAGGAAGATGGCATGAATTTGTAAAACCATTGACATGTGGTTAAAAGTGGATCAGACGCGCGTCCACATCCTCTGCGATTTGCAAATCATGTTGTTTCAAATTGCAATTTCAATGAATCAGTCAGCCCTAGTGTAATGAGATAAATGCTTCTGAGGAATACACAGGGATGCTTATCCCATAGTGAGACATCTCACTCATGCTACTCTGAGAAATGGAGTTTGCTATAGTTAGGATTCAAACAATGATTATGTTCGGAAGAACAAACACTCATAAATTACACATATTTTCCAGATTAATAATCCTAGGGCAAGGCTCGTCGTATTCTGCAAAATACAAACAATACAGTTCCTTGAGCTGTTTATTTATTCATTACCAGTTGGTTTCCTGGTGGCGGTTGAACAAAACGAATCAAGTTGCTTGAAAGAACCGGTCCTCAAATCTTATCCCCCAATTGTCCACTGCTTAGGATACTGAATTTTTGTGTAAGTTTTGGCCCGGGCCTTGATATAATGTCATCAAAAGCATGGAGGCCTACCTTAGTCCATTGTTAATTTTTTATTGTTTATCTTTTTGCAAATTAGTCTCTGACATGTGGTACACAAAATGCATAAAGACAAACCTTTCTTGACATTTTGTGAGGGTTTTTTTTCTTTTCTAAATCCTTGTGAAATGTAGCAACTGTTAGCATTCTAGCTTCCGTACATATCTCTGCAATAATGTAAGTTCATCTTTTGAGTGTTTTATGCAAAGATTCTGCTCATATATTACAAATTGCTTTTTTAAAAGTTGTATGTAGCTGCCAGGAGTTTCACAGTTGCACAGTGAATTATCCAATCTATATGTAAGCTAATGTTAAATAGCAAAGATTAAAAGGTAAAAATACATTATCGTATTGATTAATCACTCCTCTGAGGGATTATTTTATTTGTAATGCATTTGCAAAACTAGAACTTCTGTCTGGCGGTTATATGCCTCCTCGAGGCATACAATTGGCGGACAGTGAAAGTAGTTTACATGCTTAACAAAACCTAATAAAGCAATTTTGGGGAAAAGACAAATGTATAGCCACTTCAAAAGACAATGCTTTAAAGAAGGTAAAGCTCCTAAGAAGCTACAATATGGTACAAGGTCACTGCAACCTCACAATATGTAAGGTTACAGTGACCTTTGATCTCCAAAATCTAATCAGTTTACCCTGGAGTCCAAGGGTAGGTTTGTGCTAAATTTGACAAAAATCCCTCAATGCATTCTTGAAATATTGTCCTCATAAGCTTTGAGGTCACAGTGACCTTGGCCTTTGACCTCCAAAATGTAATCAGTTCATCCTTGAGTCCAAGTGTGCTGTCAACATCATTCTGTTCAAACTACTCACATAGCTCTGCCTCCTCCTCCGATGCCTGCAGCCCTGCTGCGCTACACCCACGCTGTCACAGGCAGCCACTGTGTCCTGGGAGTAATAGAAACTGTTAAATTCTGCAAAATTCCACGAGTATAGCATTTTTCACAAAAGTAAAAACAAAATGTCAAAATCTAATGTCCAAATTCCGAGTTATCTTTTCAGAGATGCAGTTCATAAACACTATTTATCAAACCTACGATATAACTAATATACTAATATAACTAACATACCTAAGACTTTGTCAGGCACAGAGTTAGAGAACACTGCACTGGAAGTGGCTGGCAAATAAAACACTGACCAAGGAATACAATGCCTAGCTAAGCTAGCAAAACAAATGGACAAGACTTTGGAGGTTTGGAGGTTGTATTGGAGGTTGTTGATGGACTGCAAGCTTTGGTACAAGGGGGAAATTCGCAGCGAGAGAGAGAGAAACTGGAGCAGGACTACCCTAATACTCACTGCTCAGTTGCTACAAGAGCAACATTGAAAGCATCCTGACTAAGTGCACTACTGTGTGGTATAAAGGCTACACAAACGGCAAGCAAAAAGACCTGCATTATGTGGTGAAGCCAACCCAGTGTATCTTCGGGATGGAGCTCCCAAACCTGGACACTATCTATGCCAGTCAATTGCAAAAGAAGACTGGTGACATTATCAGGGACACACCTTGCTTGTCTTTCCTAAACCTGTGGCCTCAAACCACAAAACCTATTAAAGGAACTGTAAGCCTTCTAATCTGACTCACTGGATGTAGACTGGGCATATAAATCTGCTATTGCCTGCCTATTTCAGGTCGCCAATGGCTACATGTTACCATTGTCAAAATCTTTGCGGCTACAGGGAACAACAACCTCCAAGCTAGCAAACTACATGCTGAAAATGGCAAGTTACCCTAATTGGAAATTTAAAGAAACTGCCACTGGTGTCGCTGTAATTGTCCACCTTGATCATTAATGGCGTTCCCTTGGACGGATAAAATACAAAAGGCTAACAGTGTCGTCATATATACTTGGGCGACTGTTAATATACCTGGTGACCCGCCAAGTAAAGTTTATGTGAGGGAGTCAATGGGTCAAGACCGTAAGAGGAGGACCAACAAGGCAACACTGGAATTACAGGCCTTTGACTGCAGTGATTGGAGTGTTTCAGAGGCTGCTGCTATAGATCTGCATGAACTCACCGACACTGGGACAACTTACAACAACTTTTGTGAGGACTTGCGTGGCGACTAAATCCCTCTGCACAAACAACAACAATAACCCTTGTTTTACAGTTAAACTACAACTGCTTCTGCAGGGCAAGGAATAGGCCCACAGGAGTGGAGAAAGCATCTTGTACAACCAGGCTAAACACACACTGACAAAGGAGATCAGAGTAGCAACACTAAAAAAAAAGAAAAAAAAACAGCTCCCTCCACACTTTGGAGAACTATGAACTTGCTGACAACTTATATGTATCCTACTCGTTGATAAGCCAACACTCACACCCCTCAACAGCTCCAACATCAAACAACCATCTGCACCCCCTGCCACCCCCTCACCTATGGAGAGAAATTTTTCTCAAAACTATAAGTAAATGCACGAACCATGATCCACAAATATTCCAATATATTTACAGATAAGTTCTGCTATGCACAAAATTCCTTACTCATGACTTGTCATTTGGTTTTTAAATAAATGTGATAAATGACTTTTGGTCAATATATTGTTTCTAATTTGTAAAAAATGAAATAAAAAACTTCACTTGGTGTGTATTTTTTTATGAGATTTCGTTTATACATTTGAAATTCTGTGTGTGAAATGTTGAATCTGCATTTGTAGATCGAGTAATAAGCACATTTATTCATTCTGCCAATTACGTAATGTTGAGACATTTCATTCGCTCTTCTGCGATCCTCACACAAACAGCTCCTGAACCACGAATGTGCTCCCCAGCCCCCACCACCACCACCATCTCTGTCTTGGTGTTGATTGCTGTAGTGCATCCAAGGATTTTAATGAACCTGACTGACATCATGATGAAAGCATGGCTGGACAAGCAGAATCGCTAGGTGTGCCTGCGTTAGTCAATAGAAATCACTTGGTGGTGCCTTCCTTGCTTGACAGTGAGACAGCAATTAACCAGCTCATTAATTCAATGAGTTGTTTTATGAGAGAAGTGATTGCACTACATATTGTTGGCATCTAAATGACCAATAGGCACAAAAAGGTTTGAGGTTTTGGTCCAGCAGATCACTGCCATGTAACGCTAATGCTTGAGGGCAAGTATGTCCGTCAAAGTAGCATTACTTCCACTAAAAGCACTTTTCACCAATGAAAGCTTCAGATTTTAATTCTGAGGAGCGATACAGACATGGACCTTTTGTCAGAGAATTAGATCATTTATTTAACCAGAAAAGGCTGTGATATCACTCTCTTTACAGCCACCAGACTAAATTGACAAAAACATTCATTTTAGCTCAGATCACAGGAGTTGCTGGTTTACCTCAGCCTCGAGCTGTTAATGTGTTTGTGTTATTGTGTGACTTTGTTCAGATCTGACCTAACCCTTTAGAATATCAAAGATACTCGTTAACAAAAAGGTGGGTTAAGTGGTTAGTTATTTGGCAGATGGATGGTAACAGTAAAGTTTGATCCCTATTGGTTCCTCTGTTATTAGAGTAAGATTTGACTGAAAAGACAATGATACCTGTTTTTACAAACATTTAGAATGTGAAGTCTATTTTTTGATCACAGAAACTAGTGGACACTGTCACAGGCTTCATTGACAATAGTAAGGACAGCCGATATTTCTTCAAACCACTTCAAACAGTCCATCAAATGGCCCCAATCAAAAAAAAAATGTATGAGAGTGACGAATGCGATGATTTCATCTCAGCTGGCACAATGAGCCTGCACTTTAAAAGCAGGACTAATAGTATTGTGTTCATTCTATTGAGAGTGGCGTTGGCCTGGTGTAGGCTAATAAAGGTGAATGTGACAACTGTGAAAACTGTTTTTTGTTAACATTAACCTGTGTTATGTTGACATCTGATTTGTGTCTTTAATTACAATTTCCAACTTTTAAATCTGTTAAAGTGTTTTATAAAGTGTTTTGAGAGAGTTATGCAGTCATCAGGACTTAAAGTTCTCAAGCATCACACCTGATTTCATGCATAAATCAATTTTAAATTCATATAATATTAAAAATTGTGCACATTTCCTCCTGGACATCCTGGCTTCCCCTTTTTTTTTTCTTTTTGCTGTACCGAGCTAGTGGATCAGGCTGCCCAGCACACCACCTGGCATGCTTGTGCACAAAGTTGAACCAGGTTGCTCTGAATTCTGCAGCAAGCACAGTGCAAACTACATTCTGTCTGAAAGGCCCAAAAGGCGTTAGTAGGCGCGACTGACAGACTACAAAAAGCAGTAAGGACTCACACAAAGCTAAAATCTTGGAATGAGACTCAACCGTTTTTCTCCAGAAAGTTACATAGTGTTGCTTTAAGCTTTCTGGGATCCACTGTCTGGCAGGACACAAAGTGGATGTTCAACTGAAGAACACGTTAATACTCTAAATCATATAGTAGCAATAACCCTCTAACACCAAAACATTTACCTACTTCCATTATAGACTGTTTATTATGCACGTCTTGAACATGTACATTTCATCATGCACTGTTATTGTCCTAATGTGAATAGACATGTACATAATCATCCACTCCATATACGTATATTCATTTAATACTTTAGACTTATATTAGACTTATTATATTGTTGGCCATTAGCGATTTATACTTATTTTTTTACAAACTTGTATACACTAACATTTTGTACTTTTATTTGTTCAGCTGTTGTTGTGCTTCTTAGCAGTATGCCTATTCTTACGTAACTACATTGAGAGCAATTTAAAAGGCGGAGTCAGATTTTTTTGTATGCATACACATACAGTTTTTGGTCAATAAATCCTATTCTCATTCATTACATGGGAACTTGCCTTTCTTGGAGAAAACTGGGTAAAAAAAATTGTCGCCCATAGTTCTCCCTTTGAGCCCTTTTCTGCCTGTGTATCCGTTTCTTGCACCCTGATTTTGGTTTTGAGTTTGACATTGTGTACAGAGTGCCGGGTGAGCGCTCTCAACAGAGACCAAGACAGACGGTCAGCTAGTTTCCACCATTCCTGACTGACCTGAGCACTTAGTAGGACTAAACCATTCATTGTTGTACTGAGGGGTGTGATATGGCAGATATCCTGGTTGATTTTATCAAAAAAGGAATGGACAAAAACATCATAATTTATTTTTGAAATTCCAAATGGTTAAATATTATATGACTGGGCCCAAAACATTTTCTCAGATAATTAATGTTCTATTTTCATGCAGACGTTTTGAGGGCCCCTGTCAGTCCAAGCCCCTTGGAATCATCCTCACCCTCCCTCCCTTTATGGCGCCCCTGCATATGTGTATTATATACTGGCATGTCAGACTGTTGTGGTCACACAAAAGGATGCTTATGTCTGTGATTGTTAACTTACCAAGTAAGTTCACAATCAATTGTATTTTGAAAAGGGTAAAAGAGACTATTGTCTGTTACTCTGTATTGTAACTTCAAAGAATGCCCATTGTTTTGACTTACCTATAGAAAAATCCATTCTAAAGTCTTCTAGGGGATCCTGTCACATGGAAATGTGACAAATGCCCCTCAGCACTCTATAGGCCTCTATACCATGTTGCTGGGTCAGGGGTTTACACAATGGAAGTCACAGATTCTTTGGATTTGGTCAGGTATAAAAGTAACAGTTAAAACAGGACCACCATCAGTACACCAGCAACACAGTTCTCTGAAGAACCTACACAGCCACCATGACCATGGGCAAGGTAAGGACACTCACCTAACCAACTGTTTTTGATTGATTTACAATTATATCAATATTATTTTTTAGCTTAAAACCCAATACCTTATATTGTGTCTTTTTTCAGATCATCTTCTACGAGGACAGGAACTTCCAGGGTCGTTCCTATGAGTGCATGAGCGACTGCTCTGACATGTCCTCCTACATGAGCAAGTGCCACTCCTGCAGGGTGGAGAGCGGCTGCTTCATGGTCTACGACCGTCCCAACTACATGGGAAACCAGTATTTCATGAGGAGGGGCGAGTACGCTGACTACATGAGCATGATGGGAATGAGAGACTGCATCAGGTCTTGCCGTATGATCCCCATGGTAGGTATAAGAATGCATCCATCAAACTACGGCCCTATTACAGATTACCACCCCCACAAAACTTGATATAAATGAATTCATTTGTTTTGTCTTCTCCAAAAAATAGCACAGAGGCCAGTTCAGGATGAAGATCTACGAGAGGGAGAACTTCGGTGGTCAGATGCATGAGCTGATGGACGACTGCGACAACATCATGGAGCGCTACCGTATGTCCGACTGCATGTCCTGCAACGTGATGGACGGCCACTGGCTGATGTATGAGCAGCCCCACTACAGAGGCAAGATGATGTACCTGAGGCCCGGAGAGTACAGGAGCTTCAGGGAGATGGGCATGAGTGGCACCAGGTTCATGAGCATGAGGCGTATCACTGACATGTAAATACACTTGTAGAATGTCTAAATAAGCCAAAATAATAAACTTTTTTGACAAAAGGTTTCTACCTGTTGCATCATTTATGTTAATTTAATACAGGATTGGGAAGCCATTTCCAGTGATTTTTTAGCACATCACCTATATACTTGGCATGTATTTATATCTTTCTACCTCTGAAATTTAAAAAAAAAAATATGAATTATTAGAATGATAGAGGTCACACATTTTCTGTTTAGCTCTGCAAATTACTGAGTACAAGGTTGACAATAGTAGTAACCATCCTTTGGGCACGTTTTTAGTTTAGGTTGGTTAAGGTTTTAGGTGTTTGAAGTCTGATTTACTTTTTATTTTTTGCATTATTTATATCAATATCAGAATTTTATTCTCAAATTGTGTAAGTAGTAAAAATTACATTAAATTAATTTTGAAGATGAAAGACATCTCTGAATTGGGTATTTTATGTTTTAATGACAGTATTGGTAGAAGTACACCACAGGCAATTTGCCAAAACCTTCAACACAAGCGCAAAGCTCAAGCTCAAGTGTTGCACAGCAAATATTTTTAGTAAATTTGGAATTTCTTGAATTTACTTAAAATAAATAGACCTTACAAACTCGTACAATGAACAACAGAGGGTATATTATTTTGTAGTGTAAGTTAGATTTAGACCAACAATTTAAAAAACTACTATGTGATATTATCACGGACAGGCTTTGCCTGTTTTGTTCATTGGCAAGATCATGGACAACTACTTGCCAGATTGAGATTTAGAAGGAATATTCATGATCCCGAAAGGATGAGTCCTTGCACCTAGGTGCAAAGACTGCCAAGAGACCCAGCTTTGAGCTACTATTGGTCAGGGTGACAGACCCCCCACTAACCAGATAGTCAAAACTCTAGCTCCATCCTTTGTTCTGTCTCTTCTCCACCTCTTTCCCTATGGGGCTGCCTGCCCCCAAGCTCTCTTCTCCTGGATTCTTCTGGGCCCAACAGCTGCTGAGAGTTGCCAGCTGCATTTCCAGCAGGCCCAAAGAACTACTCCTCACAGCAACGACACAAGGTCCTGCTAGTATTCCAGCTCAGTTAGCACCAGCAGCTGTGACGCAAAGCTTACCAGCTAACTCCACAATCCGAGGAATAAGAAGCAGGTTAGCACTGAGCTGCTATCCCTGCAAAGGAAAGGAGCGACCAGTTTCCTCTGTCCACTGTCTTTCATCGGACCTTGCACAGCAAGAACAGCACTGTTCAGCATTGGAATTTAATCTTCTCCTGCTTGGCTCATCAGCCAAGGAACCACCAGCACCTTTTTTTCAAAGACTGGAAACATTGAACTGGGCCTAGATAGCACACAGCATTGCATAGCACGGCTAAGCACAGGACTTTTCAACTCTGGCTGATGTAATGCATATGTGTTCAATCTATGTGTTTGTTCACAGTTTGGGTGTTATTCTGGTCTCAGGTCAGGTTATTGGTAGTTTGCTTTGCTTCACAGCTAATTCAATGTTAGTTGAATAATGCTTCACACAGACTGAGGGTCATTGCATGCAACTAACCATCTTCTCTAACCTGGCAACATGTCACACACACGTGAGATATCCATGAGCGGACGGTGTGAACACCACCATCGTTTCTTTGTTCTCTCCTATCAAAGAAACAAGTGGTGATCCACCATCTTGGACCTGAGTCCAACCTTCGTCAGCCATGGTGTAGTCCCCCTTCGATCAGCCATTTTGTTTGTAGTCTGTCTTTGTCCATGCCATGTGGCGCCAGCCCTTGCGATTAATTGCAGCTATCCATAGCCATCTTCTGTTCTTCTCAAAGGGAATTCTGTAAAAGGCTAGATCAGGTTTGCAGCCTTGTCTGTTGGTACACTGCACGGCACAGCAGGAAATACCCATTTTAACAACATAAAATTAAGTTAAAACCGATAGAAAACCACAAAATGTCAGGAACAATAACGAGCCTCCTTGTCTTTCTATTGAGTCCAGTGTTCTTTTGCCGTCCGTCATGGCGTCCGTATCTCGCGCAAGTGGAACGTGACGTCACGTGCAAAGGGTCAGTAGTATATAGTACATGTTAGCTAGATTGTGTTTTTATCTTTGTGTTAAATAAAAGACTTTTGAACCTATATGCTGTCTATTTAATATTGTGCAAGAGTGAATGTTGCCAACCCCTACTCTGTCAAGGACTCTGACCATTACAAGCTGTTATGGTCATTTTGGTTGTAGTTATTAAGTTAATTATTAATCAAAGTTACAGACTGACAGTTTAGTACCTTTTTATGTGACTGATTTGGTGTATTGCCATTCTTATCCCTTGCCCCAAGGTCATCTAATGTCAATTGGATCGTATTATTGATCATAATTAATAATTATCCCTGATAATCATTAGATAGCCAAATTTAACCCAAAACTCCCTATTAATGTTACATGAAGCACTACACATTAGAATATGGAGGCTGAGAAGGCCAACCACTGTGGTGCAGGCCAAGGAACATGCTGGAGTGCTGAGGGGCAGCCCCCAAACAGCAGGAAGATGAGATAATAGGGCTGCGGCCCAAACACTTGAGGAAGCAGAGCTACATGTAGCGAAGGCTCCAGCAGACCACACCACCACGACCGCTACAGTCATGAGTGGCAACACAGACACACTTACCATCACAAGAGAACAGGGTTGAAAAGAAACACAAGGTTCAAGCAACTGCTGACATGCCAAGCTATAGGCCATGCCTACACACGGACCCAGGCTCCAGGAAGAGAAAAGAAACACACATCTGAGCAGCATCTCCCAGCCTATATATAGGGCTGAGTAGCGTTGCCCAGTCATTAAAGTGAGCAGTTCTTCTACACCCAGTGATAGTTTAGCAGGGGGATAGACAATAACTTAATCTGCCACACATACTATCTGCCAATGTCCTAGCTAGAGCAGTCAGAGGTAAAAAGGGAAGCACACTAAAATAATTCAATGTGGGAACATTTCTACAAGAAAGGCAACACAGTCAATTCTAAGTTAAAAGGAGTTTAAACGTAGTAGTACAAGCAATATGTTTTATCATATTAAAACAATCACGCTGCAGTCAATTCTGAAGACAAAGATCATGTCTTTGCTAACCGGGGGAAAAAAGCACTTTGAGAAGAAACATGAGCTAAAAGTTGAGTTAACCAGGGCAGACAAGCTAAAGTTACCTCTGTCAAGCAACTGCTGGACAGCTCTCACATACAAAAGCTACTTCACAACTACCTGTATCTTCATTAGTGCTCGCTGGGGCCAAGTGGCAACCTCCGGGGCTAAAGAAAGGAAAAACCAACACGCAAGTATCAAAGACTGCAGTTCCTTGTATGGCCACATGAGGTCAGCTCCAAAAATGCCACAGCAGAAATAAACATGTTTTTATTGTCTTGTACAAAAAGCTGTTTTGGTATCTACAGCTAATTTCCTCACTCATGACAACTGTGCATGGAGTACATTTTAATGTGACTCTATTTATTTTATTTTACTAATATTAAGGCTTAGATAAGAATAAGTGATAAGTTAAGTGATAGCAAGCTGCAACATATCAGCTGCTGTCCCCAACTCCTATGCTGTGTTTGTTGTGTTGAAGCCTTTTGGATAATTTGTAAAAAAAAAAATAATAATAATAATTAAAGGTCCCATATTATACTGTTTTTCATCAATTTCACACAGCTGTCAGAGGTCCAACAACACTGTAATCGAAATGTATTGCCCCAAACCCATCCTATTTCTGAACTTCAGCTGTCTGAGAGCCGCTCAAGTGAGCTCTACTGAGAACAGGCTGTTTCTGTGCCTGCACCTTTAATGCTAATGAGCTCCGTCCTGCCACACGCCCCTCTCCGGGATAGGATGCCGCTTGCTAGCGGTAGCATGTGCTAATGTTTACGTGGATGTATCACTATGGCTCGCGAGATGCTGTCGTTCAACCATACCAGTTTGACCCAGAATCGGACCCAGAAGGAGAGGCTCAGAAAAATACAGACTCTGCGGCTGCAGCAGGACTCCCCGACACAACCACCCGGCTCCCATCCCCCACTGACCTGCAACAGGTAACATCTAAAAACAGCTAGCGAAAGCTGTGTTTGTCTCCAACACAGTCTCCAAACTCTTGGACACTGTTGGCATAGTCTCTGTCTCCAGTCTGCACGTTTCCAGACTTTTTACTGTGACAACCAAGCTCCCTCGTAATATTATTGACATTAAACTTGCTTCAAACGCCGTTGCATAGCGGACCCAAGCGGAGCTAACTAGTTAGCCAATTTCAAGCTGACTTCACCATACTCGTAGGCAACTGTAAATACTATCAAAACGTGGCGACCCGTGGCTCGGGTGCAGTTGCTGGGTCCCGTATGGTTGGGACTGATCCTTTTACTAGGGTCAGTGTTGAGGCAAAGCCAGCTTTGTACTGACCCTCTTTACTGAAGCTGTCCGATGTGAAGTAGTTAGCACACTAGGGGTGGGAATTGATAAGTTTTTATCAATATCAATGCCATTGTCGATTCTGCCTATCAATCCAATTCCTTATCAATTCTCATATCAATTCCTGAATCCTGAGTAGTTCATTGAGTGGCAAAAAAGGAGTTCTACACAGTCTTCTGCACCAATAGCAATGATTTTATTTTTCGCAAAATTATGTCTGCGCAAGACTGTGAACATGAACATATTCAACTCAAAAAACTGAACACCTTGACAAGATAGTGTAGAAAGAAAATATAGTCTAAATAAATTAGACTGATACAATAAGCAATAAAAAATAAACATTTAACACTAGAACATGCTAGATTACAGCTTAACACTCCTTTTCTTTAAAAGGATATTGTACATTGTACTTGACATGAAGTAACAGTGAACATTCCTACATCCACTTTAGATAAATAGGCATGTGTGCCTACATAACGGTTTTTAAAAATGGAAATAATGTTGCTGTAAGCTTGACTTAACTGAATGCATCAACAATTCTTATGCAAGAATACAAGCATATCTGCCTTTTCCGGGAGGATTCTTGAGCGCTCCACACTAATGGTATCTCCTGCTGTAGGGAATACCCTTTCTGAGGGAGTAGAAGAGGCCTGAGTACAAACATACTTTTATGCTACATCATACAGGAGTGGCAAAGTGTCCCTCTTCTGCCACCATCACAGAACAGGATCAGATGAGATGGGAATAGCAGGAAGGCCTATGTACATTCGTACTTCTACGGCGATATGCTCACCGATGTTCTGGGTCTCTTGGGATGCTACCTGCTGCATGTCTTGCTCCTCCTCTCGAAATAGCTCCTCTAGGGCCGTCGTGGGTCGCTTTACAGGTAGAGTCTGAAATTAAAAGGACCATAAACTTGCGTTTTAGGTGCGTGGTCTGAATGGATTATTATCAATATACCATATGGTCATTATAATGAACTGTGCTTACATAGCCTTCCTCCTCATCATCTTCTTCCTCCACGTTTTCATACTTTGTGTGTCTTCTGGCAGTGGTACCTAAGTATAAACACACTGTGTGAGTCACATGATTGGAACCAGAGTATATAGACATCACAATGGAACTGTACCACAGACTGTGATTCAAATACCTCTTCTGCTCCTGTGAGCATCTCTGCTACTGCTGAGGTCCTCAGCCTGTCCCAGATGGCATCATCGTGGTCCATTTTCAGCTTGAACCTCGGGTCCATCACTGTCGCCTCCTCCAGGAAGGTCTTGATCTATTCATCCTTAATTTCAGAAAGCAAGAAACATTCATGTTCAAAAACCTGGGGACACTTTTGCTAGTGTCTGAAATCTGACTTTCATGAACTACAAATTAATATACAGTAAGTCATGGTACCTGGTAACGAGCGGAGAGATCAGTCCATATCTTCTCTTTTATATTTCTTGCAAAAGTAGAGTCGCTTGCCTTAATGGAATAGTGGCGCTCCAACTCCTTTAAGATGGGTAGAATTTGACCACTGGTTGGATTTTTCTCACTTGAGACACAGAGTGTTGATGTGTAAAGCACTCGCATCAGCTGGACAAACTCCTCTGCCTTCTTGAAGTCGTCGAACTGCAATTTCTCCATCAGTCTAAGACAGCAAATAATTAGCAATATACACACAAGTCCTCTTGCAGTCTTATAATCCACAGTTTTAAAATAAGAGATTTTAAGTTAGTTACAGAATCTATCCCTTACTTTTCCTTCTCAAATTGCCTCTTTATCCTTGGGTCCATCACTGCAGCCTGAATGGCAGTGAACTGCTCAAAGAATCTCTCAATCATCAGATAGAGAGAATTCCACCGTGTTTTTACATCAATGATGAGTGAGTCCTGGGGCAAGTCTGAAAAACAAATTCAGATGCACATCTGCATAAGCATATCACACATAACAATGAACACATAATCATAAACCATCATTACTTAGTTTGTTGTAGATCACTATATGTTAAGTGCTTATTAGAATCTAGTTAAAGTTATGCATAGATACTTAGTCAGGAGTTGCTGCTTTTCTGTGAGGACGGTTTTGGCCATGGAAGACTTCCTCATCCACTTCACCACAGCACGTACCCTTGCTGCCCAATTGGTGACAGCGTTGCAGTGGTGGATCTTCTGGGCTGCAAGGTTTAATGTGTGTGCGAAGCAGCCAATCTTGACAAACTGCAGCTTCTTCATTGCCACGTTCATATTTCCTGCATTATCCACGGTTGCTGCCACAACCTTCTCACTAATGCCGAATTCCTATAGTATGTCTCCAATCTCCTCAGCCACAACAGCACCTGTCTGGGCTTCATACACTGCCTTGGTTCTCAGGACTTTACCTAAGATCTTTCCCTGCTTTGCATAATGTACAGTGACCGTTAGATAATGGTCTTGGGCAAGGCTGGTCTATCCATCTGCTGTGATGGCTGCCTTTTTCACATCTCTGAGTTTCGGAGTGTAAGTTTTCTCTTTCCACCTGGTACCAGGCAGGGATCAGGTGGTTTGTAAGAGCTTCCCTTGATGGGGGTTTATATCTGGGATTTAAGGCCCTCGTCATCTCCCTAAAATCATTTGTAAATGAAATACTACAGTGGTTAGGACAGAATCAACAACATGTAATTTAACATATAATTCTGATGATGTATTAGCCACCAGAAAAACACATGCTGTGACGTTACTTTAAAAAGTTCACTGTAGATACGCTGTATGGGCTAAAATGGGCTGTAATAAACATCCTACATACTAGCTGTAGCCTGCATAGACCACCTACCAAAAATGGGGTTGTTCTACAGTGGAGAAAGGATGTAAGCCTTTCACCACGAACATGGTCACTGCCCGGTGACATTCTTGCATCTTCTCCTCATTCCACCTAGCTCCCTGAGCAGCAAGCGTGAAAGGGGTCATTTGAGACGATGTCGAGGGGCCAGCTGCCTGAGAGCTATCTTTGTCCTCATCTGCCTGTCTGTGCCTGTCATCGTCATCTAAAATGCATGAAACCAGAATATATTTTTATGTAGCTCGGCTTTATTAATAAAAAACTGTGCATGCTGCTTGCAGTTGCAAGGCGACAGTGTGCTAATGCAGGATATTTAATGTCAACGTTACCGTCGTCAACGGAGGTCGCAGAGCTTGTTTGACCAGTAGCACTAGCAACGTAAGCACTCGTACGCAGGCGGTCGAACACATGGCATTTTTGGTATTTCACTCTGTGCTTGGTAGACAAATGTTTAAGCATGTTGCTGGTATTTGCACCCTTACATGATATAACAGCATTGCACTGATTACACACGGCAGAATTATCATCTTTTTGGGCGAAATGCAGCCAGGCTTTGGATCGCTTCCTCCTCTTTTTTTGGCAACAGGATCATTTCAGAGAGAGATAGGAGACAGGTCAGGCATTTCACAGTCCTCTTTGAGCCGTGTGCTTCCAAGACTACTGAAAGTGATAATATCATTCATGCCCCAGTACATATTGTTCCTGTACACTGCTAACCAGCAGGTAGAGATTAAGAACACTTTTTTAGCTGTAGCTGGATTTCCAAATATCATTGGTACTGAAGACTGCACGTATATACAGATCAAACCAGCCTCTCGAGATCCATTCCTATTCCTCAACAGAAAGCTGTATCATTCTTTTAACATCCAAATAATATCAGATGCAAACTTCCACCTTCTGAATGCTGTGGCCCGTTGGCCAGGGGGAGCACAGACTCCTTTGTGCTGCAGAATAGTTCCGTGGGGAGAGCTGAAAGCCAGGTGGATATGGCCTGATACTGTGATTTTGACGTTCCTGTAACACCAGTGCTGACGCTGTGGAAGATCACGTTTATGTTGTTTTATTTGATTTAACAATACCTCAGTTTCACTGCTGCTAACATTCTTCTTCTTCTTACTCCCCTTTTTCTGGTGGCATCTCTCCAGTCGCTGTGCCAGTGTCAGCTATTTGCACAACACCTGCCCTTATATGGTGTTTAGTGGGCATTACCTATGTTAATTACAATTGGCCACGCGCCTCCAATTTACGATCAAGTGGGATTTATCATTTAGCACATCTGGGTTAGAGCAGATTTGGATGGCAAGAACGTTTGGTGCATCTGGAATGGACTTTTCATACTTTTTCTCTTGACAAAAAAGTAATAGAAAATATAAGAGAAATTTAAAAGAATGTTGCTGCATGAGGCCCTTTTTTCTTGGCTCACGTGCAGATACCTCAGCCGTATCTCTGCTCAGCAATCAGCCCAACTACCTTCACCTGCGATTCCTGCCTCACACTGGAAGCCAAGTGAGATTACTCTGCTCTAGCTACTGACTCAAGCTGTTCACCTGCCTGCCCTCATCTTCGTCAAAATCCGTTTTTGTGAAAATAAGCCTGTTAAACTCAACTCCAACCTTCTTGTCTCTACTTCTGGGTCTGCCAGTGAACAAACATAACATAATTCTCTTATTTGAGGCAACACTGGAAATATTCCAGGATGTCAACCTATTCCTTTAACATCCTATTAGCCCAATTCAGTGGCTCTCAAAGTGGGGGGACTTAGGAACTAATTGAATAAATATGACTTATGGAGGGAGACAAGTTTTCTGATGCTATGATGGAGACAATTTCACAAAAAATTCATCTTGGATCTTTTAACTTTTAACTTTTTCCAATTGTGAAGGGGGGTATAACAGAAAGGTAAGAGAAAAGGTAATTTCCATTATGTGTTAGCATCGAGCTAGGGGGCTGAGTGGTTTCATTACGAGGTTTCAGACATACAAATAAACGTACTGTTTGAGTAAACTAAACAGCAAGTTGTTGAGGAATTTCATGAGTTTTGGGGAGATTGATTTAATGTGAGCCGCTACTCTGTCGTACTGATGTAATTTGGTCAGTGCCCTTAAAAGTACCGAGTCCGGTACCCAACCCTAAACATTATGCAGTCGTAAACTGTTTCTCCAAGCTGGTTTCCTCTTGAAGACTTATAAGTATTTACAGTAGTAAGTCCAGAGGTTGTGATGAATATTTGTTCTGCCTTTGAATGTTTAATTGAATAACCAAAATACATTGTATTTCATATATGTAACAAATGATTACACCAAAGCTCAGATCAAATAAAAACAGACAGAAATATATACACTACAGATTGATTGACTGAAATCTTTATTTAGACCATGTAGATTTTTTTTTTTTGTTGTTTTTTGTTTTTTTAAAGACCAAAAACAAACACACCAACAAAAGAATAGTGCATAACCACACAGGTCAGACACACAGTTTTTAACAGTCACATGGGTCTATTCACATGTTTAAAGCACTGTTGGGGATGCTTTCTATGATGAGAGAAAAGGCCTTTCTAAAGACTGTGAGGTACCCAGTCCGTGAAAAAATTAGCATTACCTCTGCATTCTATAGGCTTCAATAGTAAGTTGCTGAGTAAAGGGTTCTCTGAGGGGGGCCACCGATTCTTTATGTTTGGTCAGGTATAAAAGGAAAGGGTTAAACCCCAGATATTCAGGCAGTTCAGGAGCAACAGCAACAACTCATCTGCAGCCAACATGAGCAACACCAGCATGAACATGAGGGGCAAGGTAATTATTTTTTGTAATAAGCAAAAATTACCGTTTACAAAATGAGATCAATACATTCACCTTGGTACTTTTTTTCTAACCAACCACCAACAATTAACTTTTTTCAGATCATCTTCTACGAGGACAGGAACTTCCAGGGTCGTTCCTATGAGTGCATGAGCGACTGCTCTGACATGTCCTCCTACCTGAGCAAGTGCCACTCCTGCAGGGTGGAGAACGGCTGCTTCATGGTCTACGACCGTCCCAACTACATGGGAAACCAGTATTTCATGAGGAGGGGCGAGTATGCTGACTACATGAGCATGATGGGAATGAGAGACTGCATCAGGTCTTGCCGTATGATTCCCATGGTAGGTATAAAAATGCATACTATAGTTCTATCACAGGTGACAAAACTTCATATTGAGACATTCATTTGTTTTGTCTTCTCCAAAAAATAGCACAGAGGCCAGTTCAGGATGAAGATCTACGAGAGGGAGAACTTCGGTGGTCAGATGCATGAGCTGATGGACGACTGCGACAACATCATGGAGCGCTACCGTATGTCCGACTGCATGTCCTGCAACGTGATGGACGGCCACTGGCTGATGTACGAGCAGCCCCAATACAGAGGCAAGATGATGTACCTGAGGCCCGGAGAGTACAGGAGCTTCAGGGAGATGGGCATGAGTGGCACCAGGTTCATGAGCATGAGGCGTATCATGGACATGTGCTAGACATTTTCATTTCGAAATAAAACATTTGGTTCATGAGCACGTATCATGGACTTTTGATACTAAATGCTCACTGAATGTATGAAATACCACGAAATAAAGTGATTGCTGCACTACTTCTTGACTTTTGTCAAACTTATTGCACAGCTGTCAGTCAAATATTCTACTGTATTGAACAATAACATTTTTATGAAGCAAGCAGATTCTAAAATGTTTTTAAATCTGATGAGAAATTTGGCTCTACATTTTACACTCAAAACCAACAGACAAAGCCTTACAATTGATATCCAAAGAAGGATTCATATGCTCAATATTAAATAATTAATTATAATAATAAATTATAATAATAATAAATTAATTTTAGAAACTAAATTAAACTTTCTATCCGAGATAAAACCTTTATTTAGTGTTTCACACATTTACATATACCAACATTTACATGTGTCGCACCTAAATCTCGCTATCGAGGACAATTCAAATCTTCTGGTGATACTGCAGTGGCCCTCGGACCTCAACACACTGCAGCTTAAGAAAACACATGCAAATAGACAAAGCACAAACAATTAAGAAAACTTCCTTATCAATTTGAGAAAACATGTATAGCAGGCCTATTCAACTAGCGGCCCCTGGATCCAGTCCTTTTGAAATTGTCTATGGCCAGCAAGAAACACACTACTCATTCATAACAATGTGAGGTGGCTTAGCAAAAGAAAGGATCTAGACTGTTTCTGTGAACTCTGCCAGGAGGTTGTGTCTTTCCTTGGCACATACAAACACAAATGGGCAGCAAACTTCTTGGAGCGCATGTTGGATGTTTACAGTTTATGGCAAAAGTCTACTTTCTGTGTGACATTTTTGGACTCTTGAACACTTTGAATCTGGAAGTGCAGGGGCGGGAAAAGTCTATCAATGATTTGGTTGAGAGGCTTTGTGCCTTCAGAAGAAAGCCAACTGTTTTCACAACAAACCCTAATGGCAAAAAGTTGCTGCACTTCCCACAACTCCGTGCAGTCATGAGCACAGCACCCAGGGCACACATAACGCATGTCATAACAGACTTCATGACAAAACTGACTCATAACTTCACTGAGAGATTGCAAGACTTTAGCATTCCCACTGAGGTACTGCAGTTTGCTCTCAATCAAACCTGAAGCAGACTTGTGTGTAAAAACAAAAAAGGTAATGGCTTGTACTGACGAGCACCTCTTTCAGATGGAAATGGTTGATGTGCAGTCGTCATTTGGTTTAAAACTTTTGGTCTAACTATGTTAGCAAATATCAGTACCCCATAATCAGGAAAGTTGCAGTGTTAATACTGCAACTCATACGTGTTGGATCTACCAACACGTATGAGTCTAGCTTTTCTCATATGAATGCGATCAAAACAAGGTAACGTTGTTTCACGACCAGTATTTTATTTAACCTTTATTTAAATCTCGAGGGGATCATTGAGGGCAAGCCCTCATTTACAATGATGTCGAGAGCACAGGGGAACAAAGAGACAAACAACAACAAAAACAAACATTGTTGAAAACAATTACATTCAAAAGCAGAGTAGCTGGAAATCATATTTTTAAATTGGTCCATGGAAACGATTGTGTTGAGTTTGAGTGTCTGTTGTAAAGTATTCCAGATTGATGCAGCAGAATAACTGAAAGCATTTTTACCAAATTCAGTGTTAATCCAGGGAACATTGAGCATTAAGTAACCACTCGAACGTGTTGAAAAGTTACTATGAGACCAATTTAATAAAGTGCTAATGTATGATGGCGTGTTGCCTTTCAAGACTTTATAGATGAAAGTGAACCAGTGCATGTCTCGTCTTGTATGTATGAGTAATACGTATATTGTATACTTCGTATGTGTGGTCCCTTATGTCTTTGTCAGTTCGTCCTGTGTTATCCTGCATTCCCCTTGTTTTACTTAGTTGTACTTTGTTCTTCTTAGTTGGCCTTTTGTGTTGCTACTTTGTTTGAAAGAAAAGAGATGCATGCATGACCAGTTTATTACGTAGGCGTAGGCAAAACCATGTAAAACAGTGGGAAGATATATCATTGATATAAAAGACAATTGAGGCACTGATTCTGGGATATATAACCAGTTAAATGGTTACAGGTGAAACATAAATGCCATTGTACCCTTCTCCTTGCTGTATGAAGTACTTCTTTACAACACCATGACTTTGAATTGTGTGTACATTTTGTTACTTTGCTGACTGTTTTTACCATTGTGCAAAAATCCTATCCACTCAAGACCTAGCATATGCTTATGCATCATGGTCATTTTCGTATTAGAAACAATCCACTTCCACTGTTAGTAGCATGGTAACTAATAGCCCCACACTCTATTGTTGTTCATTTAGGAGGCTCGTCATTGAGCCCGTTTCCATGACCACAATAATCCGATAACTGGGAATAATCAGGTTGTGATAACATATAACATCAGTACTACTGCAAATTGACCTATTAGCTGAATTAAATTGTATTAAATTAAATTAAAATTGTATAAATTGTTTTATTGTATTAAACATATACAGTGTGCTCCCTCATAAACAATATAAAGTAATTAACAGTGGGAAATGCCAAAATTGTCACAAACTTCTAAGTATCAATTTTCCTCTCACATGTAGGCTATGTGTAGCCTGACTATCTGCAAGAAATGGCCGTCAGCATGGACAATACACATTTAGTGCCAGTACAGTAAGCAAACACATCTAGGCATACATTGAAGCCACACAGAAAATCAAAGGTCTAATCAATTTGATTCAGATTGTACACCTAGGCTTAGATTACTGCTCAAGTTGGCAATATTGTCCAAATAAGACTACCTCATTTTGAGCAATTATAAACAAAACAATATCATTGCTAACAGTCACTCAAATTAATTATGCTCACATCAGCGTCCACTTGAGATGTCAAACCAAACTGAGCACCATGCTGCATTAAACATTATACTAAGGGACTCAAATAACCTGCCTGCAGGGCTTGCAGGCATTTGTGTTATTAATAAGTAGTGACTAAAGTATTGAAAGGTTTCAAACCCTGTATGAATTGCAAATGAAACATGGAAGGGGCATCGGACAAGAAACCTGGACAGAGTTGCAATTGCTGTCAACCCTTTATGACTAATGGTAGCCACTTAAGGCTATAAAGTTGAATATATTTCAACGTCTAAAAACTGCTAAAAAAACACACAACCAGCAGCGTAGGAGAGGAGCCATGAGAACCATAAGAAAACAAGGGTTTTGCTAGCAACAGGTTTCTAGCACCACTTCTCTGTGTCATTGATCTCTAAGCAAACACATTTTCTCCAAGCAGGCACTTTCAAAAAATACTTGGAAGGTGATTGGACGAACCATCTGTCTGTAACCGTCTATCATAGTCTAAGCTCTAGCTGTGCCAGTTGCTAAATCAAACCAAAGCCAGTTAGGGGAGAAAAATGAAAACATCTTTTCGTTCAAGAAAAGCCTTTAGTGCTGTTCTTTGCTCTCCTTTTAAAGTAGTCATATTAATGTTAGTTTTATTTGGGGGTCCTAGTAGAAAAGGTTTACATACTTTAATTTTCCAAAAACACATTCTTTTTTATGCCGAGCAAGGTAGTGTGATCGAAAATAACACAACTACAGCTGGTAACCATAGCTGCGGTACAGCCGTATACATTTTATAATATGAATATATATATATGTATACGCCTGTTACATAGTGATGCACATAAGTTACTGAAGTAAAGGCTTGACTTCAAACCAGGCGTTTCAGGCAGTGCAGACGCAGTGTTTTCTGTGGGAGAGAGTCATTCCTTTTGGCCTGGACTTTGGGCTTTTTCACTTTGAAGACCGTTGACATAAACAAAAATGCTTCATAACACAATAAAGGAAAGGACATGGATGTTCGATAATTTTTTGGACCAGCCACAAGCCTGTAGCTTGAAGCCTGTCAAGATGGATTTGCGAGATTACATAACTTTTCAGCTATCTCACAAGGTAAAAAACAGTTACCAATTTAAGTAAATTCACTTCAATTCTGGTTTACCATTAATTCTGCAATTACGGGCCAGTGTTTTATTCCAGATGGTTATGATTAAGCATTGTGAACTTGCTATTACGTTAGCTCCTTTTTGCACCTATTTTATTTTTTTTTATGTCAGCCTTTATCACATACTGTCTTTGATGTATTTGCTTTGAGTTATTTCTTTCCCCCATCATAAAATCTACTCAGATCAGTTTAAACTGTTCATATACCAGTGTGTTAATTAAAGGCAAACATAAAGTACAGAAATCTTTGATTTTTTTTAATCAATTCAGATTGTTAAAGTAACTTTGATTGAATAGCCCCCGGCATAACACAGGTGTCCCACTGAAACAGTCATGACAAGCTTAGAACCGGGGGGGGTGGGGGGGTCCTTTGTGTTAACTGATCAAAAGGGTCACATTTCTGAAGTCTTCGAGGGCCCAGTCATGTGATTATATGACACAGTTACAGAGGCCTGCACAGTGCTCTGTACCATGTTGCTGTGTCAGGGGTTTAAATGAGGCCCCACTGACTGTGTAGGGTTTGGTCGGGTATAAGAGCAAGGGTTAAACCAGACAGGACAGCAGTGCAGCAGTAGCATCAGCAACAGCAGCAGCTCAATTACCACAAGTATGACCACCACTGATATGAGCATGGGCAAGGTAAACTTGTAATTTTACATACAAATTACAAATGTTAGGACTATTATTTACGCAAAATATCAAGTAAAGTATTGTGCATGATTCCACTATCAATTTACGTATCCCTTGTTTTTCAGATCATCTTCTACGAGGACAGGAACTTCCAGGGTCGTTCCTATGAGTGCATGAGCGACTGCTCTGACATGTCCTCCTACCTGAGCAGGTGCCACTCCTGCAGGGTGGAGAGCGGCTGCTTCATGGTCTACGACCGTCCCAACTACATGGGAAACCAGTATTTCATGAGGAGGGGCGAGTACGCTGACTACATGAGCATGATGGGAATGAGCAGTGGTATCAGGTCTTGCCGTATGATCCCCATGGTAGGTATAAAACAATATTTGTCATTCTATGGTTCTGTTATGGGTGATTTCCCCCACAAAAGTATTAAGTTATTCATTTGTTTTTATTTTTTCTAAAATATAGCACAGAGGCCAGTTCAGGATGAGGATCTACGAGAGGGAGAACTTCGGTGGTCAGATGAATGAGCTGATGGACGACTGCGACAACATCATGGAGCGCTACCGTATGTCCGACTGCATGTCCTGCAACGTGATGGACGGCCACTGGCTGATGTACGAGCAGCCCCACTACAGAGGCAAGATGATGTACCTGAGGCCCGGAGAGTACAGGAGCTTCAGGGACATGGGCATGAGTGGCACCAGGTTCATGAGCATGAGGCGTATCATGGACATGTGCTAGACGTTTTCATTTCTGAAATAAAAAATGAAAGATAAAACAAAAACTTACTCTTGTGACTGTTTTTTCCTGTTTTTCACGTTTACAAAAAATGACTTCATCTGATACATTGAATAAACACTGTGGACTAATGAGGATCAAAATATGAAGAGGGTGAAATTCATGATCATTAAGGAATGTTTGACCATATGTCCCATCAGAATGTTTAATTTCTGCCTTGACATGGTTACCCACTGTCCTTCACCATTGGCAAGCTCCTGTTAGTAGTAGACTCTTGGTGTCTGTAGGTTCAGATAAAGATGATCCTTGAAGAGATTCCAGACTTCCTTAATAATAATAATGACATAAGAGACAACATTGAACAAGAGTTATACACACATTGTCTGGTGCCCTCCTGTCGGATGACATGATGATACGAGAATCTCTATGACTTATGACATACTGTATAAAGCTGAGTGAATGTAATGTTACTTTAAGCTTTTGGTGAGGATGTGTCCGTGTATACAATCTTATTTGTGAGATTCTCAATGAGGTGCCACCATTTCTTGTGGATATTTCTGACCTCATCTAAAGTAGTAGTTGTCAGACCTGAACCTGTTAGAGTGAGGCTGTATTATTCAATACAATACTATACAATATACAGTTAAACAATACAATAAACAATATTATTCAATATTTCCTATTATTTTTACTCACTATTGTTTCTTAATTGTTATAATATTTTTTATAAATCTGATCATTATCGAAAACTCCAAGATAGCATCATAAAATACAATAAATACAATACTAACAACGTTTACATGCTATAAAGAGTATGAATAATATCCAGTTAACCATTACCAGGTTGAGTCCCCATTTAAAATAATTAAAACAATACCTTTTAGATATACAGTTTACTATTTGTTGTACATGCTTTTTTGTTGCGCTGTCTAAATCTTGACTAACATGTGGAGATATACACTATTTGTTTTATCAAACATTTTCCTTCGCTATAGCGTTCATTCACATCTTTAAATTAATACAAGCACATTTGAATGAGTGCTTAAGATCATTTACTTCCATTTGGACCAGTGGGACATTTTTGTTCAATAGAGTTTGCAGTGTCAGTCTAGCGATACAAATTGAGATAACAAGACATTTACTGAACTGTTGATTTACACTATGCCGTAAAAAATATTCACACACGTTCGTTCTATCTTATTATTTTCAGTATGTTACCTCTTGAGTTGAATCGTCTTCATTATCGTTGATAATAGTCAAAGTAATCAAAAATGTGAATGATAGATAAAGAAGCCATTTGATCTAGAATGATACAAATTGTGAGAGGGTGCATAATAACCCTTTGCCATCAGCATTCATGAACAGAGGGACGAACATTGCATGCTCATGCTGACTCATGGCTTCCATACAATAGTGCCATCAATTGTTTGGATGTCACGTTAGGTATAAAAAAGGCCCATGTCCAGGATAGGATTGCTATAGCATCACTCATTCTATCAGCCACCATGCACGGCAAGGTAAGTGGTTCACAGATACTTTACTATCCTTTTTCCCCTATGATGCATGCTTACATTCAGTTCTTATCATTGCTTCATTATAACCTTATGTTGTATTGAGCAGAGAAAAGCTCCATTGATGCATAATGATCCATAATGCTTTCTGTTTACTTGTTGGGATTGGTAACCATCCACGATGATACTAAACTTCGACTTTTCTGTCGGGTTCTAGATCATCTTCTACGAGGACAGGAACTTCCAGGGTCGCTCCTATGAGACCAGCAGCGACTGTGCGGACATGTCCTCCCACCTGAGCAGGTGCCACTCCTGCAAGGTGGAGAGCGGCTGCTTCATGATCTACGACCGTCCCAACTACATGGGTCAGCAATACCTCCTTAAGAGAGGGGAGTATTCTGACTATCAGCGCATGATGGGTTTTGGTGACTGCATCAGGTCCTGTCGTATGATCCCCATGGTATGAAATTCAGAAGCACCACATATCTCACACGACTGCTCAAAGGATTTAAGTTTTGATCAGAATGACTAATCACAATATATTTAAATGGTCTATTAACAGCACAAAGGGTCCTATAAAATAAAGATCTACGAGAGGGAGAACTTCGGTGGTCAGATGAATGAGGTGATGGACGACTGCGACAACATCCAGGACCGCTACCACATGTCTGACTGCCAGTCCTGCAACGTGATGGACGGCCACTGGCTGATGTATGAGCAGCCCCAATACAGAGGCAGGATGATGTACCTGAGGCCTGGAGAGTACAGGAGCTTCAGAGGCCTGGGATATGATGGAATGAGATTCAGCTCTATCAGACGCATTACAGACTCCTGTTAACTTCAAACAAATTTGTTCTAAAAAGAAACTGACCTCAGAAATAAAAGAAAGTTCATATTTAATATGGCATATTGGTAACCTATTAATTTGACTCATTGTGTTTGTGTTTGTTTAATGTGAATGCAAAATTTGATTTTAAAAAAATGGAACGAGTATAGTTATATAGAGTAAGTGTTGTTGCTCATTGATCAGTTCTATTATCCTCTACATCATACTGTAGAAGAGAGACCTCAAATGTTGTCATTTACAACCTCATATTTTCACCGGGGGGAAAAAAAACTTTTGGTTATCCATAAATATTCTTCATAATATATAAATGGGGGGAATGTCTGTAATCCTCTTGTAGATTAAAGTAAACATGCAGTTACAAAGAAATGCATTATGATTAAGGTTGTATTTGTAGATTTTAAACATTTGAAACAACAGTAGTAAAATAGTTAAGACTGATGTTGTCGTTACAGGTTTTAAAAATAAATACAGATATTTTAAAGTGTAGCTTTGAGTATAAAAACATTAATTTAGATATATGGAATTATTTTTCACATAAAATATCACATACCGCGAGGTATAAATAGTTCAACAACTGCAGGCTAAGCAAATCACAGTTTTTGATTCTCTAAAGCATTTTAACTTTGGCTGGTTCAGTTGTTAAAGGCACAATCCATGAGCGGTGTGGAGCACACATTTCACCCCAACATTAGAGACCACATAGACATATGGACTCAGGTTTGTGTGCAAACCATGTAGACTCCAATGAATAGTTGCCTTATATGGACTGGGCTTTAACATGATGGCAATATTCAAGAAGCCTAAACAATAAATGCAGTATTATTCACAGCACTTGTTTTTAACATCATTACCATTAGGGAATACCAATAGAATTTAAACTGGATACTCTTCCAAAGAGAACTAACTGCTGTGGAGTCTTCACAGTTAGTAATTTCTTGTTCCTAGAAAATCAAAAAGCAGTTTAAGGAGCAATTTGTACGATACAGCTGGAGTTTTAGTTTAAAACAAGAGTGAAGAAACAACAGTGTTGATACTGTATTATTTCAGTCCTGACAGTGGAAAGATGGAACTTAAGGTTCATTGTTTGTGTCAAAAAACATGAAAAAAATAAGTTTAATGTGTCAAATAACTAACCAGAGTATACACCAAATGGATATAGTAAACAATCATTTTATTGCCATTATCTTTTCATCAAGTGGTTTAAAAGTCCTATTTGTAAGAAAATGTGATTTTTGAATCTCATTCCCAACTCGTCAAATATTGATGCTTTGGGATTTTACGTTGGGTCGGCCGCCGTCCCAAAGTATCACTTTTTCGTGAGTTGAAAATGAGACTCAAAAATTAACTTTTCTTACAAACAGGACCTTCAAGCAATAAAACAATAATTATCCACTTATTTCACCTTGTTGTATCTACACAATTTTTTCAAGATGCATAAAATTCTGAAGAAGTACTTTATTTATTAGACATGCACAAACAGGACCTATACACATGCATTAGTGGAGAGGTGTCAGCAGGGGGGCTTCCCATGTGAGGCTCCAGGTGCAATTAAGGGTTTGGTGCCTTGCTCAAGGGTACCCCAGCAGTGCACAGGGGGTGAACCGGCACTTCTCCAGCTATCAGTCCTCTCTCTGTTTAGACTGGTCCAAGCGGGTCTTCAACCAGCAACCCTTCAGTCCCCAGACCAAGTCCCTGAGGACAGAGCAGGAAAACCCAAAGTGTAAAGTGGGTATTGGTAACAGGCAACACTATTCACTTGCCTCATGAGCTTAATGTTGGGTTAAAGCTGCTTTCAGTATTTTTTGACACTAGAGGGCAGAAACAATTTCAAAGAAACATAGCCAGGAATACAACAAATCTGTCATACATCATCATGTCCATCTCAATATGTAGCAACTGTATATTTTTGACTATTTTTTTGTAAAACAAAGTTAGAAATTAATTAAAGTTTAAACCTTACTATGGTTTATTAAGACACTTCTCCTAAGTGCTGTACCTGTATATGTGTGGTGAATCTTGCTATGAATCCTGCACATGTGAACAATAAGCTTTGAAGGATAGCTGAAATCCCTAATGGCACAGACAATGTAATAGTTCCATGGTCACCAGATAAGGCTCTCCAATATGATGAAAAATCTGATTTTATTATCAGCATAATGTTTCAGGAAATATTTGCTTCACAACCTTTTCAATTATGGTGTACTGTTCCACACCTTAAAAACCCATAGAATTGAAGTATTTTTTTATAAGTTTTTTTTTTTTTACTAAATTACTGTAGAGCAGGAAGAAAACCTCCAACTGCCTCAAACACATTTTCAAATGCATTTGTGTCAGTTTTACTTTTGGAGATAAAAGACTGTTCTGGCGTCACAGTTATTAAATGGCTTTACAATCAAATTCTACCAATTTCATCAAGTGAGCAGAAATTAGGTGGTTACTAATGAAGACTTGCTAATTGGTTGCTCATAAAGGGTTAAAGTCAGAAGTCCATTCGTAAACATACTCTCTTCATTGGCATCATTTAAAAGTGTGAGTAAATACAGTTTATTGATGAAGTGTTTTCAACTATAAAACAGAATGACTGATTGAATGCGATCAATTATATGTCAGCTTTGAAAAGACTTATTAAAGTCTGTTTTTGTTTGTTTTCTCCTCATGATGATATTCAGCTGCTTGTGTTAATGTTTTTTTCTGCCAATAAATGTTATGCTATGATATGTTATGTTATGATATTTGTGCTGTTCTGACATGTTCTGTTTTATTAGTATGACACATTATCATATCAATAAAGTACTCTATCCATACATGTATGAGTTTGTTTCTGCTTAAAATACAATAAGGCTTTTTAAAGACTTTGTTTTTAAACTATTTGTATGAATAAATGCATGTGACAAAAGATTGTTTTAAGAATAAATCAAAGAAGACTTTCAGACATGAGGCCTTTGGTCTTGTGTGCAGATCAGTATTCCAAACCATGAAATTCACTGTAAACAATGATGAGGCTGATTAAAACAGATACGAAAAAAATGCTGAAATATACACATAAGACAGACATTTTACTGATTAAAACATCAGATTAGAGGTAACATATTTCATAAGCCGCTCAACGTAAAGGTATGTTTGTGGAAAACACAGTCTCTATTATTCAGCAGCAAAGACAATACAAAGCGGGGCCTCTTCTCACAAATGCAACCACCGCAAATCATGATCTGTTGAAGGTCACTTTGAATTGAACAGTACACGGGGGCCTCTGCTCCATGTTGCGCTGTCAGGAATTTGAACAATAGGGTCATGTATCCTTTTGGTGCCAGGTCAGGTATAAAAGCTGCAGGGGTACATCAAGACATTGTGCAGTCACTTTGAGCCAAAACAGTAGTAACAGTAGCCATGACCATGGGCAAGGTGTGTACAGCTGTAGCTTTTGATTCCATACATATTTAGTTTAATATGATATATATAGAAAAAATAATAATTTGTACTGTATACAATCTGTACTACACTGTGGTGTCATCCTAATGGCTTCTTCTTTTTTTTCAGATCATCTTCTACGAGGACAGGAACTTCCAGGGTCGTTCCTATGAGACCAGCAGCGACTGCGCTGACATGTCCTCCTACCTGAGCAGGTGCCACTCCTGCAGGGTGGAGAGCGGCTGCTTCATGGTCTACGACCGCACTAACTACATGGGAAACCAGTTCTTTGCCAGGAGAGGAGAGTACTCTGACTACCAGCGTATGGGCATGAGTGATTGCATCAGGTCTTGCCGCATGATCCCCATGGTACTGTTACTCACTATTTCCTTTTCATTTGAAATTACACCTTCCATGTATGAAAAATATTGAACCCGGTGAAAGCAAATAACGGTATTTGAAGAAGGATTTTAATGGCTCATTCTCACTTATTTCAATTTACAGCACAGAGGCCAGTTCAGGATGAGGATCTACGAGAGGGAGAACTTCGGTGGTCAGATGCATGAGCTGATGGACGACTGTGACAACATGATGGACCGCTACCGTATGAACGAATGCCAGTCCTGCAACGTGATGGACGGCCACTGGCTGATGTACGAGCAGCCCCAATACAGAGGCAAGATGATGTACCTGAGGCCCGGAGAGTACAGGAGCTTCAGGGACATGGGCATGAGTGGCACCAGGTTCATGAGCATGAGGCGCATCATGGATTCCTGTTATTAAAGCACAAATGTATAAAGGCAAGATTTAAATAAAATCTTGTGATTGTCTTTTAAATGAATTCCTCTGTTACTTATCACTAAATGGCCTTAAACACAAAAAATGCAACCTAATATCACGGTAAAGAGGTTGCATAGAAGGTAGATTTATGCACTAAAAAAGGTTATTTATTTAAACAACATGGATACAGATTGTTCTGTTTCATTACTTGCTTCAAATCTGAAAAGCCTACATACTGTTTATGTTTATCAATAACAGATACAGTATCTGTTTGATAACTGACTTCCAACTAGAGGGATACTTTGAGGAAGACTGACAACAAAGTCCTCCATGGCACATGGTGGCCTCTTGACATTAAATTCAATCAGGCGGTCAATAAGTAACAACCATTTCAGGCACACTCAGTAATTACAATATAACATGTAGGTTTGGAAAATAAAAGTTTAGCATACATTTTTTATTAGGTGGTTCTAAACAAAGTGTTTCATTTTCCAGGCAACAATGTTGGTCGTCCTGTCACAAGGCAGACAGCAAGCCTTACTGTACCATAGGAACTCACATAAGTGCAAAAATATTTATTTTGAATAATTGGAGAAAAAAAAGAAAAGCATCATATAGAATAACACCTGCTTCTTTTTTTCAAGCACAGTCATATTTCCTTATATTTCTAAACACTTGGTGTTGACCATACCTGTACAAAGTAATTCATATCACTGATTTACACATGTATATGTTAAGAGGCTAAATATTTTCAGCAATGATTCTACTTTTCTTTTTACAACAAGATATTGAGTTTGTTATAAACTCTGTCACTCTGACAAGTAAAAACATATCAATCTGTTGTCATTTGGAGGCAGTACTAGAACTTTAAAAAGGCTGACATTCAAAACAATTGATTAACATTACAATGTTTGTACTCCAATAGAGTGTGAGAGAGCCACGCACGCCAATCAGCCATGTTTGTATTGTGACACATAATAGGAAAGGTACAGCAATTTGTTTTTCTAGTTCCCCAGCGTTTAGAAGATAATATGGCCATTTTGTGGAAATCACAAGAGTTTTATGAACCATTTCCTTTTGTAAAACATACTCATCCTCCACTGTAAAGTTGCTGGATTATCTTTGAGTACACAAAATTCATGGTAGAGCAATAGATTTAAAATATAAGCATTACATGAGCTTCTTGTCTTGCCACAAGCTAAGTATGTGTTGTGTATTTGATGAAATACAGAATGTTCTTCTGATCAGGTGTACATGTTTGTTGAGGCTGGCAGGAAAAGCTCAGATATACAGATAACCACAGGCTTACCATGCAACAGATACAGAGAGAAGAACCTGACAGAGTGACTGATGTTTCACAGATGCTTAGTCTTTGGGAGCCAGATGAAGCTGGTGTCTGCACATATTGCATGACTAAGAAGAATATTGCACAGATGGAATTCGGTATTAATGTTGGGAACTGTAGATTATACCAAGTTTACTATGTCATTGTTGTGGTAGCTTATACAGTATATGGACACCTTTAGAAATTAATCAACTTGCTGGAAACCAGTTAAATCAGGAGAGAGTGAACATAAAGATTTATTGCCATGTGTACAAAGAGAATGAGAGTCGTTGGCAGTTAGACTCCATCGTGATGAAGTAAAATTTTTGGGAGGTGATGAAGCTGTGCGTAGAATAAGAAACCCACCAAAGAAAAGTGAAGAATAGAAAAGAACGACAGGCACTAATTTTTTGATGCATATCAATACTTACCTTACTGCACAGACAAAAGAAGCATAACAGTATTAAACAGAGACATGCATGGCTGGGAAGAAAGATACAAATATTATGATCTGCCCCCCTGCATAGAACTCGATGCTTACGAAATGATCAGCATGATTAAAGGTCAGCAAGGACCCGACTCAAATAAAAGGTCATGCAACCAAACAAAAATTAGGACAATGATAAACAGAAATAAAGTGCATATATCATGAATGATGTATGAGGTCACGAAGACCATGAATGTGAACAAATAAATAAACGGTCACATAAAGACCAAACAGAAACAAAAGTCATAAGACCAACAGAAATTAAGGCCTGTGGGCCGACGAAAATAAAATGCAAGGTCTGGTGACCAAACAGAAATTAATTCGAGTGACTAGAAGAAATTAAAGGTAGAGTTGGTAATGTTGGAGAGCTAGCAAGATTTGAAAGTGGCACCTCGTCTAAGCTCCACCCCCTTCTCCCCCTCCCGTCAGTGCTCCGTCCAAAGCCCCGCCCCCACAAACTTGAACGCGCATCAGACAGTCCGTCAGCAGGGCAGAGGAGAGCTGTTAGCATTGGGCTAATACAAGCTACAAAAGTAGCTAAGTTGGCTAACGTTACATATTTCATGAAAATAACAAATCCCCCCGAAGCAAAACAACTAATTACCTGTCCAACAGAAAGACAGCAACCTCTGCATCACTTCTGGAAGTGCTACTTTTGGCTGCATTTTCTCTGCCATTGTTCTCTCCTGCTAACTGTGCTAACTCTTCTTCTTCTGTTGTTTTATGGCTGTTGGCAAACAATTGTTAGGTGTGCATTACCGCCACCTTCTGACCTGGAGTGGATCATCTGCTAACTCCATATGCTGTGTCCCAATTCAGGGGCTGCAGCCTTCGGAGGACCCAGCCTACGCGGTCTACGGAGGCAACGGCTTCGGAGGCTCCTCCGAACGCTGGGTCAACCGTCGGTAAATGGGACGGTCTAGCCTACGTGAGCATTTCCTGATTGCGTCACGACGTCATCACTTCTGCCGGCCAAGCCCTGAAAAAAAAAAACGGTCATTACAGAAAATACAATTGACAGACAACACAGTCAACACAAATGACAGACGACACAGACACGACAACTGACAGACGACAATGGTGGAGCCAGAGGTTTTGTTTTTGTTTGTTTTTTTATTTTTTTTGTTGGAGGAAGAGGAGAGGCGGCTGCGGCGACAGCGACACCGGCGGCTTGTTTATCTCCGGCTGAGAGAGAGCCGTGGGGAGGCAACGTTAAACCTGTTATTTTAACCTATTTTAATGTTCATACATAGCTAGCGTAGTCCGTGGTAATTAATATACCCGTTAATAATCGATACAGTTAAATGACAAGCCATATTAAGAATAGATTGACATGGTTAATGTCATTTAACCACAAGACTTGATACAGGGTTCGTACAGGTGCTTAAAATCTAAAATCTTTGAAAATGCTGTAATTTTAACGCTGTGTTTTTCAAGGTCTGAAAAGTGCTTTTTATTTTAGTTTAAATGCTTGGCTTATAAAGTGATCGAATTGAATAGTAAAATGTGTACAAACCCTGTAAATAACCCTGACTTAAATCAATATTAAATGTTGTGTCTTTAAACATCAAAACCATATTGAGAAGCCAAAGTGGAAAGATGGACAGATAAAGCATTATTGGTCTAAGCTTTAACATTAATTAGAATTGTCGTATTGACTGAAATTCAATAGCTATTGTTTAATCATTTATGTCCTCCTGTTCTTACCCTCCTTTCTCCATCCAGACAAGGCCACTGTACTGCCGGATCAATCTCAATGTTCCTATTTTTCAACTGTTCTTTGATGATCATGACACCACAAAAGACTTCAGGCTGAGCAGAGAGTCCCTGGCGGTGCTGCTCGACCTTCTTCACCAGGATAGACGACACGGATGGGGTGCCACAATAGAGACCTTGGTCTTTCTCTTCTGGCTGGCGAGTGGGACATCGTACAGGGTGGTCTCAAGGGTGTTTGGGATGCTCGCTCCACTGTTCACCGCATCGTCCATCGAGTTACTGAGGAGGTGGTGGCCATTCCCCACAGGGTCATCCAACTCCCCAAGACCGCAGACGACCTGGCCACAGTAACTCAGGGGTTTGCAGGGCTCGCAAGACACAGAGTTTTTCGAAAAGCTGCTGGAGCAATCGACGGCTGCCATGTCAGGATCAAGCCACCAAGCGGTCCTGATGGTCAGTGCTATAGAAACAGGAAACTGTTTCCCTCCATCATCCTGCAAGCAGTTTGTGACCATCAGGGCCGCTTCATCGCCACGTATGTGGGCTGGCCGGGGTCGGTGCACGACTCCAGGGTCCTCCGGCACAGCCCACTGTACAGGCGTGGCATCTACCCTCCTCCAGGGTACTTCATCTTGGCAGACGGTGGATACCCATGCCTCCAACATCCACTCCCCCTCATCACTCCCTACAAACAACCAGTGCAAGGTGTGGGAGCCCAGCGCTTCAATGCCCATCACTCCAGGGCACGCTCCATCATAGAGCGTGCCTTTGGGATGATGAAGACGAGGTTCAGAGCCATCTTCCTCCAAGCGCTGGAAGTGCACCACACCTTTGTGCCTCATGTATGTTATTACACAACAGAACAGAATTATTGTTAGATGGTGAATAACAGTAAATGAATTAATTAAAATAAAATTACAATTACATTAACTTAATTTTTGTTTTCTCTTGTTTTCTACAGGTCATAACAGCATGTGCCGTCCTGCACAACATTTGCCTGGGTGCTGGTGACATCATGGCCCCAGAGGATGAAGTGCAGGACGACATGCCGGAGGATGAGGGGGAGAACGAGTTGGAGGCAGCCAGTGGTGCACCGTGGCGGGACCAGCTGTCTGCCGAGGTGTCTGCCCTGGAGGAGGGTGTACTGGACCATGACTACCTTTAGAGGGCAAGTTAAATAATTTTAAAGCTATTCCTATTTAAAGTGTTTTATAAACAGTTTTGTTTGTTGAAGTAGTTTGTGGTGGGATGTTTAAAATGTTGTGCATTAGTATTTAGTATTAGTATTTTATTCTTGCCTCTATTTTAAACATTTTAGTGACATGGCAGCCGTCGATTTCATCAGCCCTGCAAACCCCGATGATGGACGATGTGGTGGACAGTGGAGACATGCATCCCACACCCCCCACCTCCCAGATGATGTCCCACCCACAGCCAGAAGAATCCTGGGTCCTTATTGTGTCATCCCATCTTGTCCAGCAGCACCACCAGGGACTCCTGCTCAGCCAATACTGTATATATGTTCTCTGTAAATAGTTATTTCTGCTGATCATTTGTAAATAGTTCTACATGTTAATAATACCCACTTGTAAATAGTTATTGTAACTTTGTAAATATTTGTTAATTACACAAAAAATAAATTATTTTCTTGTTACTGAAAAGCAGTTCAAAAGTTTACTTTAGTTGTAAAATAAGAAATGGAACAGATAATGTTACAAGGTTATAAGATTTTAATTAAACTATATACAATATTTTTAATTAACAATTTAAATTACAAATAACACAGAACTTTATCAAACAGAAAAAGAAAAAAAAACATCCACCAGTGTGCTGAATATATCCGGCAACACGTGACACGTGATGAGTGCGCGCAGGGAGGAGGGGGGGGACAGAGGGGGGTGCAGGCAGGACCATAGATGTATATATAAAGGCTAGATGTCTCGTCCGCGTTGCTGGCCAACGGAGTCGAACGTCCGCACAGGTCGGCCATCTTGGTACAGGTAGCTCGCTCACCCATAACATTGTGTTGGTAATGAAACATGTACTTTTAAAATAACCATAACTTGCTCAAATTTCAACCGATTTTCAAACGGTTTGGTTTGTTATAAACGTCAAAGATGTAGTTATGACACTGCATACTTCTGAATAATTATGTTATGTTCTAAAAAATAGAATAATGTTCTAAAATAGGTAGACTACAATAGGCTATACATCAAGAAATGCTGCATGTTGAAATCCCCACCCTGTACAGAGATGTATTTATGACACTGCATACTTATGAATAATTGAGGCCTTGAGACGAATAACCATACAAGTCCATATTTCCAATTTTGAATGAAAATGTTTTTACACAAGAAGAGGTTGAAAGCGGATGAGTTTTGAAGAGGATTTGAGGATTTTCACATTTGCTTCCACATTACTATTATTTTTGAAAAAGCTTAATATTTGAAAAACTTGAAAAGTTAAAAGCTGAACAGTACAAGGCTGAAAGCAATACACATCCATTATAAACCCAGAAGAGGAGCTAAAACTCTGTGATGATTTCTTCAAAGAGAAAAGATGCGATTTCAACATGTTCAAACATCCAGAATTATAACCATGTTAATGACGTTTGTAAGAAACCAAACTGTTTGTAAAATCCGTCAAGGTTTCAGCATGATAAGAGTATTAGCGTTTGTGCAGATCACTGACTTTACCTCAGGTTACACAGATCCAGCCAGAAAGCTAACCTGTACCAAGATGGCCGACCTGTGAGGACGTTCTAGACCCCGCCGTAAGACATCTAGCCTTTATATATATATCTATGGGCAGGACGAGACATGAAGGCATCTGATTGGTTCTTTCAACTCGGACCGAGAGGGAGGGATTGGTCAGAGGCTGTGTCCGAAATCACCCCCTAATCACTATATAGTGCACTATATAGTGACTACGCCATTTTGTAGTGGTGTCCGAATGTATAGTGATCAGGATATAGTGCACTCATTGTATCCCACAATGCACCGCGAAATGTAGTGAACATCCGATGGTCACTAACCGAAGCAAGATATCCCATCATGCATTGCCAGAAAATTTCTTCGGGCATTTCGCTGCATACTTCAACTGTGCGACAGCAGTGACATAATTAACGGCGCCTGAGTAGTGTCCGAAAGTGCTTTTTTCTTTCTGCCGATGAGCTCACTATATAGTCCACTATATTGGACCCCCTATATAGTGAGTAGGGATTAGGGAATAAGTGAGTGATTTCGGACACAGCCAGAGTTTTTACAGGCCTGCAGCTGCCACAGAGGTCTGATTTATTTCGCTCCTTTTTCTGAACACATTATGTATGGACTACTCTCAGGATGGGAAGACCATTTCACCCAGTATAACAAAGAGTGTTTCTGAACAGGATTACCAACTATACCTTTAAGTATGATGTTACTTTAAAGCTGGAGTTTGTAGAATATGTGAAAAATGCATGAGACTGGGATGGAAATAACTGCGCTCCCTCCTCCCCTCCCTGTTTCGACTCCGTAGCTCCACACCATTCTCGTGGATGCACGCGACTGTAGCGCTTGGAATATTCACGTCGGAACTTTTCTGTCATACACTCGCCATGGCCAAATTACAGGTAAGAAAGTACTTTACCTTTCTCTTGTGAACACATTCAATGTATGACCAAACAAACATTACTTTTGCATTGTTTAGAAGAGCGATAGAGACCGACAACAATTATTTCTTGCTAACGTCTCAGCATGACATAGCCTACATGTCTGGCACTAATAAAGATATTTGTCATACTGACGTGATACTTATATAGCATAATCTAATGACAACAGCAACACTTATATATCACAGGAAAGAGGTGTGAATGCTAAGAATAAAAAAAACAACATATAACGCTAAAGTAAACAATTACCCCCACATGCACGGTCTATCGGAGACAACCACTTTATTCAGACACTTCTTTCTTTTCACCGTAACCTGAAATAAATAATAACTGTCACATCTATATTTACAGTGGGTACTAGTTTCAAATGGAGGTTTCCCTCGCGGAAAGCGTGATTCACGCGTTGCGTGAAATTGTAGGTCACATTGTAGCCACTAGGTGGAAGCATCGTACTGAAATGCAGCTAAAAGATTTTGGGATAATTCCACGTTTGACCACAACGTAGCTGCAATGGAGAGTGGCGCTGTTCATAGGCCATAGTCTACTTCATTTGCAGCTGTGGTCGAGAGAGCTAGAGAGTGAATGGAGAGAGGGACCGCTACACCGGTGAATCAGATCAATGTTGTTGTTTTTTATTGTTTCACAGTGGTTACGTTCAACAGGATCAGTGGTTCTCATGGGGGTCCTGGCCCCCTCCATATTTTTGATCTCTCCTGTAGCCTGGCCGGGTCTGGCTCCAAGTTTGAGCAAATTGTCTCATATCTATTTTCTGCAAGTTCTCGTGACGTGAATGTAACAATCCACTTATAGCCCACGATCGCTCGTTTAAACAGTTTCTAAGCTGCTTCGTTCGTGCCAGCAGCCTGGACCCGATGTGGCTGGACTCACGAGCGGAGCATTAATGCACATCTGTCTGCAGCTGCTCCAAACACACAATTTGAAGGGACAGATTAGATGTTGATTTTGTTAACAGTGACTTTGTTGATACTACTTTAATCGCTCTACGCTTCCCCATTGAAGTCAGTAGAAGCTGAGCGTCCGACTGTGTAAAGCGCTGTGGCTCTGCGGGGATGAATGAGAAGGAAGTTGCGCCGGTTACCTGTGATAAGTAGCTGATTCTGAACAAAAGATGAAGGCTTTCTAGCGCGTATTTAGTCAATGAAATGTACACACAGCAGTACATATTTCACCACTTTTTTTGGGGGGGGGTGACATTTTAGGGGAAGCTGAGCTTCCCTTGGAGTCTTAGAGCAATCGCCTCTGGTGTATGAAAATCGCTACAGTGCTTTGGTTTTTAGGTGCTCTACAATCTCATAGTTTCAAAGAAAATGGATTGATTGATTTTTACTTAACGCAATGAAACGAAAACAATATATATTATATTACTATATTGTTGCAACTTTAGAAAATATAATCCAGGGGAAAAAAGGCTTACAAATATGGACCAAAACGGCTCAGTAATACGCACAAAAATCCAAAAGAAATGAAAATGAACTAAAAAAAAAAACTAAAAATCATGAAGTGGTCTCAATCTGTGTTTTACGCATGCCTCTGTGCGTCTGGCACATGTGTCTTGGAGTTCTGAATGGAGGCTGTATGTTCAGCTCCCCTTACATGTGAAATTTATTACATGAAACACAACGAAATTTCTTCACTTATGAACTGAAAAGTGTGAGGAGAGCTACTGTAGGAACCGGTTTTTCTGTTCAAAGCAAACAGCTGTGTGAAGTACTGTGGGGGGCAGGACTTTTGTCTGACAATGTACTTGAGTGAAGTATCCACAAACACACCCATTGGTCAGAGATAAATGGAGGATGCTAATGTGTCGCTAATGTGTTACATTGTGTCTCTAAAGGGGTCCGCTCGGCACACACACCCTCCAAAAAAAAAAAAAAAACTATTGGCAGAAGTCCGGGCCGTGAGAACCGGCAGTCTACCTCTCGTATGGATAATCAGTGTGATAATCCAACGGATTTGATCTGGAAAATCCCTTGTTGTGATAGACTCATGTGTTTTCATAATGTAGCCTATCATAAAGTGGATACAATCACCGCAACTCTGTCCGGAGCTTCGCTACTTTTATTTCCGTATCCTTGATAACAGTAACCCAGGTACAAGGATCCCCCCCTCCCCGCTTGACTTGAAATTATGCCCCCCCTTGTCCAGATGCGTTCCGCGGTCCATGGCGATTTTCATACACACACCCAGCCTCGCTTTCAATAAAACACACACACGCCTCCTTTGATGTGAACTCGCACAGAGCATGAGGCTGAGTTGATAACCAGCTTCGTAGTACCGTGTTAACTCGGACCGGGGCTTGAGGTTTTGAGCTGGACTCCTTCGCAGTACAGGCCGGCTGGCTGACGGTGTCACCGGTCTCATTATCACTGGCTGTTTGTGTTGTTTGTCAAAACATGGATGAATTAAACCTATCAACTTTGTATCGGCCGCGTCTTGTTGCCTATTTCTATCGAGGAAAAGTTATTTCAGGATATCCTATTGTGACAGTTGAGGTTCTGGTCACTATGCTTCCAATTGATCATGTGCCCTGGCTACTTGGCCAAGGGGATGTCCCTTTGGCTGACTGGCAAGCGCGCATGACTCTTACCCGGGAGGTGTGGGTTCAATCCCCGCCCGGGCCCTCTTCACCTTGCCACATTCTGGCGTTGTTGGCAGGGTCCATGTAGCACTAGGGGTGGGTCCATGGATTCCTAATGTGTGGCAACCTGCGTGGAAGCACGAGGACGTGCTTGTGAAAAGAGGTGGAGAGATGTGACAGTTGAGGTTCTGGTCACTATGCCTCCAATTGATCATGTGCCCTGGCTACTTGGCCAAGGGGATGTCCCTTTGGCTGACTGGCAAGTGCGCATGACTCTTACCCGGGAGGTGTGGATTCAATCCCCGCCCGGGCCCTCTTCACCTTGCCACATTCAGTGTGGCAACACGAGGGTGTTTACTACTAATGTACTCAATACCGACAACGCCACCTTGGGTTAGGGCCCAAGGACCCGTACTAAAGGTAAATTACTCTATTATAAAAGGACACAGATTGGTTCATTCAGGGAGAGCAGGAGACGTGGTTCAATTATTTTGATACAAAATTTTATTATTATTAAATAGACATGGTTTGGCACTGTAAAAGAAAAGAAAAGAAAGAAAAGAGCCCAACTTAAAGGGGGGTACAGGCTGAGGCTTACCGGCTGGAGGAGGGGTTTATCAGGGGAGTGACATCCAAAAGAAAAAGGAGAGCACCCCACTCATACAGCAAAAATGTGACGTGCAACAAAGAAAATCTTGAACAGGGATCACAGCACACAAGGGATCACCACCACCCAGGGGAACCACCACCACCAACACCGGCCTTCAGCACTAGGGGAAGAGGAAAAACACAATTAGGAGGGCCCACAATTATGAAAAACCAAACTATTTCATAACATGTGCCAACAAAATATAAATGATCAATAGATAAATGAAGTGTTGAATGGAATTAATTATAAATCAATCACACAAAAAGAAATCAAAGAGTCTCTGGCCAGAGATATCAGCTTATAATAATTAAATCGATCTTAACACAAATAACGGGAGTTCAAACATTTCTTGGGAAATTCCCTCCCCAAACGAAAATACAAGAAACTCCCAAAAATAAACAAATTAATTACCCCAAAGAAAACCACCCAAACTACTAAGAAATTAGCAAAAGGAATTCAACCATTAAACAGAAGATAAACAAATAAACATCACCAAACCTCAGCAGACTGTCTTTAAAACACACACACACACGCACGCACGCACGCGCACGCACACATATAGCAGCACCACAGGTAGCAGCAGTATGTAGAGCCAGTAGCAGGAAGCAGGCTGACCGAAGGCGGCCGACCAAACCGAGCCGTCGGAGCAGCGACAGCAAAGCAGCGGCAGCAAAACAATGGCAGCAAAGCGGCAGCAGCAACAGTACAGTGACAGTTCAGCGGCGAAGCAGCAACAGTACAGTGACAGTTCAGTGGCGAAGCAGCAGCAGTAGCGTAGCAGTGGCCCAGTAGCAGTGATTGCGCAGCTGCGCTTACTTAGCTTAATTAGCGTTAGCATCCATAACTCCGGTTATCTGTCCGGGTGTATTGGCGTCCCATCCAAGGAGGGAGAGAGGCGAAGAAAACAAGCCCAGCAGGGGAAGACAGCCACCATGCAGCCCACAACCAGCCGACTGTTAGAGGGAGAGGAGCGAAAGGGAGCTTAGCACCTGGCTACAGCAATGAATAACAGAAAGACATCTTAACTCACCAATGCTCCAGTTGACAGCGGCGAACAACCGCAGATAATCGCCACAACCGCGGTGGAGACGCCGGATCTATTAAAAGGATCACCGTTGTAATTTACATAAAACACGGACTAATCTACACAAAACAGCATAGCAACGTGCGCCTACCTGTGCTCAGCTGCTATCGGCGAGTCCAACGACCCGGAAGTGGGCGGGCCGAAGAGGCAGGAAGCGAGAGGTCAGGAGGGAGGACACGGCCTACTTTTATCCCCTCTGTATGAGCCACTATTGGCTAATAAGCCAGAGGGGCGATGGTGCAGCAAAGCTAAGGGTGCAGTGATGCCTCATACCACTACACTATGTTTTATCGCCCAGCCCGAAAATGACACAGCCCGTTCATTCATGAGAAATCATCCAGCAACACTCTCAATCAAACAAGGTGGGGAATGAGAAATCTGCGGACAGTAGTTCGCTCATTTTAAAAACACAGACGGGTGTGTTTGGAGCTGACGAGACTGAGGACCGAAAAAAGAGAGTGAGACGTATACTGTAGCTGCAGTTGTTACATTTGTCTCATTGAAAAACTATAGCCTACTGTATTTATATTGCATTCCCCATTTGTGTTCACTGCTCCGTGCTGCTGTCTTATGGAGGCGTCCTGCTGCTCACAGATGCCACCTGGCGGTTGTTTGGGCACATTGCAGCTTCTGGTGAAAACACAATTACTCCTCCACAAAAAATCCGTGTGACTCTCCCGTGACTCACGCGTGAATCTCGCGTGAAATCATCCAAATGAAACTAGTACCCACTGTACACGGCACACGTCCTATGTATGTCGTGTATATATAACGGTATTGACAATACATATGACGTTGACTTTGGCTCTGACTTGCTTGTAGCTGTTGTGAGCCTTTGGCTACGGTTAGCATAAAGCTAATCAACTCACGGAGACAACAAAGCCCTTGGAGTTGGCTACCTCAAAGACCTCAAAGAGGACTCTGTGGCAAAAAGGTTTCTGAAACGACCTGTGAAAGAGTGGCCGACAAAGTCAGCCAAAGAAGTCGCTGCATATGCCAAAGAAGGTATAAACAAGCTCAAAAGGAAATGTTTTACAGCAGCACTGACCCGAGGACAGGTGGAAAGATACCAACATGCCCCATCTGCCACTGCAATGCCAATGTCTCCAACCTCTGCTCCGGTCAAAACTGACCAAAGCAAGGACCTGCAAAGCAGCCCTAGTGGAGAAGAACACCAAATCCAAGTCCGAGGACCACCTGCTGGTTCTGCAGTGGGAAAAATCCTTGACATCAGCAAGTTCAGCAGTTTAACCAAGCTGACCAGAGTCATTGCCTGGGTGTGGAGAGCTGCCACAAAGTGGAGAAAAGTGCTGGCCAGAACATCAGCCACAAGTAAGCCAAAGGGGAAGGGGAATTCCTTCAGCCCAAAAGATCAAGTACAGAGCAAAAGAAGCGTGCTTACCATCAGGGAGAGTGAAGATGAGCTCAGGGATCCCCTTCTTGCGGCTCAAGAGGAGGTAACCTTTCCAGACACCACACTCAACAGACTTGCTGTGGTCAGAGATGAAAACACTGGACTTTTGCTCTGTGGAGGAAGATTCAAAATCTTTAATGATGAAAAAACTGCAGTATCAATCTTGCCTTGCACATCATGGACATCCACTGTCCTAGCTCAAGAAGCCCACAATGCATATTATGAAGAAATTGCAGGTACACTCCTCCGGATGAGAAGGAAAGCCTGGGTGGTAAAAGGCCGGAAACTAGCTCAAAAGATTGTTGAAAACTGTGTGACATGCAGGAAAGCCAAGGCCAGAAGATGCCAGCAGATCATGAGTGACCTTCCATCGGAGCGAATAACACCAGCCAATCCATTCGAGTACACAACAGTGGACTTATTTGGACCTTACGAAGTGAAGGATGAGGTGAGAAAGAAGGTGAAGCTCAAAGTGTGGGGAATTGTCTTCTGCTGCATGGCGTCCAGAGCTATGCACACAGACCTCGTCAGTGACCAGTCAGCTGAAAGCTTCCTGTTGGCCTACCAACGATTCACGGCACTGAGAGGGCATCCAAGGAAAATGTGGTTGGATCCTGGAAAGAACTTTGTTGAAGCCAGACCTGCCCTCAAGGAGCTCTACATGTTTCTGGACAGACTGGAAAAGTCAAAGGTTGAAAATGAAGCCTCCAAGCACGGCACAGAATGGAGCTGGAGATTCCATCCAGCAGACTCACCTCACAGGAACGGAGCCGCTGAAGCTGCTGTCTGCACTGTGAAGCGGGCTTTGCACAGTCTGGGAGGTAATGGAGTCTTCACATGGGGTGAGTTTCAAACCTTCCTTTATATGGCTTCCAACCTCGCCAATGAAAGACCCATTGATGCCAGGACTCAGAGCTGGGAGGACTGTGTAGAATACATCAGCCCAAATTCACTTCTGCTTGGAAGAACGGGACCCGGCGGAGATCCAGGGACCTTTGACTTTGAAAGCTACTCTTACAAGAGATTAAGAGCCATCCAAACAAAAGTTGACAGGTTCTGGAGGAAATGGAGCCAATTAGCAGGACCAAACCTGTTTGTCAGGACCAAGTGGCACACAGCACACAGGAACGTGGCCATTGGAGATGTCGTCTGGCTGACCAAAACGCCATGAGAGGTCAGTACAGGCTTGCCAGAGTCGTCAATGTCAATACTGACAAGAAAGGAATTGTAAGGGATGTGCATGTCAGAACCTTCCCCAGTTACCCAGTCTCAACTGTGAAGCCCACTCAACGAAAATACCTGCAACAGTTCTTCACAGGGATGTCAGACGGATAGTTGTCCTGCTTCCAGTTCAAGAGCAGCAACAAAATTAAAAATGGAGCAACTGAATCCAGTACATCACAAAACTGGTGTGACCTCCTCGGGTTGAAGAACCAGGAGGTCAAGTGGGAGGTGTTGTGTCAAATCCCAATTCATTGAGCACATTCACAAGATACACTCTGATGCACTCCAGACCTGCAGAGGGCGACCACATGCAAAATCTCAATTCATTGAGCATATTCACAAGATGCACTCAGATGCACTCCAAACCTGCAGAGGGCGACCACACGTAAAAGAGTTGGTGGAACCCAAACTCTCAGCATGTGCTCCTAGAGGGACCATATTCACCTGCACACCCATTGGAAAGCATGGCATGAAATGTTTGGAGGTTGCTCAGTTAGCCCTCTCATCTGCTCCTGAACACAAGACACGACCACAGCTCCTGATCAATCAGAAGACGCAACTGGTCGGATAAAACAACTTTGAGTGTGGATGATTAGTTGAGATTATGCTTCTCCAATTTAAGTTGGATAATTTTGCTTATGCTAATTTAAGATTATGTACTTTATTGAAACTATAATGTGAACTTAATAGTTAAGTATGATGTTACTTTAAGTATGTATATTGTTACTTTAATTATTATATAAACGAAACTGTAGGATTGTTACTTTAATCACTGTTTTGAGATCCTAAGTTAATTTGAATGACTTTGCTTGCTTTGAAATTCAAGTGAACGTTAACATTTGTTCTTTACTTTAAGGGAAAGTGTTTATTGGAATTTATTTGAGACTAATGCATGTCTTTTCTTTTTGTCTTCAAGGTTATCAACCTATTCCATTATTCTGTTTATGTCCATTGAAACCATCAAACCTAAAACCATCTTTAAGAAAATAATATCAAAGAATAAGAAGAATTTAGTTGTCCTTTGCATCCAAAGTAAAGTACTTTTCCCCTCAAGCTCCAGTGAACATTCCAAGCATAAATACCCAAAAACAGCTCAGCGGAACACTGATCCAGTCAGGTTGGTCACAAAACTCTAAAATCGCTGAGCTCTTCTCAGGTCGGTAAACGCATAGATATATATAAAGGTTAGATGTCTCGTCCACGTTGCTGGCCAACGGAGTCGAACGTCCGCACAGGTCGGCCATCTTGGTACAGGTAGCTCGCTCACCCATAACATTGTGTTGGTAATGAAACATGTACTTTTTAAATAACCATAACTTGCTCAATTTTCAACCGATTTTCAAACGGTTTGGTTTGTTATAAACATCAAAGATGTAGTTATGACACTGCATACTTATGAATAATTATGTTATGTTCTAAAAAATAGAATAATGTTCTAAAATAGGTAGACTACAATAGGCTATACATCAAGAAATGCTGCATGTTGAAATCCCCACCCTGTACAGAGATGTGTTTATGACACTGCATACTTATGAATAATTGAGGCCTTGAGACGAATAACCATACAAGTCCATATTTCCAATTTTGAATGAAAATATTTTAACACAAGAAGAGGTTGAAAGTGGATGAGTTTTGAAGAGGATTTGAGGATTTTCACATTTGCTTCCATATTACTATTATTTTTGAAAAAGCTTAATATTTGAAAAAGTTGAAAAGCTAAAAAGCTGAACAGTTCAAGGCTGAAAGAGCTTAAAAAGCTGAACATGTTGATAGTTGAACAGTTTCTATAGCTGAACGTATGCTGAAGCAGTAGTAAAATGAAATTTGAAAAATTCCCCATAAGGATGAATGAGAAAACACCTCCCAAACACCTGCAGGTCTAGCCAAAAGTCTAATGGTTATGGTTAAAATATGTATACAGTGAGTAACAGGAGACATTGCTGAACTATGTGATGTATTTTTTATTTCTGTAGAGTGAAAAATGAGGGCACAAGAGCGAGAGACAAAACCGGTACCGTCTGCTCCACTCCAGAAATTTAGGCTCAAAGTTAACACTGCAGCTTATGGGGGAGTTGCTGGAGCGCTTGTCGCTCGAGGGCTTCTACAGCCAAAAGTTTAAGTCCTACATCTGAATAAGACTATCATCTGAAAGCCAACAAGATTTCCCACATTTCTATGTGTATATTGTCTATGTGAAGTAAAAGATGTGGGACCCAAATCAAGCTGAAGAGAGTTTTTTTCTAAAGTTTTTGGAGCTGCTCTCCACTCTAGCGATGATGTCACCCACTCTAGCTCACGCAATACACACCCATTATAAACCCAGAAGAGGAGCTAAAAATCCTTAAAACTAAAACTGTGATGATTTCTTCGAAGAGAAAAGATGCGATTTCAACATGTTCAAGCATCCAGAATTATAACCACGTTCATGACGTTTGTAAGAAACCAAACTGTTTGTAAATCCGTTAAGGTTTCAGCGAGATAAGAGTGTTAGTGTTTGTGCAGATCACTGACTTTACCTCAGGTTACACAGATCCAGCCAGAGAGCTAACCTGTACCAAGATGGCCGACCTGTGAGGACGTTCTAGACTCCGCCGTAAGACATCTAGCCTTTATATATATATCTATGGGTAAACGTCTCTGGAACAGAGCAGAGACTGACGTGACTTCAGGGGCCCTTTTTAGACGGTCAGTAGTGCATGGTATAAAGCACAAAGCGCTAGTGCATGGATTATCTGGACACAAAGTGTGGCACACGGCACAAAGGGCTTGTATTTAGATTCTGAATTAGTCACAGATGTGTTTTGAGCGGAACATAAATCAATCCCAAGATCCTTTGCACGCCCGAAAAAGGAGAAAGAAAGAAGGAAAATGGAGACATCAAGTGGTGTAGATCGTCACTTTCATGGGTGTTACGGCCCCAGCCCATGGCTGTGTCCTGTGTGTGTGTGCGTGCGGTATGTATGGTGTGTGGGTGTGTTTTGTAGGTGGCTGCTTGATGGCTGACTGGGAGCACCTGTGTCCGGCTCTCTGATAGGCCTGCTAATTTAAACCCTTGCTGTGGGCTGCCTCGGTCTCGCACTCTTCCCAGGGACCTCCATCCTGCTGCACGTCGTCCCGTTTTGTTTACACCTGACAACATGCACCTCACACACAACATAGCACCCAAGCACCCTCACACACAACTGACATTCACTTCCACACTCCATCATACCTTTCATGTGCAATCTCAACAATAAAGAAGCCTGTATTGCTCCACATTGCGCTGTTTTTTCAATGTTTTGTTGCGGCCTCAGAGCCAGGCGTAACAAAGTTGGGGGCTCGTCCATTTGAAGTGCCGGGCGTTTAGTTAGTTTGTTGCCTTTTTGGTACGTAAGTTCGTCTGATGTTTTGTGTGAGCGCAGTAATTGGGCATCGCAGTCTGAGTAAGTGGCGGCGTGTGTTTAATGTGGTTAATTGGTCTTGAGTGACGTAGGGTATGTGCGGTTCCCCCGGTGGGGATTCCCTAGGTAAGCTGTGATGTATTTCTCCATTTATGGAACTGGTTGCGCTCAAGGGCGTGGGGTGCATTGGCGTGCATGCGATTTGTGCGTCGTGAGCAGGTGTGTTTGTTCGGGAGTTTTGTCATTCATTCATTCATGCGAGATGGATCTTGGCGGAAGCAGAGAAAGGTGAGTGTTGGACAAGGTGTGTGTGCATTGTTTTGTCGGAGTTTTTCCTTGTAGGTTTAGCGGCATCTCCCCTTTGGGATTCGTCGGTGGGGGGTTGTTTGTGTTGGGGTATGGTGGTTGAGAGCTTCCCTTTCCCTTTTCCCTTAATTTGCTCAGGAGCACTGCCCGTGGTTACGGGGCGGTGGCCAGTTTACTGGGTGCTGCTTTTGTGTCAGTGGGCTCTAGGTGTACCCGCCGCTACACCTCATGAAGACTAGGGGGGAGTTAGCTAGTTAGAGAGTGGTTAGGCAGATAGCTAGCGGGGGAACTCCGACTTGAGGCTGAAGGCCATGAAGCGCACAGGTGGGTCTGACACTTAACTTTTTCTCTGTGTTTTTTCTCGCAAACCGTAGAGATGGATGAAACAGTGAAGGCATTTGTGGAGAGGCCGCCTGAGCAGTTGTTGGACGAGTGTTCAAGGGATCAGTTACTTAGATTAGCGGACTATTATAAGGTCGATGTTGGTGACAGACGCGTAAAGGACGCCGTTCGGGCCAATTTGAAGGTGCATTTGTTTAAAATGAAGATTTTGGGCACAGTGAAGGAAGTTGGTGCTTCTGTGCTTGAGGACCCATTTCCGCCTGTCGCGGGTCTTGGCGTTGGCCCTGGGTTGTCCTTCGAGCAGCAGAAGGAGTTGCTGGAGCTTCATCTTAAGTTAGAGGCAGAGAGGGAGCTCTCTTTGGAGAAGATGAAGCAGGAGACTGAGTTTGCGAAACTGGAGCTGCAGAGGCAACAGCTGCAGTTGGTTCGTGGGGGAAGAGCAGCAGCTGATTTGTTAACTGGTGGGTCCTCTGTGTCCGTGGGGAGTCCGGCAAGTGCTGCTACTGGTAATGATTTGAGTGATTTGAGGCTTGTGCCCAAATTTAATGAGCGTGATCTGGAGACGTTTTTTCTAATGTTTGAACGTCTTGGGGATGCACGGGGGTGGTCTGAGGCCACGCGCACATTGTTGTTGCAGTGTGTGATAACCGGCAGGGCCCAGGAGGCTTATTTGTCCTTGAGTAGCAGTGAGTGTAGGAATTATGCATCAGTAAAATCAACTATTCTGAAGGCGTTTGAGCTTGTTCCTGAGGCTTACCGCCAGCGGTTTAGGACTTGGAGGAGAGGTGAGAAGTCACACATTTTTTTGTTTTGTGTTTGCACGTGACTTGTCCACTCATTTTGATCGTTGGTGTGTTGCTGCGGAAGTTGAATCATTTGATGATCTGCGGGAGCTGGCTATTTTGGAGCAGTTTAAGAACTCGGTGTCGGAGCGCATTGCGACTTATATAAATGAGCGCAAGGTTAAGACAGCAGCTGAGGCCGCTGCCTTGGCTGATGACTATGTGCTGACGCACGGGGGGGATGCTCTTGGGGCTCGCGGGCACAGGGACACTTCCTCCAGTGGCAGTGCGTGGTCTGAGCGCCATGTAAGACCAGCAGAGCAGCAGAGAAACGAACGTGGTGTACGTGAGTCTGATAAAGCGTGCAGTTATTGTCACAAGTGGGGCCATTTGAGGCATGATTGTTACGCTTTGAAGTCCAGGCCTAAGCACACTGAGTCCAGTTTTTTCCCCAAGCCATCGATGTTCGTTGCGCCGGTCTTGGAGGGGTTGCCGGCAGATGGTGAGGCAGGGCCTCAGGTGGCCGGTGTGAGGCCTAAGTCTTTTGAGCCTTTTATCAGTGAAGGTGTTGTTGCCCTGGTAGGTGGTGACGAGGGTGTGTGCGTAAAGATATTGCGGGATACTGCTGCTTTGAGTCTTTCATTTTGGCATCAGTCTTACCATTTTCAGATGGGACCTACACTGGTTCGATCATCCCTGTGCTTGGGATGGGATTGAAAGTTCTGCACGTGCCTCAGCACAAAATGATGTTGTCTTGTGATCTTTTTCAGGGTGAAGTGGTGGTTGGTGTGCAGCGGCTTTGCCTCTGGATGGAATCGAAGTGATTTTGGGTAATGACATATGTGGTAGTAGAGTTTGGGCTGATGTTCCCCCTCCTACTGTGGTTCCGGCGCCCCTCATTAGCAGTGAGCCTGATAAAAACGAGAGGGAGTTCCCTGATGTGTTTACACCATGCGCTGACAGACATCCATCCTGCCCGTGTGTCTGTTTCTCCATCCCCTGTGGTGGCAGAGCAGGGAGGGGACGGCGTACAAGGCCCTGATGATGCTGTACTCTATGGCCGACTCAAGAATTCTGAAACTCTGTTACAGCCCCAGTCCATGGCTCTGTCCTCTGTGTGTGTGTGTGTGTGTGTGTGTGTGTGTGTGTGTGTGTGTGTGTGTGTGTGTATGTGTATGTGTGGGTGTGTGTGTGTGTGTGGTATGTATGGTGTGTGGGTGTGTTTTGCAGGTGGCTGCTTGATGGCTGACTGGGAGCACCTGTGTCCGGCTATCGGGGACCTCCATCCTGCTGCACGTTGTCCCGTTTTGTTTACACCTGGCAACATGCACCTCACACACAACATAGCACCCAAGCACCCTCACACACAACTGACATTCACTTCCAGACTCCATCGTACCTTTCATGTGCAATCTCAACAATAAAGAAGCTTGTATTGCTCCACATCGCGCTGTTTTTTCAATGTTTTGATGCGGCCTCAGAGTCAGGCGTAACAGTGGGCCTGGGCGGCAGAAATCGTGACGCAAGGGTAAGGGGCGGCAACATCTGGTGACGCAACCAGGAAATGCTCAGAAGGCTGGACCTCCTATTTCACAACGGTGGACGCGGCTTTTGAAGGTGCCTCCAAAGGACTCGTCTTCGGTGGCCGCAAAGGCCGCGTCCTTCGTATATGATCGTCTCTTCACAAACTGATGTTGTAGAACATGGTGAGTCTGATGAGCATTTTTGTGTGAATCAGAGATCCAGCACACCAGTGACCTGTCTACAGCTAGGTGAATCACTGGATTTATACTGTATTGCAATTTTCACAATCACAATCGGTGATTTTCAACCATCATTACCTGGGTGTCTTGATAGTAGTGCTTGTGTGAACAATGTGGGCGACACTGCAGTGGCTTGCCTACAGCACAGTGATTTTCTCGATTTACCTGTAGAGTAATATTTTACGGGGACGCACTCAATACATTGCCTACTTGTATTAGACAGGACACCTCATCAAAGCAGACTGACCACCATGAGTGGCTGGAGCTAAACGATTAAAGTAAACTTTATGGAGTTTGTTTGTTCTCCCCCTCTGCTGGCCAGGACGTGTAACTGTGGCTCATGCTTGGCCTCCTGTCTTCCAGGTGAAAGCGGTCTGGCTGATTATCAATAACCAATAAGATGGGTTAGAGCACTAGGCTCTGTCTCTTTCTCTCTCCATTCCACGTGACCAGAGATGCAGTCAGTCAGCCTGGAGGCTGGCTGGGGTATTATGTTTTGTTTTATGTTTATCTGATGGGTGTGGTAGTCTAGTTTTTGTGGCTTTGTTTTAGTAAGGTTTAGTTGTTCCTTTGTGTTAGGGTAGAGGGTTAGTCCCCAGCTCTGACGGCCCTGGTGGGTTGGTCTGGGAGGCTGCCCTTCTTTTGTTTATTATGGCCAGCCCATCAGTTTGTTTGTGTGTTTGATTGTTTAGTGGTTTTTGCCTTTGTTTGGTTGGAATTCATTCAATACATTTATCTTCCTTTAAACTGCAATTTGCTTGGTTGTTTTATGTTAGATCTTTTGGTGTACCTCCTGTAGGAGGTTGGCACAGTAAGTCAATTTGAACCTATAGAACAACCAAATATTGAGGACTCCAGACTAGAGGAGGTGCATAAACTGCTGAATGATGATTTGACCAATTGGACCCACTTATGTGGGTCTTAAAGTGCCTGCTAGCAACCCGCCTACTAGACTACCATCAGCTCCCATGTCAGATAGCCACCAGGCTACTAGCTTCTAGTCTGCTCCGGTATTTGCTGGCCGTCAGCCGGCTAGCTTCCTGTCTGATCCAGTGCTTGCTAGTCCCCAGCCTAGGACTGCTGACACCTTCGACAGTCCCCAAGTGTCTCCTTTCTGGGGAACCTGCCTAGCCTACGAAGTGCCTCCCCCAAAAAAGCAAGATCCCCAACCACATCCTGGTTCCCTGACATCTGGCTCCCTGGTCAGCTGTTCTGCGCTGCCCAGGGGTTCGTCTTCACCGCTGCCCAGCACCCCAGAGCCAAGCCTGCCCAGCACCCTAGTTCCAGCGTCGGTGACACCTGCCAGTGGTTCTCCGTCTTCGCCACCGGCCTTTCTGCATTTGGGTCCTCACCTTTTCTCAAAATTGTGACAATAAAATGCAGTATAAAAGACTCCTTGCATTGAAAAAATGTGTCGAATATGTCTTTTAATAGACCCATTGCTCCTGCTGATGCTGCAGCTGATGCTGCTACTACCACCGCTGTTGATGATGCTAATGATAGGGTGAGGGCAGCTACCGCTGGCAATGGAGATGCTGGTTGTGTCATTCAGATTAGCTCAACATTGGTGGCTCAGGGGGTAGAACATCATCATGTAGATAGTGGGACAGAACAGCATGGGGAGGGGGAAACAGAGGTCGGGTCAGATTCATCCTATACTGATGAAGATGTGAGCTGAGAGATACAAGTCAGGGATAAACCTACTTTTAATGCCTCAGAACTGTACCAGCATCTTGATTTTAGAGACAATGATCTTGATAATCCTGAGCTGGTACCCATGAGAGTCAGAGACAGGCTGTCTGGTATACTTGATCGTGCATTAGAGGGTATGCATCCCGGTAGTGTTTTAATGTGGTAAAACACTACCGGGATGTGGTATTAAGAGGTCCCTCCCTGGCCAGCGATGTGCACGCTATTTTAAATGCTGACAATCAGTACAGTGCAGATTTGTTTATGGAAGAAATTTCACAAGTTTTGCAGAGTAATTATAAGTGACGGATGACGATTGGAATTCATCGTTACAGTAGAATAGAAGCGGTGGAGACCGTCTTAGATTGGGTCAAATACGTTATGCTGAGATTTTGTCAAAAAAGGTTGATTTCTGTACAACCCTAACAATAGTGGAAACAATAACAAGCCACAACGCTCGAAATGCCCAAAATGACTGACTACGAAAAATTGTATTCAAAATATCTACAGAGCAAAGCAGGGTTTGACCACATGCACAGGGTATTACTTTTTGATGTCACCAAATTCTCGTTTGAGCTTCAAAAAGTAGTTGAAAAGGGGTACCAGATTGTGCAAATGATGAAGTGTGGCATTTTCCCAACAAGACAGACACATTGTTCAGGTATTATGTCAAGACATTTCTAAAATGCAATCAAGAGGCTTTTGGTAACCCCAGTGATTTCAAAACACCTGAGGAGAAGGAGAAATACATTGATGACTATTTCAAAAAGGAAGGGATTAAGCTGGAGGCAGATAAACAATGCGCCAACAAGGCGGTGAGTGGCTGCAATAAGCTTCTTCAACTCATTGTGGGGTAGATTCAGCATTAGGAATAACTTGCCATCATATGAGTTGATAACAGAACCAGCCAGATTTACACAGTTGATGTTCAGTGATCATTATGATGTGCAACAGTTTTGTTTCACCTCAGATGATGTGGCGATGGTGCAGTGGTGTCATGCTGACACCAGGGGCTCCCGAGTGAAAGATGTGTGAGCATCTTCATAGGAGCCATGACCACGGCTCACGGCAGACTCTACTCTATGATGTGATGGATAAATTGCAACAACATGTACTTTATCGTGACACAGACAGCATTATTTTTACATCACGGCCGTGCGAGTGGGACCCACCCTTAGGACAGTACCTGGGTGATTTGGCTGATGTGTTGAATGATGGTGATGTGTGTGGCCTCCCCCAAGAAGATAACATCACTGAATCAGGGGGACAAAGTGATATGCATATCGCACAGAACAAGGCAAAACATAGGTCAAATGCAAAGGAGTGACATAACATTTTAAAAACACAGCTGTGGTCACCCAAGAGTCACTGGTGGGTCTAGAGAAGACCAAAAAATATGCAGGTATTCTACAGCGATACTTGGCATTGGAAAAACAGAACAAACATGAAAAAAAATGTATTGACTCTATCATTGCCAGACCGTGAAAGTAGTAATACAAATACCTCAACTCACATTGAAGATGACAGAGATGTAATTATAGAGGAAGTTTTGAATCACATGCCTAAAAGAAGCAGGAAAAACGCCGAACACGTTTTGGATGCAGTGACCTGATCAAAAAATTTGATATCGTGGACAGATTAGGGAGAGATTATTGTCAACAATTGGCCGGTCAATGGTTCACACCTGTATGATTTGGTAAAAAGTGTCACTGCATCACATAATGTTTCAGTACATACAATACAGTCCCCTCCAAAACTATTGGAACAGCAAGGCCGATTCCTTTATTTTTGCTGTACACTGAAAACATTTACATACAAGAGATCAGTATGTCAGTTTCCATTTCCAGGTTTTTACATCTAGATCTGTTACAAAACTTAGAAGATAGCATCTTTTGTTTGAACCCAACCATTTTTCAAGTGAGCAAAATTATTGGAACAGGTGTTTTTTGCTGCCCAGTTGTGCCCTATCACATTGATTATTCAAACAATAAATAGCACTGAATGTCTACTCTCAGTTTCAGCTTTGAGTTTTGCCTTTGCAGACTGCAGTTATAGTTAACAAGGTGTAACCAACATGAAGACCAGAGAGCTGTCTATGGGAGAAAAGCAAGCAATTTTAAAGCTGAGAGAAGATGGAAAATCAATCAGAGCCATTGCACAAATATTGGCCATAGCTAGTACAACCATTTGGAATGTACTGAAGAAGAAAGAAACCACTGGTGTACTCAGCAACAGATGTCGAACTGGTAGACGAAGGAAAACATCAGCAGCTGATGACAAAACATTGTGAGAGCTGTCAAGAAAAACCCTAAAACAACTGTCAGTGACATCACCAACAACCTCCAGAGGGCAGCAGTGAAGGTATCACAATCCACCGTTAGCAGAGACTTCAGGAACAAACGAACAGAGGCCACACCAGAAGATGCAAACCACTCATTAGCAATGAGAATAGGAAGGCCAGATTGGAATTTGCCAAAAAGTACAGAGACAAGGCTCAAAAGTTTTATGGAGTGATGAGACAAATATGAACCTTTACCAAAGTGATAGAAAGGCTAATGTGTTGAGAAGGAAAGGATCTGCTCATGATCCCAAACACACAAGCTCATCTGTAAAACAAGGTGGCTTGGGCTTGCATGGCTTCTTCTAGGAATGGGCTCATTGATCTTCATTGATGATGTAACACATGATGGCAGCAGCAAAATAAACTCAGAAGTCTACAGAAACATTTTGTCTGCCAATTTAAAGAGCGATGGAACCAAACTGATCGGGAGATCCTTCATCATGCAGCAAGACAACGACCCAAAACACACTGCCAAAACATTTTACCTGCTTAAAGAGGAGACTGAAGGGAGAACCCCCCGCAACAAACAACAACTTAAAGAGGATGTGGTGAAAGCCTGGAAAATCATCACAAAAGAAGAATGTTGGTGATGTCAGTTGGTCGCAGGCTTGATGCAGTTATTGCAGCCAAGGATTTGCAACTAAATATGAAGTATTATTCACTCTAATCTATTTTAAGTCTACCTGTTCCTATACTTTCGCTCACTTTAAATGTGGTGTTCCGTTACAGATGATGCTATCTTCTAAGTTTTGTAACAGATCTAGATGTAAATACCTGGAAATAAAAGCTGAAATGCTGATCTTGTCTCATACTCATATTTTGATGTCAAACCCAAATATTTTCAGTGTACAGCCAAAACAAAGGAATTGGCTTCGCTGTTCCAATAGTTTGGGAGGGGACTGCATTTTCCTTACTAAACAGAACACCATCAGTTCAGTAAAAGAGAAACACTTTTATTCTAAGACAAGCTTAATCGCCTCTTTAACTCATCGTAAAACACACTTAATTCAAACTGGACATAAATAAAATTCACAAAAACAGTCTTTCCACAATCACCTCTGCTTTTGGTCCAAATAAATTCTCAATTCAGTGTAATATGTGAAACCATACCAAATTGACAAGCTGTTTACCTGCTGCTGATGTCCGACTCTATCTCTCTCTCTCCTAATATATTTAATTTATTGATATTTTCTTGTGTTTTTTAATAGCTGCAGAAGTCCACATCATGAGCAAATTTTGGTTTAATTTAAAATTAGTATTTCTCTAGACCATTGAAAGATCTACAAATCATTATTTTCATATGAACAATGGGACAAAGGGCTTTGTGTAATGTGAAGGTTTCTAATGAGTGATGAGAATGAGAACTAATTTTGAGTGTATTTCACCGAAAAGTCACCTTCTATGCTGAGATATACACTAAACAGTGAAGTTCTAGCACACTGGAAATAGAGGTTGTTGGACAGCAGTTAAAAAATTAATTCTGTAGCGATTCATTGAAACACAAAACCATTGTAATATTTACATGCATTAAATTACGCTTTTCATGACCTACTCAGTTGTTTGCTGAAGTAGGTTTTTCCGAGATGTCTGCAACTTTTGGCTTGGAGGAAAACATTCTTGTAGTCTTGAACACTAAGATTGACTACATATTTTGGGCATCACGATATGTCCTGTCTCATTTCCTGTCAGGATGTTTTTAATTGTGATGTTTGTGATTGTTTAAATCTAAAAATTCAGTATTTTTTAAATTAGCATTCGGTAAATTATAAGACATTGACAGGGTTTTCTGTTTTTCTTTCATTTTAGATACGCTCACTGGCCACCATCGGGGGTCACGTCACAAACCGTGTCACGTGGAACATCCTTGCCTACATGTTCCACGGTGATGCCGGGAAGAGGATAAATTGGTCGGGGATAAATGAGAAAAAATCTTTCAGCCAGATGGCATCGAAGACACTGCTCCTGCTTAAAGGATAACTACCGTTTTTTACAACCTGGACCTTATTTCTAGAATAAAATACAATCATTTACTCACCCAGATAACTTTGGTGTCATTTGGCGTCGTTCGGACAAAATTAGATCCAGTGGAGCGCCGCGTATATCCATATAATGCGAGTGATCCGGGCACCGAAGCGCAGCCTCTATATAACGCATTATCTGCCACGAAACTAGTTCGTTTCACCAATATTTTGTTACGATACGCTAGTGCTATTCCCCTCTGAGTCCGGGCTTGTCTGTTATCAACATCCGGGGTCTGTAGGTTGACCTACTACCTCTGACCTGGAAGATGTCATCTCTGAGCTGCGCGCACCCGCGACAGCCGGCTTGTTTACCTGTAGCTGCTACTGCTAGTTTGACCCTGGATGTTGATAACAGACAAGCCCGGACTCAGAGGGGAATAGCACTAGCATATCGTGACAAAATATTGGTAAAAAGAACTAGTTTCGTGGCAGATAATGCGTTATATAGAGGCTGTGTTTCAGTGCCCTGTCACTCGCATTATATGGATATACCGCCGCTACACTGGATCTAATTTCGTCCGAACGACTTCAAATGACACCAAAGTTATCTGGGTGAGTAAATGATAATATTTTATGCTAGAAAATAAGGTACAGGTTGTAAAAAACGGTAGTTATCCTTTAAGTAATTCTGATAAAACAATTTGAAGTCACACTGCATTTTATATAAGCCTTTTCCAAAGAGTGCCCCCTAGTGGTCCACAAGTGGATTTGGTAAAATATCACATTTAAAATTAAGTGTTTCTCAAACTGTCTCTGACTTTGAGTGACTCCAAATTATAGTGAGTAGAATAGATTTGTTGTTTTTAATATTAAATAAACTCATATGTAAATTCAACCGTTGTTATTTGAATTGGCTGTTTTGCTGTGTTGTCAGACTTCAGCAATGTAGGCTTGCTGACCGTTGTGTTACTGTTTTAGCGACACTGCCTGCACAACATATGTTTGTCAGTATTACGATTTGTTTAAAAAACGCAGTGGGTTTTGTGAGACTAAAATTCTCCTGTTTGGAGCCATTGCTTCACTCATGTCTTAGAAAATCTTCCCAGTAATAACTTTCCCAGTAATATCTGCATGTCTTTAGACATCATTTAAAAGTTAGGATCCCAGCATTTCTTGAAATGTGTTCCTAAAGTTAGAATGCCAAAGAAATAAAATAGGTTTTGATTCTACTTAGGGTCCCATTTCATTTTTCCAGTTATACAAGTTCAACGTATTTGCATTTTGTAATGAACTCTCTTGAGTAAGTGAAAGCTCCCCAACTGATTGTCGTGTAGTTTTATCTGACATGAGCCTCACTGATAACTGATGGCTCTGCTAGAACAACAGGGTGGCTTAAAGGATAGGCTATCCTGTGTTTTCAAGTGGTGATTGAATTGAATCTTTATTAATAAAGCCAGACTGCTTATAACAAGTATTTGGGCTTTTATAAAGAAAAGTTCATTCTGTGAGATTAGATATTTCGCCAGTTGCCAGTTTATGACAGGTGAGCCATTTTGAACAAGGGATCTGGAATGGGTCTAGAACAAATAAGCCACTTAATAAACAGATCCAAATTGAATCCGGGCCAGATCAGATCTGATATGATATGAGCTGATACGGGCAGGGTCTGGGCCAGAGCCAGTCTGGATCCATGATCCTTATCTGTTCCGGATCCATCCCGTTGTGCAAGTGGACTCTGATCTGGATCCACTCCGTTCCAGACCATGAGCTATCTGGGCAGTATCACAGCAGCCAGAGCGCCTCAGTTGATAACCCTGCAGCTCCAAAGCTCTTAAACGCTCCTAGCTGGCCTCCTTAGGGTTGTAATAGAAAACGGTTAGCTGTAAAAACCTCCTGATAACCTAAAAGACAACAGTCTGTGCCAATTAATTTTAAAAAAAGCAATGTCCAATGGGGAAACTCCCGACGCTCAGCCAGCCACGCCAATATGTAACTTTGTCACTCAGGCAGTATGCAAGGCAGTTAGTCACGGACCACCACGGTTATAAAGCTGAGCCTGCATTCAAGCCATTAAGTAATCATATAATAAGACAATCTGGCTAAACTGTTGGCTGATTTCAACCTGTATGACTGCCTGAACTTTCATGATTCTTGTCTTGTAACAATGATACTCTGCTGTTAGATCTCTGCAATTACTTTGGTGAGTAAAAACTTCTTATAACAGAGATCATGGCCAAACCTCCAAATATAAGAAACAAAAAAAGTTAAGAACCCAGTTGCATTAGACTGCAGTTATATTTTGAATAATATAATATAAGAATAAAGATATTTTTCATGTGAACAAGCCGTTAACAGGATGAGAAAATATTATTAAATTAGATTTAGTCATGTTTATGTGACCTGTTATGAAGTTCAGGTATAATAGCAGCTATAAATCCTGATTGTGTGTATAATCTTAGTGATGGGATTTAGTGAGTTAATTAGTCATGTTAACAAGTAGGGACAAACCATACAAAAGAAGCAAGTGCTGTACAAATACGGTTATGAATTACACATCATTTTTATTTTCTTAAGTCAGGAACAGAAGTCTAGCACATATCAGTGATACGCCTCATGCTCATGAACCTGGTGCCACTCATGCCCATGTCCCTGAAGCTCCTGTACTCTCCGGGCCTCAGGTACATCATCCTGCCTCTGTAGTGGGGCTGCTCGTACATCAGCCAGTGGCCGTCCATCACGTGGGAGGACATGCAGTCGTTCATGCGGTAGCGGTCCATGATGCTGTCACAGTCATCCATCAGCTCATTCATCTGACCACCGAAGTTCTCCCTCTCGTAGATCCTCATCCTGAACTGGCCTCTGTGCTGTAATACAGAACAGGGAAAATGTAAGTATGGCCATTACCACATGTTCTAAAACTAAAACAAAGCAAAATTCAAATCTCTTACGAAGGGGATCATTCTGCAGGATCTGATGGAGTCGAACATCATTCCCATGCTCATCATGCGCTGCATGTCATGGTACTCTCCCCTCCTCAGGAAGAACTGCATGCCCATGAAGTTGGGACGTTCATAGACCATGAAGCAGCCACTCTCAACCCTGCAGGACTGGCACCTGCTCAGGTAGGAGGACATGTCAGAGCAGTCGCTCATGCACTCATAGGAGCGACCCTGGAAGTTCTTCTCCTCGTAGAAGATGATCTGAAACAGAAAACAGAGGGAAGATCTGGGTGTAAGAATCAAGTCGTTGTCATATCAGTGCCAAGCTTAACATTGTAATTGAATTTGCTGTGTGAAAACTTTTTTTTTTTTTTTATATGTGAAAATATAAGTAAATATCCCATTACCTTGCCCATGATGGTGGTTTAGGTGGTTCCAAGTGGATGGTTCAACTTGCTCTGCCTATTGCTTGGCTCCAGGGCCTTTTTATACAAAACCCCAGGGACCACCATGTGTTGTTATTCAAATGTGCAAAGCTGATGAATTAGCAGTATGACTTTTGCTGAACGGGGCCTATAAATGCATGACAATGGTTCTCTATCCATACATTTCTGGCAGCGGTCATCTGCATTGTCTATTATAAGCATAAGCTTTGTGTGTTCCATTCTCAGTCAGAAGGTTCTCCACATATGGCCTGGTCATCACTGATGGAAAGAACATGACATCAGGCCACATCTCTTACAAATACATGAGACACCCAGAACCAGTACAAATATTTAGTTAGTATAAAGAATTAAACATACTGACTTTGTATTTTTGTATTTTCACAACAGTTTCCCCCCACTGATAACAAATCCTGTTTTGTAAAGAAAAGAATGTAGTTTCATGTGATCTAATGTAAATCAAATGTAATGTGTACATTTAATTACTTTACTTTTGTTGATTCACTGTTAAAAAAAAAAAAATTGCCATGAATGAGTGCTAGGAGCCACATGAGATAGATATTAACTTGAGAATAATCACTATTTTGTACACTAATACACTGTAACTAATGCAGATAACTTTGAAATCTTACATGTCATTAAACAGAAATGAAAGGAGAAAAAAAACATACTATTTGGCCTAACAGACTATTTTAGAATAGCTTACTGTTTGATGAAAAGGCTGCAAGATACATTTATAGAAATATCATAAACTTATTTGTGTTTCTCTTTGTGATAACTGTAGACCTTATGCCAATTATGTAACCTACATTAGAAGTAATAATCTATAAAGATTAGTGAGTAACACTTAGGCATGTTGCTTATTTAAAATAAGTTTACTATTTTATTTGTTGTGTTTTTTCTAGTCCCTAATAAATAAATGAGCAAAACAGCAATGCTTTTGCATAGTAGGAGTTTAGCAACTAGGATGTAATGAAGCAGCTCATTTTTCTTAATTACAGATTTAATGTCTTTCTTGCAAAAAAACTGAATTAGGAATTTAAAACATGGATCATCCAGGTTGTCTGTATGAGGAGAGGAACTTATTCAAATGATAAAAACTCAGGTGATTGAGGTATTAACTATGTATTATATAGTATAGATGAATTGATAAAAACCTGTCGTTTTAATTTTTTAATCGACAGTAATCATTTGATTACACATGATACACATGATTTCAATGTGTCAAAAATCAAGCCTGAAAAAGCCAGAGGTGAATACAGGCCTGGGTATCAACTTCAGCTCCAGTTGGTATACAAGTGCATCTCTGCTCTTCTGTTTTTTGCACATTTTCAGCTTGCATATAAAAAGTGTGTGAAGAGTTCAAACGCAGAAATTTTGAAAACAAGTGTAGAATGTGCCGATTAAATTGTATCAATAAAAACAAAATGCGACAAAGTATAGTGGAAACACAGAGTAAATCATGACAAACATGAAGCATGGGAATTTAATGTCCACTGAGGAGCAAAAAAATGCAGCAGACACTCAGATCTGTGTGAAGTGATAAGGAGACTGTAACTGTTCTCAAATGAATACATGAAACTAACAAATGCCATACTTCCATTTTATTTTTGAAGTAATTTTTGTTTTATTGAGGTCTGAATTGGGCACTCTTGATTACTTTATCCAGTGGTGGTCTCAGGCTGTCTGCAGGGCAGGGGCAAAAAGCATATAAAGGGCACCAGCTGCAAGGGGTGCAGCATGAGTGCACAAAAAAATCTGTATTCATATATACGTTGATACAGCTCCAATAAAAAATGTTTTAAGGTAAATAAAACACCTACATATTATTGTTGTTTTACTTTTACTTTTACTATCTTTCCTACAAAATGTCCTAAAATAAATAATCCTATTTATATTAAAGATCCTCCTAATCCTAAAGATGTTATAAAATAAATACAATGATGCTGTCCTATCATGTACTAAACAAGCATGACATGGACAATGTATTATTATTATTATTATTGTTATTATTATTATATTTTTGTTGTTATATTTACATGAATTAATGTGAAAAATAAATGTGACTTTAGGGGCCATTTAGACAATCCTGCAGAATTATTCAATGAGATCATTGTCATCATGTCTAAAGGACATAGCACAGCCCGCTAGCTTCAGCACCATAGTATTTGCTGGTTGCTGGTCTTATAATGACAGGTGATTCTGAATGTCAAGTCTGGGTTTTGGAATGGAAAGTTTGGAAAGTCTACCTGTATTCCAGGACACATTTCATTAGGCACTGAAAAGGAAACTTGTAAAAGTCATCAGAATGCATTAAATAGTAGGCTTATACCAAATTGTCTGTTGGTGGTGTCAAGCAAATTTTAACTGCTTAACATAGCTGCTATAGCCTATGATTAATTAAACGTTGATCTTACTGCTTCATGTGCTCCTCCAAATCAACACTGCTTGCCACTTGAGGATCATGATGGCCAAACAGTTGGTGATTATGTTTTGTATTTGGAAACCGGAGCCTCTAATGCCTTCTTCCTTTTCTATCTAAGCTTTTCAGCTCCTTCTTTACTTTTTGACATTTTCATCTGATCTCACTGTTGTTGATGCATGTCTCTAGATTGTTAACACAACAGGGGGCAAGCAAAGGCCATTGGTCTAACAAATTTCCCAGCAAACCTTTCTTCAGTACTTTTGGGAAGAAAACAACCAAATTAGATAAATGGTGGATAGCCTAAGCCTATACATTGTTATGTTATTTGTAATAAAAGGCAGATAACTAAATAATAAAAGCAAAATATGAATAGATAAAAAAAGGTTGTAACGCAAAACCAACGGTAATGTGAAGTATAACCAGGGAAAGGGATATATAGCTGCTAGCTTAGCTAGTATATTAGAAGTTGATATATTCAGAACCTTCAATCCAGTTTGTTGTTTATACTGAATGATAGAAAAGTAGAGTCGACAAAGAGGGAAGTCGTAAATGGAAGTGTCCAACTGGCCCTGGGAATCATCCCAGTGCGCCAGATGGCCAGCACACCACACTGCCGTATGTACAGGCTCTTTAAACCTTGGTAAACCTTCTAAAAGTAGGTGATTGACTCCTTTCACATTACCAAGAGACAGGTTTGCCTTTCTGTGAACAGCTACAGTAGAAAGCAGCAGATGATATACCTCATCAGACTTCATCCAATATCCGGGTAGAAAAGTATTAATAGGCCAGCGTCCTTAACTTGACCATGTTATATATATGCATTTATTTGGATTTTTGACTTTTTTTCTCGAAATCTTTTTTTGAAATTAGCAGTAAATTGCGATTGAAACTTGGCTAGCAAATTTATCTATCTATCATCCTATTTCTCACTACTGAACTCTGCCATTACGACACTGAAAATGAATGAATAGCCATTAATTACACATGCAGTTGGAATAACAAAGTTCCTTGAGCAGGTTAGCAGAAATAATAAAAACAGGAATGCAAATATTAAATGATATCATTTTAATAACAATACACCCTGTGGACCCACCGCCCGCATGGAAAAGCACTGGGGCAGGGTGCTTTGCAAGCCGGGTGGGAACCTTGGCGTGCTGGCTCCTGGCATTACAGACCCAGGGTGGTGGAATGTCACCTCTCTTGCAGTGAAGGAACAAGAGTTGGTGCAGGAGGTGTAGCAATACCAACTAGATAAAAGTGGTTGGGCTCACCTCTATGCATATCACTGGTTCTGGAACCAAACTCCTCAAGAGAGGCTGGACTCTCCCATTTTCCAAAGTTGTCCATGGTTAAAGGCATCCAGGTTGTTTTGGGATACTCACAAGCCCCCGACTGAGCATCACTGTGTTGGAGTTCTCTCCGTTCACAAAGGAAATGATTGAAAAACCCGGAAGGTTGGTGAGTGTGCTTTATTATTGGACTTCTGTTCATGTCATGGATTGGCCATGGCTTGGTACCAGAATATCTTAGGCCAAAGATCAAAGATCAGACCTTGTGGTGAAATCATCAGACCTGTGTCTAGAGCAGAAGTGTCAACTGATCATCAACAGATGATGAAATGGATGAGATGACGGGGTAGGCTGTTGAGCAAACATGGTAAACCCAAATGTGTAGTGAAGGTGAACTGGGGGTGTCCGGCGAAAGCCATGAGGTCTCTAACTCCCACCTCTGGAGCAGTCACATGCGTCCCTGTGGACATGGAATCCAGGCATGGCAAAGTTCAATGCCTACATTGTAGAGGAGGCTGGTAGGAGCTGTGGTCAGGGGCTCATTTGTGACTGTCTTGGCAGCAAACTAAAAACCTGCTGATAGACACCAGCGGTGAAGGAGGCTGTCAAGCTAAAGAAGGAGGCTTTCAGGCTTCGTTGGACCAGGGTTCTCCCGAAGTAGCAGACAGTACTTGGGGCCAGAATGGCTGAAGCTTTGGTAGCCACTAAAGCAAAAACCTGGGTGTGGGAGGAGTTCTGGGAGGCTATGGAGAAGGACTTTTGTTTGGCCTTAAGGAAGTTCTTTCAAATCATTGGTGATTCCTGAAGGGAAAGTAGGGCTTGGCTCAAGCTGTGTTTAGCCAAGGAGCCAGACCCAGAATGGGTAAATTGTTGAGCAGAAGGACGAACACTTTGAGTAGGTCCTGAACCCAACCAACACATCCTCTGTGGAGAAAGGCAGGGGAGGTCTCATATTTTTGGAAGAGGTCACTGTGGTAGTTAAGAAGCCCCTTTGCAGCAAGGTGCCCAAAGTGGATGAGATTCGCCCTGAGATGCTGAAAGCTGTGGACATTGTTGGTCCGTCTTGACTGACACACCTTTTCAGTGTTGCTTGGAGCTTAGGAACAGTACCTGTGGAGTTGCAGACCATGGTGGTGATTTTTCATAAAGGGGTACTGGTTGCACACCGGAAAGTGTTTTTTTAGGATGCTAGAAAGAAGGCTCATATTGTCGGACCTCAGATTCAGGAGGAACAATGCAGATTCTGTCCTGGCCATGGAACAGTGGACCATATTTGGTTTGATTATCCAGTCTACATGTGTTTTATGGACTTGGATCGTGTCTCCCGATAACCCTGTTGTGGATACTGCGGAAATATTGGGCACCAGGGCTGTTACTACAAGACATCCTGTCCTTATATCCAAACTCAGAGCTGTGTCTGTATTCTTGGCACAGAGTGAAACAAGTTTTCAGTGGGTTTTGGACTCCCCTACCCCCTCCAATTCTTTTTGTGATATCCATGAACAGGAGCTAAAGGCTCAGCTAGGCTAAGGAGTGGGTCCAGTTTAGGAACCTCCGAACAGCGTCTCTGTTTTTGGTATGCAAAGTGGTTCCTTTGGCTTTATATTACCACATCAGCATGCACTGGGGCGCTGATTGTAAAGTGGCCTGGGATGGAAGTCAGCACCTCCAAGTCTAAAGCCATGGTTCTCTGCTCTAAAATGGTGGAGTTTGAGTATCTTCAGGTCTTATTCATGAGTGATGGTTAAACGGAGCATGAGATGGACAGGTGGACTGGTGCAGCATCAGTAGTAATGCAAGCATTGTACCAGACTATTGAGGTGAGGAGGAAGCTGAGCAAGCTTCACCAGTCAATCTACATTCCATCCCTCACCTATAGTCATGACCATTTTTTATCGACAGAAAGAATGAGATTGTGGGTAAAAGAGGCTGAATTGAGTTTGCTCTCTAGGGTGGCTGAGCTAAGCCTAAGAGATGGGTTGAGGAGCTTGGTCATCCGGTGGGGGCTTGGAATACAACCAATGTCTTCTTACTGTAATAGGAGTCAGCTCGGGTGGTTCGGTCATGTGATTAGGATGCCTCCTGGCACATTTCCTTTTAGGTTTTTCAGGCTGGTTTTACAAGGAGAACACCCAACGTAGACCCAGAACTTGCTGGTGGAATCACATATTTCATCTGGCCTGTGAAAACCTTGGGATCCCCCCAGGAGGAGCTGAAAAAGAAAAGCTATCTTTCAATCCCCAAATTGTTACCTGTTGCTATTGCTGTGTGAGTGAGTGTGTGAATGTGTGAATGAGAAACAAGAAATGTAAACCGCTTTACATTGAAGCTCTATAAAAAATCCAATCCATTTACCATTTTTTTTTTGAGAAATGATTTGAAATGTGTCACTGATTCAGAAAAGATATTTAATATTTTTGGAGAATATTGAGGAAATTAAGCTGTTAAATAATACCTTTTTTAATGGTGTTAAATTCACAAAAATAGTGGGAACAGGAATGTCACTGTTGAGAGGAATTTTGGAACATGTTTGAAAAGTTTTTTTTTCTATTGTTCGAGTCTATTTAACACAATTGTTATAGAGAGTAGTTACAGTATTACGAATATATTGTGGGGCTGCTACCAGTGCTCCGTTGAAATTAAAAGTTTCTCTTGATTTGGCAAAAAATAGAAATAAAGGTTCCCCTTGATTTGGCATATGGTATGGGCAATATTGTGGGGCTGCTACCTGTACCCTCTGAACACATTCCAAAAGATACAACTGGCAGTATTCGTGAGTGGGAAGCCAGTCAGAGATTATGTGCCAACAACTCTAGTTTGACCTGCATGAAGGAGGTTGGGATCAATCAATTAATATCAGATAGACAGGCCAAGCTTAATGTTATAACTGATCCAAAAACTACAGATAACTATAAAAAGCATGACGCTTTCTCTCTTTTTCTTTCCCCTTCCCTCATTATGTCTCCCTTTCTCTACTAACAATACGGAACATGTGTGTGTGTGTGTGTGTGTTTGTGTGTGTGTGTGTGTGTGTGTGTGTGTGTGTGTGTGTGTGTGTGTGTGTGTGTATGTGTGTGTGTTTCAGAGCGGATGAGTTTTGAGTTATACTCGTCTAAGACTGGAAAGCTTATTGTTGTTAATAATGTATTATTAAAGGAATTCAATATAGCTTCTATTACAATGATTTTTAACATCTCTAAACACATCGCATGACATTCAGTAAGGAGCCCATAATGACTTTATCACGGCCCTTGAAAATGTACGTTTCTCTTGATTTGGCATATGACTTGGATTTTGAGGACTAAATTATAAGTTTGAGGAATTCAATAAGTAGGCTAATAACATGTTTAATTATTAATAAATCATGGGGTACAGCATTTTAGCTACAGGAAAATGTGGTATTTTTATGTAAGGATTTATAGTAATATATTATATATAAATATATATTATTAGTATATAGTGATTTATAATTTAGATTCCACAGAGTACAACAGTGAAGATAAGTGAGTTACAGTAATTAGAGGAAAAGGAAAAGATTTAAAAAGTGTTGCCCACTTGATTGATAATATTAGCTGGACCGGCTGTAGTTCAGTTATGGCTACTTGCCCCTCTTGTTGACTACATGTAGGAAGTAAGTACTATAAAAAAAAGGACACCTTTTATCCTCTTGTTCACAGTAAGTAAGTACAAGATCTGCAAACCACACAGTTAAAGTGTTGGCAGCCCTTTATTGTCTTTATAACGCTCCTTTTACTTACTCAAGGCAATCACATCTTTAGATGCCTTTCAAATCCGATCTTTGACAAATCAATGAAAAACAAATTCACAAAGAAGGTTAAAAATTCAACATCTTTAATAAACAAAGTGTTTGATATTTACAGCAAGGTTTCGCTTAATGGCTAAAATTCGGTGACCCTCCTGAAGGACCCGACAATGGCGCAGGTGGCGCACCAGTCGCGGTACCTCCTGTACTCCCCAGTTCTCAGGAAGTACTGTCTGCCTCGGTAGTTGGGGTACTCATAGAAGATCCAGTAGCCATTCATAACATTACAGGAGTAGACATGGCGGTGATGGAAACGGTCAGACACACAGGGACAGTCATCCATGAACTCCATCATGTGGCCGCTGAAGTCAGGCTTCTCATAGATGCGCAATCTGTAGGATCCTCGATACTGTCCAACCAAAAAAAAGTTTCATCAGATAATGATAGGTCCTCTCTAACCACAAGCTTATGCCAAATAAAACTTTCTAAATCCTTTATCTATATTAAGTCTTCCTGACATTGAAATGAACAGACTTCAAAGAGCTTTGCTGAAATTTCTGTATTGTCTTCTCTATTTAAAAAAAAAAAATAGACATCCCACTTACCACTGGGATCATCCGGCACGAACGGATACAGCTACTGAAGCCCATCCACCTCTGGTAGTCAGGATACTCTCCCCTCCTCATGAAGTACTGGTGGCCCATGAAGTTGGGTCGTTCATAGATCATGAAGCAGCCACTCTCCACCCTGATGGAGTTGCAGCGGCTGAAGTACGAGTGAAGGTCTGTGCAGTCATTGCTGCACTCATAGCTCCGACCCTGGAAGTTTTTGTCCTCGTAAAAGATAATCTGGTGGGAAAAAAAGTACAAAATGTCATAAACTGTTGTGTGAACTTTGCCTAATGACATGTTTCAGCAAAAAAAAAAAGAAAAAGCGTTCAGCCCAGTGTTCAACATTAAAACAAACAGAGTAATTTGAAAAGCTTTATAGCAATTTACATTTAATCTGGGGAGAGAGGACAAACAGTACTTACCTTCCCCATGGTCTCCGTTGGAGAGATTCCCCATGTTTTCACGGCTTTTTATACTACCTCTTGACAAACAAAGTATTGTTATTCAAATTCTCTCATAGTTATAATTGAAGGCTACTGGCACATGTTTACCTTTTTGTTGGAGCACAACATTGGGTCAGAAATATGGATTTGTATTTGAAAAAAAGGATAAATAATTAACTGGTTTGGTGTTTTGACTTGCATGGACAAAGGAAAAGACTAGTATGGTATCCACACATCCAGTGGACAATGGCTGCAGAACAATATGGAACAGCCCTTTCGCATTAAATATGTTGCGTAACAGAGCAGGAAGCCATTCTCTCTCCCTAATGCTCTGCCTGAGCAACCCCACTGTATGCAAATAAGTAAGTGTATACTCTGCCTTCGCTCTGTATGCTCCACCGGACATAAAGATTTTATTTGGAATTTGTACATCATTATTTGTACACGCACTTTGTATGTCAGCTGTATGTGTGTTGGATGCAACTTTTACTTAATTTGCTAACTCCACATTTACTCCCAAGTTCAGGTGTGGTACAGCATTGTGTTAACTGTCTTGTCTCAACGTAATGGACTACAATTCCCTTGATGTATCACAGCCATGTTTGACTTTTTGAAGACTTTCATTTGGTCTCTATTTTTGGTCCAGCTACAGCTTATAATGACTATTACTGTATGACTATGACTTTGTTCACCACATGTTGGGTGTGTATTGTAAGTTTAATTACATAAAATTACCTACCCTGTAAGGTACTTTCCATGGTGTCATAGTGACCAGTGATAGTTTGATTTGATTGTAAGGACCACAAAGGATATGTAGCAACCTTTCTGTTTCTTCATCCTGTCTATCAACATACACCTGTAATGTAGTACTATTTCTATCTTAAAATGTAAACTTAGATTTATGTTTACATTTTATTGAGTACTAATGTAATTAATGTTCACATCAACATTTAATATTATTTACTTACATAAAATAATTGTAATTCTAGTCATTTTGTAATGAATGCAGGATGCTTAAAATAAAAAGAAACTGATTTTTGTGGGAACCCTTTTTTCCGCCAAAAATAACACATTTGGATGATTGTTCCTAACATTTATTTTTGTAAATATTAAGACAACTCTGAACAGAATGTGTATGATTCTCATAATCTATAGGTGTATTTTTAAATATATCAATAGTGTGATAGGTTTATGTTTGTCATACAAATAACATCTTAATTAATTTTTATCTTTTCTTTATTTTTGATTTGGTATTACTATTATTTTCATTTTAAGCATAGAGTTGAAATTGTTTTCCCACTGTGCATTTACAAATATGTGCTGATACTATTTGTAACACATTTGAGACAGCGCCTGTGTCCTGCTTTGATCAGTAGTAAAGGATCCATCCTGATCTTTTACTTTTGATCTCATATTCTGTCATTTGCTGTTATGTCTGTCCAGAATCATTGCATTTGTGACATTCAGGTCACCTTTTCGTGTTTCCTGTCCCACACAATCTGTGCTGCTGTGCTCTCTATGCAGTGTTCTGTGTTTAACACCAATCATATGGATAAATTCTGCCAGTAGAGACCAGTTAATCCCATTGGGGGCACAGGGTGGGAAAGGGCAATTCTGGCATTGTTCAGTATGGTATGCCTAAACATAGAGGAGATTAAACTAGAGAGAACAAGCTAACCAGAAGCTGTGGTAGCTACATTGAGTAGCCCACAGATGCCTGACAGTAGATATTTTTCCCTACTGTAACAACTGGAAAGATAAATCTGCATTCATAAATTCTAGAAGTATTTTATAAAATAATAATAAAGCTTTGGAGTAGTTATTCTTTCTAGAGACCTAGGTGCCAATTGTGAAGTAACAAACCACACAGCTGGCAGATAAACAGAATAAAACAATGTTTTATTGAGCAGTAAAAGTTTATTGGGAAAACAGACAGTTAAACTCAGAGAAAGATGCATTTTAGCAAAGCTTGACTTCAGTTGAAGTCAGTGATTCTTCTGAGGGAACCGACTTTCGGGCTGACGCCTCCCCAGTCGCTGTATCTCCTGTACTCTCCAGGCCTCAGATAGTACGCTCTGCCCTTGTAGTTGGGTTGATCGTACAGCAGCCAGTGGCCATCCACCACATTACAGGAGTTGAAGTCAGACATGTTGAGGCGGTCCTGGACATTTGGACAGTCGTCCTCCAGCTCATGCATCTGGCCGCTCATGTCGGAGCGTTCGTAAAGCCTCATCCTGTAGGAGCCTCGGTGCTGGCACAGGATAAAAAACTCTGTTAATATTTCCAGTACAATAATACATCTCAATGATATCCAGAGATATTTCAGTTGTTTTTTTAAGCTTCAGCGCAGTCAAATACTACTGACAAAAAACAAGCATTTAATACAACAAAAACATACTACATTGGTCTATGAGGACCTTTAAACAAAATCTCAGTATTTACGACCTACCTGGGGGATCATGCGGCAAGATCTAACGCAGTCATTCATTCCAATCACACGCTGGTTATCAGAGTACTCTCCTCTTTTCAGGTAGTACTGGTTGCCCATGTAGTTGGGCCTCTCATAGATCATGAAGCAGCCACTCTCCACCCTGATGGAGTTACATCTGTTGAAGTAGGAGTGAAGGTCGGCAGAGTCGCCAATGCACTCATGAGAGCGCCCTTGAAAGTTTCTGTCTTCGTAAAATATGATCTGCAAAAGCAATCGTTGCACACACACAGAGAAAGTTTCCATTTTTAACAGGGTTGTGAAGGTCTAGTAGAGCAGAGATACAAAAACTACTAAAAAAAGCCTCACGATTTCTAGAAATATTCACAAAAATACAGGTGTGTAGAAAGTGTGGGTAAATCCATAACATTTAATTTTCTTTACCTTTCCCATGGTTATGTTGGCATCAGACTGTATTACTGGTCAATGCTGTTCCTGAGCCAAGCCACTGTGCTTTATAAAAAAAAAAGAAAGAAAGGACAGCTGTGTGATTGCACAGCATAAAGTATTGTCATTCAAATATATCCCTCACAGTGATGATGGATGAGGGGCGTGGGGGGATCTGTTTATGTATAGATGACTCTTGGTGTGTGATGAGTTATTGTTCTTTCGTCCATGTTCATCACAATTTAGTACGAGAAAATGCCACTGTACAATAGACGATGGAGTGTTTACTGCACAGCATCAGCAAGATTAAATTGATATTTAATAGGGCTGACACATGATCATGTGTACAATCTATCTGGTAAAGAGATATTGATTTTTTTTTTTAAATTGGCCAACATGATTCTTAGCTAAAATAAGATGTTGAATATTACTTCTTACACATTTCTCAATCATCATGGATAAGACATAATCATTATAATTGTACATTAGCTTACTTATATAATAAGTCCTACAGGGCTACAGTATTGACAATTCACGCTGTATTTTTAAATGTCTGAGGTCCTTGTCATAACTGAATGGACTATGAAGACTCCATTTTGCAATTGCTTTATTACGATGGAGAGTGTTTGATCAAGAACAGGTCCAAAAACGCTTTGCTGTTGTTGTTTGTGCTCTTGATATATGGCAAGTCCATTTTTTTCAGTCCATCCTAACATCAGCGATTCAACCTGATATAATATATCCAAACTTCTGTGGGACACTAGGATTTTGTCTTAATCCTCAAAGTAAAATTTGTGAGGCTCAGTCTTTGTCACTGAGCCTTATGACAGTATGTTATACTTTATATTGTCTGACATTGAAGACTTTCCAAAACCTCCAAGCAGGATCCTTCAGAACAGATCAATAGTCCACAATGCGTTTGATGGAGCCGACCCTTGCGTTCCTGCCGCCCCACTCACTGAACCTCTTGTACTCTCCCGGCCTTATCAGGTACATCCTGCCCTGGTAGTTTGGTTGCTCATAGAAGAGCCAGTTGCCGCTGGTCACATTGCAGGAGAAGATGTCATTTATGTGGAAGATGTCCATGACGTCGGGGCAGTCCTCCACCAGGTCCATGACCTGACCTCCGAACTCGATGCGCTCATACAGGCGCATGTTGAACAACCCAGGCTCCTGATTTCAAATGAGAGGGGAATCATTAGTAAAGCACAGAGAAACAGATCCAGACATGGTTTATACATTTTTTATGGTAATACATTTTTCCTCTGTGCTATTTACAATGTAGCTGTAATGATTTGTTGTGCTATATTATATAAACTATCCGCTGAATAATGAATCATTGAAAGATTTTTTTGACTATATAAATAAAGACCCCTGCAATACATACTGTCACAATCATTTTAGAATAATAAAAACTATTGTATAACACCAAACAGTAAATAATGAATAATTTAAAAATAAAATGTATAGAGTTTTTTTTAAAGCTGATACAAAACAAGTTGGATGTCAGATGGTTGGCTCGCAACTTTTGTCCAAACTGAAACAGCTGAACTACCATTGGATGAATGATATATTGTACAGACATTTATAGTCCCCAGATGATGAATCAAAGCAACAAAGTGAGGAGACGCAGTATAAACACCGAATCCTTTGTATAGGGAGGAAGATGAGGATGGACGGTTGAGTTAAACAAGCACAGGACTTTCATTCAGGAGAGCGCTGTTTTTGTCCAGTGAGAAACCAGAAGTGAGTGGTGGGTTCTTTCATCTTACCGATGTAGTGAAGTTACGTCACATACATAACATAATACAAGTGAACATAGGCATGTTTGTAACTGAAGTTACAGAAACATAGTAGTTTTAATCCCAAAACACAATATTTTCCTAAACCTAACCAAGTGGTTTTACTGTCTAAACCTAACCAAACTGCAACTGTATGATGAAAGTCATGTATCGCTGGTATGCTGTAATGTTGTTTTGAGAATGGTGAAATATGTTGTAATGAGAGACACTGACAATTTGTCTATTTAGTCATTTAGGTACGAGGATGTGTTGGTGTTAAAGAGCTGAATTGCCAATTTTAGCATGCTAACACACTAAATTAACATGGTGTAACAACAGCATGTTAGCATTGTCACTGCCATATATCAGGATGATGACATTAGCCTTCAGCTCAAATCACTGCTGTGCCTAAGTTCGGTCACACAGAGCCATTACCAGAGCTGTAGAATTTGTAGTTGTTAGACCAAAGTTACAAAAGCTACACATAATAGATCTTGAAAATGTTACTATTTTTGTGTCAATTTCTTTTTCCCCCAATAATTTTATTCAAAAACATTTAGACCAACATCAGACACTAAAACTCCAACCAGCTTCTTACAGTAAAATGTTAATTCAATTTCATGAAACTCAATCATTATAAGGATGAATTGTTAAGGTCGGAGAAGGGAATCTCCATCAAATCAATGGTATCTGCATGCTAACACACTAAATTAATATGGTGAACATATCTGTTAGCATCAGCATGTTAGCATTGTCACAGCAAGCATGTTAGCATGCTGACATTGGCCTTTTAGCTCAAATTACTTTTGTGTGTAAGTACAGTCTCACAGAAGCATTAGCATAGCTGGAGACTTTGTAGTTGTAAGACCAAAGTTACAATCTTCAAATTTTACTGTTTTCATGCCAAATAACACACTTTTAGTTTCCCCCAACAATTTTATTCTTAAAAGTGCAGTATGTAAGAATTTGCATTTAAATCTTAAAAAATAGATTCAAATTATTGACAGAATGGGAAGACATAGTTGATTTGAAGTTATGTCAAAGACTTCTATTGGTGAATTATACATCCTACAGATGCACTGTGACGCATTATTGGTGATGTTTCCTGGATGTTTCATTGGGTGTTCCGGGTTTGCAACATCATATACCATCACCTAGGCGACCCAGCCAGGATTGATCAGGCCCCAACTTGCGTCCAAGGCAGCATTAGTCAACGGATCACCCCTCAGCCCACACCCACAGCCACCTGCAGACCCTCTCTGCTGCTTCTGTTGCAACCCTGCTGGCTGTTTTCTTCATCGACCTGCTCATGCCCAGCCAGGTGGAGGCTCTGTAGAGTGAGCGGCCAGCAAAGCCTCTGCAGCCTACTTCTGCTGGATGGCAGTATGCTCTCCAGCCCTGTTCCCAGCATTCCTCTACGAGTCCCTGGTGCTTGGCATTCTTGGAACTTGAGTTGCCTGCCCAGGTCGACCATCAACTACCAATGCTGTGGTAACTAGACTTTCAGAAGCTCTGCATTGTGGTTAGAATTGCTCTCCTTCCATGTACTTTCTGGGGGGACAGTGGTGCCTGCTATTTGTTGTGGCTTAGGAGAGACTCTCGGCCAGTGCCTTCAGCACCTGGCCATGTTGCCAGCGGTAGCAACCATCCCCCAGGGCCTTCGGGCAGCTGCTCAGGATGTGCTTGAGTGCTCCTCTCCCAGAGCAGAGAGGGCAGGAAGGTGTCTCAGCCCTGCCCCAGAGCTGGAGGTTGGCCAGGCTGGGAAGGGTGTCATACACAGCTTGGATCAGGAATTTTATGCGCAGGGGCTCTGCTCGCCAGATGTCAGTCCAGGTAAGCTCTCACTCCATCACACTCTCCCATCCCATTCATGCCCCCTGCTATCTCATGCCTGCCATTCTGCTTGTTCTTGTTTCATCTACTGCTGCTCTCACTTCCTCCTGAACAAGTTGCCTCCTCTCCTTGCCCTGGGCCTTGTCGTACTGAGGTGATGGAGAGCTTCCAAAGCCTGCTCTTCCCTTCGCCACTGCCCCCACCACTGCCTTGTGCCTCAGCCTTGCTTCTGCTGTCTCCAGCTCCTGAGTGGCACTCCATTTCCTGCCAGTATGGATCTCAATACCGGCCACTGAGACTTTTGGGTCTTTGGAGTCTTGGTACTGCAGTGCCTCTCTGGTCCAGGAGACCTTGAACTCTTGCACGATGCTGTTGAATGGAAGCTGTAGGATGTTATTCCTCCGTACAGAGCTGCGCTGCTTAGGCTGCATGGTAAGCCGAACCACCTGCAAATGTGTCGGCTGATCTTCCTCCAAGTCGAAGTGATAGGTACATCATAAACCAGCAGAGGCCAGAGAATGCGGGGAAGGATGCCATGTTGGTAAATCCAGGATTTGAATTTTCCTGGTAGTCCTGACTTGTTTGCTGAGCCAGGTCTCTAGCTCCCTGATGGATGTCTGGATGGCTTGTGACCAGGATTTGGCTGGCTTGAAGCTCATCTTCGCCCACTTGATAAGCCTCTCCAGTCCTTGAAGTATGCAACTGCTGCCTGGTACAGAGGATGTAGTAACAGTGAGGTCATCCATGTAGGCTCTGATGGGGGGCAGCTATACGCCTCTGAACTCAACCTCTTTTACAACCATGTTCATGGCTGAAATATACTGCAATTTCCCAAATGAAGAATCGTTGTAAGGATGAATTGTTAAGGTCGGAGAAGGGAATCTCCATCCATCTTCGGTGTTGTGCCGAAGTACAGTCTAGAGCCATTAGCATTGCTGTAGACTTTGTAGTTGACTAAAGTTACAATAGCTACACAATACAGTGGTTTAGTAATGAGTCTTAAAACCTGGAAATCAGTTAGCATTTTTGGTCTTCCGGTTCACTCATCTCAAAGTAAATGGGTTTTTTGGAATGAGTTTAAATGCCTGAAAGAAGGTCTGTGGTTCCCACAAGCTTAAGATATTTATATTTATTTTATATTTTCTTCTACGACATAAAATACATGATTAAAAGTCCCACAACTAAATTATAAAGCATTTACCTGTCTTAAAAACAGCGATTGCTACCAAGTGGCTAAATTAGACAACAGAATTTGTCACAGACATTAAACGTCATCACAGTGAACACAGAGACTCATCTACTACCTAGTCCGTCTTCACAGGCCGACTTTAGTTAAAAACTATTCTAATGCTAACTTTGTAACTTGTACATTGATCAGTTTGGAGAAAACCTGTATAGTAATTGTGTAGTAAGTTGCTCAGTGGTGGTGACGTTTAAGTCATGTGACCGTGATGTCGTCTGTTTATAGGCTAACATTAGCTTTTCACTGCTAGATTTAATTTACACTTCGAAATTCAAAAAAGTGGTGTTTATCTGTGAAGATTATCTTGCTGAACAAAAGTATCACAAACTTGTTTGCCACAGAGCTTATTTTTGACAATAATCTTAAAGAAATCCCATCCCATTTTTGACTAGGGGACCGGGGCAATGCTAACTTCGGGGTTGGCCTACAAGAATCCATCATTCCGACACCACTCAATAGCTTTACCATTGTGAAATGATCATATCAACACCCAAGAGGCTGTTTGATAAAAATTACAGGCCTATACCTCAATCTATAATTCAACTAATGTATCTGTATAGCCCTGGTCCGTGTACAGGTTCTTGGCTTTGCCCAGAAACAATAGCTCACCGTGGATATGAGGTGACAGGAGCTGACAGAGTCGTTGACACCCATCCAGTGTTGGAAGTCAGGATAGTCTCCTCTCTTCAGGTAGTACTGGTTGCCATTGTAGTTGGGTTTTTCATAGATCATGAAGCTGCCACTTTCCACCTGAATGGATTTGCAGTGTTTGATGCGGCACATCAGGTCTGCACAGTCATCACTGCACTCAAAATGGCACCCAGAGAAGTTCTTGTCCTCGTAGAAAATGATCTAGATGTGGAAATTGTAATGATTTTGTTTCAAATTAGATTTTTCCTTTTATATATATATATATATATATAGAGAGAGAGAGAGATCTGCTGCAAAACCTGATCAACACAAACAAATATATCGTACATTTTTCATTTTTCTGCTTAATTATCCCTATTCTGGTTATTTTCAAGTTTTAATTTAATCAATCAATCCACTGTCTCCTCTTTTAATTTGAAGAAAAAAACAGTAATTACTGAAAAAGATGACAAAGAATTCAAAAGAAAAACCTGGAGGCCTGGTTGCACATCAGCATGAATAGCATACTGTAACCCGCCCCCATCCCCCCCTCCCCCCTCCTGGGAGTGTGTGCTAGGAGCCATGATGTTTACCTTCCCCATGTTGGCCGCTTTGCCTGCTCCGTGCCTTGCCCTGTTTGATTTATCCAGCTCTTTGAAGACTCCCACCTGTCACATATATAGTGAATGTGAAATGCATACTCTGCATGTGTCATTCATATTGTAATAGTCAGGAATCTTTGGCATTTGAGGCACTGTGTTATCCTGAAGAGATGTTTAGGAGTTATGTTTGTCAGGTGAGAGCTGACAGGTTGTATGGAGTTGGTGTGGTGTTGTGGCCGGAGGTTTTTGTATGATACAGTCCTGCACTCTTTGTCGTCACTGAATGGGTGGCGTTTGTGTACTACTCCTGAAATCAGGCAATGTTTTTTTATTTTCTGGATTATTCTTATGGATGATTTCTGGCATCATTTAAGTTCTTGGTATGGATGGGGGTTTTTTTCACCTCTTTAGCTTTGAGAAGAGGCTAACATTGCTTATTTATTTCCCAATTTTAATATCAAAACTGTTTCCAAAGTTTAGATTTACATTACAGTGTTAATGTCACATTACCACTTTGTTCTCTTTTGTAAATGATATATTTCCAAATAACAATGCTATTCATGGCAAAGGAAGTCTTTAAACAATGACTATCCCAAATACATATCATTTGTAAGCTGTGTAGATATGATATTTTCAAATTTGAATTCTCATATTGATATACTGTTCAGTACAGCTGGGTACAAATGAGTATTTCTGACTCTATTTTGTCAGCAGCATGTTAGTTTGACCTTACATTATCTAGCATTAAAACTGTCTACCACTGACCTCTGGTGGAGGGGTTCATTTCAGTCCAAATAAATACTCATACAGAGTCACTACACACTGCTTGAATTCGAAACACAATTCCATGACAACTACAAAATATATCTTGATGACGATCATATGAAACAACTACTACAGGAAACTGAAAGGTCTAAAGATATACAGTTTATGGCAATGAAAAATACAATGAGTGAGAGGGACAGGCAGCTCTACAATAGATAACGCTGGAGTCTCGGTGTAGTAACTGTCAGTGCTTGCAGTATTTTATTCAAACCTCTGATGAGAGTCAGGAAGTCGGGCCATGACCCCATCACATCCTCATGGGGAAACATGCCCTCCAAATGCAGAGAGCAAGAACAAAACTGAAAACACTTGAGCACTGACGCCATTTTATTCAGCGTGTGAAACAAGGCAAAGAACAGGCATTTCACAAGAACCGTTCTTCTGTCTTTAGAGATCCATGAGTCGCCTGATGGAGCCGACCCTGGAGTTGTTTCCCCTCCAGTCACTGAAACTCTTGTACTGGCCGGGCGTCAGGTAGTAGTGACGTCCCCTGTAGTTGGGCTGCTCGTATAGGAGCCAGTGGCCGTCCATCACGTTGCAGGAGTTGAAGTTGGAGAGACGGAAACGTTCCATGAGGTTGGGGCAGTCATCCATCAGCTCCATCATCTCACCTCCCATGTCAAAATGCTCATACAGCCTCAACCTGAAGCTGCCACTATGCTGCAGAGGGCAGGAGGGTCAAAGGTCATAAGTCAGATGTTCTTAGTTGTTGAAGCCATCCCATTGTTCATAATTATTATTATAATTTTTCCTTATTAAATGTCCAGTGTGAAGGATTTAGGAGGATCTATCAGCAGAAATAGGATATAGTATTCATAATTTTGTTTTTATTTTGTATAATCAACTGAAACTAAGAATTGTTTTGTCTTCATTTCCTAAGAACGAGCATTTTATATCTACTCTTCTACAGAGTCTGCTATTTTGCACTGCCATGTTTCAATCAATGTGCAACTTGAACACTAGATGCCATAAATACAACACACTGGTCCTTTAATGCATATACATTTTTTTAAGCAACAGTTCGAAATTTGGGGAAATACGCCAATATTTACTGTGTTGAGTTGAGAAGAATGATACAACACTTGTGTATTGTAAAAATAAAGCATGAGCAGCTAGTAAGCTTAGCTTAGCATAAAGACTGGAAACAGGGAAGAACAGCTAGCCTGGCTCCATCCAAAGGTAACAAAATATATTTTTATATATATATAATATATTTTTCTGTTGTTTTTACATTTTGGTTTGTGAACAAATTAAATACACAAGACATAACATGTTATTTAAGGATTGCTGATAGATGATAAGCTACCACCTGCTCGCAGTAGCTTCATTTTTACAGAACAAATATGAATCTCTAAATTGTCTAAAATATGAATCCTCTTTTAAAGCGATTTGTTCAAATTTGAGAATACAAATTGCACTAAACTAAACTGCACTTAAAACCAACTCTTGATACCTGGGAAGAAACTAAGTCAGTAAAGACAAAGGTGTTTGGTTAAGGAGTTATGTTACAAAAGTATGTTCCATTTCGGGGAGAAGCGGCTTAAATATTCCGTAAATGAAGTGGTGAATCCCCTTTATTATCAATGCAAGGGCAGATGAGGAGAAGAAGCAACAATTACGACTTGACTTTTGTCTGTCACAAAGCTTGAAGGCAGCAAGGTACACAATTAAGAGGTTCACTAATGTAATGTGACATTATTTGAATCATTTGAAAAAACCACAGGCATTCCAGACACTCCAAATATATAAGTATATAAGTAAACCTATCAAACAAGGAAGGATATATATTGAATAACATTTATTATAATGGCTAAATCATTAGATTAATGATATATCCATTATAATAACAGCTTATTAATATTTTGATTTGTTTCAATTAATATCTGATACCTTTTCTCATATTTGGAGTGCCTGGATTGCTTCTGGTTGTTGAAGGACTCTTTTTCACGTTTGAGCACCCAACACAATTTTCATCTACACTGTTTTATAAAGAGCAGGGGTTCCCAACCACTTAGCCATGGTGAGTTATGTTTTGATTCTCATGTGTATGGTACAGTAGTTTGGACTGCATTATGATTTCACTATGCTTCATATATGTACACATGACAGACACACACACACACCCCACTCCAGAATATCTCTCATGTCTGGTTAGTGTTGTCGGAAAGGTTGGGAACCCCTGACTCCTTTTTTCATTATTTGGATCATGCTGACAAAGATAAAAAAATGAGTATATTACTTTACAGAAGGCCTTACCATGGGGATCATGCGGCAGGACCTGACACAGTCATTCAGGCCAGTCATGCCTATGTAGTCGGAGTAGTCCCCCCTCCTCATGAAGTACTGGTTTCCCATGAAGCTGGCGCGGTCGTAGATCATGAACATGCCACTCTCCACCCGGATGGAGCGGCAGCGATCAAACATGGAGTGCAGGTCGGCACAGTCACTCATGCACTCATAGTGACGGCCTCCAAAGTTTTTGTCCTCGTAGAAGATAATCTGATGGAAAGGGATAAATCAGCATGTCACGTTCAGCTTATTTCATTTTTTTAACATTCATGTTTCACACATTTTCTTCATTTGTATGTAAAGCTGGACACAAACCTTTCCCATGATGGCTAGCGTTTTTGGTCAAACAACTTCCTGTTTTTGACCACCAAAGGTAAAGCCCATCTTTATATACATTACCCTGTGGGAGTAGGTGCTGCCATGTGTGTTGTTATTCAAATGAGGCCTGGTGTCAGCACAAACTCTACAGGAGTCTTCCCACTCCTGTTTGTCATGTCCTCTGTTAGAGTTAACTGACACTGCACAGCTTCTAGCAAGAGCCACAGTATGGACAGGCACTGGAACAGTCAATGCTGAGCTCTTATACCCATCTTCTGTTTGTTTTGAATGGGATTGATTCAGTGCATTCATACACTATATAAGAAACTGAAAATATTTTTTAAACATAGGCAGGTAAGTATGTGAATAAATAACTGTGAGCATTAGTTTCTAAATATGTTCTATAATGTAGTTAGTAACAGATGAATGATATGCATAGTTACCCCATTATCACTCTTTCCTCACAGTAAGTCTGTAGGAGTGGGACTAACAGACTAAAAAACTACTACTACTGTAACAGACTAAAATACAGTAAAATACAACTTAAAATTATTTATTTTAATGTCCCAGAATGTGAATCTGATAAACTAGAAATGTTTCTTTGAAAGAGTGAATAAATAAATTCTGAGATTCTGAAGATGTCATTCATAGTCTGATTAAAAGACTGGAAGAAATGAATCAGTGTGGGAAACAGTGGCTTTGTTATATTAATACTGCTTTGTACAGAGACAGATTTTTTTTCTTTTTTGGCCCAAAATGTTTACCAAGATATGTATTCAAAAGCACAGAGAAAACAGTTTACAATAAATTCATTTATTTAGTTATTTAAAACAATATCATATTGATATGCTGGGTCAATCATGGCCGAATGAAACATCCCACTTCCTACTGTACCAGGAGACACATTATTTTATCAACATTACCAGTTTCCAAGAATACATGTCTTTAAAAGGAGGAAGTATATAGGAAGAAGTGTGTTTGATGAAACTGAAATGTAAATAAAATCAACAGAATCGAGTGAGATGCCTGATTAAAAATCTGTGATTCTGCGGAAGGACCCGGTGGTGGCGCAGGTGGCCCCCCAGTCGCTGAACTTGCGGTACTCTCCGGGCCTCATGAAGTACTGGCGACCGCGGTAGTTGGAGTGCTCGTAGAGGGTCCAGTAGCCTTCCATGACATTGCAGGAGTAGATGTCACGGCTGCGGAAATGATCCTGCACTGAGTCGCAGTCGTCGCTGAACTCCATCATCTGACCCTGGAAGTTGGGGCGCTCGTAGATGCGTATGCGGTAGGGGCCCTCGCTGGTCTAGAAGGGGCATGCAAGGGAAATACAAAATTAGAACAGGAAGTGCAAGGAGCTCCTCCACTCCATTTGTGAGTGCGGTGTTTCTATAACAAGGATGCTCATATCATATGAGATTATCCGCCCTTTCTTTTGCCCAAGATTTACATTTAAATTTGGAATTTCAAGTTTGCTGAACACCTAACCATCAGTCATATTTTCAATAGCTTTATCACCTTCAACAAATAAAAAACAATTCAACAATTCAGTTAAATCCATCTAGTTCACTATCTTGTGGATGTTCATGTTTGGTGGATAAGTGAAAAAAAATAAAACCTTTTTAAATACAATACATTCATATGTTCATTATTGTTTGCCTTATGCACACAAAAATACAAAACATAAAAACATGGAACAAGTTGCTTCTCAGACACAAAACATTATTTTTAATGCATTGGTGATGCCTTACAGAACATATCTAAATAGGGGGGAAAATCATCATATAACTTTGACATAGTTACTGTCTAAAGAGCTCGTACAAAACAAGATCTGCAAGTCCACACCCCTGACCAAAGCAATAAATGAAGTCAAATATTTACTCACATAAGAGAAAGTACGACAGGAGCGGATGGTGTCGTTGTAGCCCATCCAGCGCTGGTAGTCTGGGTACTCTCCTCTGGTCAGAACGTATTGGTAGCCAGTGTAGTTGGGCTTCTCATACAGCACCCAGCAGCCACTCTCCACTTTGATAGAGTTGCAGCGGCTGAAGTGGGGGTGCATGTCAGGGCAGTCGGTGTCGCACTCATAGGAGCGGCCCTGGAAGTTTCTATCCTCATAAAATGTGATCTGATGCAGAGGAGAAGGCAGAAGCAGGGAAGAATCAGAGCTCAGTTAGAGCGTCCTGTACATGACATTCTTCAACATAAAGCCAGTAAAAGAAGTCAGAGATTGTTTGAACTGTGGGTGAGTCACTACCAATCTCAGTCTACTTCATATGGCAGCCTTTCCCTCAGAAATAGATAGGAAAATAACTACAATAGCACCTTGTTAATGCTGCTGCCTTTTCCAAAGATCTGAATGTTTTCATGGACACTTTAACCTCAACAATGTCCTGCACTGCAGTGTTAGAATGAAAGCTTTTGCCCGCACTTGCTACCAGGTTTAAGAAGACCATTCTTGACATAAAACACAATGACACCGTCTTACCTTACTACTCATCCTGCAAAGAGTACTGGAGCCAGTTACCTACGAAAAAACTGGAGGTCTCACAAGGCAGGATGAGAGCCACGCTATATAAACCTCAATCAAAGGGTTAGCAGATCCTACTTTAGCCGTTTTTTCAATGAGCAGGGATTTAACGCTCTGGCATCGCTGCCAAGAGTCTTGATCCTGGGCATAGAGCAAAAATCCCTGAATCATCAATGCAAAAGTCCTAGCAGGCAAATTACTGACCCACTGTGCCCTCTTTATTGATATGGACATCAGAGAGACGTTTGATCCACTAATCCATCATCGAGTGGATTAATCTTTTCATACAGAATGTCAGAGGTCATCACAAAACAACACGGCCTTTAACCATTTGTAGAGTGGAAATGAACAAATCCTGAAAAGATAATACTAAATGTGTATGAATAAGAGGAAAAGAGTCAGGCTGTGTTGTCAGTGAGGAATCATTATCATTCATGATCTAGACTGGGCCGCACCAGCTATCAATAAAATCATTAAAGTGTTTGAACGGAGAGAACTTCCTAATTTTTAACTAACAACTAGTTGGTTCACGCTATTCAAAGAAATGTGTTTGCTCCTAAATACTTTAGTCGTGTAAATCGGTTGCTAGGAAACTGTTAACTGTAGCTGTCCAATGAGCAGTCAACTATGTAAACAGGAATCACTGCATCACAGGCTTGTTTAGGGGTTTAAAAGATATATCTTTTGTAATTGTAAGTTTTTGTTTTATTTATGTCTGCATACACAGAGAAATATGTTTCAGAGTCAGTCAGTAGAGTTAATCTATTTTAGAATGAGTGGGAAATATCTCATTAAGCTGATCTGACAAGTTATTGGCAAAACATTTCATAATTTGAGGTATACTAGACGAGACACCACTGACAAAATATAGAGCTAAATTATGTATTGAACACACATCATGGCAATCAAATCAGGCAATCAAATCAATGCAGTCATTTGAGTGGCAGATGAGGGGTGGTGCAAATTCAAACAAGAGAACCAATCCAAAACAATGCTCAAAGTCTGAGCACATACTGCCCAATGAAAGGAGCCTGTGCAGACGTTGAGACAGCTCATTTTAAAATGTTAAAAAAATTACTGACACGCATTGTCCAGAAATATGAAAAAAAGATTCCATGCTTCATAATCACCAATTTTTTGATTAATAAGTTCAATTTAATTGCATGTTTTTTCCCAGTCACTGGAACATATCACAATTATATCTAATTTAACAGCATGTACCAAGTCACATATAACTTAACTTCCCAATGCTGATTGTTATTCACACAGTTCTCAAGCTTCAGGTCAATTATGTCACCCATATTTTGTATAAGGATATATAGATATAGCTATAGCTATAGATATAGATATAGATATAGATATACAGTATATAGAAATACTGTAGAGTCATCATAAGGACAGAAATAAACTGCAGGAAGCTCTACTGGAGGGTGACCTCAGTCCTGCACAGACTCTTGTGAACCCTCGTAGTGCTCAGTTTTTTCCTCATGGCCATCATTGCTGTCCTGAGAGAAGAGAAAAGGATGATATCTGTTCAGATCCACATGGTGGCAGTAGAGGCCTTTCATGAATGTTTTAAAAACAGTTGTAAAAATGTCCTCTTCTTTAAACCTGAGACAAGATGAAGAAGTATTTTTTCTAGTTCTGGTGTGCCATCACTTTGCAATTTCTGTTCTTCTGAAATATTCTGGATTTAAATAAAGAAGACAAATCCTGCAGAAGTTAGGATGCTGTGGCTACTCACACTCAGGAAGGAGTGAGACGAGGAGGACGATGATGACGATTGCACAGAGACTCGCCCAGGCGGGGCACGAGCCTTTACCCTCTCAGACAGCCATCTTTTCAACTTTAGACCTGTGGGTTATTTGTAAGGATGTTAAATTAATTAAAATGTCTCCCGTGTATGTACTCAAATACATACACATTTCAGAGTAGGGCTGGGTCAAATTAAAGATTAACATTGTGAAATGTTAGGTTATCCCACAATACTAGATACATATCTTAATATTTGAAAATGTCCTCAAAAGCACTTAATTTCTAGGACTGGACAACAAAATCAAATATTACAATATTTTTTAACAAATACTGTATTATTTGTAAATGTTGCAACAATATTGTAGAGATGACTATTGGTACTTTAACAAAATATTAACACAATGAGATGTTTGATAAATAATCATCAGTAATGTGGATGAAATGACTAAGTGGTTAAAGACAAGTATTAGAACAAGTCTGGTAAGTTCAGAAAATGACATCACTTTACTATAATGCAGCCTTTAAGACCAGGATACGACAACACTCAGGACATTTCACAATATCAAATATCAAGGATGATATTTATATGATAGATATTATAACCATATAATATCGATATATTGCACAGCCCTAATTCAGGTACAATGGCTTAACTTGAGTTTTTCCATTTTATGCTACTTTATACAGGTGCATCTCAAAAAAATAGAATATCAAGTTCAGTTTTTTTCTGGAATTAAATTCAAAAAGTGAAACTTTAATATATTCTAGATTCATTACACATAGAGTGAGTTTTAATTTTGAATATTATGGCTTACAGCTCCTGAATCTAGTCTGTCAAAATATTAGAATATTACATAAGACCAATCAAAAAAGGGGATTAATAACACAGGAATGTCGACCTTCTGAAAAGTATGTTCATTTATGCACTCAATAATTGGTTGGGGCTCCTTTTGCACAAATTATTGCATCAGTGCAGCGTGGCATGGAGGTAATCAGCCTGTGGTATGGAAGCCACTTGGTCAGCAAACTGGTTTGCATGGTATGACTTTGCTTTGGGTATTGTCAAGAGGAAGATGAGAGACCCAAAAATACAGACGAGCTGAAGGCCGCTATCAAAGAAACCTGGGCTTGCATAACACCTCAGCAGTGCCACAGGATGATCGCCTCCATGCCACACTGCATTGATGCAGTAATTTGTCATTCTTTGATAGAGGTATGCAACCTGGGAAAGAGTAGGCATTGTTTGGCTATTAGGGGTCACAGGTCAAAAAATGTGGCAACCACTGTGTTAGATAATACCAGATAGCTGTGTTTAATATCTATACACACTTACTGTGCTTCTTGGAGTGGTACACAGCCCTGTAAGAGCTAAGCATGGCAAACGGATGGTAGGAGAGGGTGAAGGGATAGACGATCATGCCCTGGGGTTAAAAACAATGGAATTATTGTTTTAAGTATACAATGAGGATGATGGAAAACCAATGGCAGCCACCTCTACAAATATGTGTAAAATAAGTAGACACATCAGGTCACTCACCAGAATAAAATATTGGCAGTGACGTTTCTGCAAACCGGGGATATGTTGAGATTTGTAAGTGTCATACGTGACATACCATATTGACATGCATGCAGTACCTGTCATGTTCACATTACATGTTTATGGCTTGACTTTTATATCAGTGGAAATAGCTCCTAAACTAGTGCTACAGTTCGAGACTGTGTTTTGTCATTAGTAAGTCTGAAACCATTGGATATTTTTTGACCTGACGTCTGATCTTTCCTAAACAGGTGTTTTTTGTGACTAATGGCTTGAACACACTCCACAACTTTGAAAGTCGGCAGATTTTCACACTACATGAGGGGGTCACACACCACAAGATCGCACATGCAAGAAAAAATAAAAATAAGACCATCGGGGACAGCAGGATCAGGGCTAAAATCTTGTAGTGTGAGCTTGGCTTTAACCTAACAAAAAGAAAATGTAACCTAAAGAAATGTAAAGTCGCAACATAAATACATTGAACTTTCAACATACCCATTGTTTGCAGAAATGTACACTGTGAACATCTTTACTGGTGACTGGGTTGGACACAAACTGTATCTTTTTCTTCTGAATAGAAGTGCTGAAATATCAGCCGGACACTTGTACCTTGGATTGTTGGTTGGGGTATGAAGCCGCTGGTTTACACCTGTACAGAGCCAAGATTTCCTCCACTGGGAGGCTATTCTAAAGCAGGAAAATTGGACAAAGGTTAGCAACTAGCAAATCAAAAAACAATACTTCATAGTAGTTTCGCCATTACAGTAAAGACATGATGCTTCCTGCGTGAAGGAGTGATTTAGAGATTTTCAGTGAGGCTGGAGAGTAAAGCACGACTTGGTAATTGGACCAGGATTTGTCATGTGCATGTTTGAATTCAACTGGCCCCTCTCTGTTTGAGTTATAGTGATTGAGGACTTATGTGTACTCACATTAAAGGAAAGGCTCTCCAAAAATATAAGTTCAGTCATCATCTACTCACCCCCATGCTGATGGTGTAGCAGGGTGAAGTTTCTTAATCCACAACATACGTTTAAAATCTTGTAATGCCTCCATACAGCTCGTGCAGCAAAAGCCCAAAGGCCCCTAATTGATTTTAAGACATTATTTACACTTTTTTAAAGCAGAAATCTCTAAACTAAGAGTGTTACGGGTGTTACTGGTGCATGCCGTCCATAGTGAGAGCATAAACTTGACCACATATTGAGGGTCTGAATAACGTGTTTTCCAATTAACTTTAGGACATCTTTTAGCCGGATGAGTTGTATAGAGTTTAAAATAAGTCCCTATCTACTTCAGTTATTTAGGATAATGTTGCAACACTGTTTTGCTGTGAAGCTCCAGAAATGTTTTGTGGACTACGAAACCTCACTCTACACTAGGTTGAGCAGAAATTACAGAATTTTCATTTCTATCTTTCTGGAAGATCAAAATGAATTCAAAGCTGCATGTATGTGTAACAACACTCACCATAATGATCCCAGCAAAGGACGACAGGATCATAGCCTCCCGTTCTAAGCGGTTAGGGTACTGGGCACTTCCTGAGCTGCTTGTTGCTCCACTGTGGTAAAAAGGAAAGTGGAAAAAAGTTTCATACAGTAGCTTTTAGGAATCAGTGAACTGAAAATTTCAAGGCTAGTATCTCATTTCAGTTATCACAGGTCGTCCTTCTCAGGGCCAGCCTTTAACCTTTATGAGGTTCTTGGCAAGAACTTTGCTCTTGGGCTTTCCTTCACTAACCACACATTCATTTTTGCCTTCACAAAAGCAACAGGAAAGTACGGACAAAACTGTAAAGCAGAAAGGCTCATTATTATACTTTGTAGACAAAGGCCTATGATCTGTGTCATTCTGGCCCAGTCTCGGCTGCTCTCTGGTGCCAAATGTGTTGTGATGTTTCTGATCACATTTCAAACAAATCCCCAAAGGATATAATTAATTGCCTGAAAGTGTGGATACTAAATAAATGTCTATATTGTGGTGTCAAGAAGCCAGAAGGTGGACAGCGCTCACAAGCTGAGGTGTACCATTAGAACTGTGTAGACAGGTGTGTGCCATTTGTTACACAAGGAGATTACAGGTCCAAGTCTAGAAAACTGCTCAGGGAAACTCATTGACCATTGATTTAGTTCTTTATATCCCCAAAACACAAATCCAAATTAAGTGGGATCCAGTGCTCTTGCTTGAGGGAGTGCAAATGAACCATGCACACATACTTTTGTAATGCCCACATGTTCAGAAGTGGGAAATTTAATATCAATGATACTGGGCTTTAGTCTCGATGCTTAATTTTTCTCTGTATCTTAGAGTTGTTTCTCAGGGTTTGTGTAGAATCTGTCTACATCTGTGTAAACTTCTGAATATTTTTATCGTTGTAATTAAAGAAAACTCAGAGAAACCCCTTCCACATGGAGATTTTTGTCGGGACTGTCAATTATCTGAGCTGCATGGAAAAGAGGACTTATTCCCTTTATCTACACAAAGACATAAAAACACTGGATGAAATGGGACACTGCTTCTGGAACTAAACCAGTCAAGGATTTCTACCTAGGCTAGGGGCCCCCAGGAGAACTGCATTTACATGAACCCTAATATTCCACTAATAATCAGAATATTTGCCCAATCAGAATAAAAATGCCTCATGTAAGCACCTCAATTGGAAGGGACTGATCCCATCCAACCCAATCTGGATGAATTTTGAATCAGACAGAGGGGTGGACTTTGATAATCCGTTCAATGGGAAAATATTAGCGTCTAGTAATCATGTAAATGCTTAATCTGATCGTTTCTCTTTGGTTGGAATAAATATATTCTTTCTGTGCATGTTTAAGGGTCAGCAACATGCAAGCAAAACAGAACTGGTCTGTTGCTGACTTTTTGTTGGACATCTTCAAAGATTTAAGGAATGTTGAACATTTCAATTGTCAGAAGGCTCAAAAGAGCTGTTCAAACAAATGTTTATATAGATGAACAAAGCTGGAATCCATCGAACCACGAAGCAAATTGTTTCCAGGATACAATGTGGTTCTGTCTTGAAACTGTATTAACTGGCGGAGCAAATTAATGACTGAATTGAGTTTCTTAATAAAGTTGAAAATATGTCATATTAGCCTCCTGAAAACACCAACACTTGACACATATTTCATATTTGGAAATGTAAATTCAAGGCTAGAATTTGAAATTTACAACAGATAGTGAGTGGTACTTTGTATAAAAGCAAAGATTCATTAAATTAAAGTTTAAGGGGTAAAAACCCACCGTAATTTATGCTAATTGGTCATTGTGCAACATTCCTCTGTTAGACCAGAGTGGATGTTAGACTAGACACCATCAGAAGATGACAAAAGCTGCTGAAGATTGCACCGTTTTAAAAGCAAGTAATGATGGCAAAACTGTCAATTCAATCTCCATGAAATGTTCTTTTTCATCCAAGTTATTCATATTGAATCAAGTGTCTCTTTTGCCTCCCCTGATATATGAATGCTTATGTATACCCCTTCAAATGAGGTGTTACTGATAGCTGTTTAATTGGATTGTGGTTGTTGTTGAGGCATGGTCTTGTTAGAAAAATCTGGACATTTGATTACCTCTGCCAAGGAGGTTATGTTTCCACCCATGTCCGGCTGTATGTTGGTTGGTTGGTTTGTCAGCATGAAACTTGGATGGAGGATGGGTCTCGACCCAGAATAGACCCCATTCACTTTTGGTGCCAATACGGATAAAGAGACGGATCCACAATTTTTTCCTCACTTTCTTTATTATTGTGAGATAGGAGGGGTTTTGACATTTTCCTTAATTTCTCAGGGAATAATGCATGGATCTTGATGGAAAAAATTAGGTGTATTTAGGTGGCTGGTATCTATGAGTGAGCACAATTTAATGCAGATCCTAGCTCTGGTGTGCTTAAAGCTGCGGTCAGCGTTGTCGTCATTTTAGATAACTTCCTGTCTGTATGGCAGTTAGCAGTCCCTTCCCTCCTCTCTACATCACCACATGAATGTGCAGCGGTTATCGACTGACATAGCAGCAAACAGGAGGATGCTTCTCTCTGTGTGTTCATGAACAGACAGGACTACCTCTTTATGGAGGAGAAACATGGGTTATTGACCAAAACACTATTAAACACTTATTTTAATTAAAAAATTTTTAGTAAATCACTTTCAGCAGCTTTAAAACTACAGTTAAGCAGTTATTGGAAATTTAGAGTGATACAGGGCTATCAAGGTTGATATTGAATTAGACTTGACTGAATTAAAGGGGACTGCTGGCAGAGGTATGCACATTATTTTTAAGTTATTATTGGTAAGTTATTACACTAATTTCATTATATATTTCAACCAAGATGAGTGCATATTTTATTACATTTAAGTGTGTAATTACCTTATGAGAAGTTATTACATTTCCAGGAAATTATTAGGTCCAAATCCTTTATATGATATCACTGTATACCTGGCAGCTTTAGAAGCTCTGGAGATATTGCCTTTGCTAAATTTCTCATTAAGACTTTTAAACAATGCTTGGCCAGACATTTGTAAGCATGTACCCAACAGCAGGCTAGTGTCTTTTGAAGGTAAACTGTGGATGTTACAAAATAATAACATGAGCTATAAATTCAGTATTTAGTCTCTAAAAACACAAGCAGCTTACATGATGTCGCTGTCAAACACATCCCGTCCCTCTTCTTTGTCCAACCACCAAAGGGCAACACTAATGGCCAGGTCATAGTGAGCCTGTAACATGCACACAAATAATACATATCAAAACCACGCTGAAGTATTTGTTGCAACAAACTGATAATTCTTTTCAAATAGGTTGCTTGTACAGCCCTGCCCCTTAAGTGTGTGTCTTCTAACGACTGATAACATGCAGTCACACTGACCAGCTCTGCTTCGGATAAATTCTAATGTTTTTACCAGGTCATCCAGCATTGTGGAGGTCCCTTTCCCCTTTGCATCAAAAGAATTTTCTCTGAGTTTCTGCCCAATGTAATCACCACTGTTCAGATTAGAATAAAGGAAATCAGTAGTCATTTTAAAATATGCTTCAAAATGTGCTTTTAAAAAAACCTCTGGGCTGTTAGCATCCACTTACATAAGGGCCTGAACATCTCTTTTCAGCTGCCTTGCCTCCATTTTCTGAATGAATTCCTTTCATGTAGGACTCCTGCAAAAACAACAGGAAAACACTGCGATATTTTCATACTTGTTACATACGGTATTATCCTCATTACCAGGATGGTGACTAGAACCGAGTGATGTGGAATATAATGAGTTAATTTACTGCCGAGGATGCATAGCAGCAGTCAGGACATGAATCTGACACTGTCAGGCCCACACGGAGGGCTACCAACAAAAGCAATGAGATGGCGGTCCAGTAATTCCAGTCCACCTTAAAAATACACTCTATAACTAACGGTAAAACAGCTGAATGCAACAAATCCAAAAGTGAATCCATTACTCCTGTGCAATAACATTTTAATGGGCAAACAAAAAACAATCAATGGAACATCTCAAGCAAATTCAACATGAAAACATTTGTACTCACCACACAAATCTATATGACTGTTAATTGTTGAAGAGCAAAAACAGCTTACAGACCTTCAGTTTACATGATGATACAAAAACATGGTTGGCTGCAGTCATGCTACACTGAATCTGGTCACCTTTCACAGCAACATGGAACAGTCTTCTCAGGTGAACAGCCTGGACTGAATAATTTATGACCGTCCTGTCAATCTCTAAGACCAGTACCAACCACACATTACTGGGAAATAAGTGGAACTACCAATATAAGAACTTTCAGGTTGGTTTCAATGTGTGCAATGTGAACAAATGAACATACTGCAGGGGCAGTTTGTTCCCTCTAGTTTACACAATGTGCTTGTCAACAAACATGTTTGACGTTTCACTGTAAAGCCATAAAAATAATAATAATAATAAAAATCACATTAACAGCACATTAAAAAAAGCAGGTAAAGAAAAAAATAAAATAAATAATCAGTCCACCAAAATGGACCTTTCCAACTCAGGTTTGGCTACATGCTTCTTCTGCCGCTTCTTCTTGTCGTCCTTAAACACTGGAGAGCGCAGAAACGAGCTGTCGGTGAATTTATCTCCACGTCTCATTTTGCTGTTGCAAAAGAAAATACAATTTAGTTACCCACTGCTGTTTTCTGATACAACCAATACTGAAAAAGGGTTGTGGCCAAAGTTAAAAAGGAATTCTGGTTAATTTTAAAACATGTAAATATAAGGCCCACTTTTAGAAATACCGGAATCCTTCTTTAAAAAAGGTCAAATGTGTAGCATTTAGGGGGATTTAGAGGCAGAAAAGCATATTATTTTCAGAGTTGTGTCTTCATAAGGGTTAGGGTCTGCAATCTCACCGCTAGATGCCACTAAATCCTACACACTGGACCATTAATAGACAAGATGTCCTCACCTCCTGAGGGTTGGCTCTTTATAGCTGACCACACCTTTTCTTCTCCTGGTTCTTCCTGTGTTTTCACTGTCTGGGGTTGCAATGGTGTTGGTCAGTGATGTCAAGACTCCTGCTGTAACACACATTCAATTAGAATTAAGTCTCTTTTAAAGCCTTATTTTATCACATCATCTCACTTCAGAAAGTAAGGCCTAATTCAGAGCATCAGGCTTTGTGGCAGTTTGCGCAGGGTTGTGTGGCAGGGGAGTACACCACTGGGAGAGAATCATAGTTTGCTCTGCCTGGATTGCGCTGTTTCCAGCTCCCAGCTCAGAAGCAACAACCCTTACGTCTTCCTCTCTATCTGAAACAAATTGGCAGCACAATGTTGTTTAAGGCATCCTAACATAATAGGGCGGACCTCTGAATGTTTGTGCATGTGTCTTTATTGGCCTATATGTCAGTGTCTGTTACACACTGACACCAAAATAATCATGTCGACCAGCGCTTATAAGAAAACATGAAAAGCTTCCATTATAAGCAGAGTTTCCGACAGAATGACCGACCCAAGCCACCAACTCAATGCATCAGTATCTGACAAGCTTTGAATGAGACACAAAAAAGCACTGGCTCTCCTTGCCCATTTCTATCCCCCTCTCCCTGTATGTGTCTTCCCTGTTGATTTTCCTTGTCGGCAGTCTGTTTTATAAAGTCTATCGAAACCAACATGGTACTGAATGACAATGCAACAACAAGGTGCACTTAAAAGCTTTTACAAAACTACTGCATACATACATTAAATAAAGAGGTTGCATCACAATCAGTGCATTAACAGGAGGGATGTAATACCAGAGAACACTCTGTCTCTCTTGGTTTCTCTGCAGAGAATGTGTGAATGTAAAGGACAAGTGGGATAGAGCGAGGGCAGATAGTCAAATCTATTGTAGATGGTGTAGTTCTCTCAATTGGACAGTAAAAAATGCTTAAATGGATCGCTACATAGACTTATATATTGTAAAAGCTGTTGTGAACTTGAATGACATCTGCTTTGAAGACTGCAGTTACAAAGTGTGTCAGTGAATGGCCCTCTATGACTTCTCTTCTTTTGTTTACAGTTAGTTTCCAATTGACCGGTTATTGTTACATTGATATTGTTAATAAATGTACATGTTATGTTTATTTAAATTTTACATAAAGCCCTAGTGTGGTACATTGCAAACAAATAATGGTGATTATATCACTCATGACACCATGTAGAGACCATCTTTTGAAATAAGAATTAAAAAATTTAATGAGTTATCATGGCATAAAACCAATTATCCTAGACTAGACTAGTCTAAAAGTGGCATAGCCATCTGTGCTAAAATAAAAAAATTAATTAAAAAAAGATCAAGAATCGAATCATGACCTTAAAATCGAAAATCAAATCGAATCGGGGATTTGGAGAATCGTGACACCCCTACATTTTAGAAGTTTAGTTTAAACACATTCTGTTTGAACTTTTCACTGCTGGGTCGCTCCGTTTTTTGCACCACCACCTGCACCACCACAGCCTGAACACACCACCCACACTCAAAATGAATAGGAGGACTGGTGTTTTTGCCACATTGCCTGATTTTGCCTAAATGAGGTCCAAAAGCTTTAGCACTCAAGCCATCTTGCAGGACAATGACACAGTCACTACAGACTAACAACACTGAAGTGAGGAACTTAAAAAAATGTGACACTGGAGGACAAGCTACTGCTGCAGGAGTTTGTATGTGTATGAAGGCAGTCACTTATGGATACTACACCTGGAGAGGCTTCAGATGTGACAGCTGCAGACTCCTCAATCACTGCCGTCCTGCGCGAGGTCTCCCTCCTGGGAGTAGCGAGAAATGAGGCATTCTCAGTGTCAGCAGTGCTGACATCTATGGCCAGCCATGGTGGCATCTCATCCGCCAGCAGGTCTCCCAGATTCTGATGAAGTGCATCATCACTACTGTCCATCATGTGACTGTAGCCATGTGAAACTTCAGATGTCCTCGTGTGGTTTAATGAAACTTTGTCTCGAGTTTTCCGCCTATAGACAACAAACGTGTCCCTTGGATTTCTGGTTTCTACAGGTGTATGCAGCTTGGATGCATTTCTACACCACTTTGGATTCCACTCAGTCTTGGACTGTGAAGGTTGTGAATCACATAAATGTTCAAAGATGTCATCCTTTTCACTGATGTCAGAACGTGACTGAACCATTTCAAAATCATCGAATTGTGCTTTATTTCCATCAGGTACACCAATGTGGTCCCCAAGATTACACGCTTCACCTTCAGATCTAAATCCTTTGTTGCTACGGCTACTTTCTTTCTTTGTCCTGTCTTTTAAATGATCAACACATTCCTCCCTCTGCATGAGTTTCTTCTTACTGGATTGAATCCTTTCCTCTCTCCTGGCTTTTTTTGGTTTCTGAAACTCTGGTCCTGAAGTACAGCCTTGGTCCAGCGGTACATCATCATTATTGATGCTACCCAAATTGCCTTGAGGGGTTCCTAAATCCTGAGTGGCCAGCCAAGAACGCTTACCAGAGCTCTGTGTTTCCTCAACATAGAGTCCATTACTGTGAGGATTTGATTCTGAATGTTGCCGAATGACACCTGCGTCCATTACTGTTGACAGTTCTCCTGCCTCACAGTTGGAGGGTCCTGTAGAAGGCACCAAGTCGTGCTCAATGGCACCCACTTCTGGTGATGCACTGTTTGATGAGGTGCCATTGCTGGTCACTGAGATAACAAACGTCCCTCTGCATTTTGATTTCTGACTCCCCCCAGAAATAGCTGCAGTCTTCATTTTTCTCTGTGGTTTTGTGTCCATATCTTCTTCTTCCACTTCATTGCAGACCTGTTCCAATTGGGACTGACTGCTCTCACTTTCATGCAGTGGTAAAGGCAAAAAGTCAGACGTTTTCCTGGTAACTGAGGACACCCTCCTTCCTTTAGTCCTGGACCTCCTGCAGGTGATTTTGGACCTTGCTTCTTCTGCAGTATCTTTTTCTAGCAGCAATTTTACACTGTCACCGGCTTTTGAGAAATGATTTTGAGGATCCTTGAAATAATCGTCCTTTTCTGGTGAGACAATGTCACAGGAATCTGTTTTTGATGTGGTTGGATCACAGGATTTGAATTTGTCCTTTTTCCTTTTCTGATGATTGCCTGCTTCAGACTTCAATTTGGGAATGCGAGAGGTAATGACACTCCTACACTGTGTTTTGGGTGACTGAAGCTCAATAACCTCTTGGTCTCTAATATCCTCTAATGCATGGTCATCTGTCTGCAACAAAGTGCCAGTAGGAGCAATCTGAACATCGCTCAACCTAGAATCTGCAGAGTTCACTTGAGGATTTTCAGCCTCACTTGACCCACGTGCTTGATCCTTATTCTTCTGACCTTTTCGCTTGGCAGAGTGGCCTGTTTTTTTGGCCTTGGTTTCCACAGTGACTATTTCAGTAGCATTTGGTAGAGTCATCTCCATTGTTGTATTCAGAAGTAAAGTCTTCTCTCGCTTGTTACCACATTCTGGCTCAGTTTCCAAAACTGAGCTACATGGAGAGTGAGCCTCATTAGACAGAGATGGCCTGGGGTTCTCACATGTGCTTTCAACTGAGGGGGTCTGACTGCTCTGGAGACAAAAGACTGGCTTCATATCAAACCCAGGGAATATCACTGACATCCTCTCTACTTCATTCCTAAGGCTGCTGGACCGACGGGATGTTCCTGACTGGAGAGATTGTATACAGTGACTTAAACGCCTTGCCTCAGCATCTCTGTTTCCTGTGGAAGAAAAACAAAACAAATGATTATTTCCAGGGAACTGTACATCAGTATCTCAGGGCAGTTAACAGCAAATAATGATGATTAACAACACCACTTCTAAAGCTCTCTACCATTCCAAGTATCAGTGGAGTTTCTGGGTCTGTTCTGGGTATTGAAGACATTTGCAGAGATGTTTCCTTCAGGCAAGTCTGCTGTTACTTTTTGGAGGGGACACAACAAAGCCCCTGAACTGTCTGGCTGAGGAGGTAACTCATCTGGAAGCCTAACAATGGGAGGGGATAGGGAAAAGGCAAGACAGAGAGAAGGAGCAGATGTCATTCACCGCTGCCTAAACCAAACAATCATTCTCAGTTCAAAGATCAATCTGAATACAGTGTATGCTCACATTCCCGCTACAATATTTTCTTTGTTGATGTCACCAGATACGGCCTTGTCTACCTCGCATAGTTTCGGAAGATCCTGTGGGGGATAAAAAAAAGTTGCAATCACAAATTATGTCTAGTATAACTTCATATTGCTAAGCATTATCAACTGCCATCGTTCACTCTTCTATCTGTGAATTTGGTTAGATATTAGTCTGACTTTTAAACTCAGTGTGGAACACAGAAACTAAAGATAAATATTGGTTTCTTATATCAGAATAGAGCGTGATTCTCTCTTGAGGGCAGGCAAACCATTGTCAGGGGTCGACAATATAAATGGCCCGGTGGCCCGGACGTACTTTCAAAACCGGTGGGGCCAGCATGGATTAAAGTTCTCTGTCGCTACGACGGATTTCCGTCATTCAAACTTAACAGAGGCGACTTGTGAGATCAATGTAGATCGGAGGAGAACTGTTGGCTGATTTTTATTGACAGATTGTCACACTCTACAGCCAATGGTATCGTTAACAGCGCGTGCGCGCCTGACCAATGACAGTGTAGTGACCCACACAGGGCGGGATCTCAACACGGAGCAGCGCTAATGTTTAGCTGCTTAGCTAGCAAGGACTCGTCGCCCTGCTACGTTATCAGTTGAGTTTAGTCAGCACGTGAGAACTCTTCTGACATGGAGAGTTTCCTGTTGTGTGCTACATGTGTGAAATAACAACTATAGTCTGGACTTTGTCTGCAGTGTATCTGTGTAAACGGCTTCATTCAGCGTCTCTCCCTCCCCTCTGGCACCGTGAGTTACCATGGTTACAGGAACGCCCTGAAACTTTATAATGATGATCAATAAGAAGTTTTTGGTTAGTTTGACTGTACAGAATCATGAATGTAGCCTGATTGTAGCTCAATGCTTAAATCTTGTATTATTACATATAGAACAAAGCCTCAGAGCTTCTTTGATTATTAACAGTATGTTAGTGATGACAGAAAGGTGATAACTCGCTATCAGACTGACAAGGCTGCAAAAGTTGCTGTTTGTATGATGTATTTTTCTGTTGAACGATAAGAGGCTCACTTTAAACAATATTATTAATAATAATAATTAATGATAATGATGATGAGAAGAAGAAGTAGAAAAATAGCAGACTGAAAAGTCCTGTAGATGGTTGATTATTTGAAAGAGTAAAACTTGAGAGAAGCTTGGCAAAAAAAGGCACAGATTGATTTCATAGATTGAAAATTACATTGAAAAGACAAAAAACATTTTAAGTGTGAATAGAACAGCTGTTCAGATCACCCTCCTGTAAAACACTGTTGGTCAAATATTTAAACTTGATGTCTGCATTAGAGAACATGATGTGGGGTGAGGCTGTAAATCTTATCTTATTTTTTTAGCATGTGTCTGTAACATGGAGGGGGGCGCAAAAATCAACCAACTGAGGAGAAGATGGAGGAAGAACTGATTGTGCTTGAGTAATGCAGCACTGTTTGCACTTTTGATTTATGTATTTGCACTTTTTGACCTCAGTACTGCAGTATTAAAATAAATGTTATTAAATCAAATTGTTCTTTTTCGTTATTATGGGGATCGATTCCTGGGCCAGTGGTTACAATGGTGGGGCCAGTGATCTTCAAAAGTTCCCTTATTGTCTACCCCTGATTGTCAAAATGACTTTCATGTCTGTGCTTGACTACAAAGATCCTGTTCTCACTGCCCTGTTTTGTTTCAGGTGATAAATATTGTACTCATCAATGTATAACATATGAAAAAGTAAGCTGGTCATTGCTAGCAACAAGCAGAGAACTACACACAAGCCTTTTTGTTTATAAAAGGTCTCCTGCTGAAGCCGCCTCAGTACGTCACTTCTTTTCTCTACTTTAAAACAACAACAACTACAGACTGGTGACCTGCTCTACTACCTCAGGTAGACTTGTCCATGTTTTTGATTGGTCAGATGCTGCAAACAGCCTCCCCATCTGTGTGACGCGCTGATGGCTAGATGTGGAAAACCTGGGTTGACGTATCGCGTTGATAACCACCTTTGTGTGACTGCTTAGCGTGATTGCGATTGTTGGGGTTAGTGAAGTCAGATGACAGAAGCACATCCTGGGTATGGCCTCACAGTACAAGACTTGTGTCTCTCATTAGTAAATAATGTACATGGGCAGACTGGTTTCAAGCAGCTGCATCAAATAAAGACAATGAATTACAAAGGACTTAAAAGTCCCATCCCACTGAATTAATATGAACTTTTAATTTTGGACCTTTTTAAAGGGTGCCTATGATTGTTCTTAAATGGCTGTGTTTATTGTGTCTGTAATCATTTCAACCGCTGTAGTGAGGTTTCTCTTGGACACGAGATCTTGCAACAATGTTAAACCTGTTAAAATAAAACGTTTGATAGACACTCACAACCTGAGACATCGCAGGAGGGATAGTCAAGAGTTTATAGTACTTTTTTGTCAAAATTCTCAAACAGTTATGGTTCACAGTTCTAATCTCTCATTGAGACAAACATATGGGATTCTCAATATTTCAGCAAATGTTGTAAAACATATATAATCAACGATTGTCTTGCGAAAGAGAAATTGTAAATAATTAGTTAGTGAAAGATCCTTACACTGTCAGAGAATAGGTCAACCACCATGTCCAAGTGCTGCACAGTGTTGCTATGAAGGTTTTGTAAGATGAGGAGCTGGTTGAGAAAAAAGATTAACTACAGTCAATGCATCGTCAAATCAAACAGAACATTTCTCAGATAGTCAGTGCAGTACATCAAATACGTGTGGTCAGGTTGCCTAACTACTGTAACTCTAAATAAATCTAAGCAAACAACAAACTTACCAGTTTCCTGTGCTTGTATTTCTTGGTGGCCAGCTCGAAGCATAGAGCCTCTACTTGTTTCTGAAGGTAGACAATCTCCTTCTCCAGCTGCGAGCTCCTCTCCTTCTGGGCTTGCAAAGCCAGAGCTAAGGCCTTGTTGTTGGTCTTCAAAGAGACCTTGAAGAAGGAGGTGTCTGGTACAGATGTGAAGAAGCATCACAGTATTAAGTTTGGTGGGAGAATAACTTAATATTTTCTCTTCCATCGGGACATGTCTAAGAACAACAAAGCGTATAGTATAATGCAGTTGTACAATGTAAGGCACAAAGAACTGGTGTGTAAATTTGTTCAGATTAATTACAGACTCACTGAGAATCTTATTTTTGATCTTGGATGCTGCAGCTGTAGTCTGCTTGGAAGCCTTTACAGGTTTTATGATCCTCACAGGCAACATGGTCAGATAGACACGAAGGACTGCGTGAGAGACGAGATCGATAACCTGAAAGAAAATGAACGTGTTAAGATTTTGTACAAACATGACACACCCAGCAGCATGTAACAGAGATGGCCAGTGTTGGTTTCGATGTATGTGTGTGTGTGTGTGTGTGTGTGTGTGTGTGTGTGTGTGTGTGTGTCAGTTGGACTGAGTCGCCTACATTAATGTAACTCGCTAGCGTTAATACACATACTGCGTAAATTAACATTACTAATCTGGGACTATGAATGACAGACCGACAGGCTTTAAGTTTAGGTACAAATAAAGCTAGCCGCTACAGTTTTGCACTTTCAGCTGACAAACTCGGGAAACTATTTTTCATCTTCTAGTTGCTGTACCTTGTCGTCCAAACGTTAGTTAGCCGACGTTAGCGTTGACTAACGTTAAGTTGGTGAGTGGTGTATCCGCTGTTCCAACCGGTGGAACTGGGAGCACTAGCACGTTTCTCTGGGAATTTGGACAAACTTACCTCTAACAACCTTTAATCAGCGGTACACTTTCTCTCTCTCGCAAAAATGATATTCTTGATATCGTCCGTGAATTTGGTCAAAGAAGGCTCATCACGCCGTTGATTCCGTTTCAAACATAAACAAAAAGTGCGCCGTGATGTCGTAGAGTCCTCGAGGGCGGGTCCTCCTTCTTCTTCTTCTCCTTTTGCTTTTATGACGGGTTGCAACAAGACGTTCACACAGCTGCATACCGCCTCCTACTGGGGCGGATCCACCAAGCAAAAATGATAGTGTTGGTGCGACCAGAAAAGGTTCTGGTATATCAGTGAGATGAGAGAAACTATGGAACACTTTTAATATAGAGGGGGTCTGACAATCACTAGGTGTTTACAGGGTTACTGTTTATTTACTGTTTATTTATTTATTTGGTTACTCAATATCTATTCTTTTTTTCCTAATCTATTGTATCTATTGTATTCTATGTGTAAAAAAATAAGATGTAATCATCATATTGTATAGCATTACTTGTATTTTACAGGCATAATGAGATATTGCATATTATATATATATAGTATATTATATTACGTATATGTACTGTATGTTATATATAATAATGTACCCACATACAAAAAGATAACTGGTCAATATGATTAGGATAAATGTGTTTTCTTAATAATGTGTAAATAATGAATTTATATTTTTGCTAAGGACAGTATATCAGTAATGAATTTATGGTTAATTATCATTCAATGACTTATGGAGAAGAGGTGGGATTGAATAGGTTTATACTTCTTCTCACTCCTTTTTGAATACGTAAACAAAGTCATCAAGTGTTTGACAATTTCTTCTGCTTGACCCTTTTCATTGTCTGTAAATATATATTGTTTCTGTCTTTCCGCTACTCTTTTTATTTATTTTTTGTTATTTTTGAACTGTTATTCTTGGCAGGGAGAACATCTGTCCCTCTGGTGCAGTCAGAACAACCTGGAGCTGAACACACTCAAAACATAACCAGGCACTTGCATATCCATTCAATCTTTAAAAAAAAGCATGTTGTTGGTCATTGCTGCTTTTAAGGTTTGTCCTCATGCTGAATGTCTATCTCTATTTTTCTACTTGAAGTATCTATCTATCTATCTATCTATATCTATATATATATATATATATATATATATATATATATATATATATATATATAAATCTAACTCCTCCTTTTGATTCCTCCTCATACATATGTGTATGTATACATATGAGAAGAGGAATCAAAAAGAGGAGTCAGATTTTTAAGGAGCTCTGCACAGTTACATAGGTTTTGCTGTTTCACTGTTTCTCCCTGAGCCTGTGACGTGCTCTGAGATATTTCCCTGTTCACCCAGCAATATCAGGTTTTCCCCTAGTAAACATGGTTAAGAAGTATGTCAAATTCTTGGCATTTACTGAAGAATCCGATGCTTATGGCTCCATAAAGGCCGCAGAGCTGCAGTGAAGTGTGAGGCCCTATCACAACATAAACAGTGGTCTCCTGTTGGACCATGCCATGACCTTGCCAGCAGTATCTTGTAAATGTATGTGTTTGAAATCCATAATGAACGACGTTTTTAAATGACCGATAAGTAGTGAGCACCATTATAAAGGCATCCTATGTTGAGAACAGAATCATTCAATCGATATTTCTGAGTGTGAGCTTTGCTGCCTGCTCTCCTGATCACAACAGTTGGGTTGGATTCAGTGCAGGTTTCGATTCGTCAGGGCTGCTTGTGTACGGGAGTCGGCTTTATTCTGCTGTTTTACAGATGACTTCGAAGTCGGAGTGCTTCATACATTGATGTCAGATTCATATACTGAACGGGTAATTCACATTTTTTGCTGTCATGGCAGTTTAGTCACATTTCACGACTCAACTGCTCGAGGAATAAGGGTGTTGCAGCCTTCCGGCTAGTTAGCATAGGAGGCTAACGTTAGCTAGATAGCTCGGCTAAATACAGCTGTTCTACTGTACATGTCGCTAAGCTAGTTGGCTAACCCTATGTTGGTTATTTTGTGTTACAAGTAGTTGCTTCTAATAAAACATTTAAGCTATATATCAAAAGCTGAACTAATTTGATAATATGCTCATCATTGTATAGCAAATAAATGACGGAACGTTATACATTTAATTATAAAAAGTGCAATTAAATGATCTAGCTAGTTGAACTCCCTACAGATGATAGCTAGCTCACAAGCCACTTGCTTGCCAAGTTAGGCACATCCACTGGTTGAACTATTGAAACTGTATGGGGTTATCTGTCTGTAGGCTATCAACGCATCCATGTAATAGTAAACATGATATATGCTGTGTACATCAGCTATGTAACAATGTGGAGTGCATAGTCCTTAGCTGTCAAATGGTCAGGACACAGCAGTCATGCTACGGCCTGTTATGATCACATGACGGGGTGGAGAATTTTGATGCTGCTACTTCTGCTATTTCCTCCACACATGATCGAAAATGACATGCATTGCGAACTCGAAGTCTGTAGCCTTCATCAAAGGGTAAGTGTTGAGGAGATGTGAAGGGGTATCCTTGTTTTGTACACAGTTTGTAAATGAAGCAGAACTGTATCTTAGAGTATCGGCTGTGTAGCGTTATCCCCCAACTGGTCTGTCGGACAGTCCTGTGATAGGTCCGGTGTCATATGGTTATTTGTATCGTGTAGCAGTGCTGTGTGGATTAAAAACACGTCATGTTGGCTGCTGGCTGACTAAAACCAGTTTCCTTATTGGGGAAAACAGAAATTCAGAATATTATCCTTTCTGATAATAAGAACCAGAATCCGACAGATCTCTTGTAAAGTCATCCATTGGTTATGATACTGTTTTAGAAAAGCTGTAATTTGAAACATATAAGGTTATGTAACATGCTGCAGTGAACTTTGTTTTTTTTATCATAATGTTATTACTGTTCAGTGCTGTGTGATAACTAACATACAATCCTCAGTGAGCTTACAAAGTTAAATGAACCGTGGCTCTGGTAAATCAGTCTGCTGTTTAGTGATTAAGCTTACAGCACCTGCATTTCCTGTGTGGTCATTCTCGTGCTTTGCAACAGATTTTTCAACCACTTCTCGTGGATTTTCACATTGGCACATTGGCTGTAGGGACTTCCTGTGTGCAGTTTTGTAGACACAGTTTTAATGGCAGCAATTTGGGCTGGGCAGTATATTGCTTTAATATGGATATCGTGACATGAGACTAAATTATGGTCTTAGATTTTGGATATTGTTATATGGCGATGTTGTGTAAGTGTTGTCTTTTCCGGGTTCTGAAGGCTCCATTACAGTGAAGTGATGTCTTTTTCTGAACTTACCAGACTGTTGTACTTGTTCTAATATTTGCCTTTACCTACTTAGCAATTATATCCCTATCACTGATGAATATTTATCACGAATCTCATTGTGTGAATATTCTGTCAAAGTAGTAGTAGTAGTAGTCAACCCTACAGTATTGTCACAATATTGAGGTATTTGGTTAGAAATATTGAGATATATGATTTTGTTGCCCAGTCTTAAAGGTGCACTATGTAGTTTTGTGGGAGGATTTTTTAAAAATTCCTTAACAAACTAAATAAACAAACTTGGTCCAACTTGTTTTCATGACTGAATGATCTGAATAAACAAACTGACATTAAAGGACAACACAATTTATACTGTTAAACACTTTGTTTATATGTGGCGGACCCTGCCACCTTTCTAGCTTCAAATAGTGTTCAGGGACCTTATTTACCTCTGAGAACTTCTTGTTTATTCACTTATTGAAGTGGAATTATGGAGTTTATTTTGTTACCTCATTAATAATGTGAAAATCTAAATTCTGAGTTTGAATTTCTTCTCTAAAACTACATAGTGCCCATTAAACATTCATGAAGTGCTTTTGAGAAGATTTTAAAAAATCGAGATGTGAATCATATCTCCAAAATATAACTCTAATAACACACTAGCAGCAATAATAGAATGGTGAGTAAGAGTTTGGTTAGATTGAGCCCAAATTTAACATACAGTCAGATCAGCAGAGTGCTTTGGTCAGTATTCTTTGACAATGTCGATTTGATAAATGTGAATGTATGTAGTTCTAGTTTTCGGATTGTCTTTATTTTTAAAGTGCAAGATTATCAACAGCAGGAAATTAGATGCCAGTTGCTAGAAACAAACAACTGCGGCAACCTAGCATGACGTTGGTAGTTCCTATGTATAAAAGCAGGGGAGATGAAAGAAACTTCATGATGATGGTATTAAATTCAGTGTATGAAAGCGCTGTAGTTGTTCACGGTGCCATAACTGATTTATCGCAGACCTCTTCATCTGTTCCAGGACCTGACCACTGACTGATGTGAGTCTACGTGAAGAGATGCCACAAATTGATTAAGCGTCCTTTCACCGTGTAAGGAAGGCTCATCAGTTACACATTCCTAAGACATGTTTTCCCTCTGTCGCAGGACCAGCAGTGACATGGCTGCTGATGACAAGTCCTCGTCTTCATCCTCGACAGACTGGAGCGCCGAGCCGCCGGTCATCTCGCCCACCAGCCCCTCCCACCTGACCCACTTCAAACCACTGACACCGGAGCAGGACGAGCCTCCGCTCCGCTCCGCATACAGCTCGTTTGTCAGCCTGTTTCGTTTCAACAACAAAGGTCAGGAACCCACACAAGCATGTAGATGTAGTCGTATTATTAAACACTAAATACCAATCTTTTGTTTTGCTTAAGTCCCTTATTGTCACTTTTGTTCTATCTGTGTGAAGGTGATGTGTTGCTGGTGTACTGTTTAGTTAAGGGATCTTCCAAGTCTGACACTGTTGGGACCCCGTCAGACAAGCAGTTTCTAGCAGTGGAAGCTTTGCTGGGTGTAAACACAAAGTTTTATGTTGCCATGGAGTTAGTGAGTTAGCTGTGGGCTACAGCTAACTCTTGATCATAATTACCTCTGCCAAGGAGGGTGCGTCTTCAACCATGTCTGTTTGTTGTTGTTTGGTTGGTTGGTTGGTTGGTTGGTTGGTTTGTCAGCAGGATTACACAAAACCTACCTAACGTATTTCCACAAGCTTTGATGGAGGATGGGTCTCGGCCCAGAATAGACCCCATTATCTAATGTATGGATCCGGATAAAGGGATGGATCCAGGAATGTTTTCTTACTTTCTTTAACATTGTGTGATAGGGCGTTTTTGACATTTTTCATTATTTTCTTGGGGTAAGTGTGGAGGAGATGTGAAGGGATGGATCTTGATGAAAAAGATCTTGTGTATTTAGGTGGCTAATATCTATGACTGAGACAAAAGGGGACTGTTGGGCCTTGGTAGCGGTATGCACTACTGAGTGCCTTTTTAGTTTACACTGAAAAGGGTAACACAGCACGATGTCATTCAAACAGTAATTTATCGATGGTCCAAAAGTGAAACCTTTGTGGTCAAGAGTGAGGGCTTGTAGGTAAGCAACACTCCTCGCCACAGTAGCCTAGAGTTCAATTTCAACCCATGGCCCTTTGCTGCATGTCATCCCTTCCCTCTCACCTTTGTCCTATCAAATTAAAAAAAAAAAAAAAACTTTACTGCACTGAATTTCTTAGTTCCTAGTTTCCACTGGTTCTGGTTCCTAAAACGAGGGCATAATTAACATATTTGTTTTGAGGGGCACACAAAACACATCCATCTTCACATACACTTCAGCTGAACTTAGAATGTATTTTGGTACACAACAAGGACTAGAGATTTGTCCCCCATCACTTGCATTGAACTTGCTTTTGGAAGGGATCTTTATTCAGTCGGTGTGGACAGGAGGAATAATTACAGCCACCGAAAACCAACAAGACAAGAAATGTGAACATATCCTTTAATCAAACATAACCTTTGGAGGCTTACTATTGGCTGATTCAGTGCTTAAAGGAGGTTGGGATTTTGCATAAACATAACTGTAGTCCTTGTCTTACAGCATACTGTATATGATTCATGCAGTTTAAGAATCACACACAATGCTAACTAATACTTTTAGCAAAAACATTTTAAAATCCTAAAGAAAAAGTTTTGTAGCATTTATTAGAAGTTATACACAAACTGCCCCCCAGGGTCGGACATTTAAGGCGTGTACAGTGCTTTGTTGTCATGTTACATTTGGTAAAAATGAACATAGAGGAGGTAATATATCATAAGCTTCACATACAAAAAAACAAAAAAAGTCCTTTAGGTGTTAGATTCTGATGTTTGAAGATTAGTAAATAGTGACCATGAACTTCCTATAAACTGAAGTTATGTGCAGTGCCATATTTGTTAATCTTGTTACGAGACAGCTTACTGATTTATTAACTGTTACAAAGGTCAAGGCCTTATTTAGTATAACATCAAATTATTCTTCTCACTTATATAAAAAAACATAAAAAATGTATAAGGCCAAAACACATCAAACATTACAGTATGCTAACATCTTTCCTGACCAGTGTTCTGTAGCAGTTTACAGAAGTCGGGGAATTTAACCACAGTCTTGTGCCGTCATGTGATAGAGATGGCCTGCCTGGACCAGTGAGCCACATGACTCACGTGTTTATAGTCCAACCTCTGAAGTCCTGCTCTCTGAACAGCACTCCTCCCCTCACTATGGCAGCAGGGGCCTCACACTGACAATACAGATGAGATTACAAGAAGAATGTTGCACTTTATTTTAATTATGTTAGAATAGATAGAAACAGAAAAGGTTTGAACAAAGAAAAAAAAAACTTTCATCAAGTTTAAAATTAAGTTTATTTTATCAAAATGTAATTTAGTTTTTGATTTCTAATTTACAGAACAGAAAGATGTAAAGAATTCTCCACATCTGAAAGCCATAACAAGCAATTGTATTGTATTTATATGAATTGATTATAGATAAATCTGTATAAAAGGCAACTATTTCATGCATTTTGAATTGATGAATTTAGGAGGTAAATTATCATTCCCCTAGAAGTGAGAAATATGAACTACAATCTCTCCTTATTAGCCTTTTGTCACAATATGATTAATGCAGAGCTGATAAACACTGACACTGAATTGTCACTCAGTCCTGACCCTGAGTGAACTCCGTTACTACAGAAGTGTGTAAGTTTAGCTTCTTTGCTGTCTCTGCTTTGATGTGACAGCTGAAGGTGAAAAGTGCTGATTAGATGCTGAGAGGAGACCAGGTACAATAACGTCCTGGCAGAGCCGGTTCAGACCTCCATGGGGCCCTAGGCAAAATTCTGCTAAGGGGCCCTCCTAACTGAACTCCAAAAATTTTCAACAGTCGCACCTAACACCCAGTGCTTCCACTCATCCCAATTGGCTGCACTTGTTTTACTTTCATATACTTCAAATGTAGGTAATTATTTATATTATTATTTATTATATAATTATTATTTATTTAGCACCATTGTCATAATATATCACGAGTTGTGTTTATTCAATAAGATATCTGCATCTATATTTGCCTGTGGGCTATCCAAGCAAGCACAATTCAATCTTAGTCAATATTTATCCATTACTTTACATTTTGTATAAGTGCAGTTGTAACTACACTACAGCTAAAATTATAGAAGCCAGCAAGACGCACACGGAGACCGGGGCTCACCCAGGGCTCACCGCCCTGTTAATGTAGGTCAAACACGGACTAGTCCCTCCCCCTCTCCCACCCGGAGAGGAGAGTTACCTGACTGCTGTTCCCGCAGTTCATTGTCATGCTGTTTCTTCCTCCTTCTTTCATTCCCCGAGGGATAACTCCGCTTCATCATGGCGTGCTAAACGCTATCTTGCTAGGCTGATGCGCTGGGAGTCTGGGACACGTGCGCGACGGACGGTCACGTCGTCACGGTTTTTTTTTTGGTTTTTTTTGGTTTTTTCACGGGGCCTCTATTAGTTTGCGGGGCCCTACGCAACGTGCGTATTGTGCATATTGGGTAAACCGGTACTGCGTCCTGGAGAAACCTATTAAAACTTTGCAGTAGCAAGTAGGGAGGTAAAAGTTCTCAGCTGGTTGACTCACGATCAAGATTCAAAAAGGAATATAATTTGGAGAACCAAGAAAAAGATGAATCACCTTGCCCCTATGAACCAAATATTGATTGTGACACTGTAATGCTTACAAGAACTAGGAATGCATGATACTTCATCGGCCTGATATTGGGAATATTACATTACTGGCCATATATCAGTATCAGTGAATTTTATAGCTGATTAATAGAGCAAATAATATTTACCCAAAATACTTTCATTGACCTAACAAGCACTGCATCTACATACTTCAACGACAACACAATTTCAATATGCGATACAGGTTCCACAAGGGTTTAGAGAGCAGGGAGAAAATCTAAAATGTCGACACAACAAATCTTTATAGATCTATGCTATTTTAAATGGTCTTTGCTCACTACGTCTTAGCTTTTTTACCCTCAGATATGCGTCATCTTATTGGTGTCGGCCATGAAAAGCAGGTAATTATTGGCATCACCTAAAAGAAATCTATTTTGTGCATCACATTGTTGGTGAAGTGATATCAGTGTGTTGTCAAGGTTTGGTAATATGTGGTGGTATCTTCACTTTACAAGTATATAAATGGGAGACAAAACTCAAAATAAAAATGTGTAATATATGTAAAGTACAACGTAAAACCACAAGGAGTGAAGAGAGAAGATGCAGGTCACACTGTATGTTTGGAATGTCAGAAAAGTTTGGGTAGAGTTGGAAATAATACTATGTTATTAATTACCAAAGTCATGTGTTGTGCTATATTAAGGTAGTCTGATAGGAGAAAATATAAAACATGAGGACCAGTGTCTTATTAAATTTCTAATAGCGGCAACCAAAAAGATAATCTCGTGGAAATGGTTCAACACGGATGCCGCTAGGTGCACACTCTGAGACACTGACTGGACATTGTTGAAGAGATGTACAATATGTAAAGACTCACACATGCTCTGGGAATTCAACAATTGGAGTTTAATGAAAAATGAAAAACGTAAACTGCTTATTAAACCCACCACAAAGATAACACTTTTGTATAAAGACTGATATGTCTGAAAGCTGTATCAGCATGTATAAACTGTACCTCATTGAAAAAAATTATTGATTTCTTTTGTAATAACAAAATGAAAAGCCTTAAAAAAGGGCGGCTGTAGCTCAGGAGGTAGAGAAGGTCATCCAGAAATCGGATCCCTGGTTCCCCTAGCTGCAATGTCGAAGTGTCCTTGAGCAAGATACTGAACCCCAAATTGCTCCTGATGAGCAGTTAGCACCTTGCATGACATCAGTGTATTGTCGTGTGTGCAAAAGTGTGTAAAGCACTTTGAGTGGTCAGTAGACTGGAAAAGCGTTATAGAAATGCAAGGCCCTTCACCATTTAAGTTAAACAAAACTTAATGCAAGTTGTTGGTTTCTATTCACAGTTTTAGTGGTTATTTCTGTACAACTATATAATAAATAAAACAGTACTCTGCTGATGCGTAAATAGTAATAATAAAAATTTGGTAGTAGTAAATAATTAAAAAACACTCATTTCAAAAGCACTGAGTTGAATACAAAAAATAGATGAATATTATTATAAAATTAGGTAAAAAAAGATTATATGATATAATATAAAATATTGTTCTTTGCTTTGTCTTACGTGTGTGTGTGTGTGTGTGTGTGTGTGTGTGTGTGTGTGTGTGTGTGTGTGTGTGTGTGTGTGTGTGTGTGTGTGTGTGTGTGTGTTTGTGTGTAGAAGAGGGACGGCCTCCCTCAACTGTTTCTGAGAAGCCAGATGTGCCATCCCCTTCTCCTCAATCAGAGAGGAGTAGCTGGTCCTCCAGTCCTTCCCACTCACTCTACGGTTCGAGGACGCACCGGAAACAGCACCCAGACCACCTCCGACGTACCTCCACCGTCTCTGGTAAAACACACACACAGAGTACAGATGTTGCTTTTTGAGGCTTGTATGTGTTTAAACAGATAGAAAAGTTGTCTCCAGGAGGAAACAGGCTTGTGGTGGATATACCTTCCAACAAACTCTTATTACATGTTTTTTGGGATTACACAACGTTTCCAGCTGTTGGGGTAAGGTATTCTCTAAATGTAGTGATTTGTCAGTCTTGCTGAATGTTTGCAGCTTGTAAAGTAGGCTTATATGTTTCTTGTTATGTATACATTAAGTAAAAGCCTCTCGATATCTTGATTGTGATAAAATGACTGAGGGCTTATATTCAGCATATATATACTGGGATTAAATAGGACGGGAAACCCGGTAGGACATTTTATTTATTTATCCCATCTGGCATTAATAATGCCTTTCTAAAACTTGACTTTATAAAACACAGTGATTTACTCTGTTTCGCTACACACATTTGCTGATTGCAGTGTCTGTCATTTTAAACACTGTCAGTGTTTTTAAAACCTCTGTGTTGTAATGGATAAACCAATCAAAGGGCCACTGATAACACAATAGACCCTGTCTTGCAACAAAAATGTTGTTTTCACACTTTGCTTTCTGTCATTGGATTCTACATATTGGACCAGTTGTAGTGAAGTTTTAGCACTTAATCCTAATATCTCTATCAGAGAAAACTATGAACAGATATTGTTGAACTATCCACAGTTTAGTTCTGTCCTTGTGTCTTTATTTGTCACTTCTTTGCAGGGGCAAGACGTTATTTAACATTTAAAATTAAATTGAACACCAAAACACTCTGAATGTTGAATCTTTTGCATGATCAAGGTTTTATAGTATTTTATTTCATAGATGTGAATCCATTTGTCTGTTTTGAAAGATAGTCGTTGATTAATTAAAGAGAAATAAACAGACGGTAAATGATTGTTCTGTTCACATTTCATACTTCATCAGAGAAATCTACAAAACAAAGTAGCAGACTTGTGAGAAAGACTTGAAAACAAGCTAAATGTTGTGTTAAAAAATATGAATTGTTGAAAAACATCAGAAAGATGAATACACGAGCAGGCTGTAATATCCATTCTCATGTCTTTTCTGATTACAGTGGATTGGCCAGGTGAGGGGTCTTCTGCACTGTGTGGTTTTACTAAAGATGCTTTTAGCTTGACTGTAACAACTCGGTCTGAAAGAATGGCCTTACACAAACTGTTCTGTGTGTCTGAGTGCATGCGGGTGTGTGCGTGTGTTTGATATTTGCATTTTCAATGAAGCGCTTTCTATTAGTCTTTGGTTTGCCCTAATGTTTGCCACTCAGGTACTAATAAGTGGAATGATCTTTGTCATGAATGGTTTGAAAGCTAACATCTACCTTATATATATTAAACATGTTTTTGTTCCTTGCCCAGTTTTTTTCTTGATCGCATCATGTGTTATTTTATACACATTTGCAACTTTTAAGGGAGTTATTCATGCAGTGTTACAGTGCATTGTCAAATGTTCCTCACTTAACTACCATGTTTAAATCCGCTGTGATGAAGAGGAATTGATATATTATCACCTCACTCACAATATATTTAAAAAATATAAATATTTGACAATGCAGTAGGATGGATTTTAAAGAACAAGTGGACTTTTTCAGTTGCTTTGTTCAGTTATTCTCTGTTTGTTTGTGTGTGTTTCGCCTACATGTGTGATTTTTAGACGGCAGCAGGAAATCAGATACCCCTCTGAGCAATCATGACCCTCGCACAGCTGTACAACTTCGCACTGCACTGAAGAGGCTGAAGGAAATAATGGAGGGAAAGAGCCAGGTATTCACATCCAGTCTAACATTAACACTTTACCATCACTTACCTTGCTTCATTTGTACGTCATCTAGACATGTCTTAACTGTATATTCAATTGAAATGGCTAACTGCCTCTCACTAAAAAACTATAAGTCATACAGTGGGAGTGCTGCATGGGCTGTATTCTTAGACTTGAGAAAAGCATCTGATATAGTAAATCACAATGTTCTCCTCTCAGAACTGTCCAGTTTTAAATGACTGTGAATGTAATTAAATGGATAGAGTCTTAACTTTGTATGAGAAGACGATGCATCGGAGCTAGAAACAAGACTTCTGCTTTGTTAATACTCTGTTGGTGTCCTGCAAGGACCTCATACTTGTATGTTGTAAGTTGTAAGTTGAAACAGAAATGTATGTGGATGACACTCATTTTTGCACATGGTAAAGACAGACATGAAGTAGCAGTCAAATTAACATCAACAATGGCCAACATTTCATATTGGCTCTCACATACTTACCTGACACTTAACATGAAGCAGATGTGTTACACTGAAAAATACAATCTAAGGAACTTTAAATGAGAAACCAGCTACTCTTAGATGCAGCAAAACTGTACGTGATCTTTATCATTGTTTTCAAACATCCCTCACTGTATGTCAAGCTGGGAACAAGCTAGAAAAACACGTCACTGCAAACACTTTATAAAAGCAGTGTGTTTTGCCGATGTTAATAGAGTTCATATCGCTGTGCTCAGATAACGGAAGGACAACTAGGATGACCAACGGAGGTGACTGTGTGATACAGCACAGATCCAAGTTACTATATATAAGAGAGTGCCACAGTGTCACTGTTTTTAAATTCCAGATGAAAACATGGCTAAAATCAACCCAGTCATGCACCCATCATGCATGAATGCTGATGTTGTTGTATAGTGAATATGTACTGTCTTGTATTAGCATCTTTATACTACAGTGTTAATATTCTAAACAGAGATGTTATCCCCTGTTTCCTGCCCAGGGATGACAGATGTAAATTAGCTTGAGGATAACTTTGATACAGCCAAGAAGCTGTGCACTGTTCCTGACAGACAGACAAACAAACAAACAAACAAACAAACAAACAAATCGATGTATTGACACTGCAGTGAACACACACTTGCTGTGGCTGTTTTGATTATAAATGTTCGAGTCATGGCGCTTTGAAAGCCTTGCCATAAGCTAAAACCCATTCACTAGCTCTTAGTGGCTAAAAGTGGTGTGCTCTGGTTAATGTTCCCTTTTAGGACAGCGATCTGAAACAATACTGGATGCCAGATAGCCAGTGTAAGGAGTGTTACGACTGCAATGAGAAGTTCACAACCTTCCGCCGCCGGCATCACTGTCGACTGTGTGGCCAGATCTTCTGCAGCCGGTGCTGCAACCAGGAGATCCCTGGAAAGTTCATGGGCTACACAGGTAAGTGACATATTCAAGATTAGTTAGTTAGTTAGTTTATTGTGCAGTGAAAATCACAAAATAGATCAACAAACTTAACGGTCCTCTTTGGAAGAAAGATTTTTGCGTCTCATTCCCGACCTTCAATCCCAAAGCATCAGTATTTGACGAGTTGGGAATTAGAATCAAGATTTTTTTTAAATTTCCTTTACCTGTTTTTGTTTGTTCTCTCGGACTTCTCTCTGTACTTTAGGAGACCTTCGAGCCTGCACATACTGCCGTAAACTAGCACTAAGCTACGCACACTCAGCTGACTCTGGCTCCATCGGAGAGGACCTGAGCGCCTTGTCTGACTCTCCCTGCTCTGTATGTGTGTTGGAGCCCAGTGAGCCCCGGACACCTGTGGGTGGGCGTAAGGCCAGCAGGAACATCTTCCTTGAGGAAGACCTGACCTGGCAGAGGTGAACACACACATACGCACATTGGGCCAAACTAAGCCGGGGGAATCTGATCATTATCTTTCATCAGTTAATCTACCCAGAAAGAAACAAGTTCATATTTGTCATTTAGTCAGACAGAGTTTTACTCTGAATCAAGATGTGATTGTTGAATGTGTTGATGTTGAATTTGTACCAACTTTGCATTTTACATCATGTTTTCTGTTGTATAGGATTTGTTATGTGCTGCCAGCACATGCAGTGGCTTTGTCATGTTATGATTTTGCTCATGATGGAAAACAACGACCCCAATCTTTTCTCCAGCCTCCTTCATCTGTGCTTGCTATTTTTCTGTCTTGATTCTCTGCTGTTAAAAGCATTTGTGTGTGCTTTGTATGTACTGTACCCCATGCACTTATCAAACAGAATCATATTATGGCATGTTAAACATGCCAGTTAGCCCCGACTAGAGCCTGAATCTTTATGACCTTTATCGTAAAGAGGAATTAACTGTATGCCTGCAACCACCGTGACGTAGAACTCATTCAGTCAGATGTAAAGAAACATCTCACTGGATCAGCTTTGCAGCACGTGATCTGACAGGCCAGTAATGCAGTGTGGAAAACTGGCTCTAACTAATGAATATCTCGAAAGAAGAACGGAGGGAGCGTCTATTTTAGGATGACACTCTGAGTAAAGCATGACTGTATGAGCACGAGGACTGGTCTAATCTTCCTCTTTGAATTACTTTTTCACTAATTGATAATGGAGTGTCTTTTTAATAATAAGATTTTAGTAACCATGGACACAACAGGCAAATTATTAACTGGATGTTCAAGGATATCTTGGTTTAGAGGATTGTCCAACACTGCATGCATTTGATAAGCCCAACTTGCTGCTGTTGTTTGGAATTGGTGTGCTCCTTGCTTATTTTCTCTACCTGCCTCAAAGAAAATCTGTTTCCTCTCTCTCTCCTGGCATAGAAAAACTCCTATTGGGATGAGAAAGAAGTGAGTCTTGCTGTTTGTTTTATTCATTTTTCACATCTGTCTAAGCTTTAACTGTCTGTAAGTAAAAGCCAATGCTTTCTAGCTCTATAAAAATAGTCTTCTGCATGCTCAAATTCACTGATCATAAATTAGACTAGCTAGCATAGAGAACGTGTAAAGATAACCACAGAAAGAATCTAAATCAAAGTGTGTCTGTGTGTGTGTTCACTAGTATGATTCACCAGGAACCTCAGAACAGTTCCAGACTGACAACGCTACAAGAAGACGTAGGCAAATCACCTGCCAGGAAGAGGTCAGTCACTGCTTTGGGTTTGCTTGTACAGTACAGTGTTTTCCAGCTTTATTCAGCACAGTTGAGTCATGCCAGCAGTGTGAACGGTCCCTGTTTGTCTCTACCACAGGTCTGCCAGTGTGACCAACCTGTCACTGGACCGCTCTGGATCCTCCATGGTGCCTTCCTACGACAGCTCAGTCAGCCCGCCAACCAACCGAGCCATTTCAGGCACCAAGAGCGGCACCAAGTTGGACCACAGTGAGGAGGAGAGGAAGATCCTACTGGTGACTGCTTTATTCTTTCCCTTTCACTGTTTTTCACCACTGATAAAAGTTGCTTGATATTTTTAAAATACCAAGGTTTTATATGACGATGTGAAAACAATGTGAACTTGTATTGATGAATTAGAGAATTGTCACCGAAATCTGCAACATCTTAGGGGGATTTATACTGAGTTCAAGCTCATTGTTTTGCACAGCTGTAGTGTTTGGTCTTAGCCTTCTCATTGCAACAATCTGTACACTACCTGCTCAGCATCAAACATCAGATGGACACAGTTAGAAACAAGCTAGGGAACATAGTGAGGCATCTTAGCAGCTAAGAGGATTATGAAACAGTCTCAATTTAATATTCATGTCTCCATATGTAAGCAAACACGACCATCAGCGAGACAATTAGCTACTTTTTTTTGTTTTTCGATATTTTTATTTTTTTTTGTTATGTAAAAACATAATTGAGGAGTTGCCTTATTATTATGAAAACATAACATAACAAGAGAATGTTGACAACTTTAGCCCTAGCTCACAATAATTACTATAATCAAGCACCCTAATCTGTTAGCTATAGGAGTACACATAAGCCGAGTGTATGAATGGTGACGTTACTGAAGCAAAGTTTACTTTATCTTACTGTATCTTACAGATACAATACCTCATTGCTGTGCATCCTGCAAACCGATGCGTTTTAAAAAGAAAAAAAAGTATTAAAAATATGTTGAGTCTTTTTTCACTTGCTTCTTAAACAGATGCAAATGTTAGCTAGATTATGAGCTTTATGACTGGAGGTGATGGTGCTCATACCACTTTTGTCCACAGGGGCTGCAAGAATTAAGAAAAAAAATTAACTTCCTTGTAACTACTTAAAAAGGTGATAATACTGTCTGTGTGCCATGAAAATCAATGATTGTAGATTGAATTCCCTTTGAGTATTTTATTATCCCCACACTGATCCTTTGAGGCTCCCTCTGCAGTGTAATACAATCCTAAGAGGGACAAACATAAAGATTTACTGATTATTACATACTGACATATACCATACATCCTGCAGGACTCCTCCCAGCTAAAGGACTTGTGGAAGAAAATCTGCCACAACAGCACAGGGATGGAGTTCCAGGACCACAGATACTGGTTGAGGACCTACCCCAACTGCATTGTGGGAAAAGAGCTTGTCAACTGGCTGTTGAGGAATGGCACCATCTCTACCAGGTAGCACCTCAGTGGACAAACACTCTTTTCTATATTATGTTGATGTCTTCGAAGGAATACTGAAAGAACAGTTCAACACTTCAGGATGTATGGTTATTCACTTTCTTCCCAAGAGTTTGATGAGAAGATTGATAACACTTCCATAGTAGGTAGTAGTAGTAGTTCAACCTATAGCTGCAGTATAAGGCAGATGAGCTAGCTGTTTCCCTGTTCTCAGTCTTTATGCTAAACTATGCTAATCAATGGCAGTCTCTAAGTTCACAGAGTGTTCTCAAAATGTAATCCACTGCATTAATGTGATTAAGGGAAATAGAATGTTCTTGCTGTAACATCAAGATCAGCCGGAGACGGTCCTTGTGCTGACCAAAGTGTTAACTTACCTATGCAGAAGGGTCTCGCTTCAGAGGCATTACAACTTATAGCATCATATATTGGCTCATACTTTCTACCAGGTGTACTTTTTTTTAAACTTCTTAACCTGACCCAGTTTTCTGATTGGTAACAGCCTTAGATGTACAAAGATGGTTAGAGAAACCACTTCTGAGTGTGTGTTTCTACAATCACATGATGTATTACATATTACATTCATCTGACTGGTTGGTATTTCTCTATCTTCACTGAGGGGTTACTTCTTGGCGATCGACGATAGGCTACGCCACATACTCAGGATATATGTCAATAGCAGCAGCTATCCTTTCTATATCCGTCTAACCTTTCATGGTCATTATGTATTACTACATTTGTTTCTGTGAGAAATAAGATCTTGTATTTGGCTCGTTCTCCTCAACCTGATGTGTTAGCTCAGTGCAGAAGGCTCATCATGAGTGGCTGCTGTTACATATCCAGTTTTTTACAACGTCAGAGCAGCTCTTGATCTTGATGTTCCTGTGTTGCAGGGCCCAGGCTATAGCCATTGGTCAGGCATTAGTGGACGGTCGCTGGCTGGACTGTGTCACTCACCATGACCAGCTGTTCAGAGATGAGTATGCTCTCTACCGCCCCCTCCAGGTAACAGCCCCTTTCTGATGAGTAAACAATGCATGCACTGGAAAAGAGACCAAACAAATCACTAAGGATGCACTTTTAAATTGTTTTACATTTGCCACAACATACTTAGACACACCACGAGCTGATATTGATTGATTTAGCAGGTTCTTCTGATAACACTAGAGGACATATCGAGCAGCTTCAACAGATTATTTCGGGTGAGCTGAAATGTGCTGATGATGATGTCACTCTGTCTGGTCTGTAGAGTACAGAGTTCTCAGAAACACCGTCTCCAGACAGTGATAGTGTCAACTCCCTGGAGGGACATTCAGAGCCATCCTGGTTCAAGGACATCAAGTTTGATGACAGCGACACAGAACAGCTCGCAGATGAGACAGAGTACACCGTTCCCAGTATGTATTGCATGTCTAATGTTTTAGTAAAACCTTTTTATTATCCCTGCCACCATACCTTGTTGGCTTGGATCATTGCTCTTTGCACAAGCTGCCTCCATGTGGCTTTGGTTTTGTATCTGTGAATATAAATCCCGGATGCAACTCCCTGTCCAGACTCTGCCGGGCACAGCAAGGGGACATCCGTCAGCAGTTTCCAGTCGGTAGCGGACAGTGACTCAGCTGCCTCGATCAACCTCAACATGGAGCAAAACAATGTGAATTTCCACATCAAGAAACAGTCCAAGTATCCACATGTGCCTCCTACCGCTGAGCAGAAATGTAAATATTACCACACGCAATGGCTGGTAGTCAGTCCAGCTTTGAACATTTTTTTTTTTTTCAGTCAGTTGGTTAATTGATTGAAGGAAAACAACACTTAACTATAACTGGGTTTTATTTGTATTTATTAATGTTAACATTAATAACTGAGACCATTGAAGCAGGCAAAATATTAAAGAAATAGGCCCAACGAGGCAACAAACAGTCAAAACAGTGACAACATCATGTTAGTTCTATACAAACCAGGTTAGTCAGGTTTATTTGGAAGAGGAAAACAAAGGTGAACAATACAATTCATATCCAAACTTTTTGTCATAAACATTCATTTAAGTTTACAGACAGTTTTCCTGGTTCAGCTTTGACTTACCGTACTATATATTTTACTGAATGCATCGCAATCCACAGTCCAAACTTATCCATACTGATAGAAACAATAGACATGCTGTTCTCTCTCTCTTTCTCCCTCTCCTCTTTTAGCTGAATTTCTTGTTTCTGAGGATGGAGGACAGAACATTGTCATAAGTGATGCCTTCATCAAGGGTAGGAGCTCTGAACATGATTAAATCAGATATAATACTGAAATTCCTAACTTGTAGCTAAGCAAATCTGCTTTCTCTTCCTCACTTGACACCGTTCCTGTAGAGTCTCTGTTCAACCGTCGTGTGGAGGAGAAGGCTAAAGAGATGCTATTTACACCATTGGGTTGGCATCACAGCTCTCTGGACCAGCTCAGGGAGGAGAACGGAGAGAAGAAGGCCATGGAGAGGCTGCTGTGAGTGCTGTTTGTGTCCAGTGTAATTATGCAGAATAGAAGCAGTCCATTACAGCTGATGATCTTCTCATTTGAGAAGATTGAAACATAAAAATAATGGGTTTTTTTATTTTTACTTGATAACAATTAACAAATTGTCAAAATTGTTGTTGATTCAATTTCTGTTGATGGTCTGATTTATTGTCTACTCATTTCAGCATTTATTTACATTCAGGAGAGCACACTTACTGATGTTAACGTAGAGAAGATGAAGCAAAAAGTGGAACACTTTGAATAACACAAGGTCTCCATAGAGCAACAAACAAAACAAAACTTGAGAAATGTTTTTGTGAAATTTCTCTCACTCTTCCTCCCTGTTCAGCTCAGCCAACCACAGCCACATGATGGCGCTGCTGCAGCAGCTGCTCTACAGTGAGTCTCTGTCGCTGTCCTGGCGGGATATCATTGTCCCTGTGGTGCGACAGGTGGTCCAGACAGTACGGCCCGACGTCCGCACCTGCGATGATGACATGGACATCCGCCAGCTGGTCCACATCAAGAAGGTCAGACACCATCTCATCAAATCAGTCAAACTGCAGTCACTCTTCAGAAATTATACACATTCATGTAACTGTGCATCGAAATATAAGCTTATCTGATTAGACTGTCAGCTTCAGGTGGTTTCAGAAGTATAACTGAATGTCTGTTTGTGTTTCAGATTCCTGGAGGAAGAAAGTTTGACTCAACGGTGGTGAACGGTTTTGTCTGCACCAAGAGCATCGCCCACAAGAAGGTAGGCTTATGTTCTTCTGTCCGGCAAAGATCCAGCATTTTATGTTTTCTTTAAGGATTATTTCTGTCTCATGTTCATTCATGGTGTTTCAAAAGCAAATACTTAAGCTGGACTTCACTTGATTGTTTTATTGTATGTAAATTTATTTGAAATTCATGTCAGTTTGAAAAATAAAGATGTGGATCCTGCTGTTCTTTATTGTGTTTAGAATTATTTTCACACTCTCTGTCTTTTTAAAATCAGCAATAATGTCCAGATTTTGTTGAACAAACAAAATCAGCGATAACGTATAAAAATGGCTTAAGCACAGCTTGTGTGTGATGTTCAGCTGAAAACCTGATACTTTTCTGACCTTTTAATCAGATGAACCCATACATCAAAAACCCAAAGATTCTGCTGCTGAAGTGCTCCATAGAATATCTGTACAGGGAGGAGACCAAGTTTACCTGCATCGACCCCATTGTGCTACAGGTCAGTAAGTCACACTGACTACAATTACCAATAGACTGTAGAGGAAACACATTTTATATCCTGCTTTGCAGTTGTGTTTGCCCTCATTTTCTAAGACTAAAAAAATATTTGTCTCTCCCTCAGGAACGAGAGTTTTTGAAGAACTATGTGCAGCGCATTGTAGACGTCCGTCCAAACCTGGTGTTAGTGGAGAAGACGGTGTCTCGTATTGCTCAGGACATGCTGCTAGAGCACGGCATCACACTGGTCATCAACGTCAAACCGGTCAGTATAGTATGAGTGCTATTTAACTCATGCATTAGCCTCTGGATTAGCCAGTTTTTGTATAAACATTTAGAGAACCTTGAATCATGCTTTCTACCTCATTACCTCATCGTGGTTTGGTTTTATTTTGTCATAAAACAATCCACACATAACACGCAGGTTTAATCCAACATGAGACCGGCTGGACAGGCAGAGACACCAAACAAAGCAAAATTTAGCAAATTATAAAGTATAAAACGTTAAAGTGTTATGTAGAAGATTGAATCATGACACAGGATAAAAACACTAGAAGTTAAAATAAGGCCTTTCCGTAGTGGTTCTGACTATGTTTAAGTTACGTTTACATTTTTCTAGAGCCCGACCAATACTCAATTCTTGGACCAGTGCTGATACAGATATTCGAGAATAAAAAAATTCCAGTATCAGTGTCGATATAGACCAAATCACATGACGTTGTGCCAACAACACTTTGAGGCAGAAAACTTGCATTGAATTTACATTGTGGAGTTATGTAAAATTGGAAACTTTCCAGCCATAACTGTAAATTTGAAAGATATATAGTAAAACAACTTGGTCCGACCTATTTTAAATTTCTGCTGTACTTTCTCATGTACTGTCTCGCTTTGCTAAAGTCACCACAGCAGCTTCTCAGACTAACTGCTGGTTTTGGGTAAACTTTTCTTTAGTCTGTGGCCCAACAGGTAAATTAGGTCTCTCGACTAACACTGGTCAAAGTGTTGTTATTAATGAGACATGAAGGCATCAAACATGCAGTTTAGACAAATGAGATGTATACACTTTGAAATAACATCAGACAGTTGAATTTTATGTAAGCTAACGTATGACGCAGGGGGTTTCTTCCCAGAAGTTATTGTAAACAAACATTGTGATTGGTTCTGTATCAGCTGATACACACACATTTTTTGGTGTGATCCCTCAAACACCCATGGCAAAGATGTGTAATGGAGACAGGATGTTTTACTGTTTACCAATAAAAATTGTCTTAAATGACATCAGTGTACTGAAACAATAAAGTTTGGTCGGAATTTAATAATTACGTACCTCAAGAATCTTTTCCTGCATTATTATCTCTAAAAAAAAGTTTTCATATTGGCGCATTTCGGACAACATATACAGCACGTATACCAATATATCTGTGATAGGCCAATATCAGCCAATAATAGCACTCAACTGATATATCAGACGGGCTCTAAAATTTTCTTCTTTGTCACTTCAGCAAGTCTTGGACAGGGTGAGTCGTATGACCCAGGGAGACCTGGTAATGTCCATGGACCAGCTCCTCACCAAACCTCGTCTGGGAACTTGCCACAAGTTCTACATGCAGCCCTTCACACTGGCCAACAGTAAGAAGCACACCTGCTCTCTCCTCTCCTACTCTCAATGAATACTGCTGTGACATCCTGCAGCGTTAACCCTGATTTGTTTTCTGTCCTTCCAGATGAAGTGAAGACGCTGATGTTCTTTGAGGGCTGTTCTCCTCATCTTGGATGCTCCATTAAGCTGCGTGGTGCTTCAGAGTACGAGCTGGCCAGGGTGAAGGAGATTATTATGCTGATGATGTGCGTGGCCTACCACTCCCAGTTGGAGATCTCTTTCCTCATGGACGAGTTTGCCATGCCACCCAGCTTGGCCCAGAGCACCTCGTTCCCTTGCTTGCTGGAGGGCACTTCTGTAGAGGAGGAGGCAGATGGAGAGAAGAGAGGGAAAGAGACGAATGGAGAGGGCCAGGAGAAATCCATAGAGGCTGAAGACTCTGCACTTGGAGGACAACCTGAGGAGGAAGGGCTTCCCTCTGAGTCTTCATCCAAAAATGGAGATGTAGACACTCTCCAAGACAAACAGACCCCAAAATCACATTCTTCTGTGGAGGAGGAGGCTGGTAACACAGAGACAATGACCTCACCATTTCCCAGTCCCCCCGCACCATCTCTCTCTGTCCCCCCTCCATTCCTCATGGAAGAGGACCAGGAGATGGATTCAGACACTCTCATCAGGGCATCTGATGGGGAGACTGGGGAAGAGGGAAGCCTAGTGAAGGACGAGTCACTTGATACAGAGGATGGGGAAGGTTCAGAGACACCTACTCCCAGGTTGTTCCGTGACCCTCTACAGGATGATACGGGCATGTTTGTGGCTGAGCAGGTGACTTCATCTGATGACCATCTGAAGTCCATCTCTGCTGTGTTCAAGCAGGAGCTGAAGGACATCATCCTGTGCATTTCCCCCTTCATTACCTTTAAGAAACCATTCCTTCTCACACCTGCTGGCATGCACTGCCCCAGCAGGGATTACTTCCCAGAACAGGTACCTAGCTTTGTTGTTGTTTTTGTTTGTTATGGTTTGTTTTTTTTGTACATCTCCTTAATTTACCTTTACTGAATAAGAGCTGCAACTAACAATACGTTTCATTATTAATTAATCTGCAGATTATTGTCTTTATTAACCAATTCATTGTTTACGTTGTAAAATGATAGAATATGGTCAGAAAGGTCCATCCCAGTTTGCACGAGACCAGGGTGGTGTGTTCAATTGTGTTGTTTTGTAGTCCAAAAGATATTCATGATACAAGGATATTAAACAGAGAAAAGTAGAAGACTTTTATTTTTTACAGGCTGAAACCAACAACTATTTTTAGCTTAAGCTGTTACAAGGAATTGTCATTTGTTGTTGATTCTAGCATCCACTGTGGACAAAAGCAAAACAGAGTACATTGTGTGTCAGGATCCACTCTGCCCTAAAAGATATTTTTTGCTTATGTAGGAGACTGTTTCATAACTACAAAGTTCCTTGTAGTATGTTAAAAAATGACATATTTTTCTAACAATCAGCTATGAATGAATTGATGAATTGACAAATCGCTGAAGCTCCAGACTGTCTAATAGTTTTACAGGAAGCTTTTCCTATTATTATTATTGTTATTATTGGTACCAGGCTCACCTGTGTTTTTCCCGTCCCATAGGTCTACCTGTCTCCTCTCCTCAACAAGGATTTTAAGGAACTGGATGGGCGCAGAAAGCGGCAGCTCCTCAAAGACTCTGCCCCCTCCTCCCTAGTGAGTGGACAGACCAATGGCGTCCCACAGCCAAAGCCCATTGATGTCCTGCCCTCCCACAGCCTTACCAGCACCCGCATTGTGGAGCAGCTGAGCAGCAGCCAGGACCTAGCGAAGATGCTGGCAGACTACAGAGCAAAGGGAGGTCGTATTCGGCAGAGGGAAGCCACCGACCCTTTCAACACTGCCAGTTCTGCAGCTCCTGTCAGTGGCCAGAGCAGGGCGGGGGACGCTACAGTCAAGCCACCAGTGAAGTCTGACAGTGAAGAGGAGAAGCCGAGCAAACAGAATGAAATGAGCTGGGCCCCAAAGGTAAGCAGTGTGGACACACAAACAAATAGTTCAAAAGTCAAACAAACATGTTGAATGCATTTCCTTCCTCATTAAATGTTTGAAAAGATGATTTTTTGAACACTGTGAAACCTGTATTAACACCCACGTTTACCTGAAGATAGTCTTCTTCTTCCTGCCGTTGCTGGTACAATCCTGTGTTTCTTACGTTATCGCCACCTGTAGAACAGTGGAATAATGTGAAACCATTAGCAGGAATTTGTATCATTTGACCTGCAACAGTGGTAGAATTCACACTACAGATGGAAGAAAGTATTTCCACTGCATTCCCGCCGTTTTTTATATCTGCAGTGCTTTCAGACTGGTGTGATGAGCTGGAGCCTACCCCAGCCCAGACCTGTTATTTTTGAGGGGAAGTGTTTGCATTTGTGGGTCTTTTTAATTTTGACCTGTTTGTGTTTGTTGTCGTCCTCAGCTGGACTGTCTAAACCCTGTCAACCATCAGAGACTGTGTGTGCTCTTCAGCAGTTCATCAGCTCAGTCCAACAATGCACCCAATCCCTGCGTCAGCCCATGGTAAACTTTCATATGGAGTGGATTAATAAAAAAACAACTTTCTTTTAATGAATTTGAAGTCATTTCCTTTGTTGTCAACAGGATTGTCACAATGGAGTTCTATGGCAAGAATGACCTCTGTCTGGGTGTTTTCTTGGAGCGATATTGTTTCAGGTAAGTTTCAGACAAAATCCATTCAAATGAAACTACAAAGCTTCTATAAGAAGTTCATTATCATTATCGTGTGTGTGTGTGTGTGTGTGTGTGTGTGCAGGCCATCTTACCAGTGCCCCAGCATGTTCTGTGAGACTCCCATGGTGCACCACATCCGTCGGTTTGTGCACGGCAGCGGCTGTGTGCAGATTGTATTGAAGGAGCTGGACTCCCCCGTGCCTGGTTATCAGCACACAATTCTCAACTACTCCTGGTGTCGCATCTGCAAACAGGTAAGTAATAATTAACATGATATATAACCTTACAATACACACATTACATTGACTACATGTAATGTTTTTTGATACTTTGTCCTGACCATCAACATTGCTGATTCTCAGATCAAATACCTTGTCAGATTTCTTAAAACATCTTTAAAATACCAAATAGGCCAAAATTGTTTACTGTTGTCTGTTTATTTTTTAAAGTAGGAAACATCTGATGAAAGAATAAATAAAGCGTGGCTATGGGAATGCATTTGGTGCCCACTTTTTGTACTTAACAATATTTTGTGGGTACTAACAGAGCATGACTGTTCAATTTCTAGCCCTAAAGTTTTGTAGATATTCTCTTACTGCTGGATTTCTTCCTGATCATCATATCTAAGGGTGCTTTCACACCTAACCTATTTTTGTTTTCTCTATGAAAGCAAATGGACCAACCACAATATTTTGTGATAGTAGCTATGTGACTTAAAGGATAAGTACCGTTTTTTACAACCTGGACCTTATTTCTGGCAAAACATATGGTCATTTACTCACCCAGATAACTTTGGTGTCATTCGGCGTCGTTCGGACGAAATTAGATCCAGTGTAGCGGCGATATATCCATATAATGGGAGAGACGGGGCAGCGACACACAGCCTCTATATAACACATTATCTGCCACGAAACTAGTTCATTTCATCAATATTTTGTTATGAAATGCTAGCGCTATTAGCCTCTGAGTCCGGGCTCGTCCGTTGTCAACATCCGGGGTCTGTAGGTTGATCTACTACCTCTGACCTGGAAGATGTCGTCTCTGAGCTGCGCGCGCACCCGCGACAGCGCGGCTTGTTTACCTGTAGCTGCTACTGCTAGTTTGACCCCGGATGTTGATAACGGACGAGCCCGGACTCAGAGGGGAATAGCGCTAGCATTTCATAACAAAATATTGATGAAATTAACTAGTTTCGTGGCAGATAATGCATTATATAGAGGCTGTGTGTCGCTGCCCCGTCTCTCCCATTATATGGATATATCGCCGCTACACTGGATCTAATTTCGTCCGAACGACGCCGAATGACACCAAAGTTATCTGGGTGAGTAAATGACCATATGTTTTGCCAGAAATAAGGTCCAGGTTGTAAAAAACGGTACTTATCCTTTAACGTAAATTCAAAAGCCAGACTACTTTATGTCCAGCTGCTGATTGTGAACTGTTCAGACAGTAATCTTCTAATAAGCAATCTGTATCTCTTGTATGAGTCTTGTATGTCTTTTTGTAGTCATGATATGCACATAAGTGAGGACATATATTTTCTCTCATTCTGATTATAAGGCTAGACTTCCCTCTGTTACACTCAGTATCTGCCTCTTTTTTGAATTCCACTTGAATTTCTGCTCTGGGGATCAATGAAGGATTATCTTATCTTTTTTAAGGTGACACCAGTGGTGCCTCTGTCCAACGACTCGTGGTCCATGTCTTTTGCCAAGTACCTGGAGCTCCGTTTCTACGGACACCAGTACACGAGGAGGGCTAATGCAGAGCCTTGCGGACACTCCATCCACAAAGACTACCACCAGTACTTCTCATACAACCAAATGGTGGCTTCCTTCAGGTTGGTCAGCTGTTTCTGTGTCGACTATTCATTCACCACTGAATTAGACAAATGACATATTTAGAATGAAAGAAAAAGCAATAAGTGGATAAGCATCCAATAGCATCAATATTGAGAAAATCTTTATTTAGATACAGTTGTGCTGGTTTGTGTCCTTATGTATTCATTCAACATGTGTATTCTTCCATTTGTCCACTGTATATTGTATATTGGATTTATTCTGTGTGAGATTTCTAGGATGGTTACAGCCCAAAGCACCTGCTGTATACATGGAATCCTTGAATTAGTGTTGAAATAGAGTTTTGCATCTCTCTCGTTCGCAGCTACACTTCTGTGAGGCTGTTGGAGATTTGTCTTCCTCGTCCCAAGATCTTCATCAGGAACCTGGGGCCTGCAAAAGCCAACCTGCAGCAGGACCTGAAGGACTTCTCTCAAAAGTAAAGGAATACCACTGCTCATCAGTCTGCATCCATTTATACATGCCAACCAGAAGGAATGACACCAGAGAGTCATGCACTTTGATCAGTAGAAAAGAAACTAGGATAGGAGCTGTACTACTAGAAGAGACACCAGAGACATTTACATCAAATGGGTTTATCCACTTGGAAGTATGAATGTGTTCAGGGATATTTCATGGATATCTACCCTTTAGATTATCTTCAAAATATTTTTTGGCCAGTGTAAGGTGCGAAAATAAAGCTTATTTAGGGCCTAGCTTTTTAAAGTTACTTCTGTATGGCTGGACAATTTCATCTGAGAGAGGCGTGCAGGGGTCAATGATATAATACAGAGAAAAACAGAAAATCACATCTCATTACATTTGAGAAAATGACACCAGATAATTGGATTAATAGACCAAATTAATTAGATTTGGGATTTTGGGCTGTATAGATAATCTTGACTTAACTTGAACTGGTCTTGCTCCAGACTAAAATGTTGGATGATCAGACTGTCTGAGCAGCATTGCCTTTGAACTTGCAGGCTAAAAATAAATAGAATATAGAGATTAGTAATTGAGAATCAGGAAAAAGAAAGGGAGAAATATGACAAGTAAATATAGCAATTAAAACACAGCAGGAGAAACTGCAGTAGAAGTCAGTAGATTTAGACGCTCTCCAGTCTAAAAATAGTTTGGAGGGCTTTCTGTTGTTTGTTGTTCTCCGTCCACGTTGATCCTGGTTCTAAGGCTAAATCAGAAAATAAAGTGCTATATTAATAGTATTATTACAGCACCTTCATTCACTGTTCTGTCTTAGTCCACTGATCCACTGTATCTCTCTGCTCTCTCCTCAGAGTCATTCAGGTGTACTTGGCCATAGACGACCGCCTCACCTCCCTCAAGACCGACACCTTCAGTAAGACGAGAGAGGAAAAGATGGAGGACCTGTTCGCTCAGAAAGATGTAGGTTTTCCCTCGTGCTTCAGTCTTATCTCTTGGTACAGTGGTAATTTTAGGCTAATAGTCAGGTTTCTGTGTGTTTAGATGGAAGAGGCAGAGCTGCGGAGCTGGATAGAAAAACTTCAGGCGCGACTGTTGGCCTGCGGTCTGGATTCTCCTCAGCAGCTGCAGTCCGTCCTGGAGTCACTGGTGATGAAGAAACAGAGTCTGTGTGAGATGTTACAGTACTGGAATGGAAGGTCAGAATCACGACAGACTCTTTTAGATATGGTTTATTTGGGGGGGTATCACGAAATAAAAGTAAAACCGGTCGTTTGTTACAGTCTATAGATTGTTGAATAACTCTGACCTGATCTGTTTTTTTTTTATACATATTAGAAGGGAGAGCCAGGCTCTTATACGCTGTGTACTTACTCTGATGCTCTTCCCTTCCAGGCTGCAGGACTTGTTCCAGCAGGAGAAAGGCAGGAAGCGTCTGTCTGTCCCTCCCAGCCCAGGCAGGCACAGACAGACCGCCACTGATGACAGCAAGGTCGGTAACATCATTCATTGTGTTTACCTGCACTTAAGTAACTGTGTCATTGATTACATGTGTGGATGTGCAAGACAGACATAGGAAGTACTGATATGACAGAAGAGCATCAGGATAAAAGAAGAGATAATTACTCCTGAAACTTTAAACTGTTAAATTCAAAGTTTGACTAAAACTGAAATGGCCAGGGTATCCTAGTGGTGTAGTGGTTAGGACTGCACTTTCCCCAGGGACTATGAACCTTTGGAGGAACTCTTGTGTGTTTCATGTGCAGCTACCAGGGTCAAAATTAAGTTCCACAGACATTATTTTATCCCCACTTGGGGGGTTGTCACCCATGGTTCCTAAAAAAAGGTCAGGATATGTTGGAAATCTAATCTATTGCATGTATGTGTTCGTGGATTTTACGCTAACCAAGTTAAACTGCAATGATTGGTCAATTAATCCATTAATGGTCCATTTTCAAGCAAAGATGCCAAAAATATAATAACTCCAGGCTCTCAAATGTGAGATTCTCTGCTTTTCATGGTCTTTTTTACACAGGAGTAAATTGAAAATTGTGGACTTTAAGCTGTACGATGTTGTGATGGACAATTTTCACTGTTTAATGTTTTATAGACAATAAAAAGAAAGTGAGATAGGAAGAAAATAATCAGCAGATTAATAGATAACTTAGGTAGATCATATTCCTCTTGTAAAAGACCTGTTTCCCCATGGAGATCATTCAGGTATAATTTGGTGTCATAATGTTGCCTATTTTTACGTGTTTATTTGTTGATTTGCTGTACAGAGTGCCCTGGAATCCTCCCCCCGTAACCCTTCACCTATAGTACAGAATGGTGAGAAAGGTGAGTTGGCTATCCCAGAATCTATCCTGTCTTGTTTTTTTATTATAATCTGAGTGTAATCCTGACTGTTGTTAATGTTTTCTATGACAGAGGACCGTCACCTCACCACACTGTCCTCAGCCTCCTCCTCCATGCTGCCGTCACCAGCAGATCCTGGAGCTGAGCCAATCACTCCTGGTCCCTCCTTCACTGAGCAGGACCTCGCAGAAGGTACACACACACACACACACACACACACACACACAAACACTCACATAAACTCTGTTTTGTAGCTTACTTGTCTCTAATCCAATGATGTCGGCTGTATATATTCTGTGTTTGCTTGTTGTCAGATGTATTTGACGGACACTTGCTGGGCTCCACTGACAGCCAGGTGAAGGAGAAGTCTACCATGAAAGCCATCCTCGCCAACTTCCTGCCAGGCAACAGCTACAACCCCATCCCCTTCCCGTTGTAAGTAATGCCCTCACTGTGGACGAGGCCAGGTGTGGTTTATTTCTGAGTGATGACCAAATTGTGACGGTTGGACTGAAAAATTGTGAAGGAACTAAAATTGTTGCTGAATGCTCAAAATCTTGTTCGCTTATTCTCTGACCAGATATTGTCTGATTTAAACAAATAGGTTAGTTTTTTGTATTGCTTCTGGTTTGTGCTGATAGAAAATTCCTCTGATTTTAGAAGCTTATTTGATCCAATGACAAAAAGGTTTTTGTTCCACATGGTAGTTATACTACTACATATAAATGTACCCATATACTTACACTCGTACTTATACTCATATACTTACACCTTTTTTGTATCAGTACTTGAACTCAGGTATTGAGTGTTAGAATTGATATAAAAATGAAACTTTTTTATGTTTTCTTACTGGCAATAGACAATTCTTTTGCTACAACTTATTATAATAAAGTACATTTTGATTGCATAATGTAATGGCTATTGAATAATGACACCACCTGTGTTTGGTTCCCTATAAACTTCCCTTTAACACACCAAAGACCTCAAATCTTACCTGTTGCCTACAAACAAACAGCCATACAAGAACCTCTAAATATATAAAAGCCTGGTTTAAGAAAAAGTATGCAAGATACAGCTATGAGCTGACATCCAATGCCATTTTTCACTACTTGGCCAATTGTAATTGTTGTTGTAAGTATTAACTGTACACACAATAATTCCAGGCTTTAATGGTTTGTCTGTGACTGTCATGTGATCTGTGTACAGTGACCCTGACAAGCACTACCTGATGGATGAACATGAACGGGTGCCCATCGCAGTGTGTGAGAGAGAGCCGAGCTCCATCATAGCCTTCGCTCTCAGGTGAAAACTCCTCTCGCTGTCTCAGCACTTCTGTGCAAGAGTGAAAGGGCCTCAGAGTGTAGCTTTATTAGTGGCCTTACTGCATAAAACATGATATTATTGTGTCATTTCCTTCTAGCTGCAAGAAGTATAAAACAGCGCTGGATGATTTGTCGAAGACATCAAACACAGGCGGGGATGAGAATCCACAGGTCATCAGGTACGCAGGATTCCTGCTGAAATCTGACATTGAAAATTAGAGATGTTGTTAAAGCTCCTGGGAAATATGTCATTTAAATCAGCTAAGTTTAAAGCTTTTACTTTGATTTTAGCTTGAACTTAGATACATTAAAAAAAAGAAAAGCATGTTTTAGGACATTTAAACTTTGTTATACAAAAGTCGGGGCTCCATCCAGCTGTCCTGTTTATAAGAACTTTTGACTGGTCAACTGGTCAATTGGAGAAAACTCAGTGTTTAGTGTTTTTAAAAAAGCAGAGGGAGCTGACAAAACATTTCTTTTCTCCCTTCAGTGCTGGGGAGAGTCGGGCAAAGAGCAGCCCTGCCAGGCCCAGTGAGTCGGCTTCGTCCCAGCAGAGCCGCAGCAGTATGGACACTGATCCCCTTAGTAAGTTGTCAGGTCAAATAACAACCTAATTCACAGAAGATTGAAACCATTAAGATAATATCCTTGAGATGAAATGTTTGACTTTTTTGTACTGTTTGGTGCAGAGGATGCAGACTTGACAGATAAACAGAAGAAACAGACCCTGAATCCACATATCGAGCTACGTGAGTATTTCTTCCTATTGTATTTACGTAGCTTAAGCAGATCTTCAAACTGTACAAATTGTAACAGTTTTGAAAAAAATAATGTTAACGTTAACTTCGTTTGTTGTCCAATTTGTAGAATTCTCTGATGCCAACGCCAAGTTTTACTGTCGAATCTACTACGCTGAGGAGTTTCACAAAATGCGTGAGGTGATCATGGAGAGCCCTGAGGAGGATTTCGTCCGATCACTGTCCCACTGCGTCAACTGGCAGGCTCGTGGTGGAAAATCTGGAGCAGTTTTCTATGCAACAGAAGGTTATATCTAATATCTCACTGATAAATGTCACCACTACTACTGCAAACAATACCAAAGTCACAGTGAAACAGTGGGTTTAGGTAATGTGACATAGATCTGAGTTCAATGTACAGAAGTTTGCATGGATAAAGTTTCTTCTTCATTGGTGAGAAATAGGTGATAAAAGGTTTTTGCAGGTTTGTGATTGTTGTTGTAATACTTGTTTCAGCCACATGAGGCTGAAGCGCCCCACTCTGTTGTCGTGGGTCCCACTGCTTTTCTTGGCAAGGCCCATGACTGGTTGCCATCTTTGGTTGGACTGGTTTGGTTTTAGCATGAAGAGTCAGATTGGTTAGGGTTAGGGTAAGAAGATCAGGCTAAGCCAATCAGAGGCAGAGCAGCTCGGGTCTTGCCAAGAAAAGCAGTGGGATGTTAATGTAGTGCTCTTCACCCTTATGTGGGCAAAATGACAACAAATCACCTGCACCTGTGTTTTCCCAAATGAAAAAAAAAAGAGTGAAATGATTTTTTTTCACCCGACATAATTATGTGAATAATGTGTTAGTCGTCTCTAAAATGTGTCGACACTATTTCCCCTTGGGTCCTGTCAGATGACCGGTTCATCCTGAAGCAGATGCCCAGACTGGAGGTCCAGTCCTTCCTGGACTTTGCACCTCACTACTTCACCTACATCACCGGAGCTGTGCAGCAGAAGGTAGGCATCACTACGTTTTCATTTCAGTTTCTATTTGTGATTGACTGAGTGACTTTAAGTAAATAACAACCAATTTGTTTGTACCACAGCGGCCGACTGCACTGGCCAAGATCCTGGGTGTTTACAGGATCGGTTACAAGAATTCCCAGAACAACACAGAGAAGAAACTGGACCTGCTTGTGATGGAAAATCTTTTCTATGGACGCAAGATGGCTCAGGTAAGACTCACAGGCAGTGAAACACAGCTGACTGGCTCTGTCCACACAACACTCAGCAAACTTGTTTTTATTTGATAGAGACCCCTAACGGCATAAAATACATATTGTGCATTTAAAAGTATAAAACTGCAAATGTATGACTTCAATGAGAGGCTGCTTTTGTTGATGTGTGACACGTCTCCACGGACACGTTTTGGTTGAAACTGGGCACACTGCACTGTCACTGTAGCTGATTAAAGTAACACCCCACAATGTAGAAAAAATGGTCATGTGTAACAGGAAATGATTTCAAAGGTATTTGATATTTGGGAGGAATGAAAATTCAAGTTTAGTTCTTTAGTCTTAAATCTAGGTCTGTACTTAAAATTCCACTTAAGACTTAAACCAACCCAGTCCCAGACAGACTTTGATACGTTTAAGCAGCGTCGGGAGCTAATGTGTATTTCACCTGTAAAATTAGTCTCCTCTGTTTCTCTAAAGTTGATTCTCAGATACCCCTTTACACCCCTCTACACCCAAGGCGGTGCAGATGCTGGTTCGGAGCCAGTGCCTACTCTGGAACCAGTTTTTTGCATTTCGACAGCCAAATAACAGGCTCCCAGACAGGAAAACTGGTTTCGGAGTGGCACCAACTCTTTGCTGGTCTAGAACAAAGAACCGCTTACATCAGGGACTGGGAGCGAGGGTTATCATGACCAAGGACCAACTAAAAGTGCTTATGACCGCCATTTTTAACAACCATAGCTAGTGTAGAGTGTTCAGACTTATCAATGGGAGAATAAACAAAAGATTTTAACTATTTTCACTAATCGAAGCAACATTGGTCTGAGTACGGGCCATGTTTGGCTGCCAGTGTAGGCACGCAAAGCCAGGAGCAACACTTGTGAAGTTATTCCACAGTTCATCCCAGTGGAGAAGCAAACCAGTTCTTAAAAGGTTCACAGGGAACCGTCCCAGAACCACCGCTTGGTTCATTTTGGTTGAAAAGGCAGATTCCTGTGGTGTCCTTAGCTGTGACATGTCCTCTGTAGGTGTTTGACCTCAAAGGCTCCCTGAGAAACCGTAACGTCAAGACGGACTCGGGGAAGGAGAGCTGTGAGGTGGTTCTGCTGGATGAGAACCTCCTGAAGTTGATCCATGACAACCCGCTGTACATCCGCTCCCACTGTAAGGCCATCCTGCGAGCCGCCATACACAGCGATGCCTACTTCCTCTCCAGCCACCTCATCATCGATTACTCCCTGCTGGTGGGGCGTGACGATGCCACCGATCAGCTGGTCGTTGGGATTATAGGTGAGAGGACGTCTGAAGTGAAGGATCATGAGTCAGTGTCATATGTTAGTGACTTTTGTCTCATGTAGGTGATGTAACACCCTGCTGTTTATGTTTCATGTTCAGAGTCAGTGAGAATACTCAGCATCTGCTGAAAACTACATCTGTGATCTGATATTCGTCTGCTGTCTGTTCACTGCTGTTCGCTCTCCTTTTTCTGCAGATTATATTAGGACATTTACCTGGGACAAGAGACTAGAGATGGTTGTCAAATCCACTGGAATCCTGGGAGGTCAAGGTAAGCCTTCATCTGTTCCCCACATCCTGTTTACACAAGGTCTTACTTGTTTTTTGAAAACACTGGAATGAACACGGCTTCCCATTATCCCATTTTTATGAATCTACTTGTGAAATTTAGGTACACATTACACCCTGATCAGAAATACAAAGTAGAGCCTCACCAATGTAGGATTGTTAAGACTGATATCAATATTGTGTTGTTGAGATAGATGTACTAAAGCAGACTTTTTGGGCTATTTTGTTGCACAGTAAACTGTTCTATCAAGGACAGCAACTGTAAATATGATGAAGATGAAATCACAACAGAAAACTCCCTGGAAATGGAGTCATTATGAATAACAAAACACAAATAGAACAGAAACATTAAATTGAAACTTGAATTACTGTTGGAGCCAAAATATTCCCAGACTGATAAATTGGTTAGGCCACTGCTATCAGCCTTTATGAGTTAACCACTAATAATAAATCAGTATCAGTGTTCATTTCAGGTGAAAAATCGCAGTATGGAAATGCCAGATCTTTTTTTTTCATTATTTTTATTATGTGAGCACAATGGAAATGCCAGATATGATGGACGTAGAATGTGGAAGTTCAGTTTTAACGTTGGAAACCGTTCCTTAGCTGAGATCCACTGAACCGTTTTATCTGAAGCTCTGATCTGCTTCTTACAGTCTCTCAGTTGTCATGGACTGAACTAATGCCTCATTTCAACTGCATGGTACGGCTCGGCTCGCTTGGAGCTGGTGTTTTTAGGCTTTAGATTGGCAAAAGGTGTAAATAGTAGTTGGTACCTGGTGCTTTATTTGGTATGACACTAGTTGAGGTTCCAGAGCTGAGCCGATACTAAAATGTGGAGTGAAAACTCTGTTGACCCCTGATTGGTCAAAGAGAACCAGAGTGGACTCCTCATTTTTGTCTTGCCTGTACCCTGAGAATTAGCTGTAGCATCAGTCTTGTGTGAGCATACTGGCGTAAGGAAGATGCTGTTGTTTCCTCCCTTCAGTTTACAGACATTACAACAAACACCGTTGTCACCAACATATCTTGGTTAACTAGTAAAGTCTTTGAAAAGACCTGATGAAAAATGTGTATGTGATACGTTAAAGGAAAAGAAATGTATTTCAAATTACACAACACAGAATATCATCATGTATGCAGTATCTATTTGCATATCTGCCAATATGAACACCTTAATATACCTTAATAAGTTGATATCTGCTGATCTCTGGCTCTGGCTCTGAAAGGATTACCTGAGGATGATGACAGCTCTGCGTAGGTTATCTCACTTTATTACTCGGAAGTCGGTTGTTTCCTGTCTCTAATGTTGTGGTGTGTGTGTGTGTGTGTGTGTGTGTGTGTGTGTGTGTGTGTGTGTGTGTGTGTGTGTGTGTGTGTGTGTGTGTGTGTGTGTGTGTGTGTGTGTGTGTGTGTGTGTCTGTGTGTGTCTGTGTGTGTGTGTGTTTGTTGTGTTGTGTCAATCAGGGAAGATGCCCACTGTGGTCTCTCCAGAGCTGTACAGAGCTCGTTTCTGCGAGGCCATGGACAAATACTTCCTGATGGTACCTGACCACTGGACGGGCCTGGGCATCAACTGCTGAGCGGTGCATGAATGTCCAAGTGCAGTAATACAGAAACACAGAGGCACACCTTCTCAGACTTTCTATGCACAAACTTCAGTTTCCTGGACCGAGGCCTCAGTATGGGAGAGCTTTTCAACCAGCCTGAGACCCACAAGCACACTGGACATTGTAGATGTTTGAACATGGTGCAGACTGAAGCCTGACCAGTTTTACAGCACAGCATCATTCCACAGGAGCAGTGCAGCTCTGTGACTGCACCATTAATAAGACATCTGTTTTTATCACTGGGGACTCATTGCAACATTATCAGACTATAATTGATCCCCCTCTGGACGTGTTTCACAGAGGGTTTGTTATTTTATTAGTGCCATGAGTCCAACTGTTTCAAGAGGACCCGCTGGAAACTTTCAGTCTTGTGGTTTTAGTTTGGTAAACAAACTAATGTGTAATGTAATTTAAAGTTTGTAAATGTACAGAGATTATGTAACTATTAAAAGATTATTAACACTGATTTGTTAAAGCTATCATCTGTTATTTGGTTGTGGGGGGTTAATGAGGCAGAAACGATCAAAGGAGAAGGGGAAGTGGACGGATAGAACACAAAGACTCAAACTTAATATCAACTTTTCAAGTTTTAGGACCACACGAGCGCTGAAACTTACTGTAGCTGATAACATTTCTAAGGTTGAATAATAATTTAAGTCATTTATTGAGCAGAATCCTCAATCACTTAACCACCTTCACAAATGTGTGAGGATTTTAATGATTAGTGTAAATTGAATATCAGTGTTTTTGAACGCTTGATGAACAAAATGTACAATTTGAGGTCGTGGCCTTGGTGTCTGAGAGTTTGTGATTGCTATTTTTCATTATTTTCTGATTATTTTCTGACTTCTAATATACTAAACAATTGATTATTTGCAAAACAAACTTCATGGATCAGTGATGAAAATCAAAATCATTTGAAGCCTTGCTCAGTGCTATTAAAGCTTCATAGCTGTCAAATTACAAAGAAGATAGATGTTCAAATGTATGATTCTTTTCACAATCCGTCTAACGCTGCTATAATCAAGACTATCTTTATTAAAGGTAAGGCACTATGTAGTTTTGGGGAAGACATTTTAATCAGAAGAGAAACATCTTCATTGACTGACTTCCATTCAAGCAAAAACAGTGAAATTGAAAAATCATCCTCATCAGCTTCAGCAGATCATCATCAATCATCTGTCTTTCAAGCACGTGATGTTTTCCTGCTGTGGAGAATGAAATGACACGCCGACATGTCTTATGATTCATTTGAAAGGAAGAAGAAAAAACAGCACAACAGTAACTTCAAACAGATTTTTATAATTGTACAATTTATAGAAAACAAAGGGTAGCTGACAAACAGCCCTCAGCATGTCGTACTGCATCAGGAACTGGTATGAAACTCAGACACATGACGATAGCGATTGTCAGGACTGGTGAAGATCATTATCTGGTAGAATAATAATACTGGCAGACAGATTCAGTCTCTCAGCAGACCTTCAGCTCAGGGACAGAAAGACTGTGCTTGTTAACAACGTGTGCTTATCAGCCACCAGAGCCGTCTCCGTTATAATTAACTGCAGCTAACAGAGTTCTCAAGTTCAAATAAATTCATTAATATACACAACTTTTAGTCCTTTCTGCAAAGATTCTCAAATAAAACATTTGTATTCTTAATCAACCATTTAGGATGGAGATGTCACTCTGTGCTCAAGTCCTCTGTGATGGAGAGTTTTTTTCATACAAAGCTTTACATCATCATTATATACAAAAGCAGTTCAATTTCATATCAGTACCTAAGCTAACACACTCTCACACACACAACCAAATTTAAAGGAGAAGTCTGGAGATGTTCTCTCATTTTCCTGCTGTCTACAAAGCCCATGATGAGACCAAAAGCAACAATGAGCTGATCCTACTGAACAGTGTTACAATGCTGACAATCCTGTGTCAAATTTACATTGTAGTTTTTAACAAATGTTAAAAACTACAATACACAGCTCTCATAGGAAATCATTCAAAGCTGCTGCAAGTGATGTATTTTTTATTAATATAGAGCTATTTAACAAAATAAATGTTGAATAGATCTATATTCCAACAGTTACCACTGGTATCCCTGCCCACTTTATCCAATCAGGACAGAGAACTCCATAAAGAGGCGGTCCTGAGCAGGATCTATCCTGTTGGCTGCTGTGCCTGGTGACTACTGCTGCACGTTCATGTGGTGACAGAGGAGGGAGGGGACTGCTAACTGCCAGGAACAGCACAGGGAGTTAGCTCAAATGTCGACAACACTTATAGCAGCTTTAGTCTTTTCTACATATCAAAGCACGTATTTGTGATTCTTTCTGTGTCTTCATTAGGGAAGAGTGGGCTCGGGGCTGAGTGCTACAGACAGGGTGGGAAGTCAGAGGGTAACAAGAGGCGGACTAACTCACTGTTAGTTTTGGTCTTCTCAAGGGATTTGTTGGCAACAAGAAAAGTAGAAAGTATCAGCAGCCTTCAAGGAGAAAAAACAGTGGAGTGAGACATCATTTCAATAAAAAACATCCGCATAACAGAGCAAAAATCCTCTCAAACGTTGTCATTCAATGAAACATAATCATCCACATTACACTTGACTTATTAAAGGAACAGTTCACCCAAATTGCAAAATAGCATTTGGTATGTTGTGGTAGCTGGTCTTGCAAATAGTTAATCTGTCCAGGTTTTGATATCCAGCTCTAAGACTTCTGCCTCCTCGCCGACACAGTGGAGAGAGGAGTATTGTTTGTGGTCCTGATTACACTGAACACTCCACAGACTCCACAGACTCCACTAACCAAGGACAGATTTCACTGCAACTATATTAAAAAAAAAGAAATGGTCTAAAAAAAAATCAGACAATGATTATTTTCATTGTTGATTAAACTTCTAATTACTCCATTAAGAAATGTATTAAAATAGCACAAATACTGTCCATATTTAGTTTTAATATCTCAGAGGAGTACTGGAAGTAAACCAGCAGTCATATCTGAGAGGCTGACATATTGTTTTTGCTTCAGTGAAAACTCTTGAATCTCTCCTGAAAGCAGTTGCTGATTGTTTTTCTGTTAATTAGCTAATCGAGAAATCATTCCAGCTGCAGTGCAAAAGTAGAAACAAATACATAGATGAAACACAAAAATCGTTCTGAGAAACCTGTTGACAGTGAGCTCTGTGGATTATCCTGAATACCTGCCACACCGACAAAACATTCTCACTGCGAGGTCCATTTAGCAGCTGTTCTGGAGCTTTCAACCACATGACATGATCTACTTAAACAGAGGGAGTTTTCACAATTGTCACAAATTGGGGATGTTTAAACTCAGTAATGTTAGCAAGTAACATGTTTGAAATTTCTTTGAATTTAACCTCAAATTCCAACAATAATTACCTCAAAATGTGGTGAAATTCAAAGGGGCACCGTGTAGTTTTGCAGAAGAAATTCAAACCCAGTAATATGTATTTTTTTCCATAAGTGAATAAACAAGCTGTTCTCAGAGGAAAGTAAGGTTCCAGAACACTGTTTGAAGCTAGAAAGGTGGCAGGGTCCACCACATATAAACAAAGTAAAGCAGTATAAACTGTGTTGTCCTTTAAGGTCAGTTTGTTTATTCAGTTTATTCAGTCATGGAAACAAAGAGAGTTTGATTATTTAGTTTGTTTAGGCAGAAAAAGAAATCAGTCAATGAAGATCTTCCCCAAAACTACACAGTGCACCTTTAACCCAACGTGATCCACTAGTTTCTGCCCAACTTCTCCAGGTCAGTAAATTGAAGTACTTAGTATTTTGTTTCTAGCAGAAGTCTGAGGCAAATATCTCAAAACCTGAACAGCTCAATACCACACACAGGGCTTCAGAGACCAAACAATTATTTTGTGATTTTGGTGCACCGATCCTTTAATTAGAAGACTATTAGAATCTACTAACAGAAGATTCGTTATAAAAGGAAACAAAAATGAATCGACATCAAGGCACTGGACACGTTTGAGACAATGGCACATAGCTGGTAGGTGGACAGACAGAGGGGAAGGAGAGAAGAGTGGTCAAGGCCCTGTGTTATTTTACATTTAAGTGCTGGCAGTATTTGTACCATCATGTCAGAGATAATAAATAGCACAATGAACTGAGGAGACCGGAAAGAGCTGTTCATCACTTCAGAGATCTGGAGAATCTGGGCTTGCATGATTGGACATTTGGAGCTGCCCGTGTGGGACAAAGGTTTCAGTTGGTCTACAGAGTGTGCGACCATGCACGACAGGTAGGAATGAACATGGAGTCAAAACAGTGCAGGAGGCCATTTAAGGCCAGAGGATGAAATGCATAAATCTAAGTCATAACCTCAGCCTTCACTCACATCTGCACAAACCCTGTTTATCACTGTGTACATCCCAATTCCCTGATTGGATTGGTTCCTCGCTCCTCCATCCTCAGGTCAGCTGGAACTCGATCCTGTCTGTCATCGTTGGGTCAGAGGTCACACAGCTTTACTGCTGGGACAAACAGCAAGTGTTGCTGCGTTACAGACAATTCAGAATGGGAAGATTTCCGACCTCCTGCTTGAAAAAGTAGAATGGAACAACACTCAAATCCATCTACCTCCAACTTGATGAAGAAGCAGCTGTCCCCATGGGGAGAGGGTGGGCTGTACTTGTAGATAAAGTACCTGTATGTGGCTAGTGAATGGAATATTTTGTTAGTTTCCAGGTACAAATGTGCCGTCAAATTAAATATATAATAACGCCTGCTACCTCGTGTCATTTTCCCTCCTCTATTCCATTTATAATGCAAGAAGGCTGTACTGCTGAGGGTTTATTTGCATGTACACTTGCCACAGAGACATCATTTTGGTAACTTTTGGTGTAGTGCACCAAGAGCGCCTGGAGAACGATAGCTGGGAATTTCAACCGAGAAATTCCAACCTCTGACTTTGTCTGGAACGCAGCATTAGGTGTGATGGAACCCGTATGACCACCAGTGGACTGTGTGTTTGTTCAAGAGGTACCAAAGTGATGACTCACCTCACATCAATTTAACAACCTCGTAGTTTTACTTGGATTTATATCTGTGTCGCATTTATACTGGAGTCAATCTCTTGTGAAGTACAGGAGGCTACAGCTGTTAGCCTCCTGTACTTGTGTAGATACATTTATTGAACACTGAATATACTAAGCTGCTCAGTCAGCCAGAAGGTGGTCAGACATCTTTGAGTTACCTTAGCCTTCAGTTACATCCCATTGTTGAGATATTGTCAGATCTTATGCAGTAGACCTGATTATGGATGTGAATTTAACAAAATGCCATCAAACCCCATCACCAGTCCAGTCCATTGTGTTAAAATGTTTGAATTGTGTTTCCTGTAGGTCTAACACAGGAAACATCGTTCATCACAAAGACTTCTCTTTTCATCATCTGTAATTTCTTCTTTCAACATTAATGACGGCTAATATTAGAACCAGGGAGGGTTCCAGAGCCTGCTCTCTTTCTGCTCCAAACATTTTCATTATCTGTCTGTGACATTTTCATTCAGACACATGTCAAACTATATTCAATTTAAGAGCTATATTTATAAAATGTCCACTTTACCCCCGAGACATTAAGAATAATCAATGATGTCTACAAAATTTTATTTCATTTATAGTTAAACTTTTGTTTGTTTTGTCATTTTTGTCCGTCTTTTTCGTTATTTCACTGTTAACAATGAAAAGCTTTATAAACCATTTATTAATTAACTGTAAAGGTGTATAAACATCAGTTACAACTCTATATTTAAAAAATGATTAAGAAAAGATTTATAAATCATTTCATGGTTTCACAGTAAAACAACAAATAATATTAATTTAAGTTTAATTAACTACAGATTTACCATCAATCAATGATGGCTATTATAAATTCAGCCATTCAGCCCCTGAGCAGCAATACTAGAGAGCATTTTAAGCTGAATGACATCTAATCCAGATGTGTTTCTGTCAGAGACCAGATGAAGGTTCAGAAAAAAACATAAAATCTTTTTTTAAATGTGTCGCAGGTGAAAGAAACATGGATCCAATTAAGGGAATTGAGATGTACCCCGTGTGTCATATCCTCTTCTCTGTGGAATAATTTAACTACTAACATGTTATTGAAGGCTGCACACCTCAGCCGCAGTTCATCAAAACCTAAAAGCAAAATCCAAGTTTGTGCTTCAGTTGTTATCAGGTAAAAACGAGCTTTATGTACCTCTTCTTGTGACCCCTCCAGTACATGTTAATTATTTACGCGTGGAAGTCAAATATTTGGTACAACAACAAGCAAAAATCATAAAAAGGTTAAAATTACACTTAGCTTTCTTAATAATCTACTTCATTTGTACAAACAGTTAAAAATGGCTTTTTTTAAGACAAAACGAGTCTCAGAGGCGAGCTGCTGTGCCATGCAGAGACTAAGTACCGAGGTCGGTTTGGATTGAAGCACCCGTGAGTAGAAATAACAAACCGTGGTGGAAGGTAACACAAGCATGCAGACCCGGGCCGTAACTGATCCAGATCGAATTCTTCTTCTTCAGCTGCACGTTCATGGAGCAACTTGTTCGGCTGCAGCCGTCAGTCCGGGGCAGTGCAGCCGATTCTGAAAAGGGCACTGAGATAAAACGCTGTAGGGCCTCCAGCCTGGTGCCATGGAGGGTCATTCTGTACACGCTCCCCACACGGAGAGCAGAGGATACAGACACTGCAAACATCCAAGCTGTGTCATCACCAAGTATCTACCCTTCTTCCTCAAGAGTGCACGGTACAGACTAAAACACTGCATCATTCATGGGGGGGGTTAAAAATTCAGGTGCACAGGTGGAGGTAGGAGGGTAGAGGGTCGGTCCGGAGGGGTCAGAAGGTCTCCGAGTCTTCCGAGTCGTTCTCGGTGGTTCCCTCGCTGGAGGGTCCGGAGGGGTTCCTGGGGCTGCGTGGCCCCCGTGGGCCGGTGCCTGGGCCTTTACCCCCCTGGTGGGGCAGCTGCCTCAGCAGGGCGCCTGGGGAGGGAGCCCCGGAGCTGCAAGGGGAGCAGAAAGGCATCATGGTAGCCAGAATGAGAGCCAGACAGTCAGCCACCTCTCTGCTAGGAGCACAAGCCAGAGCAGGGGTCAGACCTGAGGTAGAGAGACAGAGACAGGAAAAAAGAGAGAGAGAAAAAGAGAGGGGGGGAGGGGAGGGGAGGGGAGGGAGGAGGGAACAGAAACAAAAGGGAGAAGGGAGGAAGAGAGCGAGACGTAGACGTGGAGGAAGCGGGGAAGGCGAAGCAGAGACGGGAGCAGAGGACAAAGGAGGGACGGAGCAGCATTCCATTAGTGTTCAGCCAGCTGACACAGTTTGCAAACACAGGGGGGGGGCACAGAGCACAGGGACGACCACAGCTGACGTCTGTCACTACACAACAGATACATTCAATAACAACTAATAATGACACATGGAAAGCAAACAAGCAGCCTGTACACAGTTTAAATCAGGGTTCCCACTGTGGACACGAACTACAACTCCATGACACCTTCATGACTTTTTCATAATTTACACAGTGTATCCATGACCTGAATGTTTTATTCAGTGTTGGTTGGGTCTGAAGATGACAAGTCTGAAAATGAAAAGGTTGGTCTGAAGGTGTTTGAATTAAGACAGAAAAGAGCTTATCAGACCTCTGAAGCTGCTCCACATCCCTGCTGCAGGCTGCCGGCTCCACTCTGTAGCTAATGTAGTTCTAATATATGCCAACATGTTAATAAAGGCCTACAGTAGTATATTATAAAAAGATATACTGATGTATATATGTATCAGTCACTGCAGCCTCTATTTGACTGTTCCCAGGAAATTCCATTCACTTCAAATCAGTGTAATGCTGATTAAAAACAAATAGATTACTTCTAATTTTAGAATGACTTTGAATAGTTTTTCATGGACTGATAATGTTGTTGGCCTGTCTGGGTCTACTGGTTAGGATGCCATCCATGAAGTGTAACATCCTTTCAGCTTTAGTTGTTGGCTCATTTATTGTCACCTCTGCTGGAGCTATCTAATAAAAGGAGAAAAGCATTTCTAAAAAGGATGAAACAATGGTACAGACCCACTGTTTAATATAACGACTGAGAAAAGCATGAAGCGTCCCATTCGGAAAATTCTCTGATGAAGAGAAATGAATCCCTACTTGCTTTTTCTAAATTCAATGATATTCCACAACCTCCATGACCAGTGGGAACCCCTTTTAAAGGTGGAATCATTTGCAGTGCACATGGAAAATCATATTCCAACAGTTCATTAGTTGAGTTCATGCTGGAACGGAGGAAAACATTCATGCTGACCGTTGGCAATAGCATGCAGCTAGGGCTTATTGAGTGCCCCGGGCCGACATGGTGTCAGACCAGATTCATCCTACCGTTCTCATCCACCTTCTGAACATTGGCTCCTCGGGACAGCAGCTCCTGGACCGCCTGCTTCAGACCACTTCGAGCCGCCAGGTGGAGAGGACTGGCAGAGACACACAGACAGAAAGACAGTTTATACAAGTAAAGCAGATTCATTGTACGACCCTATTTGCTAAAAAGGTTTTCCTTTGACCCACACACCTCCCCGTTATTAACAAAAATATTATCTTAGTTTTGTCTTGTATAAAGAGTTGTGGAGGTTTTAGATACTCACGTTTGCAGCGCTGCATTTGTGGCATTTATGAGTGCAGTGTCAGACAGCTTCTCCAGGATCAACAACACACAGTCTTCCTTTCCCTGTGAGGAGAACATGTTCGGTTATAGCAAGCTAAGTCCTGAAGTATCACAGACTTAGAATTGACATTTTTATAATAGCCATGCCGCCTATAGTTTTGAACCAACAGAGTTAAAATGGCCCCAGCTGAACACCATCAAACTTTGAGTTCCTCCAAGCAGACGGAATAAGACAAACAACACATAAGACAGAGGATGGAGCCCCCGTGTGGACACTTACATTACTGCAAGCTAGATGCAGGGTGGTGTTGCCGTCTCTGTCCGTCAGACTGAGGCTGGCGTTGGCGCTAGTCAGCAGCACCTCTGGAGCACAAGACAGAATCAGGGCAATGTCACGCACACACACAAAAATCAACTACATAAGACAAGAGCCAAGTGAGGGCTGGGAGATACGGACCCAAAATAATAGTGCAATCTTTTCAGGCTATACACAATACATGATATACTGGATAACTGGATATTTTGAAATTTCCTCAAAAACACTTCGTAAATGTCAGGATTGTTGACAAAATCAAATATCACAATATCTTTGAGCAAATACCTCTACATGGATATTGTGACAATCTTATAGGGATGACTGTTGGTACTTTAACAAAATATTCACACAATGAGATGTTAATAATCAACAGTAATGTGGATGTAATGACTGAGTGGGTAAAGACAAGTATTAGAACAAGTAGAACAGTCTGGTAAGTTCAGATGACATCACTTTACTGATGCAGCCTTTAAAACCAGGAAAAGACGACACTTCTGCCATATCACCATATAACAATATCCTTGATATCAAGTCTTACATCATCATAACAATATAATAGCAATATATTGCAAAATGTCATGAAACAACATAAACACACTGCAGTATTGCAGCCATAAGCCGAATCAAATATCTCAGTACCGAGGGCTCCGACTCTGCCCTTCTCAGCCGCCATCATCAGTGAGGTGCGACCTGATTGGTCTGCAGCATCGACAGGTGCATCGTGGGACAGGAGCAGCTGGACACAGTCGACGTGGCCTGAGAACGCTGCAGCATGAAGAGGAGTCCTGCAGGAGAGAGGAAGGAGTGAAAGCAGAAGATACAGCCTGTGCGCACACACACACACGCACACAAACACACACACACGCACGCACACACGTACGTACACACACACACACACACACACACACACACACATCTTTACCTGCCCTTAGCGTCCTTGCAGCCAGCGATGTCTGACCCCATGGCCTCCAGCAGCAGAGATGCACAGGGCTCGTGATCGTTCACCCTGTTAGTTGAAACACAATCAGACATCAGGTGTCGGAGATGACGGACATCTTATTCATCCCAATACTAGAATACAGAATAATAAGGGACTCTTCACAACTTCCTTTACATTCAGTTCCTTCCTTTACATTTTTCTTTCACTGGCCAATTTTGATACTCAGTGACAAAATGTAAATATTTGCTTGTTCAAGCTTCTCTATTATCTATTCTTCTGTTTCTCTAAACTAAATGAACATTAAGATTAAATCAGCTCTGATTGGACTTTTGGTCCCACATAGCAGGTATTGTTCAGAGATTGAGATTTTAGAAATTAAATAATGAATCAATTTAGTGCAAAATAAATTAATAGATCAACTGATAGCAAAACTAATCATTATTTCAAGTCTTAGTATGAACATAGTAATCCTTTCAAACAAGTGGACGTGTTTGCAGAATAAATCAGTTTTCATCAACTGAAAACAATCATCATTAATAATGCTCAGTGTGTGTGTGTGTGTGTGTGTGTGTGTGTGTGTGTGTGTGTGTGTGTGTGTGTGTGTGTGTGTGTGTGACTTACACAGCACAGTGCAGCGGGGTGAAGGGGTTCCCATCAATACAGCGACAGCCCTTCTGCTCCAGCAAAACCTCCACACAGCCCTCATGACCTACACACACAAACACACACAGTATTGGAAAAAAACATTAAAGGTTTTCCACTGGACTCAAGTCTAGTTTGATTTATCGTACATCACAATCACTTTATAATAAACACTATTATTTTGCTACTACATTAGCAGAAATAAGAACAAACTATAAAGAATGATATAAAATAATCCAGTGCAGACTGAGGATATCTATGAGTGTGTCACAGCACGAGTCTGACGCTGACCGTAGTAGCAGGCCCAGTGCAGCGGTGTGTATCCACTGTGGTCTCTCAGCGGGGGCAGGGATGGCGGCTCAGAACAGGCGATGCTCAGCAGCTCGCTCAGCCAGGAGGCGTGGCCTCGAGCGGCGGCCAGGTGGATGGAGGTACGACCTCGCGAGTCCCCGAGGAGAACCGAGGCTTCCTGCTCCAACAGACACTGGATACACTCCTCCTGACCACACAGCAGCTGGAGGGAGGAGATCAGAATCAAGCTAAATCAACCTTACTGCTGGTTTCACATGTTTTAGCTGATTACCTAAAAGTTTGTGTAGCTGTGTTATATTATAATCAACTATTTTATAAAGACTGAAGATTAAGGTTAGGGCCTATTTTATAAAAACTAACACAGGTCTTACGGTTCATTTCCTGGCTGATTCACATTCTTGTCTGTGTGATATAAAAGAGTATTCCATCACAGTGAACATTTAGTCACCTTTATCTACTCTAAATAAACATTATGCATTAAAGAACATCTTAGATTTGAGAATCGGTTGTCCAAAGTAAGAAACTAATAATAATCTCTTGTGATCTTCTAATAAATACAAGACATCCATTAGAAAGACTTAAGGAATGCTCTGAAATTTGGTCTGCAGTCATGTAAAATATGCACTAAAAGTACTTCATGGGCTAAACAAACATCCTGCTAACTAGCTAATCACATTTAACAAACCTAATTAGATTAATTCGGTAAATGTAATACTGACCTGTAGTCAACCTCACTTCACCATAAATTTAGGGCTGCACAATTAATGAAAATGTGATAGTGTAATTTAAAGTGCTATTCAAAGAGCAAAAGCAGCATTTTTTGATAAGGTTAAACATTATAATGAAGTACTGTAGAGCTGCAGAGATGTCCTGGCCCCAAACATTTTGTTTGTTACAGACTACAACAATTGTCAAGTCAAATTATATTCACATTATTCACAATATTTGCAATATGATCTGTTTTGACCATATCATGCAGCCCTACATGAATTACTATATAACTATGCTGATAAAATAACAGATATGACCACAGCTCAGTGGTGTAAAATTCTTCTTTTTACTCTTTGGTGACATTTTGTAAATTAAGTGTGCCCACAAACAGGGCAGAACAGTGGCATCAATTATGCCAGTTACAGATGCAACCATTAGTCGATCAAAATTTTCTATATCTGTTCATCATTTAAATCAATTTTTCAGGTAAACATTTGCTTGAAAAATTGCTTCCAGCTTCTTAAAAGTGAGAATCTGCTGCTTTTCTTTGTTATTTATACAGTAAATGAAGAGTCTTTGCTTCTTTTGTCCAACCAACAGTCCAAAAACCAATTTGAAGACATCACTTTTTGCTCCGGGACATTGTGATGAGCATTTTTCAATGTTTTTCTTTTACATTTTACAAATAACTAAATAATTAATGGATTATTCATTAAGATAATTGGCAGATTAATCAATATTGACAATATTTCTAAGTTACCTAATGAAACCTAATGAACATGCACCTCAAGTAGGTGGCCTTCAGGCTATTAGCTGACCTCACAGGAATAAATACAGAGGTTTGGGATGTTAATCCAAAAATGTTCTTGTATGAAGCCTGTTGACCTCATCTGTACAGGTGTCCAGAGGTCAGTGATACAGAGGTCAGAGGTTAGTGTCTTCAGCATGTAGCGTTTGGAGGGTGCCAGTGGTAAAGTGATACAGTATTCAAAGACTTTGAAAGATTATTTTGTGATATATCTCAGTTTAAAAGACAATAAAGACTTCCCTTCACTTCAGACTTCATATATTTAGGCTCCTTTCATATAATTCAAATATTGATTCATCATTTAAAGACCCAATAAGGAGATAGTTCTTGAGTTTATTTAAGCTAATATTTCAAAAACTAAAAAAATCTATCAGTTGTTATAATCAATCACTGATAGTCTATAATTGCTCTGGTGGCACACTTCACTCTCCATAAAAGCAAAACACATTGGCAGACAGTCAGACCTAAAAGGCTTTTCATGCAGTGTGATGCTCACCCCGAGGTGCAGTGCAGTGAGGCCGTGCTTATTGGCCACATTGACGTTGGCTTCTCTCTCCAGCAGCAGCGACACAGCATCAACATGACCCCCCGCCACCGCCAGCATCAGAGGAGTCCTGCAGACGAAGAAGTGTGCCAGACAGACAGGACACGGTGAGCAAACTGGAACTGACAAGGAAAACTGAAAAAGAAACCTAACAGAAGAAAGGAGGATCACTCACTGTCCCTGAGAGTCAGCAGCATCTGTGAGGTCTGCACTGTCCGACTCATCCAGCAGGAGGCGCACACACGTCGTGTGACCATTCATCACTGGGGGAAGAGAACAAGAAGCAGAGTGCAACAGAAATGTTTATTTATAGTCAGTCAGAGGACAAATCCATTCATTGAGAGTGGAAAGTTTGTGATGACTGTGGTGTCACCACAGCAGGAAACAGAACCAAGATCCTAAAAAGAGCAGAAACCATAACGAATATTTCCAGCTAACAAACTGATAAGCAGAAATCCATTCTGTAAACAGAGAAGTTTAAAAAATAAAAGCAGCATGTGTTCAGAAATAGGATGAATGAAAAATGGAAACTGAAATTATGATTGTAATCATCTGAACACACTCAGAAGTGTATCTGCCCACATGAGCAACAGACACTAACTTTAGTTTGTCTGCTGCACTCAAAACCCTGTTGAATCTGGTTTCTGATCCTTTCCACCAAAACATACACACAGATATCATATGGATGTCTCTCACAGCGCATCATTTAAACGCTGGTGTGATACATTTAAAACACTATCATCAAAACACTTCTGGCTTCATGAGGCCATGACACATTTTTAAGTGCATAAAACTGAGAGGAGAATGTTTTTACTGTACCATTCGTCCCACAAAAGGTTTCAATTTTGTGCTACATGTGGTATACAGACTGCTGTCATATTATAAAGTAATACAATACTGTGACTATATCATATAAATACTACACTGACATAATCCTTGTATCAGAATAGGATACAGTACACATTTGTCTTTCCAATAAGCTCAAATTGGGTGAAACTCACAACCCAGTCCCTCCTGTACTTAATGTTGATACTGCAACAGTTCAAACCACAGCACATTTCATTAGAAGCATTGGATCCTCCTCCTCCTCTTCCTCCTCTTCCTCTTCCTCTCTGTCCTCCATACTGCTGCATTTCCCCCCAACACAGTAAAGGTTACCTGAAGCCTCTTTTATACTCTGACAGGTGACTGAAGTGAATGAAGCCAATTGAGTTTAAACAGGTGAGAAGTGAGGGTGAACACTTGGTTGTTAGGGTTTGTCCATTGTGGACAATAAACTGGAGTGGTCTTCAAACACGGAGGCAGTCTACAAAAAGGGCCTGAGCCGGCTTTACTTCCTGAGGAGGCTCAGGTCCTTTAATGTCTGCAACCGGAAGCTCCAGATGTTCTATCAGTCTGTTGTTGCGAGCACCATCTTCTTCGCTGTGGTGTCCTGGGGTGTGGGCATCAAAACAAAGGACGCCAGCAGACTGAACGAACTCATAAAGAAGGCAGGGTCTGTTGTTGGCTCTAAGCTTGTCACCCTGGAGGAGGTGGGGGAGGACAGGATGCTGGCAAAACTGCTGGCTATCATGGACAATGTCTCTCACCCCCTCTACAAAACTCTGGACAAGCTTAAGAGCAGCTTCAGCCACAGACTCCTTCAACCCCGCTGCCTAAAGGAACGGCACAGGAAATCATTCCTACCTGGTGCCATCAGACTCTATAACGCTCACTCCACAACACACAAATAATCTTAAATTATTACTACTGTAGTTAAATTATTATTATTAATACCTCAGCATTTTATCTTATTTTTTATTTTTTTTATTTACCTCAGTATTTTATTTTATTCTAAAACTACCTCAGCATGTTATTGTATATAGTCCTTTATTGTTTTTTTTGTATATTGTATATAGTCCTTTATTGCTTCTTATTCTAGATTTGTACTGTATTTGTACTTGAATGTACCAGCTGCTATGGTAACCTAATTTCCCCTTGGGGATTAATAAAGTTATCTATCTATCTGTCCGTCTATCTATCTGTTTGTCTATCTTTCTATCTGTCTATCTTTCTATCTGTCTATCTTTCTATCTGTCTATCTTTATAGACCAGTTTTATTTCCAGATGAACAACGTCTGCTTAATGATGTGATCTGTTTTCTTTTGGTTTTTTTTTACAAAAATGTGATTTAAAATGTCTAAATGTATGTTTTGAGTTTAACAGTCTTGTTCAGTTTTCAGAAAAACTGTAATATTTCAATAACATTTTTTTATTTTACTGTAGCAATAGACAATAACGCATGAATTGAGAGTTATTGTTGTGCTTTGGCTCAAGTCCTGAAGAACTGTTGTCAGTTTTGAACCTGCCAGATGTCGCTGTGCTTCCTGACTTTAACTTAAAATCTTTTTTCAGCACAAACAGAAAGAGTCCTGTTTGTTCCTCCGCTCATCACCCAGCCCAAATTGTGTATATTTGGATCCTACCCAGAGCTACACGGAGAGTTGGCACATCTCAGGTGTTTACTCTCAGTTTTAAATAGTGTAAATATTCTTAGAAGTGGTTACATGTAGAAACAGAAACACACCCCATTGGTTAAAAGTATGTGGGCACCTGAATGTAACATCCAGATGTGATTGTTAAACTGCCCAAACAGCCTCCACCCTTCTGTTTCAGACTTCCCTCCAGATGTTGAACCAGACTGTAGGGATTTGCTCCCATTCAACACTGATGTTGGGTGACAAGGATGAGGTCAAGGGGTCACGGCTCTGTGCAGGTCAGTCAAGGTTTTCTCCACCAAACTGGGAAATACTGTCATGTAACTTCAGGGCGAGTGAATTCTAAGTAACGACGCAGTAAACATGATCAAAATCATTTGAACAATGTGAGACTTCAAGTGAACCCACCTGCCAGGTGGACAGGGGTACGTCCATGTTGGGTGTCGGTGGTGCGTGGCGACGCCCCCTGGCTGAGGAGGGTGTGAACACAGTCAGTATGACCCCGCAGGGCAGCAAGGGCCAGAGGTGTCCTCCCCGCCTCGTCCCGCTGGTCCACCTCTGTCTCCCCCTGCAGCAGCACCTCCAGGGCCTGAGCGTGGCCGTGGTACGCCTGCAGAGACAGAGACTCTTTAAAAACACTTTCAATATTTACTACATTGAGTCACACTGATAGGTACTGTATCAGTACTACTATCAAAAAATACAACACACTGAGATATTAGAGACCGACTGATTTGACTTTTTCAGGGCTGATACCAACTATTAGAAATCAAGGAGACTGAAAACCTATATTTGGGACCAATATTCATTAGTAGTAAAAATTTAGAATAACTGGTGATGGAATGAATAATGTAAAATTAACTCTAGTACTGTTCGCTAGTACAATTTTCAGGTACTTGAGTATTTTCCTCTTTCTGCTACTTTATACATCCTATCCACTACATTTCTTTGATACGTTTAGTTACTAGTTACTTTGCAGATTCAGATTATTCAATGTATTCATTGTTTCTAGAGATAGAGAGAGAGAGAGAGAGAGAGAGAGAGAGAGACTCACAGCGAGGTGCAGAGGGCTCCTGGCGTTTGGAGATTCAGGGTCGTCTTGGTGACTGTCGTCTCTGTCCAGCAGCTGCAAATCAGAACGACACACATCAACATTTTCCCCTCAAAAAATCATAAAAAGAAGAGTCCAACCATGTACTGAATCAAACTCAAATGGAAAAGGTTTTCATGGATTTCCTTGAAGTATTTTATACATTTTTAACACAGATCAGGGTCAACACTGTAACAAGACACAGCAGAGGACCTGGAATGTGTGAAGTGAAGATCTGATCAGCCAACAGATGGAGGAAACGCCTGGAGTCACTCTCCAACAATACAACTATGTCCTTAATGTGGTGTGTGTGTGTGTGTGTGTGTGTGTGTGTGTGTGTGTGTGTGTGTGTGTGTGAGTACTGACCAGTTCCAGACAGTGCCTGTGTCCATAGGCTGCAGCGTAGTGCACAGGACTGTATCCCTGTTTGTCTTTGAGAGAAGCCGTCGCTCCACTCTGGAGGAGGAACTCTAAACATCTGGAACACAAACACAACATTTCAGTCATTTAAGATAGAGACTCACACATCACAGATAACATATACTCTACTAGGCTGGGTAGAGTCAACATTATGACTTCACTGTGTCACTGTGGTAAACATAATGCTTAGTCACATAGTGCTGAGTGATTTCTGCAGATGTATGCAAAGCTTGTTTAAACATTAGAATTATTTAAAAATTACAATTTTTGCATTGCATCGTGGGACAATAGACACTCACAAATGGAGTCATTAACCTGTGTCCTATCATTTCAGCATCGACATCGCAACGTCAAGTAAGGGAAATTCATTTGAACGTGTCATGTTGCAACTTTTTCCATCTTACAAAAGCAAAACATGCATTTTCCATGTTTAATCCACATAGAAGTCTCTAATAATACATCATTTAGTCTAATTTAAGGGTCCACGGAGGTCGCTGCATGTCACTCTAGAGCTGCTTTAGAGTGACATGCAGGTTCTGCATACTCAGCCAACCACCAATCACAATCATTCTTGATCAATTGATCAAACTGAGCAGGGTATTCCTTTATTTTTTCATATCGCAGTAAATATCACAGAAACACAAAATATCGCAATGTAATTTTTTCTAATATCATGCAGCCCGGGCTCATCTTCAGATGACCAGAGACATCCAGTTTACTGTGATGACAAATAAAGACATCCAATCTTTACATTTGAGAAGCTGAAACTAGCACAAATTCAGCATCTTTTATAGAAAGAATACAGCCATTTTTGAGTATACTTAATTTAGTCTCTTCTCATGTGTTTTGTATGTACTCAGAACAGTATGTAGTACAGCTTTGGTCAAAACGCCACACTTTATCTCTTTGTGTTGCTGTCAGACTTACAGGGCTGCCTCTTTCTCTCGCTCCGCCTGAACTCCTTCACTCTCTGGCTCCAGAGCAACACGACGCCTGTAGAGGGGAGAAAACAGGAGGGAGGGAGGAGGGACAGGTGAGGTAAAAGATGATGAAGCATTAACACACCCAAACATCAGCCTCTTTCATGTGGTGGTTCCTGCTAATGCTAGTAAGTTAGTGGGTAACTACTAGATGCCTGGCTGTGCATCATCTGCATCGTAAACTGTGGGGCTGCCAATCCAGGAGGCCATGCATGATTATCACCTTGGTATCACCTCCAGTTACCATGGAAACACAGAGGTGTGGACCATCGGGTTTCTATATGTAGCAACAGTAGACAGCTACCCAGATTTTCAGTGCAGCACCAGAGGAGTGGTGTGAAGATGAGCAGCTTCATCAGATTTCTACCTTCTCTCCTCAACACGGTCAGAAACACGACTTAAAGGAATTCTCTTTTAACTTGGAAACAACAGATGATAAGATGAGTTGTAGATATGATTGTGGAATATGTCTCGCTGCCCCTCACCTCCTGTCCAGGTCCGAGGCGGCGGCATAGTGCAGGGCAGAGCGCCCCCACTGGTCAGTGGCGTTGATGGCGGTTCCACAAGCAACAAGAGTTTCCAAACACTGATAGTGACGGCTGGCAGCCGCGTAGTGGAGGGGGGTCCTGGGAAGTATCAAGACAGAGAGAAAGTTAACAAACAGATCACAGATCAGCAGCACGTATTCAGACATACCAATTCCAGGGTGTACTGATCACACTTTTTTCTCCAATTCCAATTCCAATACATAAAACTCAGGACAACTCTCAAAGTCCATGGACACCTGAGCTTAACACCCCTCTGGGATGGTTGAACATGTCATTTTAAAACTATGGGCATTGATGTGCTGCTACACCAGCCGCTACTCTCAAACAGGATTTGTTCCCATTCAGACACAACAGCATCAGTGAGCTCAACCGCTGATGTTGGGAGAAATCTGACAATAGGTGTTGGATGGGTTTGAGGTTAAGGCTGTTGTCATTTGGAAATAGAAAAGGAACTTCACCTTCAGCACACTGTTGTCAAAGAACTGACTGCATGCTGTCACATATGCTGAAACTAAAGGGCTCAGTAGATGGTGTATTTAGAAAATTGTGGCGAAACTACTAACAGCAGCTTGGTCAACCCTCAACGTTTTATTAACATCGGTGTCGACACCAACACGACCAATGTACAAACCAACAGGTGTGCTGTGCTACACACCAGTGTGTTGAGTCTGACCGACTTCAATAATGAATAGTGGAGCACTGAATAGGTGATTCAAACAATTTGGAAGAAATGGCTCATAGACACACACACCCCTTCCTACACTTACCTACACCCATTCACACACTAAAAATAAGCAGTGTAATTGCACCCAACTGAAAACCTTGTTCTACACAGAGTCTGACTGTAGACATGTTTTCACATTCATTTCAAGATAATGGAAGTTTGTTGAAAGTCTTTATGTAGGTACAATGTTCAGTTTACCTCTGAAAACGTGTCTGGAGGGGATCGTTATGAAAAACATAAATAAACACTTACATCTGCTGACAACTACAATGTAGTCTTTTATAAGCAGTTGATCACGTTTGAATACTCCTTATAAATGCTAAAGACTGCTTATAAATATAAACATCGTCAGAAAAAAAATGCTTATCATAATTTCCAGACCACAAAGTGGCATCTTCAAATTACTTGTTTTGTTCTACTAAACTAAACACAAACAATTATGTAACGGAGAATCTCAGCAAATCCTCAGTTTTGAGCTGCTGGAACCTGAAAATGCCTGAAATGCTTTGTGACTTGAAAAGGCCTTCAACAATCCTCCAGTTATCAAAATTATAACTTTACTGTTTTGTTGATCTACTAATCCGTTAACCATCTCATTATTTCAGCACTACTGACAATATTATTAATGAATGCATTCTCTTACCTGCCGCACTTATCCCTCCTGTTGTGTTCTCCACCACTGCTCAGGAGCAACTTGACACACTCCACGTTACTGCACAGAGAGCAGGGAGAGCGGTACAATTACTGCAGGAAGACCACTGAGACTAAATACATGTTTATTTTTAATTATGGCTTTATGAGATAACATAACTTCATTCGGTCCTTATCAAAGTAAGGGTTAGTACAGTCTCACTTGTTTCTATTAGTTACTGTATAACATGATTGTCTGACTACTTGTTGCCCCATCAGGCGTTGCTGTGGTGGTGTAGAGTTGTCAGAGCTAAAAACTATGAGAATAAGCACTGAGGGATGTTGTAACAAGCCAAATCATCCTTTATCTTTATCCTTCTCCCTCTGTTTTAAAGCCATATATGTCCTATAATGAAGAGTGCGGCTCACCCTCCGGCAGCAGCAGCGTGCAGGCAGGTCCTCCCCAGAGTGTCAGGAGTGTCTATCTGGAAGCCTGCGGACAGGACCGAGTCGTTACACATTATGCTAAACCTCCGACCTGACGAGGGTAGCGCGGGGAGACGGACGGAGGCCAGACAAGACACATCAGCAGCCACCACAGAGAAAAGAGGAAGAGTTGGAGAGAAAGACAGGTGTGAGTGCGACCGGCACGGGGGACCAGAGAAGATTAGGTGAGAGTGCATAATGCCAGCCATGCTTACACAGGAACACACAGAAACATCTGAACTACAGGTTACACAGAGAGAGACAGAGATATATCTTGTATAAGATATATAAGACAAACAGAGAAGGGAACTGAGGGAGGAGGTGCAGCAAGCAGGTCAGTTTGAATATGTCGTGTCGATGTGGCTGTGACCATACATGTATCATACATTCTGTTATAGAAGAATGAATGATAATCGTCTGCTTGGAGCTCAAAGCTTCATTCAGAACACATATGAACACATTTGCCTTTAGACATGTTTGGACTGCATGTCATAAGACCTGGTTCATTTAAAGCAGGGGGTTTTAAAGTCTGACACTGGCGGCTCCCACTCTACAGAATCCTGTCACCTGCACCACCAACACTGCTCACACTGCTATGGTGTCATTTGACTGAGTTATGACTTGGAGGAGGAGTACAATATTTGGCACCAATTGCAGCAACCATGTGCTAAGAGACATATGTGTGTGTCACAGCCACTGCTGCAACTCCAACTGCTGACCCTGTTGGTAATCAGCCAAACCAGCAGCCAGACTACAATAACTATGTTCCCGTTGTTTTCAGAACTACAGCATGCACCTGTCTCCCTCACTGAGCATTGTTGTCTCACGTCTCTTCCTCCACACCAGATATACTGATTCTATTTATTTTGATTCCATCCCTGGTCTGGTCTATTCTACATAAACCAATGCAGTTAGCAGCAGCTCTTGTGCTTTTTCAGTATTTCATATCTCAGTCATAAATATTTTTATTGTAAAGATATCCTGCAACACCATTACATTATTTTAAAGTGATGTCGATGAATCATCAGGCATTTGTGTGCATGTCACTGTAAATATTCTGATTTACTCCTGGGTCAGTTAACCCTGCAGTAGTCAGGTGTATTTATCGCCTCCAGCTCGGCTCGGCTGTGATGTGAACACGCTAATTTACTCTCCTTTTCTGGCTCATTGCTATGACGGGTGTTGAAGTTGAGGCCTTGTTAATATCCTTCCATCCGTCTCTGTCAGTCAGTGTTGAGTTTGAGAGAGAGACTGAAGTTAAAGATATTCTAAAAAGTAACCTTTGTTGGTGCCTAGTCAGCTGACGGTACTGTGCATGTGCAACTCAGAATATACATATACATATACACACATATATATATATATATAGATAGATAGATTATGTGTACAGTTGGGCATTCATCGAATACTGCATTTTAGCAGTTATCTACTAATCCCAGAAAGTAATTGAATAGTCAATTAATCGCAGGTGATTTATCTGATAAATGATAAATTCTCAGTTAAGACAGGATAAGTCAGTTATTCTGTGAAACCTCTGGTGTGCAGCATTCATTCACATGGCAAATAAGCACTTCAGCTCAAGCTGACTAGATAATGCAGAGTGGGCTAATACAGGAGACAGAGAATGCACCTTCTGTATTTTGTATTTGTTTCAGTGTGGTTACGTGCAGACTCAGGAATACAGCCAGAAAACAGTGAGCAGATCCTTCATACTTTCAGACAAGCGCTGAACACAAGACATCTATTCAAACACTCAACTTTCAGACTAAACATAAACACCTCATGCTATGCTGACGTATGGTTTCTTTGTTAACTTGCTGTCCGTTGGAGATAGATGCACTTGGAAATTAGACAAAGCTTTTGTTCCCGCAGACGTTGAATTCAGTGTTTAGTCTTTATAAACCTATCTTACAAATGCATGTATTGTTTCATCACAGTCGCACAAGAGTAAATGACAACACAACATGATGACTGTGTTGTTGTCTTGTGGCGTTGCCTCTTAATCCTTTATCATTACAATTTGTCCTCACAGTTGTTCAGATGTGGTGTAAAACGAGCTGATTTAGACAAAAGCTAAGGCCGCAACTGCTCACAACAGTCCTGACTAGACTCAACGCTGCAGCTGCACAGGGCTCAAGCACATGTAAATGACTCCTTTGTTGTTCACAACAGCAGCTCAGCAGAGCCACATGAGGAGCCCAGTCTCATCCTGCTCCATGCCTCCAGACACAAGTGCCAGAAATCGTCAAAAGGGATCTGGAATTAAAAAGGATTGTTGTCTTTTCCCTACTTCTACTTCACATTTGTTGACTATACCAGTCTCTTCTGTATTGGAAAACCCTCTCAGAAACCAACAGAATATATGGGATGAGTGGAAAGACAAATTATTTAATTGCCAAAAGCAACAAGGAAACTTTTCAGATGTAAACGAGATATTAACTACCAATGTTGATGCTCTAAGGGGAGAATTCAATAGAATACACTCTTGTCCAGAGGGAGAATGGTCCCATCAGTGAGTAATTAGACTCAGTGAGGCCTCGTCTGTTTCTGGAACATTGTGACTTGAATTTGGCCAGAGCTGAATACGTGTGCCTGTGGAGGAATTCAACGTTCACAGCAAGAAAAACAACCAGGCTCAAACCTCCCTGAAAACTACATTCAGAGATGATGTTTAAGCAAAGCGGTCTCTGACTCAGAAGCATACACAGGGCAATATTCACTTTGTGCAAATGATGTTTCAAGTGCTGTGTGAAATATCAGCCAAGTAGAGATGGGAGGATATAACATATCATCGCGTATTGCGATAAAACACTCATACTGTGGGGAATTTCCTTTATCGGGATACTTGTGAATATCCTCATAAGGGACTTGAAAAAGCTCTCTAGCTCAATAAAGTAAAGTCTATTATATTAGCCTAATATTGATGTCCAGAATTATTTTTAATTGCCCCGAGGGGAGCCCACTTCTTTCCGGTCATTACAAAATCCTAAGCCTGTCACCATGACTGAAGGCTCAGATTATATCCTTTGGCTCACGACCAACCTTTCCACAAAATTTTTTGTTGATACAGTTGGAAGTTATGCACCTTTTTGTGACGGGCCCCTACCACCGCGACGCCCCCTTTGGCCAACTGGCATGAACACACACCTTGACACACACACATCCTTGACCTCCATGCCAAATTTTAACCTCCTAGGGCAAAAACACCGGCCACAGAAAGGTGGGGAAATGTTTATGGACCGACTGTGAGAGTGACCTCCAGAGGTGCTGGTTGCAGCTCAAAACCAAAGATCATGTTTTTGGGGTAAAGACATTAGTGCGGCACATCTGTTTGATTAAATCAAATCAAATCAAATCAAATTTTATTTGTATAGCCCAAATTCACAAATCACAGTTTGCCTCAGAGGGCTTTACAATCTGTACAGAGACGACACCCTCTGTCCTTCGACCCTCGATTCGAGTGAGGAAAAACTTGCCCCAAAAAAAAGGCCCTTTTAACAGGGAAAAAAAATGCGGAAGAAACCTCAGGGAGAGCCACAGAGGAGGGATCCCTCTCCCAGGACGGACAGACGTGCAATAGATGTCGCATGTACAGAGCAGATCAACGAGATCACAATGTATTCAATTATAAGCGATGGTTGACAGGAGTGAAAGTACACAAAGATGTATTACAGCGATAATGATGAAATGCACATGGAAATGTGATTACTAGTGATAACAGTAGTAATGATCAATGGCAAGGATGGTATGTAGCAATGCAGTACGATTAGGATTCATTCACTAAAATTGTGCCTAAGAAAATGACTACTGTCACTAGCAGATTTTATCAGCTGCAGCTAGCTAGCTAATTAGGCTAATGAAACATTGTCTCCTGCTGACTTTTTAGGGAACTGACCAACTGGACTTTATTCCTTATATTGTGCCTAAAGACTGAGGCAGAGGGATGTTTCTGTTGTTTAGCCTACCCTCATTGATATAAATTGTGTAGACAAAATATTAGAGACCCCGGTCAGTATAATATAGTACAGTTCATTAGCACCACAAGCTGCAGTCTCCAAAATGATTCTACAGTTGAATCAACATCTATCTAAAGCAGTTTCAACAAAAACTGAACATTATAACCTTCATGAAGGCAGGATTTACATTGGAACTGTTGTTTTAGACAGCAAGGTGTACCTGTGTACTGTCAACTGATCATGTTCTGCTAAAAAACACACAAGCACTGAAGATTAATCTAAGGTAAGGTAAGGTAGAAGTCAGTGCTCAGAAGTAAAGATGCAAATGCAAAAGAAGAAGTTGAGGAACTTCTGACACCATTTTCACAGCAAACCTGTCAAAATCTACTTTCTACACATTCAGGGTTAACTTGGTGTGCTACCTGAGGACAGCAGCTTCCTGCAGCAGTCAGAGTGGGCATTCAAGGCAGCCAGGTGGAGAGGGAACATGCCATGGACTCCTCGCCTTTGGAGAAAGATACAGAAAGAAAACAGTCTCTTCAAGTTGATACCTTGTAATTGTTATAATGAATCATATATTTCTCAACAGGTGAACAAACAAACCTTGTGCAGTCTGCTCCACTGGTGATGAGTGTGTTGATGAGGAGTTCATGACCATAACGGGCAGCAATGTGGAGAGGGGTGTTGCCGTCCTTGTCCACACTGTCGATCTCACCGCCTGAAATAAAACATTAATTTATATGCAGAATATGCAACAAATGTAACTTTAAGAGATCCTGAGACAAAACATAAACAAGGCTCACCGTTCTGAATGAGGGTCTGGGAGCGAGTGAACCGCCCGTGAACGGCTGTCATGTGAAGAGGACTCTTCCCATCCCGACTCTGAAGAAGGTGGAGGAGAAATAATGGGACAGATTTCAGATTTAATATGAAATATAGCCTTTCTTTTGAGAAGCACAAGCAATAACAATACCCTTGAGTGAGATAAAGGTTGCTTATTATTCCAATTTTGAATCTTAATTCTTTACGTATTATTTCGTTGCACAATTAACTGGACAAGGCCTATATTGTTACATACAGACCTTTCTTCTTCAGCTATGCTAGTCAGCCCCTGATACTGTAATGCTAATTACAAACCAGAAAACAAATCTGTTTTAAATATTATGATAAAGTTTGACCTAAGGGTGGCACCAGAGTAAAGACTGACCAGTCCCCCAATCAAACCACTGCTAACATTATGTCAGCATGCTTAGCCCTAGCATGGTAACACGCTAATGTTAAGCAATTTAACATGCTGACATCATGTCGATCTGCTTACTCATTGCATGGTAGCACGCTAATGTTTGGCAATTTAAGCTAACATTCTCATGTTGATGTGCTTAGTCATGCTACTTTTTAGCTTTTTAGCATGCTAGTATGCTGCCTTTATCATGTTATCTCTAAACCTGTAGTTATTGATTTTTGGGCTACCATGGGTTGCCCAACAGATCTAAACACACAAATGACATATCACCTTATACACAGTTCCTAATCTTGAGGTCCTGTCTCTGGCAAATGCGAGTCCAATTTACACTTTTTTTTTTACACTGCTAAAGACAGTCTGTCTAGCAGGTAGTGCACAGTGGGTACAAGGGAATATGGGAATACGGTTGAGAGGGCAGTGAGACTGAAACAGTAAAGCGGAGGGCCAGACAACCAAAACTATGAGCTCAAGGATCAGAAGAGCTGCCGAGTCTGGTAATAGGTTCATTACAACAAGGGACCCATCTTGGTTCACTCCCACTGCTCACATAACGTTGTTTTCTGCTGCAGCAGGCACAGGTTTTCAGTGTAAAACACTGTGTACTTCCTGCTCAGCATGAACCAGCAGACAGACACAGTTAGAGACTAGCTGGAGAACACAAAGGAGTATTTAGCTACAAAAGAGCCAGATATTTTACTCAGAAGTTGGTAGAGACCAAAAATAGAGCTACAAGAGAGTGAATATTTGACTAACAATCTCAAGGTGGCCAAGCACGACTCTAAAGGAACGCTAACGTTCCCGGGGGACTAATGGATGTGTTGGCCAAGAAAATTCAGTTATTGCAGGTTGAAGTTCAAAGTTGAAGCTGAAGATAGCAGAAATGGCGTGCTGATAGATTTCAAGGTTTCTTGTTATAACTGACTAAACTAAGTTTTGATATGTTGACCTGTTAGTGCCTCTAACAAGATGATAATCAAGCAACTCATACATCTCACTCTGGACCAATGAGTTGGACTTCAAGACCAGATGAATACAGCTGCTAGCAGAGCTAAAACTCTATCATGTGCTCTGTAACCAGATGGAGGAGCTGTGTTGGCTTATGCCAGGCAGACGTGCAACTACCTGTACGTTGACATCCGCTCCATTGTTGACCAGGAACTCCAGACAGAGCGCTCCATGTGTGGAGGCGGCAGCAAAGTGCAGTGGGGTAAAGCCCTTGTTGTTGGGCTGGCTCACGTTGGCACCGTAGTCGATGAGCTCGCTGACGACCGCGTCCTGACCGTTAAAACAGGCCAAGTGGAGCGCCGTGTTCCCAAACCCATTGGACTCATCTATCTGTTGACAAAGTAAAAACAAGACCTGTCTCTATGGCCGAGGAAAGGTGTGTGTGTGTGTGTGTGTGTGTGTGTGTGTGTGTCAATGTTATGACAATGCAAGACAATGAATGAATGTGTTAGGAGCATGTGCTTGTGTGGGAGTGTGTGTTATTTTCCTCAAATGTGAAGCGGATGTGTGTGTGTGTGTGTGTGTGTGTGTGTGTGTGTGTGTGTGTGTGTGTGTGTGTGTGCATGTGTGTGTGTGTGTGTCCTGACCTCCACAGCCAGGTTGAGGAGGTGTTTGACCACAGCGATCTGTCCACTGGAGGCCGCCGTGTGGAGGGGAGTGTATCCCCGTTTGTCCTTACAGCTGATCTCCGCCCCCTGACTCACCAGCAGACACACCACATCTAGATGACCTGCAGGGGGCGCACCAGAGGACACAAATCATGAACAAAAAGGAGGAGTCAGCTGTTTAAGAAGTTGTTTCTGAACCAAATAATCATGTTCCCTTATGTCTGTATGAGTATGATCTGTCGACCAGGTCATCTCTGTTGCACAATGCTTCATTTATAACGGTATGGTGTGACACATTTTACCTTTAATAATGAACTGCAGTTCCTGCAATTTGGAAATTGCACTTGGTTATATTACAATTTTGACACTATTTTGATTGTGCAGAACTATTCATCTTTTACATGTTTTCCATATTAACAGATTATTCACTTTATATAACTTCAAAAAACAGGCACGATTATTCATTGTGATGTCCATGGTGACATCTCGGGTTCGGTTGTTTTGTCCAAAGTTCCAAATAGTTTAATTTACAGTGACATACAACAGAGAGAAGCAGCAAATCCTCACACCTGACAAGGTGGAACCAGCAGATGACTGACAGTTTTGTGTGATAAATGATAAATGGCCTAAACAATTATAAAAAGAAAAAAATCAGTGTGTTTCAGCTCTAGCTGGTGCTTGTGCAAAACAAAACTGCAATTTACACATTTTGAACAGTGATCTGTTCTTAAGGCAAAATCTGTGTAATTTGTGTGGTTAAAGTTATTATTTCAATTAAGTAAGGTTATCAGTTAAACTTTACTGTTATCTTTGCTGGTAAATCTTACTGTTGAACTGTAAAATATTCCGCCTCAGGACATTTTTACTTGTGTAAATACAAAAACACACACAAGTTTTTAGAAGTCTTTGTTTGCTACACTGGTTGTGTGCACTTAATGCATTTTTTCCATTCTGCCATGTTAACTTTGGCAACCTTCTTTTGAGTCAGCACTTTCAACTGCTGCCCTCAGGGCAAAGGTACTGAGTCCCCTGTGCAGAGACAAACACCCATAGAAACCTGTTTGTCCCTGTTGCCATAAAATATCTTCATCAGTAAGGCCGCTTTGTGAACTGAGCCTGCTATCTCAGCACACAGCGCTTTAAATCTGTCTTTTCATGATTCAGTCCTAAACATTGAGTACCTGGTTATCTCTCTATTAATGTAGCTTCTGTTGTGTTTTAATGTGATATGTTGAGTTCCTAATGTACCTTTTCCTCCGCATGTAACTCTATTCTACTTTATTCGATTCTGAGTTCACCCATTGTGTTAATGTTGTATCTTGTTGCACTTTGCGTGAAATAAAATCTAAAATCTAAAATGAAATGGTCCTTTACTATTAGGTAGCTCAGAATGAGCCAATGAGTCATTTTCTACGAACATCTACTGTGATCTACTTCCAGGTAATGTAGGCACAATGTGTGTTAAGTCTTTACAAACTCCATCTTTTCTTTGTCTCTTACCCATGAAAGCTGCCCAGTGCAGCGCTCGGCCATCCTTCTTATCGAAGGCGTTGATGTTGGCTCCTTTAGTGAGGAGGAGGTTTACCATCTGACAGAGAAAAACACATGGAGGGGAAAGAATAAGAGCTAGAAATTTGTGTTTATATGCTTATATGTGTGTGCAGGAGGCGCATTATGTGTGAGCATGAATGTTTGTGTCAGTGTGTGTACGTGTGTGTGTGTGTGTGTGTGTGTGTGTGTGTGGGTGATGGTCTTTATATAACAGCATTGTAAATACATCTCGTCACTTGGCTCAGTTGTTGCATAAACACTCAGGAGAGACAGCGCTGGGCAGAAATAGAGTCCATTCAGTTCAGCCTCAGAAATCTGCCGCCTCTCATTGTTAATTTTAGATTCAACATATTTGTGAATGATTCTATCTGAAACAAAGAGTGTTTCAAAATGAACAGCCCACTTAATAACTCCAGTGATGGAGCTGCCCTTGTCCACTTGCTTCCTTAACCAAGCTATTCAACTGAAATAGCCAAAAGGACGGTTACATCACAGCCTGTTTATTGGTGAACTACAGCAAGTGGACAGCGCTGCAGAAAACGTGCAAATCATATCATTTCACTGACCAAACACATCTGATGGGCACAATGTCAGTTAGTCTCTGCAGTACCTCAGTGTGGCCGTTGAGGGCTGCGTGATGCAGGGCGGTGCGTCCGCCTCGGTCCGACACATTGACACTACTCAGCAGTGGGATGATGACCTCAGCACATCGCAGTGCGTTATTGGCTGCAGCAACATGCAGCGGTGTCTGCCAGTTCTTGTCCCGTGCGTTCACATCAGCTGAATGGCGGATCAAAACTCGCACGGCCTCCTGATGAACAACGTCAAAGAGAGTGTGTTTAATGGATAAATAGATAAATGACTCACTGATGTACAGAATTATTTTTCCTTTATAAACAACATATTACGATGGTCATGTGTAATTTTTTTGTCTATTTCACATTAAATTAACAAAAGCGAATGCCAGAACGGTAAATGTTGAGCTGTGAACGATTGGAAATTTTACACAACTTTCAATATAATGCGGTCCGACACAACAGACACAAAGAACCAAAACAAACAAACAACAACAGAATATTTTGCTTGAAGAATAATTGTTTGCCAAGTTATTGTGATTGAATTTTTGAGTAAGAATATTGAATTGTTTGTTTTGAGAACCTTAAACAGTGTTTAGTGAGGCGGATATAATCAATATGAGAGAAAGATGTTCTCAAGTATAGTAATACTGTTCTAGTATGTCTATCAACTCTGAGACAACATAGAAAAGAAAGAAAGCTGTCATACTATACCATAAAATACCAACTTGAATTACTACTACTATTATCACTGTGTTTCCATGTTAATAAGAAAGCAACAAGCTGTAAATCACTACCATGTGAAATATACTTTTCAACCTTTTATTTTTGTGTCCAAATTCCAAATGTATGTGCTAGTTGTTCCCTTAAAAATGTCTCAATGAAGTGAAAACTGTTTTATCCATAGCATGAATGTACATTGCTGGAAGCTATAGAAGGCTCTACAGCGGGTGATTAAAACCGCTCCCAGAACATCACTGGTACCATCGACAGAGCATCAGTGATAATGTTGAAGTGAGATGTCTGCACAGAGCCCAAAAGATACTAAAAGACAATACCCACCCAGCCACAGTCTGTTCACCCTGCTGCCATCTGGCTAAATATACAGATGTACCTGCTGCCGTACCACCAGACTACAGAGCAGCTTCTTTCAAAGACACAAAGAGTTTCAATTTTACTGCAAATGAATATTGGTCCAAAATATCGGTGTTCAGTCTCCTTGATTTCTAATAATCTGTATCAGTATCGGTCCTGAAAAAGCCACATGGGTCGACCCCAACTTTTTATTATAATCCTACAATGAAAACAAACAAACACACTCATAAAAGCCTCTGGATGTATATAAAGCCTTAGTCACACCACTAACACTCATCCTCCTGCTATTCCAGCCATGTTGAATTACCTGTTTGGGCACTGAGAGTGCTGTGGCTGATGACGTGCTTTGACCCAGATTCACAAAGCTTGAGAAGTATGCAAGTGTGCTGCGAAGGGGCTAAAAACTGATGAGTGTGCGTGTTCGTCTGTTGTCAGGTTAATACACAAGGTGTGGTTTAACTGTGACACCTGTGTCATTGTGAGGATTCATCGCTGCGCTGCTTGAGTTGTTGTTGTTTTAGAGAGAAGAAAGGATTGGAACTCAGTCGGTGTGTGTGTGTGTGTGTGTGTGTGTGTGTGTGTGTGTGTGTGTGTGTGTGTGTGTGTGTGTGTGTGTGTGTGTGTGTGTGTGTGTGTGTGTGTGTGCTCACCTCGCTCCGAGATGCCACGGCACGATGGAGAGGGGTGAGCCACATGTTATCTTTGGCATTGACCCGTGCCCCTGCAGAGAACAAGGAGCACACATTTGGTGGGATACACAGGCTGCAAGTTCAGTGAACTAACATTTCTGTCCCATAAAAGAACCTTTTAATGGCATATAGAGTAAAAATTGTCAAGTGCTCCAAGGGTTGAAACATTTCAATTTGTAATATTATATTTAAAAGGTGAAACTCATCCAGTAACTAAAAAACTATATAAGAAATCATCAAGACCTTGAATTTAGGCAATTTAATGTCATAAATGAAATGATTGTTGCTGCAGATGCACTGTAGGCTTTATAAGAAAGGTTTTCAGAAGCAAGAGCAGCTGATACAAGATGGAAGGAGATGAAAACACAGAAATGAGAGCAACAATTTTACCAGAGAGGATGAGGAGCTCTGTGATTTCAGCATCGCCCAGGAAGGCGGCTGCATGCAGCGGGGTGCGCTTCTCTGCATCCTGAGGGAGGAAGTCAGCGAGTTAGTACTTGCTTGTAATATTGGTGAGTTACGGCAGGGTTTCATCCCAGTGACAATATAATACTCCAGTTATGATTTCAACATCAAAGATTTAGATTTCTTAATTTTCCCAAATCAGAGCTGGAGCATATTTTTTTATTACTAGAGCCTAAAATCAGCCACACATGAAATACGATCACATCAGTTAATAACACAAAAACTGACCAGGTATTCAGTATCAGCTTTCAGTAACTTACTGTCCTTTGATATGAGTTCATGTCATGGATTTTCTTCAAAAGAATCATATCAAAGCATCTATTAAATTCACGGGCCCCTTCAAAATCCTATAGCTAAACTGCAAATACTCGTTTAGAGAAGTTTTTTTTAAGTTTGCCCCTCAGAGATAAATTTCAGCATCTTTGTGATTCTTTGTATGAGTATTCTAAACCTCACCAACTGCTTATTTTTCTCTTTATCAGGTTGAACATCCAAGAGACCCTGAGGATGATTCTCAACATGTATTTGTTGAAATAGTTGTTGCTGAATATTTAGCAGTAATCAAATTAATAACAATGAATCATTTTTTTACTCAGCTAAGAATCTGTCTTTTTCAAAAATGTAAATCTCCGTTAGTTTTCACTTTATTGCAACCCAATGTGGATTCTGTGGACAGTTAATGTAGTTCTTTCAGATGTAAAAGTGATTTCGACCTCAGATCGCACTAAACAGATTTAGAGCCAAACATTTTTCAGACATAATGACTATATTTTCCCAAAAAAAAGGATTATTTTTTCATTACCCAGAAACTACGCTACTATAAGTGCTCATATTAATTGCATAAAAAATGGCAAGGATGTTATATTGATCCATCAGCAAATTTTTCATACTTTCCATAAGCTGTTATATTACATTCAGTGGTTTTATTAAATAGGCAGATACATGTACTGTACATCTGTACTGTGTTGACTTTGAGGTTTTATTTTTTGTGTGATACCTATTGAGCCTTCTTCTAGATATCAGAGAACTATATTAATAATACACAGAATCAAAGAAAATGGAAACTAGTGCAGATATCCATTTGAAAATGACAGATTGTTTCTTAGGGTAAAAAATTATTTATTGTTATTAATTTGATTACTTTAAACATTCTGCAACTGTTTAAATGAAACGTCTTGTTCAGCACAAATCTAAACCCGACCCAGTGAAAATTAAGTGACTGGTGAGGTTTACAATACAAAGATACGTCACAGAAATAAAATTTAGCTCTGAGGACCACACTTCAAAAACCCAAAACTCAAAAAGTATTTGAAGAGTGCAGGAGAGTAGGATTTTGTGAGGTCCAATTAATTTTATAGGAGTTTAAACCAAACCATGACATGAACAGGGAAAAGTTCTAAAATCCTGTGTGAGTTGGCATTTAATGACCCATAAAGTGCAGGCTGGAATGTTACATCGCCTCCTCTGACTGAACAGAAGAGGCAGTGAGATCAGTTCACAGATGATGAGCTGAGGATCAGTGTCAGGGCGATCAGTGTCAACACATCCATTGTTCTTCTCAGGCATCTCACACACACAGCGCATCCCGATCCAGATGACCACCCAACATGTCCATGTGACAGGGCCGAACGCAGCCTCTCCAACAAAAACACTTCTAACGTGGACAATGACGGTGACGTGGGAGCCCTTTAACAGGCCGCCATCACCAGACACAAGAGACTAAATACAGCAGAGAGGAGAACAGGACAGCAGGCGAGCCTACATCCTGTGCTGCTCTGGTACAAACATGTGTTCTGCATCTACGCCCATATGACCTGATGTGAATAAACACATGCTCTGAACTATGGCTTTACAGACTCTTGACCTCTGGCCCTCCTCCCTTCACCCTTGGGTGCTGGCTACAACAGGAAGTTGGGCTGAAGAGAAAGGAGGGGAAAAGAAGATTGCCACTGAAATGGGATTTTATTTTCCTAAAAGCAGATGTTTTAGTAGAGATGGATCTGGATTTGCATTGATTTAGATAATGATTCTGAGTTTAAGAGAATATCTGAATCCTGTGTATCAGACATGTACACTTGTAATGGACATACAGGTGGTATAAATACAAGCTGCTCTGGCACCAGCTATTGGCAAAATCCCATGTCATCTAAATGTCATTCTCCAAACTTTGGCACTGAGTTAACATTACATATTTACAGGATAACATGTCTAGTTAGGAGATGCTGATCGGGAAATTATGAGATATAACCATGGATGTATTATTAGTTAGTTATATTATAGATCCATGGATATAACCCATAGCTGCTGTAGAAATGACACATATTGCAATTATGAGATTTTTTTAAATTTTTTTTTTTAAAAGGTACTCCTTTTGTTTGTGTTGTGCGGTGAGCAAAAAGACAAATGGGGCCAAAAATATATGTAATATAACATGCTTTCATACAGGAGTGAATCAGTTTTTGAATCAGCTGGAAAGCGCAGTCTTTGGATTAAGGGCAGCAGACTTTTAGATGACACACAGCATCTTTGACCATCTAACCTGACCAGCCGGATCGCCCCAGGGAGGAGGAGAGTCAGGGCAAGCTGCTCCTGGCTTATGTCTGGTCGCAGGACAAGGAGATGACTGATGTGGTAAATCAGTGTCTGTTGTGCCCACATCTTTACAGAGACCTGTCTCCACCACAACATTCCGGATCACTGTTGCACTCGATGAGCGGACCGTGTTCAGAGGTGGACTCTGTGTTTACATCATTGATGCTTGATGCTCAAACACAGTCAAAGCTGATGGACAGTGTTTACCTGATGTGTTAAGATGCCGACCGAATGATCATCACCATCTTGTTGCTGCTGTTTACAGTCACCTTGACACAAATTCTAAACTGTGTATACGAGTGTATACAGGTTTATGTATCTCTTTATAGCCTAAATAACTGCATATACGTTATGTGCAACATGAAGTAAAAACAAACGTGTCTATCTGACACCTTTATCTTCTTGGAGACACTGTGTGTGAGTGTGAGTGTGAGTGTGTGTGTGTGTGTGTGTGTGTGTGTGTGTGTGTGTGTCTGTGTCCTCACCAGAGCATTGATGTCTTCAGACTTGTATATGAGCATACGGATCTCTTCAGGGTCTCCGCTGAAGATCGCCTGGATGAGAGGAGGCTGTGGAGAGGAGGAGAAAGAAGACAGAAGGACAGTCAGTGGAGAGACATTCCACACATGACCAGAGGCAACATGTAAGACATGCAGTGCACGTGATCAATTTAAACAGTCAATGAATATCTCAAAGTGAGGCGACGTGACGAAATGACTTGTTAGGGGGGAATATTTTCTGGCATGATCCTTCCCACGGTATATGGCTGTGTGTGTGTGTGTGTGTGTGTGAGAGAGAGAGCAGATGTTTGACTTTAGGCTGCTTTGTTTACAAAGGCTGGAGCAAAATAGGGCTACTATGAGACTGTAGCGTACTATACACTGTATACAAAACTGTTCTTAATTACCAACAAGACTTTTTAAAACTCACGTCTTACATGTAGACAGGACTAGCGCTGCAAAGAATAACTGATTTATTGATCAGTTGTAAACTATTAAATTAAACAGCAACTATTTTGATAATCAATTAGTCAGCTTGAGTCATTTTTAAATCTTTTTTTTTTTTAAGTTAAAGATTCTTAAATGTGACTAGACTCTGTTTTCTTTCCTCCTTTATGACAGAAAACTGAATATCATCAGCTTTGTGCTGACATTGACATTTTCAGACTGAGCAATCAAATAATCGATTAATCGACAAATAAATTAACAGATTTATTAACGTATACAGAGAAACTGTTGTTGTAGAGAGAGATCCTAAAATAAAATGTCTGTGCAGAGAACACAACTTAAATGAAGGGCGGTGCATGGAGGTCATGTCTCTGAAACCCTTATTTTTCCTTCCTAGATCAGATACGAGGTAAATAGAGGCCCTCGACACACAAATGTACACACACACAGAGCAGCTATCAGTGACAATCTGCACTGCAGCACTATAGGTTTTAGAGGAACAGATGTCGACGTTGGTTTGGAGAAAATGGCTGCAGTTAACATGAAGGAAGTTGACAACATCATGAGGACTTTACAGCTGACGATCTTTAATTGTCTATTATCAGTAATAGACAATGTGAAAACAATGTGACAATATGAAAGAGAAAACTAGTATTGATGAACCTACAGAGAATTATCAGATGAATCTGCACCTCCCCTCGGCTTTACAGAAAATTTCAGCTCATTGTTTAGCTCTAAAAAAGCTCTGAGATGTAGAGTAGAGTACCTGAGAGACTGTGGACTGACCGCTATGACCTGCAAGGCGAGGGTCAGACAGCTGAAAGGTGTGAGCAGGCTAGTTTGTGCTTGCCTTTCTAGCTTGTCTGCTTGTATTGTAGATGAATGGTAAAGAACGACATTACACAACTGTCCTCAGAAAATCAGTAAAACTTTCCACAGCAAAGAGAAAAAAGCATTAAAGCTACTAATCAACCTGGCGCTTTACCGTTTTATCTCCATCTTGTTTTGAGAACTTGTGATTAGAATGTAAAACTTATTTTAAATCATTATAATTACACATACGACAAGTAGCTGATCATAACAAATATATAGAATTATTGCCCAGCTCTAGCAAAAAGGAATTTTTACTTTCAATAAAAAAAATAGCAACATGATGAAAAATGGTGAGCTGTTATGAAAAGTTCACATCGGTTGTTATGTGGCTGTGGGTGGCTGGCTCAGTCCTTTTCCACCAACTAAAACCAGTCTAATCTGCTTTATTGATTACTTAAACATCTAACGCTGAAAGTCAATGTCAAAGATGTAACTAAGTCTGGCCTCACTTCACTTCACTTCCTGTGTGTTTCTGACACCTCCAGCCTCACTTCCTGTTGCACAGTCTCTCTTTCTCAGAAACAAGAGAGAGGAACCACAGAGGAGCGTTTCACTTCTGCTTTAAAAAAAAAAAAAAAAGAGCACACGTGTATGCACAGAATGACACCGCTTCCTCATCTGACCTTTTTTTTCTTAAATTTGATTCTGGTGTAATGCCACATCATCATCTTACTCCTCAGTAACCATAAGGGCAGGCAGGTGTCATTGAAATCTTTAGATACTGGTAGCTGAGCTTTACGATACCAAATTATACTATTAAAAAATCCTTCCAATAGTGTGCACCTGTTATTCTTCAAGAGTTTTTTTTGTTTGACTGAAAATGATGAAGAGTTGATTAATTTTGAAGCTGAAGTACCACACATACCACTGGTATCAATCTTCTCCTGTTAGTTTCAGCAATAAAGAAAAAAAGTGTATTTCCAAAAATGTCAAACTACTCCTTCAAGACAAAATTGCCATACAAAAACTTTGCTGCAACTTTTGTTGTTTTTTTCAGAGAGTTAGAGGAGCTGATTGATACCCACTGATGTTTACTTGCCAACTATGGAGCAGGAGGTGATTAGCTTAGCTCAGCAACAATGGGAGCAGGGGTAAACAGCTAGCCTCGCTCTGTTCAAAGTTCAAAAATACACCTACCAAAACCTCTAAAGTTCACTAATCAACATGCTGTATGTTGGTTGTTTAGTCCATACACAAACGGTAATGTGGAAATAACCTAATGTTCCATTAGGTGCTGTGACTATTTCTCAGCAAACAGCAGTGACTTTCTAAACTTGTCACAGTGAGACGTACTCAGCAGTCAGATAAACTGTTGTTAGCCTAATCAAGACCTGTTTGACCTTCAGGAAGAGCAGTTTCCCCCTGCTTCTGTCTTTATGCTAAGCTAGGCGAACCTTCTCCCTGCAAACTTAAAGGACATGTATGCCCAAAAATTTAAAATTCAGACATTATCTTCTCACCACCAATGGAAAGTCAGGCGTTTTGTAGTCCACAAAATATTTCTGGAGCTTCACAGCAATACAGCA